>NC_050068.2:82638585-83240054 GCF_009764565.3 Dermochelys coriacea
CTGCTCCAGTCTGGAAGCACTATTGGCCACAGCAGACATGCAGATATCCCTCTTCTCCTCAGAAGGACCTATCAAAAAAAGAGGTTCCAAGGATTATAGGCATAGGCCTCCTGTTGCTTTGTCTCTGGGTCTGGGCCCTTCAAGACACCAGGGAACCACAAAATAGGGATTTTGATGGGCCAACTGAGGGTCGACATACCAGTCTCCAGACTTGAACCCCTTCACACTCACAAGTCATCTGTTCCACTTTTGCAGTGCTTCGTTTGGGATTGCTTTGGACCAGTGGGTCTTGAGCACTGTGGAAATGGGATAGTCTCCTGTTTGCTTCTATTCCTCCATCCCCAGCCCTCTCCAGAGACCACTCTCATGAGAAATACCTTATCCAGGAAGCTCAATTGCTCCTTCACTCAGGAGTCATAGAGGACATTCCATGTAGACTCAGAAGGAAAGTGTTTTATTCGTGATATTTCCTAATTCCAAAAGCAAAGGGAGACCTCAGACCAATTTTAGACCTGTGCCATTTCAACAAAATTCTTAAAAAGGATAAAATTTTGCATGATCACCCTAGCTTTTATTATCCCTTCCCTGTATCCTGGGGACTGGTATGCTGCCCTTGACTTTAAAAAGGCCTACTTTGATATGGCAATCAAGCTCATGTGAAATATCTTCAATTTCTGGTACATCAAAATCATCACTAGTTCATGGTACTACTTTTCAGGCTGTCACCAGCTCCCATGTTCTTTACAAAGGCCCTGGCAGTAGTAGCTGCATTCGTCTGAAGATGAGAAGTGCAGGTTTACCCCTACCTAGACAACTGACTTCTCAAAGGCCCGGCCAAATGGCTAGTGTAGAGCAATGCTGCCCTGATCCAGTCAACCTTCAATGCTCTGGGACTGTTAATCAACACAGAAAAATCTCTCCTCTCCCAATCAAGAGGCTAGAGTTTATAGGGGCTGTACTGGATTCATCTCAAGCCAGGGGCCTTCTTTCACACTCCAGGTTCCACACTGTGATGCTGGCATACCAGGCTCATGCCAAGGTCCATAGGCCTCAGCTTAACACTGACAAATGCACAGCTGGAGCCAGTCTGGCTCACATGTGTGTTAATACTGTGTTAAAATGTGTTTAGTGTCTAGACTTAATGGATTGCTTGTAAATTTGCTGCATGCATTAATCTCATGTATAATATTTTTTTTAAATGGAGAATTGCCAACCAGCTGGCAACAGTGGATGTGCTACTGAAGCCTGGGGAATCCCCAGAGGATGCAGCCAGCTACTGCCCCATCTCTCTCCTCTCAAGCATCAGCAAGCTCATGGAATGGATGCTGCTCCACCATCTGTCTGATATTATCAAAGACATTCTCACAGCAGAGCAGACAGGATTTCATGTGAAGAGGAACCACGGTGACTACGTAGCTTCACTTTCCAGCCACATTGAGGCAGGATTCCAAAGTAAGTGAAAGACAATGATTACCCTTGTTTACCTGTCCTTGGCATATCACACTGTCTGGAGACAGGGCCTCCTCCTCAAGGTCTCCCGTGTCATTCACTGCCAGTGAACAATCGGCCTCTTGGCAGCAATTACCGGGGACTGCTGCTTTAAGGTTAACTTTAGCAGCCAAATCAGTCAACAAGATCTCTTAACTCAGGCATCCCACAGAGTCCCGTCCTGGCCCCAATACTTTCTAATCTATACACCACAGTTATACCAGCGACGGAGTCAAGGAAATTCATGTATGCAGATGATATTGCCTTAGCTGTTCAGCATACAAGCCTTCATACCATCAGCAGCACTCTAACCCAAGATCTTAGCACAATGGCTGATTAGTTCCAAAGCTGGAAACTTAGGCCTAACCGGAAAAAAAACATGGTAACCATAAAATAACTAATATCATACTTGATGTGCAGTTCTGTGGTGAGAGTATCAGCCACAAGGTTAACCCAAAGTATCACACTGAACTGAAGTTTGACCTTTCAACAATACCTTGAGAATGCTCATGATAAGGTCAGGTCTCCTGTCTCACTTACTGGAAAACAGACTGCGACATAATGGGGCTCCAGTCCACAGACCTTAAAAACTGCAACAATTGGCTTGGTATGCAGCTGAATATTGTGCGCCAGTGTGGTCTCACAGCAGTCACACTGAATTCCTTGACACTCAACTCAATAACGTTATGCGCGTATTGTCAGGAATGCTTAAATCGACTCTAGTCAACTGGCTCCTGGTCCTATCGCTCATCCAGCCTTCACAATTAGAAGAGCTACTCAGACATCTCGCTTTCTTAACCATGTCAATGCAAATACAAGGATCCAAGTGCACAATGACCTGCAGAACCCACCAAACACAAGATTAAAATCCCGCAACCCTCTATGGAACCATATGAAGACCCTTACATCCAACTCTGACATTGAGGCTGTCAGGGTTCCCTCCCCACTCTGAACTCCAGGGTACAGATGTGGGGACCCGCATGAAAGACCCTGTAAGCTTATTTCTACCAACTTAGGTTAAAAACTTCCCCAAGGCACAAATTCTTCCTTGTCCTTGTAACGGTGTCGCTGCCATCACCAAGTGAGTTAGACAAATATTTAGGAAAAGGACCACTTGGAGTTCCTGTTTCCCCCAAATATCCCCCCAAACCTCTTCATCCCCTTTCCTGGGGAGGCTTGAGAATAAACAAGGTGAGCACAGACCAGACCCTTGGGTTTTTAGTACACTAAAATCCCCAATAAGATACTTAAAAACAGAACTTTTATTATAAAGAAAAAAAAGTAAAAGAAACACCTCTGTAAAATCAGGATGGAAGATAATTTTACAGGATAATAAGATTTAAAACACAGAGGATTCCCCTCTAGGCAAAACTTTAAAGTTACAAAAAAACAGGAATAAACCTTCCTCTTATCATAGGGAAAATTCACAAGCTAAAACAAAAGATACTCTAATGCATTTCCTTGCTATTACTTACTATTTCTGTAATTTTAGATGTATCATTCAGTAGGAGCTGGATTACTTGCTCGGTCTCTCTCTTTGTCTCTGGAGAGAACAACAAAAGCACAAAACAAAAACCTTCCCCCACAGATTTGAAAGTATCTTCTCCCCTTATTGGTCCTTTTGGTCAGGTGTCAATCAGGTTATCTGAGCTTCTTAACCCTTTACAAGTAAAGGAGGGATTTTATGCTACCCTTAGCTGTACGTTTATGACAGAGGCTCAATGGAGAATCAGATGGAGTGTTTTGACCACTCAAAAAAACAGCCCATCATTGACCCTGTCAAAGAACCACTGCATTTTGATTTACATCAGAAAGACTGGTGCAGATTGAATCACATTCGGACATCTCATGGGAGATGTGGACAAACCTTTTTTAAATGGAAAATGAGGCAAACACCTGTATGCAACTGTGGTCACCAGGCACAAATAATGGAGCACATCATATCTGATTGTCCCCTTCATTCTTTCACCGGGGGTCTGAAGGACATTCACCAGCTCACTGCTGTAGCAATGTACTGGCTATCAAATCTAGATATAAATGTGCCGTTGTTGCTACCTACCCAAGCCATAAAAAAGAAGAAGATTTATAATACCTGTATTCCATGTTATAAGGTAATAGTTCATTGTTTGCTCTGTAACTGTAAATCATCAGTCAGGAGAGAAGAATTACCAAGTGTGAAATACCAGTTTGACACAGAAAGTGTTATCTCCTGCCCAACAAAAGAAGGCCCATCAACATCAGACAAGCCATCAGAGGACAAGAGACTTTGTCTTCCCCTTCACTCCCCAATGAAGAGGGGAGGAATTCAGTTGGACATCTCAACAGCTGAACTTGCAACATGAAGCAGAAGAGGGGAAGAAATAAAAGGCCTTAACAAGGAGAAACAATCTTTTATGCTGCATGGACTCTGATGGGCAAAGATTACTAAGCATAAGGAAAAGTTTGCAAGGGTTTGGCCTGGGTTAGCCCTAAAGGATATATAGAGTTTGTTTATTATAGAAGTTGTATTACCTTTTCAGACTTCAGACTGGAACTGAGTTATGTGTGTACATACGCTTACTTGCTTTAACCTTGAAAATAATAACTCTCATTTCCATTTCCTAGTTAAACTATCTAAAGATTTATTATTATAGGATTGGCTATAACCATTGTCTTTGGTGTGAGATCTAAGGAGCAATTGACCTGGAGTAAGTGACTGGTTCTTTAGGACTGGGATCAACCTGAATTTAGTTGTGATTTTTGGTGTAAGGGGCCATGTATCATAAAGGCAAGTTTGCCTAGGTGGCAAGATAGATCAGAGTATCCAAGGAGACTGGCTGTGACTTCATTTATAGGTTGTTACAGTGCTAGAGGAATTTACACTTGATACTTGGTTGGTGAAATCTAACTATAGAACTCTCAGACAATTCAGGGTCTGTGCCTTGCTTATTAAGTCTGACCTGAGGTTGGTACTCATGCTCTTGAGCCACTGTAGGACAGCTTGACATGGGCAATTCAATTAATTATTGTAGATTGGAAGATTCACCCAGTCACAACGAAACACAACTGTTTGAGGTTTATGGATCACATGGCCTCTTGCATCTATGTGGTTAAAAACCCCAGACTGCACTTCAGAACTCTGCAGGGCTGACTGGCATCAGTTACTCCCAGTAGTAAGAGTGCCTTCCCATGTCTTCACCTCCCTATATGGTGGACAGCTCCAGCCAGGTATGTGTAGGCATTCTTGTTTGCCCACCCACCACTGACTCTCATGCTAGTGACAGATGCTTCAGCTCTGGGATGGGGAGCCCACCTGGGTTCTCTACAAATGCAGGTCTGTGGTCCTCAGAGGTCTTTCATATCAATGTCAGAGAATTGAAAGCTGTTAGACTGGTGTGCCAAGTATTTCTATTGCGATGAGAAGAAACAGCCAGCTAGTCCTCACAGACAACATGATGGCAATGTTTTACCTCACTAAGCAGGGGGAAGCCTGCTGTTCTTCACTTTTTCAAGAAGCGACTCTGTTCTGGAAACTCTGTATTGCTAACTCAATAGATCTAGAAGTATCTTAGCTGCCAGGTCTATGAAATGACCCAGTAGACCATGTGAGCAGATAATTTCCAAATCACCAAATGTGGGGTCTTCCAAGGTGGTGGAGGTGTTCCTCAAGTGGACCCACTTGTAATAAAGTCCAATAAAGTATCAGCAGTTCTCTCCCTACAGGGTGACATCCCGGATTCCATAACATACATTTTTACTGATGTGATCAGGCAGGTTCCTTTGCTTTTTTCACCAATCCCATTTATTTACAAGGTATTGCAAAAGATGAGGCAGGACCAAGCCAGAGTCATACTTATAGCCCAAGCAAGGGCCCTTCAGCATTGGATCTCCACTCTCCTATCAATGTCGGTGAAACCTCCAATTTAACTTTCACTGGATTCAGCCCTAATCTCCCACAATCATAGTCACCTATTCTACCCTTCACTTAACTGCATGGATGTTCCATGACTAGAAACTAGAGAGCAGCCTTGCTTGAAAGACATTCAAGAAGTCCAGCTAAACTGTAGAAAGCCTTCTATGAAAGCTACTTACATTACTAAATGGAGGTGTTTCTTCATCTGGTCATCTTGCCAACATGGAGTAACACTAACCAGTTCTTCATATTTTGGACAACTTATTATACCTGAAACACTTTGCAGTTAGTTCCATCAAAGTACATCTGACTACTATTTCAGTGTTCCATCCTAAATTGGACAATCACTGTTTTCTCCAGTGACATGTCAACAAGGTTTTTAAAGGGCTAAGTCAAATTATCTCTTCAAGTGCAAGACCCCCAGGGATCTAAACTTAGTATTGCCAAGACTTATGGGTCCCCTATTTGAACTGTTGGCTACCTGCTTGCGCATCTATCAGTGAAAGTGACATTTTCAGCATCGATTACCTCAGCCAGAAAAGTCATGGAGCATTAATGTTGGGACTTCCATGTACAATCTTCTTTAAGGACAAGGTTTACCGGTGTCCCCATCTGTAGTTCATCCCAAAGTTTCTCACAAAACTGGGTGACTGAGGAACAAAATGGCAGATGAAATTCAATGTTGATAAATGAAAGGTAATGCACATTGGAAAACATAATAACAACAATACATATAAAATGATGGGGTCTAAATTAGCTGTTACCACTCAAGAAAGCGATCTTGGGAGTCATTGTGGATAGTTCTCTAAAAACATACACTCAATGTGCAGCGGCAGTCAAAAAAGTGAACAGAATGTTCGGAATCATTAAGAAAGGGATTGATAATAAGACAGAAAATATCACATTGCCTCTATATAAATCCATGGTATGCCCATATCTTGAATACTGCATGCAGATGTGGTTGCCCCATCTCAAAAAAGATATATTGGAATTGGAAAAGGTTCAGAAAAGGGCAATAAAAATGATTAGGGGTATGGAACGGCTTCCGAACGGGGAGAGATTAATAAGTCTGGGACTTTTCAGCTTGGAAAAGAAACGACTAAGGGGGGATATGATAGCAGTCTATAAAATCATGACTGTTTTGGAGAAAGTAAATAAAGAAGTGTTATTTACTCCTTCTCATAACATAAGAACTAGGGGTCACCAATTGAAATTAATAGGCAGCAGGTTTAAAACAAACAAAAGGAAGTATTTTTTCACACAATGCACAGTCAACCTGTGGAACTCTTTGCCAGCGGATGTTGTGAAGGCCAAGACTATAACAGGATTAAAAAAAAAACAACTAGTTAAGTTCATGGAGGATAGGTCCATCAATGGCTATTAGCCAGGATGGGCAGGGATGGTGTCCCTAGCCTCTGTTTGCCAGAAGCTGGGAATGGGCAACAGGGGATGGATCACTTGATGATTACCTGTTCTGTTCATTCCCTGTGGGGCACCTGGCATTGGCCACTGTCGGAAGACAGGATACTGGGTTAGATGGACCTTTGGTCTGACCCAGTATGGCCTTTCTTATGGTTTCCTCTTTCCACATCAATCAGCCATCTTATTTTCCTGTATTCTAGACAAACCCACATACAACCAGGAAGGAAGAGTGTTTGCATATCTTGGACATCAGAATAGCCTTCATGTTTTACATGGACAGAATCAGTCACTTTTGTAAGTCCTCCCAGCAATTTGTAGCAGTGATAGACAGAGAAGAGGTCAATGAGTCTCCACCCAAAGAATGTTGTCTTGGATCTCATTCCTGCATGCATATGTGCTACGACTTGGTTAATGTCACTCCATCCAACTGAGTCACAGCTCATTCAACTAGGTCACAATCGGCCTTGGCAGCTTTTTTGGCACAAGTTCCAATTGCAGACATTTGCTGAGTGGCAGCCTGGTCCTCTATCCACACATTTGCCTCCCATTATGTTATGGCTCAAGATTACAGAGATGATGCTAGGAGGGGATGAGTTGTTTTCCAATCTTTATTGTAACGGACTCCAATCCTGCCTCCAGTCTTGCAGCTTGTGAATCACCAAGAGTGGAATGCACATGTGCAATCACTTGAAGAAAAAAACTGTTACTAGCCTGTTCCATAATGGTTGTTTTTCAAGGTGTGTTGCACATGTCTATTCAACAACTCATCCTCCTTCCCCTCTCTATCAGAGTTACAGCAAGAAGGAACTGAATGGGGGATAGGAACAGCTCTGCTCTGCCCTTTAAACCCATGCACAGTAGCAAGCAACAGCTGAGGGAACTCTAGCTGCCCAACAGGTACCACTGAGGGGAAAAGTTTCCAGTGGCCATGCACTGGGCACACCAACACCAAGAATGAAATGGACATGTGCAACAAATCTCAAACAGCAGTTATAGAACAGGTTAGTAACGGTTTTCACTGGAGGACAGGTGTTGTTTGTTTGTATCTGACTGTCTGCCTGACTTGTACATTTCATTGCAGAAAGGTAGTCAGCTAAACTGAAGTGTATGTGCAGGGATCTACAGCAATCTAGTTTATATTAATGTTATTCCTATGATGCTACATGCGGGAGAAGTGGACGGGTTAGGTTTTGATACAGGTGAGGTTTTTCCGCCATGTAGAGGGCTATGGCTGGGAGCAAGCAGTTCCCAGGCTGACTGGGGGAAGCAGGCTCAGCTGTGGCCATGCCCCATTCAGGCCTCAGTTGGCTCTTATAAGAGGGCAGTGGGCCACGAGTAGAGAGTCTCCTCTAGCTCTGGAGGGAGACAGGCCTGGCTAATGGGGAGCGTACCAGAGTACCTGAGGTGGAGCAGGGCTGGGGGAAGGCCAGAGGAGCTGGGGAGCTCCGGCCTGGAAAACCCCCAGGCTGCAGGCCTAGTGTAAGGCTGGATAGGTACTGGGGTTGCAAGGGGCCGCCCAAAGGTAGGCAGAGGCAGCAGGTCCAAAGCCCCCCTTGTCTTTGATGACTGGCTTATATACTGCAGTCTGTCCCAGTGTGCAGGGGCTCAATGGTGACTGGCAGTAGCCAAAGTAGGGATAGTGGGTGGGGGTTCCCTGCAGAGGGGAGACTCAGAGACTGTGGGGGTATTGCCAGGGGGCAGTCCCCAAGGTAAAGGCGCACTGGCCTGTGAGCGGACACCAGCCTGTAGAGGGTGCTCCAAGGCTGGAAAAGCTAATTCCCTGGATAACCAGCAGGAGGCACCACAGCGGTAAGTCACCGCCCCGCTACACCCCCTATTGTACATCTGGGAAAACACTGCAAAAATATTCCATGTGTATTTATTCAAATTTAAAAATACATTTGCTTTGTCCATGCTTGTGCTTCTTTCATATTTGCTTGACACAAACATCTGAGCAATCATGTTTTACTGACTTGAATGCTTGCAGAAAGAAGTTTTAAACCCAGATGTTAGTCTTAAGGATAGCAAATTTAAAACTTGCCCATCCATGTATTTATACATATCTGCAGTAGCAATTAATTCAGTACTAACTTCTCCCATCTCTACAATGGCATGCAAACGTAATTTTTTTTGCACTGTTGAAGCAAGATGCTAGGCACTGTACTACTATTAAGCCCTTTTTCTTGTCCACTTCTAGAACATTCTGTGATACTTTGCATCGACAGCAACTTGCTCTTCCTTCTCATGTATAATAACCCTGAAATATGCCATCTTCAGATCAACCCTCTTCTCCAGAATACTCTGACATTATCTGCCTCAGATTTTAATTAGACAAACTGGACTATGTCCTGTGGATTCAAAAATGGTGCCTAGTCCCTGAAATTGGCAAAACATTGAATTCCCCATGGGACCTTGCTGTGCTCTTTCTTGCAGAAATGCCAGACTGTAATGTAATTTAATTGGTGCTAATGTGAGGACTGGCTCCTTGCATTTTCCTGAAACCTAGCCATATCCGTTGGCAGACACATTTCTCCTTCCTGTTCTTCTATGATGATTTCTTTAAACTGTGTGCTGATGGTATATGGCTAGGGTCTCTCTCTCTCTCTCTTTTAATAAATATGGTGAGAAATTAAATTGAAACCCTGCTAGTAAATCTTACAGTAGCCCAGCTTCCTAGCAATGATGGCTCTGGCAAGGTCTGTATGGCCTAGGGGGGAAATAAGTATAAAACTTTCTAAAACAGTCTAGTCTTGTTTATCTGTTTAATCTCTTCCTGAGAAATTTAAAGCCCCTGTTGCTTCTTCAAGCCCCCTTCCTGATAACGGTAGTTATGTTGATCCAATCAGATACCAGAACCAATACAAGACTTGCATAACCAATGGCAAGTAACTACCACAGCTCAAATTTCAAGTTAAAATATTTTTACAAATAAATTCAAATAAGTACTTTCATGGAAATCATGGCCTGCTTTAAAACATTCCATGGGTAAATAGATCTAGCAAATTATTTATTTCTCAGTTGTATTACATAGTTCAATAATGGGTCTGAATATCAACATACTTAGGATGCAAAATGAAGCTATGAAGAATGGAATGTTTTTTCACCTTTATTTTTGTGATCGTTGAGTGTTTGGGAATGGAAGAAGAAATGTGTGTTGCTTTTTGCTCTCTCTGGGTACTTATATTGAGATGGTAAAAAAAGTATAGTATTCTCTTTCTTTATTAGAAGAGAGAACTGATTTAGTTCTGCTCTCCAGCCATTTCAGAAGAGCTGTGATAAAACAGCATTAAAGATCTGAATTAAATTTACACAGACAAGGAAGTGTAGACATAAGGCTTTGAGCAGGAGGTTGGACTAGATGACCTCCTGAGGTTTCTTCCAACCCTAATCTTCTACGATTCTAAGGTTAGCACGTCTTTCTTTACTCACCGTTGACATAGCAGTAGTGACCAAAGACACGTTTTCTGTTTGGAAAGAATAGTATGTGATGATGGAATTAAAGACTGTATCATACTGCATTTGCACAAGGGGGAGGAATTAAGGTTGCACAGGCAACCTTAATACTGGAATTTCCTAACTTTTGAATGTGTCATTTGGGTACTAGAACTTTCTTTTAATGTAGGTGAGGTTTTCTTTTTAAAGTAATAGTGAAATAGAATGAAAGCCCCGGATTGTTTCAGTGCACTTTCAATCTGCAAACAATAATTCTCTTTAGAGGTGACTTCCTGTTACAATCAAGTTTCTCTGCAGAATCAATGACATCACTTATAAAACTTTCCACTATATATTTCTGTTGCTACAGCAATATGCAAGGCACTAGAATGCTATCCTTATGTCAACTGCATTTAGAACACACACCCCTCTTAAAATAATACTGAATTTGCAATAACTATTACTACCAATAGTCAGAAAATAGTCATGCCAACCAAGAGCTAAATTCAGAAGTAATAATCTTGCCAGCAAAAAGCAAAGTAAAATCTCCTTATTCTGTTCTAAAACAACCATAGAATCATAGGACTGGAAGGGACCTCGAAAGGTTATGTAGTCCAGTCCCCTGCACTTATGGCAGGACTAAGTATTATCTAGACCATCCCTGGTGGGTGTTTGTCTAACCTGCTCTTAAAAATCTCCAGTGATGGAGATTCCACAGCCTCCCTACACACATTATTCCAGTGCTTAACTAGTTAACAGTTCGGAAGTCTTTCCTAATGTCCAACCTAAACTGCCCTTGCTGCAATTTAAGCCCATTGCTTCTCCTATCCTAAGAGGTTGAGACCATTTTTTCTCCCCCTCCTTGTAAAAACCTTTTATGTACTTGAAAACTAATACGACTCTCATTAAAATATATTATTGACACTTTTTGTTTTAATTTTATGCTGAACAAAAACAGATGTCTGCTTAGAGTAAACACTAATATGATCAAAAAGACAATGGTAACTCATGCTGGTAGTGTAGGCCCCTGATTCAGGAGTTTGTGACAATCATCTGGTGTGGAATCACAGAGATCATCATGTAGAAAACAATAATTCCTCAAAATGTCCCTAACCATAATAGCAACCAATCGAAATGTGCCACCTCATCTACATCTACATTTAGCAATGATTTGTCTAACTCAGTAAAAAATTTCCAATTGCAACATCAAATTGTGTCAGAAGATTGGGAAATCAATGCAAGTAACTAGAAAAGGAGTACTTGTGGCACCTTAGAGACTAACAAATTTATTAGAGCATAAGCTTTCGTGAGCTACAGCTCACTTCATCGGATGCATTTGGTGGAAAAAACAGAGGGGAGATTTATATACACACACAGAGAACATGAGACAATGGGTTTTATCATACACACTGTAAGGAGAGTGATCACTTAAGATGAGCCATCACCAGCAGCGGGGGGGAAAGGAGGAAAACCTTTCATGGTGACAAGCAAGGTAGGCCATTTCCAACAGATAACAAGAACATCTGAGGAACAGTGGGGGGTGGGGTGGGGGGGAGAAATAACATGGGAAAATAGTTTTACTTTGTGTAATGACTCATCCATTCCCAGTCTCTATTCAAGCCTAAATTAATTGTATCCAGTTTGCAAATTAATTCCAATTCAGCAGTCTCTCATTGGAGTCTGGTTTTGAAGTTTTTTTGTTGAAGGATAGCCACCCTCAGGTCTGTAATCGAGATTGAAGTGTTCTCCGACTGGTTTTTGAATGTTATAATTCTTGATGTCTGATTTGTGTCCATTTATTCTTTTACGTAGAGACTGTCCAGTTTGACCAATGTACATGGCAGAGGGGCATTGCTGGCACATGATGGCATATATCACATTGGTAGATGTGCAGGTGAATGAGCCTCTGATTGTGTGGCTGATGTGATTAGGCCCTATGATGGTGTCCCCTGAATAGATATGTGGACAGAGTTGGCAACGGGCTTTGTTGCCTTAACAAAGCTATAAACGAGCTATAAACCTTAAAAGCAGCCATTTATTGCCACACACTGAAGTGATCAAACCAGCCAAAACTGGCAGGGCTATCCCCTAATAATCGAACTCAGTTGCCAGAGCAACAAGAAGATTCTATTACCACGACAACCAAATACACAACAAAATTTGGTTGTCTGAGTGATTGGCTGAACAAGAAGTAGGACTGAGTGTACTTGCAGGCTCTAACATTTTACATTGTTTTATTTTTGAATGCAGTTTTTTGGTACATAAGTCTACATTTGTAAATTCAACTTTCATGATAAAGAGATTGTACTACAGTACTTGGGTGAATTGAAAAATACTTTCTTTTGCTTTTTACAGTGCAAATACTTACAATAAAAATAAATATAAAGTGAGCACTGTGCACTTTGTATTCTGTGTTGTAACTGAAATAATTATATTTGAAAATGTAGAAAACATCCACAAATATTTAAATAAATGGTATTCTATTATTAACAGTGAGATTAATCATGATTATTTTTTAATCACTTGACAGCCTTACAAAAGAGTTAGAAAAAATGTCAAAAGTGAAGTTCACATACAATTTTCAAAACATCAATTTAAAATTCCTCTTCTGTGTTTTTAATTTATTTATTTTTAAAAGCAGACATCCCAGAAGAATCCTATGCTGGGGTAAGATGTAAAAGTTATACATGTCTGGAACAGTGCTTTCTTTTAGAGAAGTTAAGGGAAACAAATCAATCCTATAATGGGAAGCTTGCTCTGATCTTTTCCATGGAGTGGCTATTGATATTCCATAATAAATTTAAACTACATTTAAAATTAACCACAATATTTTTAAATATAAATACCCACCAAGTTAAAATCTGATATCTTCCAGCCCAGATAAGAATTAAAGTTAGTTTAAGTTTGGTTGAAAAAATATATACATGTTGTAAAGAAAGAGCCTGATTAGCAAGTAGAAGGAAGGCCTGAAAATAAGTGATAAGGCCAGAAGAAATGAATTGGGGATGATGTCTGGTTCAAAAAATAACTAATGAAATAAGGGGAAGCTTCTAAAAAGAAGGCCTTTGACTAATAGGGGTGACTGCAGATGATTTTCAATTAGACAAAAAATCTTTCTTAAAAGGAACCAACATGGATCTTCCCACCCCACAGACCAGTGTTATCTCCTATATGAATCAAGGTACAATAAAAAAGATGTTGGTCAGAAAGAGGGAGGGTAAGGAGGAAAGGCATTGGAAAGAAAGGAGGTTGTAAATCTTATCTGGATTAAGACTGGAAATAAGGGTGAACTGTCTCAAATTAGTTTTTAGCTGAAGTCAGTAATGGCAATGATATCACTTTTTTTTTTAAGAGTATAAAAAGTAAACTCTTAAAGAGTTCATTGTTAATACCTGCTTAACTATGTTGGAGCTGACCAATATGGGTCTAAGTACCACTGCGTTTAGCTGTTTGTAAGTATCTTAATCAAATGTTTATAAATGTTTTTTGTTACTGTTTGGATGCAATAAATTGCTTATTAGTTAAGGCATGTTTAGAGCAATAGCATAAAATACCATTTGGATTTAATACATAAATTTATGGTTAAATTGGTGTTTGGTGATTTCTTGTATTATTAATAATTTCAAATATTAATAATTCCAACAATGTTACATTTCCCATTGGAACTCTGGTAAAACTTCTCTTTCCATAAAGCGTGCTTCTAATGGCATAGAGGCAGCAGATACTGAACCTTAAACCTAAGCTGAATATCCCTTCCCTGTGACATCTGGTAGTGTAGTTCAGTGATTTGACAGTCAAATCACTAAAAACTCAATACACTAGTCTGTATACACTATTCATAAATTCAATAACATGACCTTTAGTACTAAATCCTTCTCTTAGGCTAGAGTAGTTAAACACAGACATCCTCGTTATGCATGGAAGTGAAGAGGAAGTAGAAGAACATCCTGATAGGAAAATAACCTCATTAGCCAATTTCTAAACTATACTCTAGTCTCAACTTCATTTTCATGTTGTTAAGACCCCCTGATGAATGAAAAAGTTCCTGAATGAGGACTACCATAAACAATAAAATAGGTGGTAATAACTTGATGTGACAATGTAAAAGGAATTTATTTATGCACAGGTTCTTGGCCTGGAGATCATGATCACCCTCCATTTTCATTATAGCTGGATGGGAAAATTGTTTCAAAATATCTTCATACAAGAATATTAAAGGAATTGGCACCTGACATTGCAAGCCCATTAGCAAGAATTTTTAATGAATCTGTAAACTCAGGAGTTGTACCAAATGATTGGAGAATTGCTAATATCGTTCCTATTTTTAAGAAAGGAAAAAAAAAGTGATCCGGGTAACTACAGGCCAGTTAGTTTGACATCTGTAGTATGCAAGGTCCTGGAAAAAATTTTGAAGGAGAAATTAGTTAAGGACATTGAAGTCAATGGTAAATGGGACAAAATACAACGTGGTTTTACAAAAGGTAGATCGTGCCAAACCAACCTAATCTCCTTTTTTGAAAAGGTAACAGATTTTTTAGATAAAGGAAATGCAGTGGATCTAATTTACCTAGATTTCAGTAAGGCATTTGATACCGTGCCACATGGGGAATTATTAGTTAAATTGGAGAAGATGGGGATCAATATGAACATCAAAAGGTAGATAAGGAATTGGTTAAAGGGGAGACTGCAACGGGTCCCACTGAAAGGCGAACCAATCATTTTGGGACCAATCTTATTTAATCTTTTTATTACTGACCTTGGCACAAAAAGTGAGAGTGTGCTAATAAAGTCTGCAGATAATACGAAGCTGGGAGGTATTGCCAATTCAGAGAAGGATCGGGATATTATACAGGAGGATCTGGATGACCTTGTAAACTGGAGTAATAGTAATAGGATGAAATTTAATAGTGAGAAGTGTAAGGTTATGCATTTAGGGATTAATAACAAGAATTTTAGTTATAAGTTGGGGACGCATCAATTAGAAGTAAGGGAAGAAGAGAAGGACCTTGGAGTATTGGTTGATCATAGGATGACTATGAGCTGCCAATGTGATATGGCTGTGAAAAAAGCTAATGCGGTTTTGGGATGCATCAGGAGAGGCACTTCCAGTAGGGATAAGGAGGTTTTAATACCATTATACAAGGCACTGGTGAGACCTCACCTAAAATATTGTGTGCAGTTCTGGTCTCCCATGTTTAAAAAGGATGAATTCAAACTGGAGCAGGTACAGAGAAGGGCTACTAGGATGATCCGAGGAATGGAAAACTTGTCTTATGAAAGGAGACTTAAGGAGCTTGGCTTGTTTAGCCTAACTAAAAGAAGGTTGAGGGGAGATATGATTGCTCTCTATAAATATATCAGAGGGATAAATATAGGAGAGGGAGAGGAATTATTTAAGCTCAGCGCCAATGTGGAAACAAGAACAAATGGGTATAAACTGGCCACCAGGAAGTTTAGACTTGAAATTAGACGAAGGTTTCTAACCATCAGAGGAGTGAAGTTTTGGAATAGCCTTCCAAGGGAAGCAGTGGGAGCAAAAGATCTATCTGGCTTTAAGATTTTACTCGTTAAGTTTATGGAGGAGATGGTATGATGGGATAATGTGATTTTGGTAAGTAATTGATCTTTAAATATTCAGGATAAATAGGACTAATCCCCTGAGATGGGATATTAGATGGATGGGATCTGAGTTACCCAGGAAAGAATTTTCTGTAGTATGTGGCTGGTGAATCTTGCCCATATGCTCAGGGTTTAGCTGATTGCCATATTTGGGGTCGGGAAGGAATTTTCCTCCAGGGCAGATTGGAGAGGCCCTGGAGGTTTTTCGCCTTCCTCTGTAGCATGGGGCCTGGGTCACTTGAGGGAGGCTTCTCTGCTCTTTGTACTCTTTAAACCACAATTTGAGGACTTCAATAGCTCAGACATAGGTGAGGTTTTTTGTAGGAGTGGGTGGGTGAGATTCTGTGGCCTGCATTGTGCAGGGGGTTGGACTAGATGATCAGAATGGTCCCTTCTGACCTTAGTATCTATGAATCTTCTGTTCTAACGTGCAGTTGTCATAGTATGGAAAAAGTTGAGAACTACTGCTTTATGGTGAGATTTTTTTTTTAAAGGCATGAAGGGCAGATATGTCCTTGATTAAAACTCAGTGGGAGTTGGGCATCTGTCCTTTGTGTCTTTGCCCATGTCTACACTACCACTTATGTTGGCAAAATTTGTTGCTCGGGTGGGTAGGGTGTGTTTGAAAAAAAAAAAACAACCCCCTGAGCAACATACGTTTCATCAGCATAAGTGGTAGTGTGCACAGTGCTATATTATCAGGAGAGCTTATCCTGCTGACATAGCTATCGCTGCTCATTGCGGGGTGATTTATTATGTTGATAGGAGAGCTCGTCAGCATAGAATGGCTATATGAGAGATCTTACAGTGGTGCAGCTGCATTGGTACAGCTGTGCTGTTGTAAGATCTCTAGTGTAGACACAGCCTTTGAAAATCTCCCACTTAAAATATTAACATGTGCACCAAGTATTCATGAGAGACAGTCCCTATTATTTTTCAACTCTGTCCCTCTATAGAGTCCTTAGACCAGTGCATAATACTAGAATTAAAAGAAAGTCCCTATTTTTCTCCACTAATGTCCCAATATCTAGCTTTCCAATTTAGTAGTTACGAATTTGGCTTTCCATAATTCGTTTAATGATTAAGGTCAGCAAGTGGCTGTAATTAAAAACAGTGATTTTATGCAACTGGGCCTACACCATAAAAATTAATCATATTTGCCCAGATCAGTCCAACATGTTTTTTCCACAACTGATATTAGAAATGGTTCTTGGTTGGCATGGTCAAGGTGAATGCATGTGGGTATGTGCAAGAGAAATCTTTTCTCTACAAGAAGGAAAAGGCTTAATTTTCCATTGTTTCACACTTTGTGTAGTCATTTACCCCTGTGGGAAAAGGTGTTTGAATGTGATAGGTAGTACATGTGAATGGAAAATTCTGTTAGGATGGTGTTGTACAGGTGTGAATGACTACACAAGATCCAGGACCCCATCTGCATGAGATATAGGGTGTGAAACACTTTAACTCCGATTCTCCCTCACTGTGTTGAGAATCCAGTGCTTAGTGGAGGTAACCTGAACAAACTGTACTGAAACCAAACATATTTTGAGCCCTGTTACTACTGGGGAGAGGAGGGAGTGCAAATCGTGTTAAAAGTAGCATAGGTGCTGACTCTGTGGGTACTCCAGGGTTGGAGCACCCACAGGGAAAAAATGGTGGGTGCTGAGCACCCACCGGCAGCCTCCCCATTAGCTTCCCCCCACCCCCTCCCAATGCCTCCCATCCACCACAATCTGCTGTTTGTGGCATGCAGGAGGCTCTGGGGGGAGGAGGGAGGAGCAAGTATGCGGCGTGCTTGGGAGAGGGGGTGGAACTGGGCGTGAAGAGGCGGGGTGGGGTCTTGGGGGGGAAAGGGGTGGAGTGGGGGCGGGACCTGGGGCTGTGGGTCTAGCACTCCTCACACTTTAGAAAGTCAGCACCAGTGAAAAGTAGGGTTGCCACCTCTGAGGTACAAAAAAATAGGACATCCAGGCTGCTCCTGAGCCCATAAAACTGGACAGCTGGCAGTATGTATTGAGTACCTTTACAGATTTTACAGGACATCTCCCCCCCCCCCCAAAAAAAGCCTTGGAAAAGGTAGCAACCCTAGTTAAGAAGGGGGTGCCACGTGGACGTGACTGTACTGAAAGGGACTGGGGATGGCTGGGCCATAGGGTGAGTCTCAGCATGCCATCCCGCATGACTCCCAGTGCAGCACATGTATTTGCAACCTTGCCAACTCTAGCCATGACTGTCACAATAATTGGTAAAAAGAAAAGGAGTCCTTGTGGCACCTTAGATGATGCTACATGATGCAACTAATGAAGTGAGCTGTAGCTCACGAAAGCTTATGCTCAAATAAATTTGTTAGTCTCTAAGGTGCCGTAAGTACTCCTTTTCTTTTTGCGAATACAGACTAACTACTCTGAAACCTGTCACAGTAATTGGTGTCTTTCTTAAAGCCCCAGCACCTGTGAGTAAGTGAACATCTCAGCTTTCATTTTTCTAAAAAAGGTATGCCCTTATGATTGTAGGAAATAAAAATTCAAGCAATCCCAGTAACAAAGGGTCAGAAACCACAAAGCAAGTGTGTGCGTGATGGAGGGCTGGGCTGTGAAGGGCACAGGTTTGTGTGTATATAGGCCACTGATGTATGTGAATAGGGTGACCAGATGTCCTGATTTTATAGGGACAATCCCGATTTTGGGGGCTTTTTCTTATATAGGCTCCTATTACTTCCTGCTGTCCCGATTTTTCACACTTGCTGTCTGGTCACCCTGTATGTGAAGGGTACAGATGTGTACATGTAGGGAGCTGGGCTGGAAGGCACAATAAGGAGCTGAAAGAAAAGGAGGACTTGTGGCACCTTAGAGACTAACAGATTTATTTGAGCATAAGCTTTCGTGCGCTACAGCTCACTTCATCGGATGCCTGATCTGTGTGCCTGTGGCACGGGTGTGGGTAAAGGGCTGGGCTGAGGGGCACTGATGTATGCATCTGTGTGTAGGGAGCTGGCCTGGGGCCCAGCAGTGTGTGTGTGTCGGGGAGTCGAGGGGGGGGGGACAGGGGTGTGTAAGGGACGGGGAGGGGCACGTGTGTGTGTGCGAGGGACACAGGTGTGTTGGTTTCAGAGTAGCTGGTGTGTAACACAGGGGCCCCGGGGCGACGTGTATCCGCCCCCCCCCCCCTTATTATGCGCCTCACGGGGGGAGGCGGCGGCGGCCTCACCTCCGTGCTCCTCCGCCGGGAAGGGGCTGTCGCGCCCCGCCCCCGGAAGGCGGGTGGTGACGGAGCGAGGAGGCCGGCTCCGGTGGAGAGGCAGCCGCATCCGGAGGGGGAAGGCAGGGCCGGGCCCGGCCGCGAGGGGCGGAGGATCCGGGGTAGGGCCGCGCCACTCTGTCCCCGCGGGCGGCCGCGATGGATCACCACCAGCCCGCCAGCCGCTACCAAGTGGTGAGTGAGCGGCCCGGCTCCTTCCGCCGCGCGGGGGAGCTCACCGCGGCCACTTCCCCGGCGGCGGCGGCGGCGGCGTCGGGGCCTGTGGCCGGAGCCGGGGA
Source organism: Dermochelys coriacea (assembly GCF_009764565.3). Taxonomy (NCBI): domain Eukaryota; kingdom Metazoa; phylum Chordata; order Testudines; family Dermochelyidae; genus Dermochelys; species Dermochelys coriacea. The sequence goes on from NC_050068.2 coordinate 82,657,975, forward strand.
GCTCGGCCGCTGCCCGAGCCTTTCTGCCCCGGCTGTGGAGGGACGCGGAGCTCCCGCCCCAGGCTGGGCGCAGGGAGCCCGCCCCCGGGGGGGCCCGGAGGAGCCGGCCTGGGTCGGTGTCGCTGATGTGCTGTCTTGCGGCCGGGGCGGAGGGGGGGGTGGGTCATTCACAGCTTCCGCGCGGGTGGGGACGCTGGGAGGCCTGAGCGACACGGCTCCGCAGCGCTTCACCTTGATCCCCTCTCGTGCCCCGGCGGCCGAGTGGCTGGCACGTAGGTGGTCCACGCCCAACCGAGCTGGGCCACCCTCCCCCGGGCTCCTGAACGGCCTCGTTTTTTGGAGAGTTGGGGGGAGGGTGGCTTCAGCGCTTCTGAAAGTTAAATTGCAGGCCGATGTCTCCAGTCGTTGCTCGACAAAGGTTTATCCAAAGCGGGAGTGAATCTGAGATTAGTGGTTTCAGAGGAGCAGCCGTGTTAGTCTGTATTCGCAAAAAGAAAAGGAGGACGTGTGGCACCTTAGAGACTAACAAATTTATTAGAGCATAAGCTTTTGTGAGCTACAGCTCGCTTCATCGGATTTTTTTCCACCAAATGCATCCGATGAAGTGAGCTGTAGCTCACGAAAGCTTATGCTCTAATAAATTTGTTAGTCTCTAAGGTGCCACAAGTACTCCTTTTCTTTTTGAGATTAGTGATTTATTTTTACATCTGCCTGGCGTTGAAAACATGGAAGGGAAATGAAGCGGGACGGGGGGATTTCAGCAGAGGCCTTGCGTTTTGATCCCCCTCGTTTATAAAAAGGGGAGAGGGTTGCTGGTAGAGCATTCTTCATACGGGCCCCTTCCTTTTGAAATGCCCCATTGCTCCAGGGTCTGAAATAGGCTTAACCTTCTCAGCGTACTGTAATCTGAACAGCATTGGCAGAGGGCGGAAGTTGTTGAAAGTGTAATTCGTGTGGGAGGAGTTGGAATTTGATAGATCTGTGTACGATGGAAGGCCGAAGCATTAGTTAACTTCTTTTGCATGTCCTTTTGTTTTTTAAATATGAATAAGGTGCCCCAATTTTTGGATGAGTGTCCTTTTGGGTGGATTCAGAGTAGCAGCCGTGTTAGTCTGTATTCGCAAAAAGAAAAGGAGTACTTGTGGCACCTTAGAGACTAACAAATTTATTAGAGCATAAGCTTTCGTGAGCTACAGCTCACTTCATCGGATGCATGCTGTAGCTCACGAAAGCTTATGCTCTAATAAATTTGTTAGTCTCTAAGGTGCCACAAGTACTCCTTTTGGGGGGAGTTTCTATGAGTGAAATTGAACTATGTCTTGTGTTTATTTCAAATAGCTCACCACATCAAATACCTGAAAATGACTACATAAAGGTTAAGTAAATGAATTTTGAAATTATAGCAATATTTGCTATTAACTTCATTAAACTTTTTTACATTAAAATAGTGTGCACTGAAGTTGGATTAGGTCACAGTGAGAATAATATGCTTAATTTGTAGTATATACTAACAAGATCATTTTGATAGTGCTATTGTAGTGTCCTAGGAAGAACCATGACTGTTTGTCATATTTTAGCCTGTTCATCAGCATGCAGATCTGACACTATCAACTGGATTCTCATACAATTGTGTATATATTGTAATGGCTCCAAAGAGTGGAAGAACCAAAACTGTTTTAGATTTACTGTACAATATTGGCATCTTGCCCACATTTATTAGAGCATAAGCTTTCGTGGACTACAACAGCCCACTTCACTGGATGCATAGAATGGAAAAGATAGATAGATAGATACATATTACACACACACACAAGTTGCCATACAAACTGTGAGAGACTAATTAAGATAGAAACTTTTGTAGTGATAATCAAGATGGCCCATTTAGACAGTTGACAAGAAGGTGTGAGGTTACTTAATTTAGGGAAATAGATTCAATATGTGTAATGAGCCAGCCACTCCCAGTCTCTATTCAGATCCCCAACCTGAAGCAAATACTCTCCAGCAACCACACAACAAAAACACTAACCCAGGAACCTGTCCTTGTAACAAAGCCTGATGCCAACTTTGTCCACATATTTATTCAAGTGACATCATTATAGGACCTAATCACATTAGCCACACCATCAGGGGCTTGTTCACCCACACATCTACCAATGTGATATATGCCATCATGTGCCAGCAATGCCCCCTGCCATGTACGTTGGCCAGACCGGACAGACTCTATGCAAAAGAATAAATAGACACAAATATGACATCAGGAATCATAACATTCAAAAACCGGTAGGAGAACTCTTCAACCTCTCTGGCCACTCAGTAAAAGATTTAAGGGTGGCAATTTTGCAACAGAAAAGCTTCAAAAACAGACTCCAAGGAGAAACTGCTGAGCTTGAATTAATATGCAAACGAGATACCATTAACTTGGGTTTGAATAGAGACTGGGAGTGGCTGGGTCATTACGCATATTGAATCTATTTCTCTAAGTTAAGTATCCTCACACCTTCTTGTCCACTGTCTAAATGGGCCATCTTGATTATCACTAAAGTTTTTTTTTTTTTTTTTTTCCCCCCCTGCTGATAATAGCTCATCTTAACTAAGTAGCCTCACAGTTTGTATGGCAACTTCCAATTTCTCTCTCTCTCTCTCTCTCTCTCTTTGTGTCTGTCTGTCTTCTTACTATATGTTCCATTCTATGCATCCACTGAAGTGGGCTGTAGCCCACAAAAGTTTATGCTCTAATAAATTTGTTAGTCTCTAAGGTGCCACAAGTACCCCTGTTCTGTTCTTTTCTCTCTTAGGACACCTGTGATTGGTAATGCTCTCTACACGTCCTTTTCTGTCCTCACTTTTGCTGTGCTGTGAACAACTGGTTAGCATTTTGTCATCCTTATCCTATGGGGATATATGACATTGGCCAATTGTCACCCTTTTTTTTTTCCCATACTTTTTCTCCCCTCAGTAGCTTGTAAACTGCAGTCTTATTGGTTGAAGTGCTTTACAATTCTAAAATCTTATTATGAACGTGAACAGTGCTGCTATGCCCTTCCTGTTTCATCCCTTTGTGTCCTTTTTCCTGCTCTGTTCATTGTTAGGCAATTGAAGGGAGACATCAACCCTAGTTTCAGAGTAGCAGCCGTGTTAGTCTGTATTCGCAAAAAGAAAAGGAGAATAGTAGAACTGCAAATATATAGAACTAGAGCTGCCAAGCAATTAAAAAAATTAATTGCATGATTTAAAAAAATCAGTGGTGTAATTAAACCCTAAGAGAATACCATTTAAATATTTTTGGATGTTTCTACATTTTTCAAATATATTAATTTCAATTACAACACAAAATGCAAAGTGTACAGTGCTCACTTTATATTTATTTTTGATTGCAAGTATTTGCACTGTAAAAAATCTAAAGAAATAGTATTTTTTTCAATTCACCTAATAAAGTATTGTAATGCAATTTCTTTATCATGACAGTTGAACTTACAAATGTAGAATTTATATAAAAAAAACTGCCTTCAAAAATAAAACAATGTGATACGTTAGAGTCTGCAAGTCCACTCAGTGGGACATAAGTGCTTAAGTCTCTTGAGGAATCTTTAAAAAATTTTTAGCACCCCAGGAGCACCCCTTAGTTATTATGAGGTTCAGTTGTCCCTGATGAACATGCTTTCCCACCTGCAACCCACAGAGTGGGAAGCTAGGAGATTTAACCAAAGCATAACCCTCTATTAGGAAGGTTCCATTTAGCTTATAAAACCTGTTGCAGTCTGCCATCTCGGAGTCACATAAAACCACATATGGGAGTTAGGGATGATGCTCTGGCTGCTGGGTCACGTGTGTGGGACGTCAGGCTCTAAGTACAGGATGCTATGCAGGGTGTAGGCTACTGATGATGGCTGTGTTTTACCCACATTCATTACTCACTACATTTTCTAAATAATGTATCTATATTGATGAAAGTCATTGTATAAATGCGAGATCATTTTTCTGCAAGGTACATGCATCTGAACCTCTTGATGTTACAGTACAGGGAGGTGTGATTTAGAAAACCTAACACCGTCCATAGTGCATTAAAAGATTTAAAAATGTTATTTTTTCGCTTTGCATGCAGTTGATATCCATCTAAACAAACTTTCTTTCCAACTTCTTCACATGCTAAATTTTCTCAGTCATCTTTTCCATTCTGTGAGATTGTGCATCTTTCTGTATCATTACAATATGTTGAGTGCTTGTAGGGTTTTTGGTTTCTAAAACATGCATCCAGTGCAAACTCTGGCTATATTTGCAACTAATTAAAATACCACGTTAGAAATAATAAAATACATCAACGTTAGTTCAGCTTCTTCAGTTTGTCAGCATGCATGCACTCAAATGAAAGTGGACCTACTCAAGAAACTCGTAAGAAGCCTTAGTCAAGTCTCCTCTTCTTTCCCTCCCTCACCCCAGCACCCCATGGCACTGAGCCTAAAATTTGAGTGCCAGAGAAAGATATTGGCTTTCCATTTTTTATTGCTTTATTTTTTTTATTTATATATACAGAGAGAGAGAGAGAGGTTGTTTACATTAGCAATTTTGATCCTGTCAATCTTGGAGACCCTTTAGATGACTGGTATCACGGAATAGATCAAGCTAATTATATAATGATATTCCACTTTTTTTTTTTCCATTGACGCAGTTGTTATACAGTAGATACAAGGTCTTGCTGCAAACAAGCAAGAGCAACCACTGCTTACAAGCAACATTTCCCCTGGGAACACGTTTCCCTACTGTGAGTTCTTGACATTCCCTCTCTCCCCTAGGAGCAACAGCCACTTGGGAGCAACATAGTGAAAGGGCACCGATATGTTGCTACTGTTGAGTGTCTGCTGTACCATAAATTGAAGATAGTGTTTTACTTTTAAACACGTGTTTAAAAACAGTGAAACACTGCCACATCCCACTGACAACCTTTACTGTCTCCATTGTAATGCCTAAGACAATCAGTCAAACTGACATTTTTAATGAGTATAAATCCACTGTCCGTTGAAGGTGAAATTTTCTTCAGTGCAGTGGACTTGTGCAAGACTTTTTGTCCCCATGTTATATAGCACTGAACTACTAATGTAGTGAGATGAGTTATACCCTCAAAGAGCAGACCTCTTTCATACTAGCTCAGTCTGGAATTTAGTGCTGTACTAAGAACTGAAATACCTAGAGTAACTTTTTAAAAATGAGAAAATTAGTTGATGTAACCATGAATGGACAATACTTTCAGCTGCAAGTAAAAGCATCTTTTTTGTTTAATGGCTTGAGTAGGTACATTTTTGTTTGAGAAACTTTAATCAGTTTTTTACCCCACAATTGAAAAAGACCGTCTCGTTAGCGCATGAAGGAAGATAGCTATCAAATTTCCTCTTGATATAACCTCAGATGGGGCAGAGGGTGCTATTTTAAATTTCTTAAAATATAAACAGCAGATTCTGTTTGACCTACTGTTTAACTTTTTGATGTGTACATAATTTCATTTGTAAGCTAAAATTACAGAAGTATATGGTTTTTATATGCATGGTAAACTTATTATTTTAAATTCTTGAGGTAATGCATGTCTTAGCTTGACCATGTACACCTGACAGATCAGGCAAATGGAGTGTGTGACAAAGCTCTGTACTTGCCTCCATGGGTCCCACGTTTCCTGGCGGATTTTACTAGCCTCAGAGGCTCACCGTGACCCTGCACATAACCCTTCTATCTCTAGAGACAAGGGTCACAGTCTATTGAGCCATTTTCATCATAAGCCAGCGAGGGAGGTGAGGAGAAGTTATCCTTTCTTGCACGGTCTCCGTTGTCTCCCAGTCTCAGTGATTAATCGGGCGAAGATGCAGGGGGGAGCCCAGGCCCACCATCTACTCCAGGCTCCACCCCAGGGACCCTAATAGTGTCAGCTATGGTAGCTGACCTTTTAGAAACATGATATGTACAATTCCCTGGGCTACTTCCCCCCCAGCAGCCCTCACTTCCTCAAGCTCCACTTCACCCTTACCTCAGGGCCCCCTTCCTTGTGCCTGATATGGTGTGTACTACTCAGTCTCTCCAACAGCACAACTTCCTCCCACAGCTCCTGACATGCACACCCACCTGACTGACTGGGATGCTTTGAACTAGTTTCAGCCAGCCCCTGATTGGCTTCAGGTGTCCCAATCAACCTAGTGTTCTCCCTGCCTTCTGGAAAGTTCTTAATTGGCCCCAGGTGTCTTAATTGACCTGGAGCAGCTGCCATTTCACTTATTCTGGTACCAGGGATTTGTTTAGCCTGGAGCTAATATATCTATCTCCCACTACTTTTCTATACCTCTACCCCAGGCCTGCTGGACCTTTTAATTGGACCCCTGCCCCGTGGACCCAACCGACCCCCCCCCCCCCCACCCCTTCACTTTAAGCCAACTGCATGAGATGCAGCCGGTCTGCTTTCAAACCGTGCCAAGAAAACATCTTTACACGCTCATGTTCCACACCCTTCACGCCCTCACCCTTGTGTCCCGTCCCGATACAAAATGGCAGGACCTCCTGCCACCTTTGGAGGGTGAGGAGCCCTGGTGGGCCAGCCTATATTCCGTCTTAGTCCCAAGGTCCGCCAGGGATGTCAGTTGGCGGCTCCTTCACGGAGCCCTGAGCACGGGTGTGTACTTGGCGCGGTTCACCTCAATCCCAGACATTTGCCCCTTTTGTGGTGTGAGGGAAACCCTGGCACATATATACCTGGAGCGTGCCAGGCTGCAGCCCCTCTTCCGGCTCCTCACCAATATTTTATTATGCTTTAGGTTGCACTTTTCCCCTCACCTTCTTATTTATGCACTCCCTATCCGTGACCCCACAAAGTCACGGGATGTCCTGGTCAACCTCCTCCTGGCCCTAACTAAAACGGCCATCTATAAAACCAGAGTGAGGAGGTTGGCCGATGGAGTCTCCTGTGACTGTGGGGCCTATTTCCGATCCTCAGTCCGTTCACGTATCTGGGCAGAGTTCCTCTGGGCGGCGTCCTCTGACTCCCTTGATGCCTTTGAGGAGCAGTGGGTGCTGTCCGGGGTTCTCTGCTCGATGTCCCCGTCCGGTTCCCTTCGTTTGACCCTTTGACCACACTCCTGTCCCTGTTATTTCATTAGTCCCCCGAAGTTAATTGGAATCTAGGTCCTGTGGATCCCCCTTCTAGGCTGGGGGGGATCCTTTAGCAGTGGACGGGCTTCGCCCACCCACTTCCCGGATCCCAAAAGGACTACTTTTCTATAGCCATCTGGCCTTGCCCCGTCACTAGTGGTACATTTCTACTTTGACTAATCCAGTAAATTGAGCAATATAAACCAAGAAGCAAAATAAATCTGAGTTCCTCCACTGTTCTGGGTTTCTCACCTTCATGTTCCCCAAACTTTTTATTGTGAAATGCAAGTGCTCATTGACCTCCAGTTCCTTTTTGAATCGTCAGTCTGTTCAATAACGAGCCAATGTATGCCTTGGGTCATTGTGAAAGATAAGGTCCACTGCTTTCTTATGGTTGCATCATACCTTATTTTTGGTGGTATTGTAGTGCCTAGAAGTCCCAGTCATAGACTGGAATACTTGTGGCACCTTAGAGACTAACAAAGGTGCCACAAGTACTCCTTTTTCTTTTTTGCGAATACAGACTAACACGGCTGCTACTCTGAAACCAGTCATAGACTGGGATCCCTTGTGCTAGATGTACAAATACAGAACAAAAAGACGGTTCCTGTCCCAAAAAGCTTACAATCTAATATGTCACAATCGGGTATGAATGCATCTAAAAGAATAACACCAGCGATAACTGTGAAAGGCTTGAATTATTCTTTTTCCAAATTATTTGCTGGTGATTAAGTATTCTTAATACTGACTGGCAAACCCATTGGCTAAAAATGATAAAGTGTAACATTGTGACATACCATATATTTTCTCAATTATTAGTATCTTTTCAAAGGTGATGGTTTTATGCAGGGTAGATTTGATTTAAATCACTAGTCAGGAAGACTTAATTTAATCATTGATTTCTACATAAAAGTGCATTCTTGTTGGTTGTTATAACTTTAACACACTTCACAACTCAGATGTAGGTTTTGTTTTCAGAAGGTACACGCTATACATTTTTAAAGTGATTTATTTTGAAAACTTTTCAGATTAGTTTTACAGCTATATCAGAAAATGAATGATTAGTTATTTCATTTACCAAAGGTAATTGACACAGTTCACCTTCCAATGACTTCATAAATACCTGTGTCCAATTCAAACAGGTTAATCTTTTAATATTTGGAGGATTTTCTTGTCATGTTGTATTAGGAGGAGAACATCACCAGACAGACATTTAAATTGTTTTATTTAACTGAAACAACAATGTTATGTATTCTGGATTTTTTTTTCTTCAACAGCAAATATATAATTTAACAAAAGAAGCATTTGAATTTAGTTAAACATTCAAGTTTTTTAACAAAAACAAACCTGATTTTAAAATAACTAAAATAGTTAAATGAAATATTTTTTTTAAAAAAAATATTAAATGGACTATGTCAGCCAAGTCAACATGAGAAACTTAAAATATTGGCTTTTGTAGCTAACTCAGTCGTCTTCACCTTCATTTTCCTGTTTGTTCTGGAAAAGAAAAACAAGCTTTCCTGCTTTTTCGGCTCCCAAATGATTTCTCAATTTTGGAATGAATTAGTCCAAAGAAAGAATATATTCTTTCTACACCAGCAGAAGAAGCTACTGCTGTTAAAAGTGAGATTATCACTTCAACATTCTCTGAATCCAAGTTTTTAAATGACTTCCACCAGTTCACTGGTGTGACTTTCCGAATTCCATAATGAGATATCTTTGAGCTTTAATGATCTTAGTTTTTTGTCTCCAAAAAATCTGATTTTTTTTTTATTTTTTATGTTTTTTAAGATCATTGATATATATATATATTTTTTTTTTTAAATCCACCCTGGATCTATGCTTTTTTTTCCACTCATTACTTGTTTTCTGGGCAAGTAATATCATCTTTTACTCTGGTAAATGTGATTGTCTCAGTGTTCGAGGAAAAAAATTATCCTCTCTTACTCTGCCTATACTTGGAAGTTGTTGGTATACTTATATAAACACTTAAGTTATTTTCTCCTGTGGACTTTCCGAGATGTCACATTTTCTCAGTCCTGTACAGTTCTTACAACTATCATAAGTTTGTAATCTTCGGTGCTTGAAACAAATTTCATTTCTTTTATCATCTTACAAGTAAGATGGTTAATTAAGGTACTCTAACCTTTTTATTATTGGCTCATTTTATTATCCTTTAATTTTAACGCCTTTAATAGAAATTTACATTAGAAGTATTCATGGATTGTGTGTCAAAGTAAAGAATCTTATACACGGAGCATGAATGACACTTCCAGTTAAGGTTGCACAAGCTTTTCCATTTTAATGGATGACTTTTAGCTGCTTAAACTTTGTCACTATTCTACTCTTGGGGCTAAAATTTCGGAGAGATATTCTTATCCCTGTGTGTGTGTGTGTGTGTGGGGGGGGGGTTATTTATGCAAAATCAGATGTTTTTGATGGTGAAAAATTATTTTCCCAGTTTAAAAAATCAACAATATTTTTATACCAGCTGTAGGTGATAGATTTTAAATTTGGCAAGGAGACAGTTCTTGGGTTGTGGCAGAATCTTTTGAATAATCTAAGACACCTCACCAGAACCTGCACTTAGTGTGAAGCAGTCTTGCTTCTGCCTGCTGTGGATCAGCTCGCTAAAATCACCGGCCTCTGGCAACACAAAGTTCTACTTTCCAGGCTCACTCTCATTCTGTACTGGTAGCGATAGGCACGCACCAACCCCCGAATTGTCGGAGCATTCTATATAGTGTCCAGTCCCTTGTTCCCTGAACGCTCACAGAATTACCAGGCCTGCTATTCTCAAAGTAACAATATACACCAGCTTGTAAGATTCTCCCCATGACCAGCACTTTGCTTATCATTACAGCACTTAAGTGTATTTGTAGGGGGGAAAAAAGAACAAGTTTTGTTGTCGGAGAGAGAGAGAGAGTCAAGCAGTAGTAAGTAAGAATATTGAAAATAAGTGATTAGAAAGCAAGTTATGATTTTATTTTATGTATAGAGACTGGTTTCAGAGTAGCAGCCGTGTTAGTCTGTATTCGGAAAAAGAAAAGGAGTACTGGTGGCACCTTAGAGACTAACAAATTTATTTGAGCATAAGCTTTCTTGAGCTACAGCTCACTTCATTGGATGCATTTGGTGAAAAATACAGTGGGGAGATTTATATACACACACAGAGAACATGAAACAATGGGTTTTATCATACACACTGTAAGGAGAGTGATCACTTAAGATGAGCCATCACCAGCAGCGGGGGGGGGGGGGGGAGGGAGGAGGAAAACCTTTCATGGTGACAAGCAAGGTAGGCTAATTCCAGCAGTTAACAAGAATATCAGAGGAACAGTGGGGGGGGGGGGGGGGGAGAAATACCATGGGGAAATAGTTTTACTTTGTGTAATGACTCATCCATTCCCAGTCTCTATTCAAGCCTAAGTTAATTGTATCCAGTTTGCAAATTAATTCCATTTCCCCATGTTATTCCTCCCCCCAACCCCCCACTGTTCCTCAGATGTTCTTGTTAACTGCTGGAAATGGCCTACCTTGCTTGTCACCGTGAAAGGTTTTCCTCCTTTCCCCCGCCTGCTGCTGATGATGGCTCATCTTAAGTGATCACTCTCCTTACAGTGTGTATGATAAAACCCATTGTTTCATGTTCTCTGTGTGTGTGTATATAAATCTCCCCACTGTATTTTCCACCAAATGCATCTGACGAAGTGAGCTGTAGCTCACGAAAGCTTATGCTCAAATAAATTTGTAAGTCTCTAAGGTGCCACAAGTACTCTTTCTTTCTAGAGACTAAATTTAACACCTTTTGACACAAGAATAACTTGTTAATATCACACAGTTCTCTTCCTTGTTTTCAACCATGCCTAGCTGAGATCCCTTTCATGAGGCAAAAGTACTATCCCGTCCTGCCAAGTGAAGGGTTCCAGCATGTTGACTTGCCTCCAAAGAGTCAAGCAAACCTTTGGAGTGCACCCACCAGATTTTTCTCTCCCTATTTTTCCCTTCCTTTTTGATTCTTTTTGAAGTCTCCACAATTCTTCATTTGCATTCAGTTCAGGTTTGTAATGCGAGACCTCTTGTGAATGAGTCAATACTCAGTTTGCATGTACATTTCTTGTCTGATAGAACCTGTTTGGCACCTTTGGTGACTAATACCTTGAAACAGACTTTAAGCTCATATTTTCAGTATATATAGATAATTCCTTACATAGTATCTGTACATACATTTCACAATAATATGAATAACCAGTGGCACAATTCATTTGAGACTTCACATGACATTGTTTGGTGAACCTGAATGTACATACCAAAATCAGAAGATTGCTGTAACCCCTGTGCCAGTTGGCGATAGGGTTCTTGGAACATTTGTGCATGTGCAGAGCTAACCATAGGAAGTTCATGGGCAGACCTGTGCATTTCTCTGTGCTGAATGAAAGAGGCACCACTAGTATTGAGACTTGCATTTATGCCTTAGATATTGAGAGAACAAATCTAGGGAAAATGATTCTGCTCAGCTACTTTCCCCATCAAAATGGCATGGGGGTAAGAAACTGCAATTGTAGCAGTATAAGGAAAGGTGTTTTCCTGGCTCTCAGCCTAGAACACGAGTTACAAAGGTAACTGGGCTTAATAAGCCCTGAATACTCTCAACCCATATTTAGCAAGGTCTCACACCTCTAAGACAAATATAATCCGATCTACACTTTGCAGATGAATAACTGAGGATAGAGGTGGCCCAAGGTTAAAGGAAGTTTTTGTGAGAATTGAGATTAGACCTGGGGTTTCTGACATGGTAGATCCAAGTCTGCTCCATTATGCCGCAATATATCAAACAAAAAAAATTGCATCTCTATACGTGGCCTTGATATCTGAAAGATGTGGCGGCTACTTTGTGCTCTCTGTTGTAATACATTTAAATCCTCAATTGAAAAAACACAATGTAAATGCAAACTGTCATTAACTCTGTATTTTCCAGATTTGGAGGGGGAAAACCAGGGATTGAGGCCAAGAATTTAAAAAAAAAAAATAGAGGTCTAAAGTTAGGCCCTTAAGTGAGATTTTTAGAAATGCCTAAGTCATTTAGGTTGCAAGTTCCAATGATTTTCTGACAAGATAATTAGGAGTTTCACAATCTACCCCTAAATCTGTACTGAACTTAAACAAGAAGTAAGACTGAGTGGACTTGTAGGCTCTAAAGTTTTACCTTGTCTTGTTTTTGAATATTGTTTTTTATACATAATTGTACATTTGTAAGATCAACTTTCATGACAGAGATTGCATTACATTACTTGTATTAAGTGAACTGAAAAATACTATTTTGTTTTTTACAGTGCAAATATTTGTAATAAAAACATATAAAGTGAGCACTGTACACTTTGTATTCTGTTGTAAATGAAATCAATATATTTGAAATTGTAGAAAACATCCCAAAATATATAAATAAATGGTATTCTGTTGTTTAACAGCGTGCTTAAGCGCAATTAATTTTTTTAATCGCTTGACAGCGTAGTTTTGACAGTTTAAGAAATTTTTTTGGAGCGATAATACTCTTCTGAAAGAATTCCTGAGCTTAATTGACCAAGTTGATCTTTTTTCCCAGCCTATTACATTTATTGAAAGCTGTCCTTTTTTGGATCCACTTCAAGCTTTAAAACATTCAACTGACTTCCTATAGTTGGGTGTCATTCCAAGTTGAGTTAGTGCTGTATAGTTGCACAATTTCACTTTCTGCAACATTGAACGCATGACAGTTGCACATTTTTGATGAAGAGAGGGCCTTTAAAGTTTCTTGATCTTGTAGTAGTTGTAAAGTAGTGTTTTGTCTATCTCAAGTTTTAATAAAGAAAACATTGTTTCCTGACAAAGAAAAATGTTCACAAAACGACAGAAGAGACCACATCTGATCCATTTGCATTTAATATGGAAAAAGTAGTGCTTTTTCAGTTTTCTGGTAAAGAATTGTTACATCTGGTGACTCTTGCAGATGCAATCCCTCTAGTGTATTTTTCTCCAAATGTCTTGATTGGTGGGCTCACTGTAGCTTTGTGTACTCTAGTACTATAGTTCTTAGTATAAAATTAAGAAATTGGTGAGTATTTCAAAGGTCTCTAATATGCTCTTTAGTGTTTCAACACTTTTTTCTAAACGAACATTATGGAATGTGGAATCAGTTCTTGAATATAATTTAATATTTTTAAACAAAGCCTTTTTTGAACTTATAGAATGGTTGAATGATATGTGGCTTTTAAAGTTAACGTCACAAACATTTATTATTGCATAGGCATTACTAAAGTTGTCTCCATTAGTTTGTGTTCTCCTAGCATTACTGATTTTCACAGTTCCCAGACTAACCACGCCTCTGACTGCTTTTGGTCTCCTTGAGTGCACCTCCTCAGGCTGGATAGAATCATGAGATTTCTCAGGACAGAATTGAGAGATTTCTCCCACTCTTGTTCTGGGAGTAGCCCTCTGGGTATCAGTTGTGATTACCTCGGCTGGTCTGATGTTTGCCCGGCACCTAAAATCTGTTTCCTCTGGCAGCAATGACAGTGGTAACTAGTGACCAAACAGCCTTCCTCAAGTAAAATATTATTTACTTAGAAAAAAAATATCTCTGAGAAAACATTTTAATACAATATACATTCTACGTGCGTGCTTGTTTCTTTCTAAGGCTTACCATTCCCTGGAACTGGGGAAGGCTCAGGCTTGTTTACACTTCTGCAGGACATGTGGCTGTCTGAGGTCACTGACAACTTCCTAGCCAGCTCCTGGCAATCACCCCGCGTCTTGTCAGAGGGCTTTTAGCTGTTCAGTATCCTCTTGATCTCCAGGCTACCAGCCTGGAAATATTAAGACTTGTTTATTTGCTGGAGACAGGATATAGGATTGTGGAAGTTGGTAGTTTCACCTGTTGTCTTCCAGGTGTGTACTGCGATATTCTTATCTGACAGGTTTCAGATTGGTAGCCATGTTAGTCTGTATCAGCAAAAATAACGAGGAGTCCTTGTGGCACCTTAGAGATTAACAAATTTATTTGTGCATAAGCTTTTGTGGGTTAGAATCCACTTCATCAGATGCATGGAGTGAAAATACATGAAAGGATAGGTTCTAACCCACGAAAGCTTATGCCCAAATAAATGTTAGTCTCTACGATGCCACAAGGACTCCTCGTTGCTCTTATCTGAAGAGCAGTTGATTTGCCTCCCTAAACAGTCCCCATTGCATTCAAGCATTATAGGTGAATAATAAACATATTGGAGCAGTAAATAAGTTGCAGTCTATTTCAGTAACTAGGTTACAGATCTGATTTTAGACTATTTAAAAGCATCTCCATGTCATCATGCTTCATTTCAGATTTATTTTGAGGAGGAGTCTCATCTTTGACTCACTGTTGCATATAATTATTCTGATCTAGGAAAGGGCTATACTTTGTACAGGTCACACCAGACTCACAAAGCTGCATACAATGTAACTGTAGTCAACTACCTATTACTGATAAGGATTGAGCCAAGAAACGCAGGTAATTGAATGGTGGAAGCTAATTCAGTTTTCCTTTTTTCCTTTAAGCAATAGCTTTATACAGTTATTTCTGTGTACATCAGCAAGCATACACAAAACAGCTTCAGGAAGGTACCTTTTATATAAGTAGTTTTTATTTCTAAGTTAGCATGTTAAATAATAGAATTTAAGATTTAAATGTTACAAATTTGCATGTGATTTAAGCTAATATATACGCACATCAACTTTAAAAGTAATAAAAGTACATTTTTATCGCATATGTAATTTACATCTAATGTCCACCTTATTACTCTATACTGGAACTATAAAAATAGTTCCTCCTCCCCGTTAGTCTGGATATGCAAAGATTAGCAAGAAGTTGAGCTGTGTGCATGCATGTATGGAGGTATTCTCTTATATCATTGGTTCTCAACCTGTGGTCTGTGAGCCACTTGCAGCCCAATCAGCACACAGCTGCGATCCAGGTGACCTCATGGACATACAAGTAGTGTTGTGTGGATGATGCTCATATAACACAGTGTGGATGACGCTCATATAACTCAGAGAGAGCTGCATATGCAGCCCACAATGGTAAATAGGTTGAGAACCAGTATTATCTATATGAACACACATGACCGCAGTAAGCTGGAGTTGGGAGTAGCAGGAAGTTCTGCTCAGGGAACCCAACCTTCAGACAGCAACGATGATCCATTGAAGAGCATAAGGAGGATTTGTTTACAGATGTCTAAGGCTATGTGTCTGTCACGGAAGTAACAGATTCTATGACTTCTGCAGGGGCCGGTGCTGGCTCAAGGGCTGCCTGAGCTGGGCAGGCCCTGGGCCAGCAGCAGCAGTTCGGGTGTGTGGGAGGGGGCTCGGGGCTAGAGCCGGGGGTTGGAGTGTGGGGCGTGAGGGCTCTGTCTGGGGTGGAGCCAGGGATGAGGGGTTTGGGACAGGGGTGGCAGGGGTCTCGGAACCACAGGATTGAGGTGGGTGGGCGTGTGTGTGTGGGAAGATGAGGGCTCTGGCTGGGGGTGTGGGCTCTGGCGTGCAGGCTGCCCAGGGGCTGCAGCGGGGAGAGAGGACTCCCCCCCAGCCCTCTCTCACTGCAGCAGCCCGGGGCTGGGGAGGCGCATCTGTGCAGTCTTTGATAGCTGCTACATGGCTGTGCAGCTTGGAGGGAACTGGGGAGAGGAGGGGATTTGGCTTGTTACGTGGGGACCGATGCTAGAGACTACAGATCCTAATATTTTGTATTTCTCTGGGACTAGCAGGTTTAGTCTTCTGGTTGTTTGTTTGGAGTGTGGTAAAACATTCAATACATATGTTTGAGTAGATGAATGTGAAGGCATGTGAGGGGACATGTGGAATAGAGATAGTATATACTAAGTTAAAAAGTGAAGTGTTGAGAGATTTGAGAGTGAAAAATGGAGGGAAAAAATAGCTCCAAAGTAGACAATACAGGAAGATGGGGGTGCAGGAGAAAGAAAAGAAGAAAAAGACTCTAAGTAAAAGAGAGGGGGAGAGATTCCAAGATCTGTTTCAGGAAAGAAGGGAATAGAGGAGTGTAGCCAGGATGGAAAAGGGGGGATAACAAAGATGAGAAATGTAATAAGTTACACTTTTAATAAATAAAAAGTTTGACAGCATTAAATAGAGTATACAACAGTGATTCTCAAATTTTTGTACTGGTGACCACTTTCACACAGGAAGCTTCTGAGTGCAACCCCCCTTTAGTATATAAAAGTGTTTTTTAATTTATAACACCATTATAAATGCTGGAAGCAAAGCGGGATTTGGGGTGTAGACTGACATCTCACAACCACCCTATGTAATAACCTTGTGACCCCCTGAGGGGTCCCGACCCCTATTTTGAGAACCCCTGAAGAAATGGAGTACTTGTGGCACTTTAGAGACTAACAAATTTATTTGAGCATAAGCTTTCGTGAGCTACAGCTCACTTCATCGGATGCATTCGGTGGAAAATACAGGGGAGATATACACGCACGCACACAGAGAACTTGAAACAATGGGTTTTATCATACACACTGTAAGGAGAGTGATCACTTAAGATGAGCTATTAGGAGCAGGAAGGAGGGGGGGAAGGAGGAAAACCTTTTGTGGTGATAATCAAGGTGGGCCATTTCCAGCAGTTAACAAGAACGTCTGAGGAACAGTGGGGGGTAGGGGGAGAAATACCATGGGGAAATAGTTTTACTTTATGTAATGACTCATCCACTCCCAGTCTCTATTCAAACCTAAGTTAATTGTATCCAGTTTGCAAATTAATTCCAATTCAGCAGTCTCTCCTTGGAGTCTGTTTTTGAAATTTTTTTTTGTTGAAGGATAGCCACCGTCAGGTCTGTAATCAAGTGACCAGAGAGATTGAAGTGTTCTCCGACTGGTTTTTGAATGTTATAATTCTTGACGTCTGATTTGTGTCCATTTATTCTTTTACGTAGAGACTGTCCAGTTTGACCAATGTACATGGCACAGGGGCATTGCTGGCACATGATGGCATATATCACATTGGTAGATGCGCAGGTGAACAAGCCTCTGATAGTGTGGCTGATGTGATTAGGCCCTATGATGGTGTCCCCTGAATAGATATGTGGACAGAGTTGGCAACGGGCTTTGTTGCAAGGATAGGTTCCTGGGTTAGTGGTTCTGGTGTGTGGTTGCTGGTGAGTATTTGCTTCAGGTTGGGGGCTGTCTGTAAGCAAGGACTGGCCTGTCTTCCAAGATCTGTGAGAGTGATGGGTCATCCTTCAGGATAGATTGTAGATCCTTGATGATGTGTTGGAGAGGTTTTAGTTGGGGGCTGAAGGTGATGGCTAGTGGCGTTCTGTTATTTTCTTTGTTGGGCCTGTGCTGTAGTAGGTGACTTCTGGGTACTCTTCTGGCTCTGTCAATCTGTTTCTTCACTTCAGCAGGTGGGTACTGTAGTTGTAGGAATGCATGATAGAGATCTTGTAGGTGTTTGTCTCTGTCTGAGGGGTTGGAGCAAATGCAATTATATCGTAGAGCTTGGCTGTAGACAATGGATCGTGTGGTGTGAACTGGATGAAAGCTAGAGGCATGTAGGTAGGAATAGCGGTCAGTAGGTTTCCGATATAGGGTGGTGTTTATGTGACCATCGCTTATTAGCACCGTAGTGTCCAGGAAGTGGATCTCTTGTGTGGACTGGTCCAGGCTGAGGTTGATAGTGGGATGGAAATTGTTGAAATCATGGTGGAATTCCTCAAGGGCTTCTTTTCCATGGGTCCAGATGATGATGTCATCAATGTAGCTCAAGTAGAGTAGGGGCATTAGGGGGATGAGAGCTGAGGAAGCGTTGTTCTAAGTCGGCCATAAAAATGTTGGCATACTGTGGGGCCATGCGGGTACCCATCGCAGTGCTGCTGATTTGAAGGTATACTATTCATACTTCTCTGATGGAGGATATACAAAAAACGAACTATCAGCGCAGGCATACCAAATCCAGATATACGCTATGGCAAATACTTGTAGAATGATGGGGGAGGGGATCGGGGGAAACTTGCATCAACCATTTGAAGCTAGTAGTTCTGCTCCCAGAACTAAAAGATTGTGTATCAGTTTTAAGCTTCTTGATACGCTTTGCAACTTTTTATTTAGTAATCATTTTGTTGCAGGATACATATGCACAAAGCAGTGAATGCACCACATTGGCAGGAACTGATGTGCTTTTGTGAGGGTTTTCTTTTGTACTTGTTGAAATGGTTTAGCTATAGAATATCTCCTTGATCAGTGTATTAGTAGGGGATTAATGCTTTGGAAAGGTCCAAGACCAACATCCCTGGATAGTGAATGGTTCTCTTTGGTAACAGAACAACTATGAGAATATAGGATTTGCCATAGTAGAACAGACTGGGGGTCTCTAACACTAGACAGTACTAGATGTTTCAGAAGGAAGTGCAATGGACAGTTATGAAATAAACTGTCAACGGGGGGGGAGGCTTCTTCCTAACTCCTGTCCATCAGGGATTGTCTACACTGCAGCTGGAAGGGTGTTTCCCAGCATGGGTAGATGGACATGCTAGCTCTGCTCCAGTTTGTATGCTGAATACAGCATTATGGCCATAGTGATACAAGCGGCGGCTCAGGTGAGCCATCAGGGTACAAACTCCCCCAGCGTCATGGGTATGTACTTAAATAGTTAGCTGATGCTGCTGTGACCACGCTGCTATTTTTAGCACACTAGCTTGAGTGTGTCTATCTGCTCATGCTGGGAAGTCAGTCCCAGTTTTTGTGTAAATGTAACCATAGTGCTTGAAACCATGAAGCTGTGTTGGGTGATACCATAGTAAAAGGAGGCGGTGCTTGATGGGAGGTAGGAATCTAGGTCCCAGTCAAGTTCTCATGGGAGTCCACAAGGAAGAAGGCAGGACAGATGAACCCAGTTCTATAGTTGCTGGTCTGGTTGATGCTGGCAGCTGTTGCTGTAGAGCTTCATGGATTTCAAGGCCAGAAGGGATAATTATGATCATCTGCTCTAACCTCCTCTATAACACAGGCCATAGAACCGCCTGAATTACTTCCTATTTGAACTAAAATATGTCTCTTTAAAACAAATCCATTCTTGACTTAAAAGTGGCCAGTGATAGAGAATTGATAAATTGTTTGTGGTTAACTATCCTCACCGTTAAAAATGTACACCTTATTTCTAGTCTCAATTTATATAGCTTCAACTTCCAGCTATTAGATCTTATTAAACCTTTGCCTGCTAGACCGAAGAGCCCAAAAAGACTCTTGGAAAGACTGTTTTGTGGTGACTGTCCTGAAAGAGAATTATTTCTTATAAAGCATTTCCTATGTGAAGGTCATTGGTACTGGTATATGGCACAGTATCCCTTAGGATAAAATTTATCTAGTGTAATAAGATATTTTATTTTTAATTGTTTGTATTTAGTAGCTCATTATGGCCCAAATGCGCAACAGATGGCCAATTCAATTTTAAGCCATTACTCCATGAGATTAGCAAAGGTGGTTAAAATACAATATTACATTATGACTACAGCAAAACGTTTGAAATCACATAAGCAGCAGATAGTTTGAGGAAAGGGTTGACAAGTGACAACCACATCCTGCCTGGCTGCATGATTAGTTATGAAGATAGCCAAAGTATGTTAACTGACTGGAAACCAATAAATGTCAATGATGGAAATTCATCTCTGTAGTAACTACCAGCTCTAGTGAAGTAACAACAGGGATGAACTGGGTCGTATGTGTCACAGGATATGTCCAGTTCTCTTGTATAGTTACTTTGCATTTTTGGCTGTCATGGGATGTAACTGTGCTTAAAGAGATCTGCAAAATGTCACCACTATCTCAACAAGCTGAGAATTTGACACATTTGAATGAGATCCTTATTCAACTGCGTTGTTGTTCTTTCAGCAATCAGTCAGCATTACAACAGAGGAGAGGCAGACTCAACTTATGCAAGTAATGAGATTTATGCAAAACACACAAAACCTTCTGAAGGTAAAATGAAAGTTTATAGACAGAGTGTATGATATAGATTTTTGGTTTGAATTTAGATTTAGAAATATAATGGGGGGGAGGAAGCAGGCCACCTGCAGCCATTTCTTTTTCTTCCTTCACCCTCCACTCTGAAGATTTTTGCAGGAGTAAGCAGATGCCATATGGTGTGTTCAGTGTTATATTTGAAGTCATAAATCATTTGACATCACATCTGGTTGCTGTGGAAATGGTGTGTCACAAATAGAAAATGAGTACTTCAGTTAGGGAATAAAGGATAGAAGGAGATGCGGTGTTTTCTTTTTGAAGGCACATGGTTATGGTAATCAGAAGTGAAGCGTGAAAATCGCAGGTAATGGTGCTATCATGCATTTTATATACAGTGCCTTTCATCCTAAAAGATCGAAAAGAACTGAATGAATTGCAGATTCTGCCACTGAAAACAGCCAGTCCTGGAATTGAGTATGGCTGATGATTTTAAGTTGTCTGAGGTACAAATTCTTTATAATGTAACTTACAATTTTTACATACAAAATAGTTTCTTTTTTCTGAATAATTATATGTGTGATAGAAATGAATGATTTGGACTGTTGTGTTCTCCAGTGATCTCCATATATCTCTGAACCTTTGATTTCAGAAGAATCATTTATACCTAACTCAAAATCAATTTAGAAATCCAAAGTATTTAGTTCATGTAATGTGACCTTGATGCCTCCTGAGCATGCAGCGTGTGGCAGCTTTGACAGGGGTTGGGAAATCGGGCAGCATATAGTCATTCATAAACAATTCAAGGGGAATCTAAACCTGCTGATAGAGGCACGCTCTGCTTTAACAGTAAAGCTTTGTACAGTCAGCAAGCTATCTTGATAAGTGTGTGACCTGCCATAGAATGTCAGTTAATTGCTGTCAAGCAAATTGTTTTATTCTAGAGATGGCAAACTGAATTAAGGTTAGGAAAACAAAAAGATATTCTATTTGCTGCCTTTAACTAACAGAAAATTGTAGACATGAAAAGAGGAATATACCACTGTTCGAAACCTGTACTTAAAATGCACTGGTAACTGAGAGTGTTTGTTCTTCAAGTTGTTCAGTTAGTCGTAGGAGACTCCTTGATGCACAATGGTTAGCACAGAAAGTCTTCATAACTGCCTGGCAGCAATTCACTTGTTATGATGAAAAAATAAACAAAATCTGTTTCCTCTTAATGGAATGGCATAAATCAGATTACTGTTTTAAAGCGGTATCCTGAGGTATTTTTTAAAAATGTTACTATTAAATATCAACTTATCAGAATGTAGTGACTTAGCTGACAGAGCAATTGATGTACCATGTCAGATCATTTAGTCCATGAGGATACTGTGTCTGCCAATGATAGCATCAGGTGCTTCAGAAAAGGCCCAACAAATCCTGTGGTGAAGGATCATGGAAAAACCTGTAGACTTCTTCCTAATCCTCATCAGTTAATGATTGATTCATGTCTTGGAACATGGGGGCAGGTGTGGTTATATCCCTTCTGATTTTTCTGTCTAGTATAACTGGCTGATCATCTTAATCATACTAAGGTCTGGCCTCCATCATACCTTGTGGCAATGAGTTCCATAGGCATTGCTTATTTAAGTGTTGCCTTATAGAACTTGTTTTTCTGTTTCATAGAATGACCCCTTGCTTTTGAATACAAGAGAAGTTAAACGTGTTGAATGAGACAAGAATTATTTTGTGTATCTCCTATTATGCTTCCTCACTACACTGAACAGCTGCAGTCTTTTCAGTCTCTTCATATGGGAGTTTTTCCTTGTCTCCTTTGCCACCTTTCTTTGGATCTCTTCTATTTTTGTTCCTTTTTGAGATAGGGTAGACAGAACTGCATACAGAGAGTATTCCAAATGAAGGTGTACAATCAGCTTCTATAAAACGTATTTCCTGTATTCCCCATCCCTATTCCTCATGCATCCCAATACTTGAGCTGTCTCCAATAAAACACCCAAATGTTTCTTCTGAAGAGTTATAGTTAATTCAGAACCCAGCCATTTGCATTAGTGCAGTCTGTTTTTTGTTCCACTTTGCCTTGATAGTCCTGATCGAATTTTGTCTTTGTTTGCTACCCATATGCCTGAATTGTTAGGTCATTCTGAAGTTCCGCAGAGTTTTCTCTAGTCTTCACTGAGCTAAATAATTTTGTGTCATCTGTGTATTTTTCACATTAATGTTCATTCATCCACTTGTCTGGATCAGTAATAAGATATTACAGGTCCTGGAATATATCCTTGTGGTACCCCAGTATTAACCGTTTGTCATAATGAAAGTTGATCACTTATTCCTACTGATTTTCTGTTTTACCCACTTCCTAATTCATGATATTTTTACTTCTCATCTGATGCATACATAGTTCCTTGAGTAACATCTTGTATGGGATTCTTGACCAAGACTTTCAAAAAAGTCCAAATAAATTATATTTGATCTGCTATTTTGTGAAACATTTAAAGATTTCTAGTGGATCAAAGAGAAACGGTTTTCCTTTACAGAAACCATGCTATCTTGTCCTAAAAATAATTTTTCTCCAGGTGTTTTATAACTATTTGGTAACTGTCTTTTCAACCAGCTGTAGTAGTATCTACAATGGAACTAAGTTTTATTGGTCTGTAATTCCCACAATATCTCCTAGTACCTTTTGAAAAAAAGACAGGCACTGGAACAATATTTACAACTTTTCAGTTCTCTCTGGCAAATTAGGTGATCTGTTTTATTTTTAAAGTTCCTCCACATGTTTGCTGTCTGTTTGGGGACTTTGTTATCCCTTACCAAATTTATTCAACAATCTCCTCTTTTGACATATCAGTCTGCAATAGCACTTTATCTTTCTTACCTATCTCAATCTTACTCTGATTAAGTATCTCACCAATATCTCTTACAGTGAAGGTTGATGTAAAGAAATAATTTCTTTATCTTTCTTAATTCAATTAATCCAAAGAAACCACTAGTCTTTATATGCTTAATTTCATATGTTTTTTTATCTTTTTAGGTTTTTGCTCTTCAAATCTTTTAGCCCTCCTAATACCAGTACTTTCTACTTGCCATAGTTTGTGCTCCTTTCTGTTGAATTTGTTAGATTAGATTTTCATTTTCTGAAGGATATTTGTTTTTGGCTCAAATAACCGCAAGGATTTTCTCTACTTAAGAGTGTTAGTACAGCATCATGGCCAAATAAGGTTTTGTTTTGTTTTTTCTTTTAAATCGGTATACTTGCCTCCCCAAATTCTTCTCCTGTAGATCATGTTTACTTGTATACTTCACTGTAAAATAGCTCTAAAACACAAAGTTTAAAAAATAAATCCTGCAATGCCATAACTGATTACTGTAAAAGTATGTGGGAAAGAGATTATTGGTAGAGGCAGGGGCTTTAATAAGAATATAGGCTGTCTCAGAATTTGAGTTGAGAAGACCATAAAACAGAATATGCATGGGTTCAAATAATAATGAGATAAACAGAATAGGGTAGGGGTTCTCAAACTTGGGGTTGGGAGCCTGCAGGGGGCCGCGAGGTAATTACGGGGGGGGGGGGGGGTTGGGAGCTGTCGGCCTCCACCTCAAACCCCGCTTTGCCTCCAGCATTTATATTGGTGTTTAAATATATAAAAGTGTTCTTAATTTATAAGGGGTTCACACTCGGAGGCTTGCTATGTGAAAGAGGTCACCAGTACAAAAATTTGAGAATCCCTGGAATAGGGTGTATTACTTGCCTTTGGATTAATACAGTGAAAGGGTAAGAGTTGTTCATCTATTTTGTTTTTAAATGGATTCATTTTGTTCATCTACACATACATATCATGTATTCTTTAATGGTTTAGGACAGGGGTGGGCAAACTTTTTGGCATGCAGGCCACATCGGGGTTCCGAAACTGTATGGAGGGCTGGGTGTAGTATATTAAATTGCTCCCTGTAGGAATGTTCTACTTATGGTGTACTACTTACAGCTGTAAGTCCTGGTGCTCTGAGCGGCATGGTAAGGGGGCGTGGCGCGGGAGGGTTGGATAAGGGGCAGGGGGTCCTGGGGGGCAGTCGGAACAGGGGCGGTTGGATAGGCATGGGAATCCCGGGGGGCCTGTTGGGGATGGGGTGTGGACAGGGGTCAGGGGACAGGGAGTAGGGAGGGTTGGATAGGGGGTGGGGTCCTGGGAGGGGGCAGTCAGAGGACGGAGCGGGGGGGGGGTTTGGATGGGTGGGGGGTTCTGAGGGGAGCAGTCAGGGGGTAGGCAGTGGGGGGGCGGATAGGGGGTGGGGGGCCAGGGTGTTTGGGGAGGTGTGGTGTATTAAATTGCTCCCCATAAGAACGTGCTGCTTACTGTGTACTACCTACAGCTGCCAGTCCTGGTGCTTAGTAAGTAGCATGTTCCTACGGTGAGCAATTTTAATACACTACACTCTTGCAACTGTGCTGCGTGGCAGGAGCTCGCAGCCCCGCCACCCAGAGCCCTGCTGGCATGGTGAGCTGAGGTGGAGGGGCAGGGGGCTAGCCTCCCAAGCCGGGAGCTCGAGGGCCGGGCAGGTCCCACGGGCTGGATGTGGCCCACGGGCCATAGTTTGCCCACTTGTGGTTTAGGATCATCAATGCTTTTTTAAGAAAACACTTTGCACTTTAGCAAAGCCCATTTTAAGCATCAGAAATCCGTTTGATAGCAGAGGAGGTTTTAAAATAGAATGGAATTGTACTGAACACCATGAGGTACTTTTGAAGTGATTGCTTAAGAAAGGTTGCTGTTAGAAGTACTTTGATAAAGTCTCTTGTGTCTATTAAATCTTAACTGTTTGGGTATATTAGCTTAGTCCCTGAATTTATTAGCAGAAGTTTTAAATTATTCCACTAACCTAAAAATAGTGCTAAATTTCTATTCTTTGGTAACATCTGAAGAGGTTAATGTCAATATTTGACTTGTACATATAGAATTCCCTGAATGCTTTTTGAAACTTTTTGTGTTGGTATGTGGGGTGTTTTTTTTTTTTTTTTTTAGCTTCACAATGAAGATGATCCTCCAGAGTCAACTATTGAGGAGCCATCCACTTCGACAGAGACTGCACAAAATTCTCAACCAGCAGCTTTATCTGAAGCAGATGTTTCTCCTCCACCTTATTGTAGTATTGCTGTAGAAGCAGCTGCAACCTCAGGTATTTTCCCTTTATTATATAACCGCTCTAGATAGTATTACTGTTGGAGAAGTACAAATATCATGAGTCAGCTACTGATTTGGGTGTGTATGATGCAAACCTCCCCCCCCATGCTTACTGTTATCTTATTAAAGGTGACCCAGAGATGTACGTTTCTCTTTTTTGTGTGTGTTTAACCAAAACCCAGGCAACTTTTTAGAATTGTGCTGACTGCCCAAATTACCAGATTGTGCAAGAAGCATATTATTAGCTCAAGATAGCCCTTAATTTTTTTTTGAAGTTCTGTGTACTTTAATTCCACAGTCATTCTTTGGCTCTTATTCAGAATAGTCCGCAGGTTTGCAGGATCAGGGCCACAGTGCATACCATGTGACTACCATGAATAAATGTTCACGCATATGAAGTATTTGCAGGAGAAGCATCTCTGCTGGCATCATTTAATCAGCTTTAGAATCCTGTTATATGCTGATGGGAAGCCAAGTACTAGACACTTGTTAATATTGCTTGGTTTTGCAATGTATTAATAATTTGTGCACTTTGGTATATAAATAAAATGTCATAAAACAAAATTTGTTGTTCACATTACTTTTTTAAAAGCAATACTTTACATACTAAATTAGCAAAATTGAGCCATTCCAAGAACAAGCAATTGTCTTGCCTCGGTAGACCAGCTGCAGTTTGCAACAGGGCTCTGCAGTTGATGAGATGTTACATGACCAGGATAAGCCTCAGTTAATTTTTTTATTTTATTTTTTTTTTTAACACGAAGAACCTGAAACTCTTCTTTTAGGATGTTTCTTTGCACCCTTCTTTCACCCACTCATATGCAAATATTGTATCTGATGAATGCTTGCATTTGCTTTTCAGCAGAATGTAATCTTAGTTCCAAAACTCTTCGCCCTTTTGCAATATCTAGGTCAAACTTTAAATTAATTAATTACTTTTGAGTTGCAGCAGTATTCATGTTTAAATTGTGATTCACTATTTCCTGTTCATTAAAAAATAAAATGAAAAAACTTCTCACAATGTCTGAGAGCACTTATAGGTCAAGTTGCTGTAGAACAAAGAGACAGAAATTAATGACTGGACAGTTTAAATTTCACCAGGCTTGCTGTTACTTTAGTGCGCATTTTTTAAGATTGCTGTAGTCTATGGTTCTTGTTGATATTTTTCTGAGATACAAAGCATGAATCTCTTTTTGTTTTTAACAGAAACACCTAATGAATTTTACCCTGTACCACCTCCATATAGTGTAGCTACCTCTCTTCCTACTTATGATGAAGCAGAGAAAGCCAAAGCTGCAGCAATGGCAGCTGCTGCAGCAGAAGCTGCCCAAAGAGTAAGTGAAATATCTCTGTGTAAATCTTTTGGGGAATCTGTAAACAAAGTTGATTTTGATAATGTACAGTACTCTAAAGTAGTGTTTAAAAAGCATTTAAGCCCACACTTCAACCTTTTTTTTTTCATAATCATTGTTATCAAGTGATGTCTTTTGGATGCTAAATAGCTTTTAAAATTTAGTTAGATATTTGAAAGACATTCTGAAGATGTGAAGTGCTATAGAACTGTAGAGCATTTCTTTGAAGTACAGCTGTTTGCTAAACACTTTAAAAAGCCACATACTCAGTTAGATTTTGACTCTATAGCTAGTATATATCTGGAAGGAGGGGAGGATGCAGATTCATTTAGTTAACAATTCCAGTTTCTGGGATAGTGCTGTGATATTATGAATGGTTTCTGATAGTAGCAAAGAGGTAACTTAAGTCAGTGAAGTGTATTGCTTTTTATTAATGACAATAAATGGACAAATTGAAACAAATATTTTTGATCTTTTTAGAGTGTTAAGGGTAATAATGTTGCCCTGGCAACCTTAATTATGGTATTTCCTAACTTTTTACTGCTTGACTTTTCAACCTTACTGTTTTTTCATGTAGCGTTTTTTGTGTGTAATATTGGTATATGGGTGCTATTCCACCCTCTCCACCCCTAAGTTTCCCCTCGCTAATTCATTCCTTTTGAAAGTTTAGAATTTAAATGTATAATGAAAATCAGGAAAGTTCTATTAGAATCTAAGTGACATTTTAAGTGAAAACAGAATATTTAAAATAATTGAATGGTTTGTCTGTAATTTTCTCTTAACACTGTTCTTTAGTTCTTTTGTCTTATGTTTGTTTTACATGCTTAGCACGGCCAGTTTAGGGAGTCTAGGAGTCTGTTTGATGAAATATTCCTCAGTCCACCAGAGGTATGGTAAAGTTCTATTTAGTTTAGACATTGCTGTGAATTTTCCTGCTGGTAAATAATGATGGATTCCCTTACCCACTTCAGAATTATCTTATTGAAATCTCAAAATTGTTGCATACGCTAAATATGTGCCATTTTAGAATCTATATTTGAATTCTGCTAATATGTAAGTCAACCCTTTTTTTTTTTTTCAGGGGATTATAAATCCAATTTAAAAAAATTATTCTGAAAACCATTTGCGTTGTATAGAACTGCACCAGCTAACTGTCAAACGGGTTCCTTAAGACTCAGCTTTCTTAATTGACTAGCCAATTTTTTTTAGGGTAGACCCTACATTCCAAGTTTCAGTTACAAGATAGTTATAAACCCCTGAAAAACGTTCATAATGGAGCTGATGGTAGAACCTTATTCATAGTGGCAGTAACAGGTGCCACTAAAATTGAAGATGCTGAAAAGTTAGTGCCTTTCTGTTTACAGGATATGCTATTGTATTTGTGATACTTATCTAGATAGTTAATGTATTTTTACCTCCTTAAATGTTGCAATCCTTTAGTTCTGGTCTTAGAAACCAAATCAGTTGTATAGGCACAAGTATCTCATAAGATCTTTAACAGTTACAAAAAATGTGTATGAATCTTTCGGGCTGCATAATCCACTATATGAACTATACAATAAAAGGGGTTATTAGGTTATTAGGTGAATTAAAGCTTTTGTTTAGAGCGCAAAAGACATCAGGATTTTACAGTTGGGAAGCAGAGATGTCTTTAATTTTTATAGAATGTTGTTGAATCAACATTATGCGTTTGTAGCAGTTTCCACGTATTTTAAAAAAATCTTTTATAAAAAGATATTAAGCAATAATTGGGATTCAGTTCAGGTCACCACATGACCAAAACATTAAATTCAAAGACCCCATTAAAAACACCAGTAAGAGGCTGGAGGTATTTACTTTTGCAGAAAGACTGAAACATCTAAAACAAAACTATACAAAACAAGATTTTCTGTCCAGGGGAAACCTGTATTAGTGGAGGCATGACTACTGGCCTGAAAGGTGTCTTCAGTCTGTCATTTCTATGATTATAAAGCCTTATGCTGCCAGATGGCTTGTATAATCTGGGGTTATTTAAACTTTACATGCAGCTATAACCTCTTGCTCTAAGATTAGTATAAAAGTGCCCAACTGCATTATTTTCAAGGTTCAGAATTTAATATGTAAATGTTATGACACTGTTAATACAGCCTGGTCTTGAATTGCACTATTCATACAATAAGAGCCCTCAAATTTTACAAAATTGACGTAATTCTAATAATTTTAATCTATTTCTGCACTCAGATTCCCTAGGAAAGATCTTGATTTCACTGTGTAGCTTTCCATTCATATGTGGGACCTAGACATGTAAAGATAGCAGAAATCTGAGTTTATAATGCTTTCATGGATCTAGACAGAACTTTATCATTTATTTTTATTGAGATAAGAAGGAAGGTCCACTCATGGATTGGTAACTGGCTAAAAGATAGGAAACAAGGGGTAGGAATAATGGTGAGTTTTCAGAATGGAGAGAGGTAAATAGTGGTGTCCCACAGGGATCTGTACTGGGACCAGTCCTATTCAACAGAATCATAAATGATCTGAAAAGAGGGGTAAACAGTGAAGTGGCAAAATTTTGCAGATAATGCAAAACTACTCAAGATAATTAAGTCCTTGGCAGACTGCGAAGTGCTACAAAAGGATCTCTCAAAACTAGGTAAATGGGAAACAAAATGGCAGATAAAATTCATTGTTTGCTTATAAATGAAAAGTTAATGCACATTGGAAAACAGAATCCCAACTATACATATAAAATGGTGGGTCTAAATTAGCTGTTATCACTCAAGAAAGATATCTTGGAGTCAATGTGAATAGTTCTCTGAAAACATCCACTCCAATGTGCAGCGGCAGTCAAAAAAGCTAACAGAATGTTGGGCATCATTAAGAAAGGGATAGATATTAAGATAGAAAATATCATTTTGCCTTTTATATAAATCCATGGTACATCCACATCTTGAATACTGCATGCAGATGTGGTTGCCTATCTCAAAAAAGATACATTGTAACTGGAAAAGGTTGAGAAAAGGGCAACCAAAATGATTAGGGGTATGGAATGGCTTGCGTATGAGGAGAGAATAATGAAACTAGGACTTTTCATCTTGGAAAAGAGATGGCTAAGGGGGATATGATCTACAAAATCATGACTGGTGTGAAGAAAGTAAATAAGGAAATGTTACTTATTCCTTCTCCTAACAAAAGAACTAGGGGTCACTAAACGAAATTAATTGGCAGCAGGTTTAAAACAAACAAAACAAGTATTTCTTCACACCGCGCGCAGTCAACCTGTAGAACTCTTTGCCAGAGGATGTCGTGAAGGCCAAGACTATAACAGGGTTCAAAAAAGAACTAGATAAATTCATGGAGGATAGGTCCATCAATGGCTATTAGCCAGGATGGGCAGGGATCCTCTTCCTAGCCTGTTTGCCAGAAGCTGGGAATCAGCAACAAGGAGTGGATCATCTCTGATTACCTATTCCGTTCATTCCCTCTGGGGCACCTGATATTGGCCATTGTCGGAAGACAAGATACTGGGCAAGATGGACCTTTGGTCTGACCCAGTATGGCTGTTCTTATGTTTGTATATAAAAATACCAGCAAATACGTTTTGCTGTTCAAAAAGTTGTGATCGATCTGTGATGGGTTGGATCACAGAAACCCCCTTGAGAATTGCCATCTTATGTGCTGGGACTGCCTCTGAGCCTGTTTTCCCTGGCAGCTTGGGACTTGAGAACTCTGCCTGGTTCAACCCAGATGTGCTAGCCTGCTACAAACACAGACCCAGGTCTCCCACAAGCTGCAGGCTAAACTGAAAACAGCTTAAGAAGTGTTCCTGTCTCCAACACGCAGGTACCCAGCTCCCAAAGTGTCCAAACCCCCAATAAATCATTTTTTTACCCTGTATAAAGTTTATACAGGGTAAACTCCTAAATTGTTTGCCCTCTATAACACTGATAAAGAGCGATGCACAGTTGTTGGTGTCCGTGCCCCCCTTACCCCCCCCCCCCCGGTATTAATACGTACTCTGGGTTAATTAATAAGTAAAATGTGATTTTATTAAATACAAAAAGTAGGATTTAAGTGGTTCCAAGTAATAACAGACAGAACAAAGTGATTACCAAGCAAAATAAAATAAAACCCACAAACCTAAACCTAGTACAGTTAGAAAATGATTACAGATGAACATCTCTGAGGATGATTTCCAAGAAGTTTTTTACTGACTAGCCTCCTTCTAGTCTGGGTCCAGCAATCACTCACACCCCTGTGGTTACTGTCCTTTGTTCCAATTTCTTTCAGGTAGCCTCTCCACCCCCAAAAGATCTCTTGAGCCAGCTGAAGACAAAATGGAGGGGTCTCCCAGGGGCTTAAATAGACTTTCTCTTGTGGGTGGAGACCCCCTCCTTTCTCCTATCCAGAATTCAGCTCCAAGATGGAGTTTTGGAGTCACCTGGGCAAGTCACATGTCCATGTATGACTGAGTTCCTCACCAGCCAGGCCACATTCCTGGGAAAGCTCAGATGTGGATTGGCGTCTCCAAGTTCATTCTTAGCTTAAGTGTTTTTTGATTGGGAACTTACCGAGAATAGTCTTTTCTCAGGAAACTGACCAACTGCTTCACTGAGGCTACTTAAAATTAAACAAGTACATAGCCAGTATTCATAACTTCAAGTACAAAAATGATACATGCATACAAATAGGATGAATATATTCAGTAGATCATAACCTTTACAGAGATGTTGTGTGGCATATGTAGCATAAAACACATTCCAGTTATGTCATATATACATTCATAAGAATATTCCCATAAAGCATTATGGGGTGCAACATCACACCATCTATGTAGATATACCATGGTGCACTATGGTTAAATAATGAAGAATGTGATTCTCTTTCCACCTTTTCAAAAAATAAATAACTAAAGCAACATTAAAAGAAAAGGAGTACTTGTGGCACCTTAGAGACTAACAAATTTATTTGAGCATAAGCTTTCGTGAACTACAGCTTACTTCATCGGATGCATGCAGTGGAAAATACAGTGGGGAGATCTTATGTACACAGAGAACATGAAACAATGGATGTTATCATACACAATGTAAGGAGAGTTATCAGGTAAGGTGAGCTATTACCAGCAGGAGAGGGAAAAAAAACCTTTTGTAGTAATAATCAAGGTCGGCCATTTCCAGCAGTTGACAAGAACATGCGAGGAACAGTAGGGCGGGGGGGGGGGGAGAGTTTTACTTTTGTGTAATGACGCATCCACTCCCAGTCTTTATTCAAGCCTAATTTAATGGTGTCCAGTTTGCAAATTAATTCCAATTCAGGAGTCTCTTGTTGGAGTCTGTTTTTTTGAAGTTTTTTTGTTGAAGAATTGCCACTTTTAGGTCTGTAATTGAGTTACCAGAGAGATTGAAGTGTTCTCCAACAGGTTTTATAATTCTTGATGTCTGATTTGTATAACATTTTTTATTTAAATCAAGAAGAATTATATTTTGTGCCATCAAAGACTGAGAAAGTAAACTTTGGCACATGAATTTGAGAAATGTGCACATTATATGTAAACTTTTATGTAATGTAACTTCAAAAACATGACTCTCTTTTTAAAGCTATAACAGCAGTTGGGCTAAATGTTCAATTCTATTTAGGTGCTGAAAGATGCACACAGGCCCCTAGAGCTTGTGCCTAAATGGTGAGCCTATTTGGCATTTACAGAAATGCTGCATTCTGCCTGAGTTCTCTAGATGCCTAATTTTCCAAGCTAAAACTGCAGCTGCTTGTTTGTCCAGTAATGTTTTCAAAGCAGAGTGATTTTTCTGCACCCAGGGGTATTTTTACCATGAATTTTAAAAAATGGCTCTGGGCACTTAGTGGCCATTATGAGGCATTGTGCAGGTTGAAGATGACTACCTTTTGCAAATGTGTCCCAGTTGTCCTTCCTTTTTGTAATAAAACTTACCTGGTAAAAATGAGTGCTCCAAACCCTCTGTTAACAGGAGGTGCGTTAGTCAGATGTCTCATCTACAGATCACATAGTGTTAGTTTAAAACACTTTAAAAAAAAAAAAAAAAAAAAGAGTTTAGATGTCATAGAAGATACAAAGCAAAGGTTAGAACAGCATCCGGGAAGTATTTTGATCACAGAATATCAGGGTTGGAAGGGACCTCAGGAGGTCATCTAGTCCAACCCCCTGCTCAAAGCAGGACCAATCCCCAACTAAATCATCCCAGCCAGGCCTTTGTCAAGCCTGATCTTAAAAAACTTCAAAGGAAGGAGATCATACCGTCTGAAGTATTACTTAATTTGTAAAATTTATAAGTTTTTATATTTTGCTGTAGATAAGAACAGTAAATAAGCAAATTAATCTTGCTCGTTTGGTATTGTATGTCTGTTTTCCCCTTCATGTAGATGAACTAAAATAATATTAGGGCTGATGGGTGGGGGGAGAGACTCTTTAAGAAGCTACAGGAATTTATATTTTCTCTCCTGACCATTATGCTATTTTCAGCTAGAGGAAGCCTGTCTTGCCACTGTTAAACAACTGCATCATTATTTTTAGCTTTGCATCATTTTTTATTCACTTAGCCTTAAGTACAAATCTTAAATACTAATTTTCAAACCTTCTATTAAAATTCCTCTAACCAGATAATACAGATTTCACGTGTATGGATAAGAATTTTATTGTGTGAAAGTTGCTGTTTCTAGCTTAGCATTTGAGATTGGACCTGGAATAAGATCAAATAACAGTGAAAGAGTCAGTGTTTGGATGCCCAAAGTTATATGAAGGGACTTTAAAATATGTATATTTTCTGTACTTTAAAGAGGACTGTTGTGTACTGTTTTTTTGTTCAGTTACAACTTTGCAGTTTTGCCATGTAAATTCATAATTATCAAATTAAATGAATATTTTTTTCTCTCACTGTGTCATTACACCTACAATTCTACTTGTAGGCAAGACAAATGCCAAACTATGTATACATTTTATCTCTTATTAAAATCAAAGATTGAGATGAGACATTTAAATCATTAAAACAAAGCAAGGATTAGGGATTTCATTGTTTTTAACATGAATTTTGTGGATCATTATCTTGTAGGTGTCTCCTGGTATGTGACTTGACTTCTTAAAGAAGTTAGAAAATAAACTGACAGGTTTCAGAGTAGCAGCTTTGTTAGTCTGTATCCGCAAAAAGAAAAGGAGGACTTGTGGCACCTTAGAGACTGACAAATTTATTTGAGCATAAGCTTTCATGAGCTACAGCTCACTTCATCCATTGGGCTCTGTCTGGGGGGACTTTCTGTGCCTGTGATCTGTCTCTAGCTGCCTCTTGCCTATGAGGTTGGTGCAACAGCAGTTGTATGCCCTATTCCTGCCCATCCACACCTCACTGCACTGTTTGGCATGTGAGTGAGTGGCACTCAGATTCATCAGTGCACTCGCTCCTCAGCGTGCATACCTCAACCGAACACTTGTAATTGACTCTTGTTGGGTGCAGGCGCCTGTTGAGTTGCCAAACTTTAAATTGTGCCCCCTGGTGGCACCATGTTAGTGAAGCTTTTGATTTGCTTTGATACTTTATTTTGAAGCATGCTAGCACATGTGAGATTGTCTAGGATGGCAATTGTTACTGTAACAGGAGCTCATTTTGTTCTCATGACAGTAGTTCATGCTCGACTTTCCCAAAATGTACACCAGGAAGCCCTAAGGCAGTGTAGTTAGAGCCTGAAAAGAAAAAAATTTTGTCAGAGAAAATGACAGCTCTAATATAAAATGAGTACTACTTAGGTTTGGTTGGATATGTTTAGTGATATAGTGCATTTACATTTAAATAACCATTTTATTTAAAGTTAGATTATTTAGAAAGTGTATATAACCATAAACGTCTGAATTTGGGACTCTGTAAGCCTGCAAGTTTAGCTTCTTAAGAAACTAGGTACTTCACTGTGTGCTATATTAAACTGATCTTTCTTATTCCAAATACTTAAATTTGGAAGCTTAAAAGATGGAAATAACCTTAGTTTAGTCTACGTTGGTAGTGTAAAATGTTCTTATGTAAGTTGTCGCCCTTCTACCCCAACAACTGAAAACTATATGAAGATCTCACTTTAAAAAGATGAATTAAAATAGTTTCTTTTTGTATATAAATAAATAACTTAATACATATTATATCTTAGATTTTTGTAGGTCACACAACTTGTACAAATACAAACTTATTGCTAGTGCTGGGATCTGAGGCTTCCAATAGACCCTTAAAATCCAGTCTTCAGTGGTATTTAAATGTGATTGAACTGTCATTACATAAAAACTGTTTGGAAATAAGGAGCTAAATGGTGGTCACAGCTATGGGAATTATTTAAAAATGTCTCTATCGTAGATGTCCTTGTGTATAGTTTATAAAGTATGTTATGATGAAAGATGACATTTTACTTAAAAAAAAAAAAAACCCACCAACAAACAAATAAATAAAACCAGAAACCTTAGTGAATTTTGTAGTTCTGAAAATGTGGTGGTCCCTTGAACTTTAAGTCAAGTATTTCTAATATGGTAAATATTAGTCAACATACAGAATGTGAATTCCTTGGCAACTTAGTGATATCCTCTCAAGTTGGAAGATGATACCTGTAACATGAGGATAAATAGCACAAACAGTGAAAATGGACATTAGCTATTATGTCTACATATTTGGTTGGCAAGTACACTGCAATTATTTTCATCTGTTTACACTGAGTACATGAATAGGGTATGTTAAAATACATTGGGCTAAATTCATCCATGGTATAACTTAACTACTGAAGACAGTGGAATTACATTGAGAATGGATTTTTTTTCTGCTCTGTGTTGAACATAATTTTTTGTCTCAAATAATGGTCTGTAGCTCAATATAAATTAAATATATCAATTCCAATGTACATGTTCCGGTTTCTTTCTCCAAAGTTCATTTGAGTTTCATTGATAACTGGGCTTTATCATAGTAAAGCAATAAACTTCATTTGTCTGAAGCTTAATAGATTTAATAGTATTTTGTTCTTTTGAGGTTCATTTATGTAGCTCTCTCAACAAATGGCAGTCTGACGTTTTTAAAAACACAATTTAACGTTTAAATCTACAAGACAAGGCATTAGCCTAAAGTTAACTTTCCTTCACTAAAATTTCTCCAACCTATAAATCCAGGAAGAAGAATATCCACCTCGGGATGACTTCAGCGATGCAGATCAACTTAGAGTTGGCAATGATGGCATCTTCATGTTGGCATTTTTCAGTAAGTTTTTACATCCCAGATCTTTGAGGTGTATAATTTAGATTTCCATTGGAACAGTAGAATATGAAAGAAAGCCACAGTAAACTGCATGAACACACTGTAACAAATGAAATCTTTTTACTTGTATACAGATGTAAAACAGTACCTGTTACTCAGAAAAAGCAAGTATGTTGTGTGTTTTTTCAGTCACTTCTGAGAATGGTGTTAAAACTAACTTACACCTATCACAGATAGGTCTGAACAAATCCTTAGTTGATAATGTCAGGAATATCAAGATTATATGGTGAACCACATAATAAAGTTCTAACAGCTGCAGAACTGCTAACTTGAATTAAAAAATCTGGATGGCAGAAATGTGATTAATTACTCTTCTACCTGAAAATCTACGTAATACACTTATATGGGCGGCCTACTAGACTAAATAGCTATGGAGGGATTTGTTCAGACCTACATAGTATTCATTTTTTCAGGTTGAACTAACTTAGGTATGTAAAATATAACTTTTTAAATTATGATAATCAGTTTAATAATGTAAAGCACTCTGTCTTCAGATAATCTTTGGATTGCCACCAACACTGCCTTAGCACTTACATTCACTGAAACTGTGTGCTGTGCGCCATTTCTGTTCTATCAGAGAAACAGTAAAAGCTTTATCTGGCATGTTATGGGAATGGGGGGTGCTGGTAAGTGGAAAAATTCCGGTTAACTAAGAGAGAAGGAGGGAGGTTGGATATGGGAGGGGGTACGGGAGTGGGTGCAGGGTGCCGGATCCGGGTGGTGCTTATCTTGGGCAGCTTCCCATGAGCGGCAACCTGTCCCTGTTGCTCCTAGGCGGAGGCATGGCTAGGCGGCTCTGCGACTGCTTCTGCCTGCAGGCACCACCCCCAAACTCCTATTGGCTGTGATTCCCAGCCAATGGGAGCTGCGGAGCCAGCGCTCGGGTTTAAACATCAACAGTGAAGAAGGAAATGATTTAAAGTTCTGCAAGTGGTTATGTTAAAGAGGAATGGGGTGAAATAACGAAAGGGGTACTTCAGCATGGAAATAAAAACCAAACACTTTCCAGAAGGTGAGATCTGTAAGAGCTTGGAGGATTGTCCCCATTCCTTGGGGTACAGTAACTCCTCACTTAACATCGTCCCAGTTAACGTCGTTTTGTTGTTACATTGCTGATCTATTAGGGGAACAAGCTCGTTTAAAGTTGCGCAATGCTGCCTGCTTTGTCCGCTGCTTGCAGGATTCTCTGGAAGAGCAGCCCCTCCTGGTAGGGATTAGATCTGGGGGGGGGCCCGCAGCCCCTCTCCCCATCAGCTCCCCTAAATTCCCTGTAGGGTATGTGGCTTAGTAGCTGTCCAGCAGCAGTTCAGCTGTACCTCCCCCCTCTGTGCTGCTCCTGCCCTGCCCTCTGCCTTGGAGCTGCTCCCGGGAGCTTCCTGCTTGCTGGGGGAGGGGTGCTGATATCAGGATGTCCCCCTGTTCCTGCCCCCCACTCCTTACACCCTCTCCACAAGGCAGAGGAGGGGGACAGGGCTCAGGGACAGAAAGGAGGGAGCTTGCTGGAAACTGTTGCTGCCTGTCTGAACTGGCTGATCTGCTTAAAAGGGCAACATATTTTAAGTGGGGTCAGCATAATTAAAGGGGCAATGCACATTTCTCTCATGCATGCACCCCGCAGCACTTTGGAAAGTCAGCACCTGTGCAGCCTTGCACGTGCTGTCAGGAGGAGGGAGTGGATAGCATGGGCTCATCATCATGTTCAGCTTTTGCAGGGAAGTGTTTGCAGTTACTGCCCTGCATCTATTGTGTTTCCTCCCTCCTGCCTCAGTCTATGCTGCCTTGTAGAGTGTGAGGCTACATTAACAGCAGCGTATTAATTAATTAACCCCTTGAGGGCTCACCCGAGTGCTAGTTCATCATTTAGCAGTAAGACATTCCCTCTTACGTCACCACCTCAGCCAAGCATTACAATCATTCATTGCTATGTACAGTATTAAACTGTTTGTTTAAAACGTATACTGTAGATGTATATAATGTCTTTTGTCTGGTGAAAAAAATTTCCCTGGAACTAACCCCCCTATTTAAACTAATTCTTATGGGAAAATTGGATTCACTTAACATGATTTCGCATAAAGTCGTATTTTTCAGGAACATAACTATGTTAGGTTTCAGAGTAGCAGCCGTGTTAGTCTATATTCGCAAAAAGAAAAGGAGTACTTGTGGCACCTTAGAGACTAACAAATTTATTTGAGCATAAGCTTTCGTGAGCTACAGCTCACTTCGTAGCTCACGAAAGCTTATGCTCAAATAAATATGTTAGTCTCTAAGGTGCCACAAGTACTCCTTTTCTTTTTATAACTATGTTAAGTGAGGAGTAACTGTATGTAAAACTAGATAATTCTGACTTATTCCCTACAGCACATTTTCTTGTGACTTGCCCTAACAGGGACATAGCATAGAGTTATGTCTACGCTGCACATCACTGGCAGTGGTGTGTAGGGTACGTTTTGGTACACACCACAGTGAAAAGTAGGTAGTGTCCACACTGCACTGTGGAGCTACATACTTCTGTGTGAGGCTCTGGCAAGGGAAGGCAGCAAGGAAAGGCTTGGCAGTGGGGAGCTGTTTGAGCAGTGGGGAAACTACACTGATAAAAACAGTGTTGATGCGGAGACACTGCTTGAGCAAGTAGGGTTCAGATGTGTCCTTACTCCACTTGCCTAAGCACTGCCGTATCATCTGCACTGCTATTGGTAGGGTTTGTGTAGTGCATGTGCTCTTCACGCTGCTGAAAGGAGTGTGCGGTGTAGACAGACCCTATGACTGACTGACTGTAGTTTCCAGCATTATGTTGTGATTTTTGAAACCAAAGATCCCCTAAAACCAGACTTGCCACTTTTAGTTTTAGTTGTGTAAAACAGCAAAGGGGTCATTCATTATCTAAACTTGTTTTAGCCCAACTGAGCGAGACATAAACATAAGCTAGTCAAGCTAGTGTTCAGAATCAGTTTATGATCTGTAGCTACCATCTAGTGGTAAAACTCTAAATTGCATTGAAAGTCATGTTTTCAAGCCATCTAGTGGCCATGTCTGTATTTTAGAAATGCGGCGGGGGGAACCTCAGTGCTAGTACCAAAAAAAAGTCATTTTAACTAGAGTTCTATATGAGCAAACATGTTTCCTCGTAGAAAATATCAATACAGCATGCGCTGGAAATGGTACATTGTAGGAGTAATGCAGTGATTCATATAGATAAAAATTATAGCAGAATGAAGAGTAAATACACCTTTCATAGAAGATACTGCTGACATTAGCTGCCTTTGCTTCATGTAAAAAATGAGACATGGGCGTTCAGTAGCATCTTACTTTAATGCTGTAAAATATTTGTTTCAGAAGTGTTATAGCTGAACAGAAAATCTGGGCATAAATTAAATGATTAAAAGTAAAAATATTGAACATAACTTATTTTTTTTTCTTCATCCAAAATATATAGCAAAATTTTATGCGTCTCTAGCTGTGCCCTCTTTAGGATCACATCTTAATGTAGACTGGTTATTGAATTCCATTGAATTCCACATTCAAATAGATTATCCAAAAATCAGATAGGATAAGGATAGAAATGACTAAATATGAGCGAGAGCCAGGATTAGTAATGTTAAAGAACATGGCAGTAGTTTGGAACAGTAAATTAATCCATCAGACCAGATTATGTCAATTTTATATCAATATTTGGACAGAGTTGTAAAGGGAAATGCTGAGGTTAAGGAGTACAAATGAATAACAAGAAAAAAGGGCCATCCAACGAGGCTTTATGGCACATTGTAGAAATTGTGGGGATGCCAAGAGAGACATTCCTAATTGTTCTTAGGAGTGTATTTCTGGTATCCTAGAGTTTAAGAAGAGTGGCTAGTTCTTGTTTGAGTAGTGTCCCTGTGGGTGTTCCACTTGAGGTGCTTGCGCACCGCATGCGCTTTCAATCAGAGATTTTTGGCACCAGTACTCGTTCGGTCTGCCATGCGCCCCAGGCATCCTCTTGCTCTGTACTTCGGGTATTTAGAATTGCAACAGCTGAACTGCCCTGAGTTCCTTCTCAACTGTGCTGGCCAAAGATGGAGCGTGCATAGTACTCGGTACTTTCCTACTTTGTGTTAGTATTTTTTTTTTTTTTTATAATAGCTTTTCTCTTACTTAATTTGTGTTTATTTCTTTTTGGAGGTCTTTTTTCATTGGTTGAGGCTTTTGCCTTCTACCTCCACGTCCCCCAGTATAGGATAGTCCCCTGTTTGAAGAAACCTGTTTTTATTTTTGGGGAATGCCTAAGTCCCCAGGCTTCTAATGTTGCCTCACTTCCTGGGAGTCCTTCCAGTTAGCAATGGCAATTTGCAGTCTCCTGCCTTCAGGGATTTGCACATGCTTTCCAAGTGCAAAAACTGCATTAGTTTTAAGAGCTGCTCCAGGAGGGGTAGGGAAATTAACTTCATCTCCTTATGATGAGATCCTCC
Source organism: Dermochelys coriacea (assembly GCF_009764565.3). Taxonomy (NCBI): domain Eukaryota; kingdom Metazoa; phylum Chordata; order Testudines; family Dermochelyidae; genus Dermochelys; species Dermochelys coriacea. The sequence goes on from NC_050068.2 coordinate 82,698,336, forward strand.
CTTTGTCCATTGTCCAATCCAGTCCTGAAGACCACACCCTCACCCCACCCAGTACAGTGGCCTCCCAAGTGACCATTGTTCCCCATCAGCATCTGGGAGACCTACAAATGACATGGGAAACACTTCTCCCTAGAGGAGTACTGAATCTCCTCAAAGAGCATACCTCTGAGATGCACTGTAACAAAGATCCCATACCCCTCAAAGGCTTCCACAGAAGCTTCAAGTGGTCTTGGTCAAAGTCCTTGAGCACATCTAAATTCCTCAGTACCCACTGAAGGCTTCGGTACCATCGAAACATGACACTGGTGATAGAGATTCCAGGGACTTCACATAGAAGAAGTTGGCACTTCCTGCAGCTCTGACTGAGTCTTTGGTACCCCAGCATGCATTCAAGCAGACATTGGTGCCTCCCATACCTTCCTCTGTGCTGCAGGCCTCCACTTCTGCAGCCCACCAGGTTCCCACACAACTGCACCCAGTGTTGCAGGAGTTCAGGTTTTCCAAGGATTTGCTTGTCTCCAATGAACCTGTCGTCTTTATTGATCTGTCAGACCCCCAGTATTGCAAACTCCACTATCTCCAGTACCTCACATGTGACTGGTGCTACCTAATTCCCCAATACCCATGTATACAGAGAGAGAAACTGTCACTGCTTTTTTGTTTGTGCCTCCATGAGACTGTGTGGATAAGAGCTCTTCAGACTCCCAGATTTTGTTCAGGGCTCTTAAGATTCCTACCTAGACCACCCTCTCCTGAATTTTGCTTCATTGAGGGGTATTAGTAAGCTTGGGAGACCTCTGTGCTCGGAACCCTCCGTGGTTCAATCAGTCCTGGATGCCTCTCCTGTTCCATTGTTGCCCCTCCATGCCCATATTGGGACCTTTGGGCTGTTTATCACCAACAGTTCTCCAGGGTCACTGGGAATGCCAGTGTCAGCACTCAGTTGATTCCCTCTGTTCCCCCACAACAATCTACACCACCGGAGGAGAAGGTTGAGGATCCCAGAAAGGAGAGCTGATAAAAAGGCGACCCCAGAGACTATTATTTCATCATCCTCCCGAGATGAAGTTGATATGCCTTTTCTGTTCCATAGATGACTTTAAATAATTTCAGGAGTTGATATAAAGAGTAGCAGATTCTCTTCATATCCCATTAGAAGGATCACAGGAGACTCGGCACAAATTGCTAGGTGTTTTTCACACACCATCTTCAGCACAAGTAGCCCTTCCAGTAAACCAAGTTTTGTTCGATACTGCCAAGACAATTTGGTAGACCCCCTCACCCCCACTACTAACTCCCTGAACAGCTGAGAGAGCAGACACAGTACTACATTAGTCTGAACCGCTAGCCATATCTTCCCATTCTGTCCCAAATTCCTTAGTTGTGGATTCAGTAAATGACTACAACAGGCAACACCATTCCCAGGCTGTCCCAAATGATAAAGACCAAAAATGCAAAGACTTTGGTTGCAAAAGTTAGTTATCTGCCACCCTGCAATACAAAATTGCTAATTGCCAGGCGATTTTGACAAACATAACCACATTAACTATTCAAAATTTAATTCCTTTATTGAACACCACCTGCAAGAGCAGAGGGAACATCTTCAGGCTCTCATCACAGAGGGACGGCTTCTTGCAAGGACATCTGTGTGACCTTCTCTTGATTCTGCAACACAGCAGCCCACTGTCTTCACAGCTGTAGTTCTGTGTCCTGTGTTGAGGCTGCAGTCTTCAGGATTTCCACATGAAGTCCAGAACACTGTAGAGGACCTCCCTTGTGGTGGTTATAATTTACTCGAGTCCACAGTGATTCCCTGCATTTGTTGAAGGGCCATAGGACCACCCTTGGATTGTTGGGCATATATAGGCCTATAAGCAAGGAGATTTAGTTTGGTTTCAGACAGCTCGGTTTCCCATCTCTACCATAGGTGCTGGAGCCACCTAAAAAGAAATCCAGAATGCAGAGGTGAAAGTTCTCAATCATTGCACCTGAATTGATGCAACAGCCTTCATCTACAAAGTTTTCATTCTGACCACAAACATCTCCGTTACCCAGATCTGATGCTGTACATCCCTGCCCTCTCAATCCTCTCACTTCTGGGGATAATCAAATTACCTCCAGCAAATTGATTTTGGAGGTTATAACATCCATTTTTCAGGACCACTATCAGTAGAGTCTCCTCTCTGGTATTCTCAACTGTCCCCACACAGCTTTGCCAATGGAGAGTAATAGTCTTCTTTGAGTGCTTGCACCTGTCCATTCCAGTGTAGGGGGGCGTGTGTGTGTGTGTGTGTGTGTGTGTGTGTGTGTGTGTCCCTAGCATAGTTGCTGGGCATTTTTCCCTAAGTGGTATCCTTTGGTCTGCTCTAGCACCCCCTGGTGTCGCACACTCAGTGTCTGTATAAAGAGCCCTGCTGAGCCCACTCCCCTTCAGTTCCTTCTTACTGCCCATAATGGTTGCTGGCACCCTCATTGCTTAGGCAGTTCTTCTCTTAGTGGATTTTCTGTCAATTTTAGTGTAAATACTTATTGTAGTTTTTAGTAATTAGTTTAGTTTTAGTAGTTTTATATAGTTTGGGGCTTTTGGGGCTCCTCCGCTCTTAGATAGTGGAGTTGTCCACTGTCCCGATGCCGAGGCTTGCCTCGGTCACTGGGGTTCAAGCCTTGCGCTTCATGCGATAAGTCTATGCTTTTTGAGCGACCTGCACTTGACCTGCCTCAAGTGCTTAGGGGAAGCTCATAGGAAAGGTCACTACCAAATTTTCAAGGAGTTCAAGCCCTGGACCCAGAAGGACTAAGTTGCTCAATTTTGAAGGTCCTGCTCTTGGATGCAGCCCTAAGACTGGCCTCAAAGCTGTACTTGGAGTTGGCACCAAGTGCCTTGACCTCAGTGCAGAGCGCTCCTCCATAATCCTGTGTCTCCTGGCATCAATCATCTTCCCCAGTGCCCCAGAAAAAAACCTGTCCAGTAGTCCTCCCTGATCCCTATTCAAAGCATAGAGTTCATGGGGGGGGGCAGTACTCGACTCGGTGCAAGCAAGGGCTCTACTTCTGGGCAAATGGTTCCTCTTGATTGTGTCCCTGATAAGATCTCTCCAAGGTCATTGGATGATGACTGTGCAAAAGTGCCCGAGTCCCATAGGTTATGTGGAGTCATGCACATACATAGTGCAACATGCAAGACTTAGACTCAGACCTCTACAAGCCTGGCTAGCCAGTCTTCTCCCCCTCTCGCCATCACCTTGATTCTGTGCTCATAGTTCTGGTACAGGTCTTCGAGTTGCTGACATGGTGGCTGCACAGCCACATGGTATGTGCTGGTGTGCCCTTCTCAAAACCCCAGCCATCCTTGTCGCTGGTATGTGACACATCAGCCTTCGGCTGGGGAGCCCACATGGGGTTCCTCAGATCTCTAGGTCTTTGGACTCCAAGAAGAGCTCTTCCTGCACATCAATGTCAGGGAGTTCAGGGCCTGCCAGGCATTTCTACTCCACCTGTCACACACATCTATTTTGATCCTCACGGACAATATGACTGCTATGTTCTACAAAAACAGGCAGGTCATCGTGTGCATTCTCCCTCCCCCTCACTCCCAACCAGGAAGCAATCAGCCTGTGGGAGCTCTGTATCAATCACTCTATCAATCTAGGGGCATCTTACTTTCCCAGGACTCAGGCCTGCTGAGGCAATCTGCTAGTTGGTTCCTTCTCCTTTCACCATGAGTGGTCTGTCTAGACACTGAGGGACATCTTTCAAGGGGGGTGGGGAGGAGTGCTTCTTTTATGCACTTTATTGCATGAGTCCAAATGAGCCCATGGGTAACTGCCAATTCATGCCTGCCGCTCCTCAGGCATATGGCAGCATGAGTCTTTGTCACAGTACATGCCTGTTTACATTTACTCTGCTTTCAGGATAGTTTATAGAGACACTAACAGAGACACTCTGAACAAGTTGCTTTCTATTCCCAGCCACGTGCTAATTTCTCTCAACTAGTGGAAGAATCCGAACAAGGTATGCTCAGGAGTTCCCTTCATCCATCCCCCTCCTGCTTTTGCAATAGTTTTGAATGCACCACTCCTAGGATAGGGAGCTCACTACAGGACCACACTGTCCAGGGCACGTGGTCCACTAAGGAGTCTGCCCTACATATCAACTCTCTGGAGCTCAGGCCAGTAAGCTCGAGCATCTAGTGACCTCTGTTGCATCTTTTGATGAAGCTGACGTTTTTAATAGCCATTATGTCAGCCAGGAGAGTGGTGGAGTTGAGGACTCTAATATCAGATCTGGCATATATGATTTTTCTATGCAGAAAAGTCTGTTTTGTCGTCACCCAAGATTTCTTATGAAAGTGGTCTCCACTTTTCATATTAACTAAGCAGTCTTCTTAATGACCTTCTTCCCAAAGACTCATGGAAAATAAGCGGGAGGAGAAACTGCACACTCTGGATGTTCAAAGAGCTTTAGTGTTTTATCTGGAATGGACTAAATCTTTCATGTCTTCAACTCAATTGTTCATTGCATTTGCGGACAGAATGCAGGCCAGACTTGTTTCCGCTCAAAGGATTTCTTCTTTGATATTCAGTTGAACTTGTCCGTGTTACGTGTAGGCTAACCTGAATCTGCCAGCTAGCATTGGGTCAATCAGCTAGGTCCCAAGCAACCTCTGTGGCTTTTCTGGCCAGCGAAGCAGCAACGTGGTCATCATGTCATGTTTTGGCTTTCACTACACTATCTCTCAACGACCTAGAAATGATGCTAAATTTGGACAAATGGTTCTCCAGTCCCTGTTTAAAATAGACTCTAAACCCACTTCCAGTTGGGATTGCTTGTGAGCAGCTCCTTATAGTGGAATGGACATGTTTAGTCAATCAAAGAAGAAACTGTTACTAACCTTTCTGAAGCTGTTTTTTGAGGTGTTGCATATGTCCATTCTACAACCTGCCCTCCTTCTCCTTTCTATCAGAGTCTTCCACTAGAAAGGAACAGGGGAGGGTGGAGGGGGGGGGTTAGAGATGTCTCCACCCTTTTTGCCTGAGCTCTGTGCACAAGACACCAGAGAGTGCTCGAGCCACCCTAACTGGTACCGCTAAAGGAAAAACTTCCTGAGAACTGCGAATTGGAGTATGCACACACTTCCAGTGGAATGGACATGTGTAACACATCTCGATGAACAACTGTTGTGGGAGGGTAAGTAACTCCCCCCTCCTTCCCCCCCCAAGGGAAACCTGTCTGATCTGTTTCTTTACCATTTCTCCAATCCTGCTGAAGTTGCTTAGGAAGACTGTTGTCCTAATTTGGGCCCCTACGTTGTTTAGTAGTAATGAGAAGGAGTGGTTGGGAATCAGAATAATGGTGTATTTTCATGTGATCATATCTCCTTGAGCAATTCTATAAAGTGTCTTCATACAGCAAGGATTTTTGTATAGGATACTGAAGTATACACAGAAGAGTAAAATGAAACCACTTCATGAAAAATTGCTGATATTCCTTTTGTCTTTTGGATGCCAGATGTGATCCCTTGATATTTTTAGCCTGGGCCTTGGCTCATAGGTTAATTCATCACTATTTAATGTAAACCTATGGCCCACCTCTAATGTAAATGTCTACTAATGTAATAATTCAAAGAAAGATGCAGATACAAACGGCAATCTTAACCCATTGCCCTTGTTGGGATCTTTTTACATCTTTTTTGTGAGAATCTTCTTAGGATGGTTCAGTATTATACTACTACAATTTCATAAGCCTGGGTTTGGAATTAAGTGCTAATATATCAGGTGTTCAATAGGCAGTAGAGTGGAATATCTTTTAGTATTCATTTTGAAATCCAAAGACTTTGGTAGGTGTTAATTTTGTAGGAGCTTTTAGTGGAAGTTCTAGTTGTTACTTATCTGTTTGTTCTAAAGATAAAGTTCTACCATTCAAAAATTTAAACAGCATCAAAAGTTAATGTATATACCTGCCAAGTATCAACTCTTGGATGTAAATACTGGAATAATATTTATATGTATTAACGGTGGGCATACCAGCATGTGAATTGGCTAAAAGAAAACCTTAAATGTCAGATATGCAGGAAGGCAGCTTTAGTTTTGCATCAGCTCTTCAGTGTTGAATGAAGCACAGGTACATTGTAGTGATGCATCATTCTCCTTGAAGGCTTCTGCTCTTGATTAAGGTTTCAAGAACAAACCGGATTCCAGTGTTTTCATTGCAGGTAAATTCAAAAATGTTTAATTCTGAGAGCGTGACTTTAATGAAAGCCAAGAAATTGATCAGATATGACCGTCAATCTGTACTTAACTTTTATGTTACAGAGGGGTGTCTGCAGGAGTGAGGGATAGATATCTGCAAGTTCAGAGGACATTAACATGCAGCTATGTCTTGAAGTTAGCTGAGTGCTGCCTTGCCACTTGCTATTTGGGTAATTCAGCAAATTACTCTGAAGTCTAATAGTGTTCTTACCTTACTTACAGATGAGTTTTAAACATTAATACAAAATTTTTTCTTTGAATCTTTTTTTATAGTGCAATTACACCTTTAATGGTGGTTTTTTTTTTTCTTCGTTTTATAAATAACTAAAAACTATTTTTGGGGAAAATGGCTTTAAAACTGCTGCAGAGACCTTAGCTAAAGTAATAGTTTAAGGCCTGGAGAGACCCCTAAATCATCTAGTCTGACCTCCTGTATATCACAGGTCACCAAAACCACCCTGAACCCTCTCACTAAACTCAACAAACAAAACTAGACCAAAGTGTTACAGCCCAAAGGAGACTGAAATATTGAGTGCCTAATGAAAAGACTAGGAGGGACCGCGGTGCACCAACGCCTGAGCTCCCTGCAATGGCAGGAATTAATTGAGATATACCCAGATGATCGGAATAAAAAACAATCCAAATTCCGTGCTGCAAGAAGAAGGTGAAAACCCTCCAAGGTCACTGTCAGTCCCGCATATGGTGATCAGCTAGACCCTGAACATGTGGGCAAGAACCAGTCAGCTAAGCCCTAGCGGTGTGGGGGTGGGGGAAAAGAACTGGTGTCGCTTCAGAGCACTCATCCATTCTGTAGAGTGTCCTGTCTCCACCTGTTGCAAGCTCTGATCCTTCAGAGCAAGGAGACCAAAACAAACAACAACAAAACAGAATACACTGGCAGTGGGGATCGGAATCCCTTCCTTACCTTGCAGCTGACTGGCTGAAGCCCTGAAGCACGAGATTTTGGCACCGCTGAACCCTGTGCCACGTCATCGCAAGCAACCCAGTGATATGACCCTGCTCGTAAATTTGTTCATCTCTCTTAAAAGTAATTTCATTGTTTGTCCCCACACCTTCTAGTGGAAAGCTGTTCCAAATCACATTTGCCTCTTTTGCAGCTGCATTGCATTGGTGGCTCAACATCCTATGATGGACCAATACCCCCAATCTCTTCTCCATTACTTCCAAATGATGAGCCCCCACTAGTAGCAGAAATTCTTATTAGGCACTAAGTGCATAATCTTGCACTTTATGCTATTAAATTTCAATCTATTTCTGTTACTCCAGTCTTCGTGATCATCCACTTTGTCTAATATTCCGATACTGCTTTGTATTGACAATGCTTCCCAACTTTGTACCATTAGCAGATTTCATTAGGACGTTCCAACTTCGTGACAATAATAAAAATATTAAATCACATTGGTCCTTTAGAAACTCTACTAGTAACTTTCCTCCAGTCGGATGGTTTACCTTTTAGCACAACCTTTGCCTTCTCTTTTAAGTAGTAACTTACCTACCTTACTGTTCTTGTACCAAGCCTGATTTTTCTAATTTAATTAATAATTTCCCATACGGTACTGACAAATTCTTTACTGAAGTCCAAGTATTTTGAATCTGCTATATTTCTCTCTCCTTTAAAATTATTTTAAAAAATCAGTTTTACCTTCTCAGAGGTACGCTCTACTATCAGGAAACCAATGTTGCATTACATCTACTTTTCCATTTGCCTCCATTAATTTTTTTCTCTTCATCATTTGTTTAAAGCTTTGCATAATACTGAAGTCAGACTAACAGGTCTGTAATTGTCTGGATGACTTTTTCTGCCTTTCTTAAATATAGATACAAGGTTAGTTCAGTATGACTGGAGAATAACTAACCCCAAGTAGATAGAATTTATTAAAAATCCTTGCTAATGAACTAGCAATCTCGTGTGCTAACTTTTTCAGTATTCTGGGTTGAAAAATATTAGGTGTCTCCTGTTCCATCCTGTCCCGTCTCCATGCCCAAACCCGGATTTGAGTGCGTTAAACTGTTTGAGTTTTTCTTCTACCTCAAATGTGGTAATTTCCATTTCAAAACACACATTGCCATCAGCCATCTTGCCTTCATATCCATGTTCCATCTTATAATTATTGAAAACAGAGGCAATGTATTCATTTAGTTTTTGGGCTGTAGAGATTATTTTTAAACTCTTCCCCATCCACACTGCACAGCAGCCCAGCCATATCCATCCTTTCTTTTTATTTATATAACAATCGTACTTTTGTTACTTTATTTTAATTTCTTTGACAAGAGCTCAGTCAACTTGACTTTTGGCAGTTCTTACTTCATTCATACGTTTTCTAAGCTCCATGATGTAGCTGTCTTTGCTGATCGGTCCCTTTTTTTTCCATTCCCTAAAGGCTTTCTGCTTACTCCTGATAACCTTTTTGAGGTGATTATTCATCCAGTTGGGTCTGGAGACTTTCTGTACAAGTTTTTGCCCCCAATTTGGCGTACAAATTTCAGATCGGAACAATGATTCTTCAAGTTGTGTATCCCTATGGGTGCTCCACAACCTGCCCTCCTCCTCTCTATTTGGGAGTTCTCATTTGTGACTCTCTGGTAGAGAAGGAACTGATGGGGGTTAGCCCAGGCACGCTGGCTAGCCTTGTGGCGCAGCACAAAGACAGCGCATGCGGGGGCCCAACAGACACTGCTACTGAAGTTCTCCAATCAGTAGCATAGGGACGCAAATGCACCTACAGTGGATCACGATAGGGGGACACATCAAAGAACCATCGTTACTGCACAACATGAGTAACTTCTTCATCTGAGTAAGAGGGGCAGGGGGAACCCACAAGACCTGCCTCTGGCCTTTCTTGTTTTCTACTAAGATTTTATGTACTACTTTTTTTTTTTTCTTCAACCTTTTTCCCCCTTTCGTTTTCAGTGGCTGATCTGTCTCCTTATTTCAACTGTCATAGTATCCCTGCCATTTCCATCCCTGTAAAATTTGTCCATCCAATCTTCATAAAGCCAGTATGTATTTCTTTATAAATCATGACTTTTGGATTATGTATACTCATCTGAATATGAATCCAGAAATCATTTTCAAAGACTTTGGGCCTTCGATACAAGCTCCTGAATATGCACTAAAGGTATAAATATTTATAAGTGTTCTGCAGTTGCATATCACTTAATCTCACTTCTTGCGTTTTACTCTAGAAGTGTTATTGCCATTTAGATTGTGCTTGTGTATATTCTTTTAAAGCTTAATATCAAGCACTTAAATATTACTCTTGGTTCTTTAAGTAGTTAATGTTTTTGCAGTTCAAACCATTGCATTGTTTAATTTTCAGTTTTCTTTGCTATATTAGATTTGTCTTCAAAATGTGTCCCTCAACATAGACAGACAAAAGTTAAGTTGTCATCAAAGCTGTTTTAAAGATGTGCGGGATCTCACAAGCATTACCACTAATGCTTGCAAATCTTACTCCTGCTTGATTCTCTCAAAATCTATATTAGAGAGAGCAACTACATTATGTGATTACATTTGTTATGAATTTTTAGGAGCTTCTGAGCCTCAGTTTCTCAGCAACAGCCAAACTTTTTTAAAGAGCAAAAGCCGAGTTTTATTGTTAGAATTGATAAATATAAATTCCATCTTCTTCTGGGCCATTGAGTCTAATGACAGCTTCGCCACCAGAATCCATCTCACTTCTCTTTTCTGTCAATTTTGATGATGATGAGATTTGAGCATGTGCAATTTTTAAAACACACAAACAAAACTCCAGAACCCCAACCCTACCAATCAAAACACTAAATCCACAATTCTCCCCCTGGGAAGAGGATATGAGAGAGAGAATAAATATGTATCAGATGTTAGTCTGATCATTTAGTGTACTGCTGAGAGAGACTCAGATGGTGGTGGGGGCAGTATAACAACCTTTGCGGACAGAATGGAAAGGGAGTAGAGTAGAGAATATTATTATTAATGGTATTTTAACTGCGGAGACTTTCTTTGAGGCTTAGGATTTTTTTTAATCTTCTGCATCCTCTATTGCATGCAGTTCTTCAGAGTGAAGTTGTCCTGTTTCCCCTGCCCTTAAGGCTTAGGACACAGAAGGCCATGTTTGATCCAAATAGGATCATAATAGGAGGTGGCAAAAAACTGTCTTCATAATTTTTCTTGAGTGCCAGAGAGATGTTGCTTGTAAGGGTTCTTTTAAATGTGGCAACTTATGTTGCTGACTTTGAGTTCTTAAGGTATATTCAGCTGTTTCAATACTGAGTTAAGTGGTAATGTTTTTGGCAGATCCTAGATTGACAGTCCTGGAGACTGAAATCTGTCCATGGTACAGTACAGTATGAGCAGCAGCGGTGACAGCTGCTCTGGTAATAGGCTTCAGTTGTGTTTTGGAACAATCCTTCTACTGAGTGCAAAGAACCTAGAACTCCTTTTTGTCCCTTACACAGTGGTGCCTGCTAGCCCCACAAGATGGTGTATTGTATACAGAAGACCAAAGAGGGGCTGCATTGCAGCCTGTCTCCAGGTTGGGAGAGGGTAGAGTAATTCCATCCTCCCGTCAACTTAATTCTGTGCACAAATCCTTTTTGTGCAAGACAGTTGGGAGGTACAATCCTAGAGGGTAACTAAACCTGTAAGTGAGAAACAGCATGGGCTTTATATAGCACTAGTAATGCCAGACAAACTTACTCTTTTTTTTTTAAATTAAACTACAGAATTATTGGAAGAAAGGCAACAGATGTTGCTGAATTTCAGAAATCCATCTTGTATCTTTCTTTAAAATTTCATATTAGCTGGGGTCTAGGAGGAATGTCATTTAGAAATGAAAACTGGCAAGAAGTAAAGACTACAAAGGTAAAAAGAAAATTGCACTTAGTCAGTAAATGTATGCTGAACACTGCCTCTAATCAGGAGAGGGCTTTGGATGCAGAAATAGGTTTGGTGGGTTTTTTTTTTAAACTTGCACGTTTTTAAAGGGTAATCATGTACATTGAAAACTGTTTCCACAGCCTTGTTATAAGCTTGGTAAGGACTTGAGGGCTTTCAGGACAAATTTCTGGCTTGAATTCAATTTCATTTCATGTGTGCACTTCACATATAAAGTAAACAAAATGTAATGATAGATACAGATTCCACTATAGTAGATAGCAAGAGTGCTTTATATAATAAAATTAAGGTTTTTCCCCCCCTTCATTGGTATGCTTGGGAGATTCTTTAACCTTGATGCATGTTTGATAAAGTAACTTTGGACTTCTGTCATTTTCCCCTCAAGATATTTAGGCAGTTCTATATCAAGAAGAGAAATTTTGTCATACTTAATTTTCATTTGAATTTTTCCAAGTGAGTGCAGAGAAGTTTGTAATAGCTTGAAAGTAAGCTCTATATTTTGAAGTAAAACATCCACAACTTAGTTTTTTGTTTTTTTTTTTTTTTTGTTTGTTTGTTTGTTTTTGGTCAGTTAAACTATAAAAATTTCTGCAGGAAAAATACACTTCTTTAGACCGTTTAAAAAAAAATGCTTTTAAGAATTCCAGGATATACTGATATCTAGCTCTATTGTACCATACTATAGAAGTGCTATTTATTATTTATTGTTAACTATTGAGTGAAAGAGTCTGCACTTAATATCAAATAATTTGCTGTCTGAATAATTCCTCCCATTGAAAAACCTATTTTTTTCAAGAATGAGTAATATAAAAGGGCTTTGATCAATGTAGTTGTAAGAGTGAGTGTCAAAAGTATTTTATTTTGTAAAGCACCTTTCATGTTTCACAATTCTGTGTACAAACTGCAGCAAACTAGTGAGATTGACTGCAGAAGTGATACAGTGCTAAAATGAATGGTACCAGCCTATAAAGAAAGCAGGATATAAGTGCATTAGTTAGAGAGTAGCTGGATTAACTGAAACGGGGTGGTCTGTATTGTAGAGTTACTTGATTTTTCAATGAGAGCACCCAGTGCAGGAACACATGGGCAATGTTCTTGGAGTCTAAGGCCTTGTGAGAAGGAGCATGCAGCAGCTGCTCTATCAACTTTTGCCTGTCTGTCTAGATACTGTCATGGACCCACTATTGTATTTGTTGTGCCAAAAAGGGCAGTGCAACTGGCAGGCAAGGAGGTGTCAATAGGGCCTGTTGTGCTGATGGGGAGAGCTGGTCCCTTGACAGTGGGGCCTGGCACGAGTCTAGTCAGACAGGCACTTCAATTGCACAGCATAATGGGGCAGCCGTGTTTCTCACTGTCCAGCACATGGCCCAGACCTGCTCTTCTAGCTGTATCCTTTTATTGCCCTGGGGGGGTTCTGTGGGGAAGAGTCACCCTGATGTGCTTTTACACTGTCCTGCCAATAAAGTTTACTGCAATTGCAACTTACTTCTGTGTCAGCAAATGCTTGAAAGGATTGTCTTTAACAAAGATAGCTGAGACTCAGCTTTGCCTTGTGACCATGCCCTGTTCAGGGCAGAGTCCTCCTTTCCTGTTGTCCCTATGCAGGAGGTTGATTTAATCCTTGCAGGATAAGAGCCAGTTTTGCTGCTGAATCTGTTTTGAGGGGAGGAGGAGCAAGGAGCAAATATTAAGGGGGGACTGGAGAGGAGAAGAGCCCCATGAGGGGTCTCAGTATTGGGGAAGGTGGGGACCCCTGGACATGGGGACCTTAATCTAACCCTGGACTCGGGGCAAGGACCTGCCTATGGAAGGGGGCAGGCAGAGGTCACAGATCCTTCCTGGATCTTGGGCTACTGTATATCTGGAACATTGGGGTGGGGGGGGGGAACTAAAAGTAGGGGAAAAAACCGTATGCAATTATCTCCAGTGTATTCAAATATTCAGAAACCAAGCATTTGAAGTGCTGCTTTCCTGACAAACATTAAAGTAGCTCCAGTCAGCTATGTTACAGTACAAAGTATATTGTTTTACACTGGATTTCATTTATGGCTAGAAATTCTGACTACTGAAAGATAGCTCCCTTTGGAACATAAGTGTACTGGACGGTAATCAGGAGGGGACAAGCTCAGCTCACCTCAACCCTGTATGGATAAGTCATGGAAGCTTACAGCTAGATATTTGTAAGGAGACCTTACTGATCTCCCTTTCTTTAAGCTAAGCAAGTATTCTGGCAGACCAACTTAGCCTCTGTGATCTCTCACAAGTGGTTGATGAATCAGGAAGTAAGACACAGTATGTCTGCACTGCAGCTAGGACCGTGTCTCCCAGCCCAGATAGACATGTACTACCTTCGTTTGCGCTAACATGCTAAAATAGCAATAAGGATGCTGCAGCAAAGGCAGTGGCACAGACTATCCACCCAGGTACATACCCAAGGGGATAGGCAGGTTTGTATTTGGGCAAATAGCTTATGCTGCACCATCTGCACTGTTCTTTTTCACACACAAACTCGAGCAGAGGTTGCATGTATCTGTCTACCCAGGCTGGGAAATTATGCTCCCAGCTGCAGTGCAGCCAGTACCCTTTGATCTCTTCAGTTTCCCACTGTCTCATCCACTCCAGAACTCTTTTTAAGCTTTCTTGTCCTACTTCTCTCTCCAAACTGTTCTGGTCCCTCCTAAAAAAAGAAAAAGGCACAAAGCTTCCAGTTATTTCCCCGCTTGAAGGTCATTTTATTGAGAATTCACACACTTTGTCCATCATGTACAAGCTGATGTAAGTACGGACATTATCGTTCTCACTTGCTGACTGCTGCTAAAAATGTTAAAGGCCAATCATTGAGAACTTGTATGAAGAATGAGGCTGGTCTGTTAATGAGAGCAGTATGAAAACTTTAAGCGCAGTGGTATTTTTGTTTTGACTTCCCATGAAAATAAGAGAGACTATGAAAATGTATCCCATTTACCTGAATAATATATTGCAGATTGTATTATACCACCAGGTCCTGGTATCAGATTTCATTGACACCAATCATGGTGATCACAGAGTCCTGTTCTTGTAATATGTCAGCCTCCCAATAGACTTTTTTCACCTTGTCAATTTATAGAGCAAAATAAATATTTTTTTAATACAGACTAGACAAATGTCTGCATAGAATCAGTCAAGTGTTTGTAATTGCATTTTTCTTATTGTTAATCTTGTTACGCTTTTCATAGTTCTAAGACAAATATATCACTTCATGTATTTATCTAATTCATAGTGCTTATTTGATGTTCATTCCTGTGGTTCTGTAGCTTCCAGTCAGAGTTCTGTGGAGGTTATAACACTTTTTTTTTTTTTTTTAAAAGAGGGAATCTACTTTTATTTGGTTTTCTTCTCTGTTTAAAATAGCTGGCTGATGAATGTTAGCTAGTGTACTTTCTAAGGTTTATATACCATTAGGAATACCTACATTTCTGAAGGATACTATTTTTATCTGAAATACCAATAGGGGTCTCTAATCTTGTGAATATACTTGCTTATTAGTACATTAAAGTAAATTAGTTATATTTATTTTATATGGCTAAACAAGAGTGCACTGACACAACTACTGTTTCTCTTGGTCTTAGTGGCATTTATTTTCAACTGGATTGGATTTTGTTTATCCTTCTGTATAACTAACACCATAGCAGGAAGATATGGTGCAATCTGTGGATTTGGCCTATCGCTGATCAAATGGATTCTCATTGTACGGGTAAGGTTCTTGATGCACATATTGTTCCTGTGTCTCTGTTGAATGAAACTAGAAAAATGATTCATGGTGTCTAGTTTCTTTAAAATACTGTTTAAACTGATGTATTGACTTTTATTAGATGTTCTTATATTTTAAGTTAATGAAATATTTACTAAAGTGGAAATTGCAGTGTTTTGTCAGTGAACTTGCTTGTTTTTATTCCCTTAACAGCTTTTACTGTTTTCTAAATGTAGATTCTTGAATGTTCTAGTTACTTTTTATCTGCTGTAGTAGTTTTACCTTGCTACATTATTTTTATATCAAAAAGGATTTAACTGTGAAAGATTAGTGTGTGTGTGTGTGTGTGTGTGTGTGTGTGTGTGTGTGTGTGTGTTTATTTTTTGGTGTGTGTGCGTGTTAAGGTGCATAATCAACTTGGGTTTTTATCTGCCATCAAATCTATCGGTACAAGAGCCTATGTAGAATATAATAGAGGACTTTTAAAAATGGTTCAGGGCCTCCTTTGACCTTTAGGGAGGTGAAGGCATCTTAAGGCTCTGTCCCCTTTCTGAATAGGTCCATTTCTGTTTTCTGTGACATTCCCCAAATCTGTCAACATAGTGACTCCACCAACAGACCTTTGTTTTCCCACTAGGATGCTTGCTTATACGTCTGTCTTTTTAGATTTCCCCCAGGGATTGTTTATATTAGAAGAAAAATAGACTTAAGAGGAGACAATATGGTGAAGTATAGAAAATAATGAATAATAAAGAGGAGATAATACAAGAACAAGGAGGCGTTAAATGAAACTGATAGGTAGAAAATTTAAACCTAAAAAGAGAAACACTTTAAAAAAAAACACAAAAAAAACAAACTATGGAACTCATCACCACAGTCTGCTGTTGAAGCCAAGAATTTGTCAAGATTTGAAAAGGATTTGGACATGTATATGGATAACAAGAATATCTAGAGTGATACTGGAATACTATATCCAGTTCTGTTGTCAACATTTTAAACAGGATTTTGAAAAATTCAAGTGTGTGCAAAAAAAAAAAGCTTCAAAAAGTGATTCATGGACTGGAGAAAATGCCTTGCAGTGAGAGACTTAAAGAGCTCAATCTCTTCAGTTTATCAAAAAGAAGATTGAGAGGTACTTTGATTAGTGTATAAATATCTTCATGGGGAGAAAATGGTCTTTTTAATGTAATGGGAAAAGGCATAACAAGAATCTGGAAGCTGAAGCCATACAAATAATTTCAATTAGAAAAAAGGCACGTTTTTAACAGTGAGGATTATTCACCACTGGAACAAACTACCAAAGGAAATGATAGATTCTCCTTCTCTTGATGTCTTCTCTGGATGCCGTTCTAGGGGAGATGCTTAGGCACGGCACAAGTTACCAGGCTTGATACAGGGTTAACTGGGAGCAATTTAATATCCTGTGATATCCAGGGCACAGTAGATGACCTAATAGTCAATTCTGGGCTTAAACTCTATGAATCTGTGAAACTGCAGCACCTCTTCAGAGGCACAGCACAGAACTTTCAGCCCAATCCAAGGAAGGTGGAGGCTAAGGTATTAAGCCATCTTTTGTGCCCTCCCAATTCTGGGCTGTTCCAGGGGCTGCAGAAGCTATTGGTGTAATTCAGCCCTGGAGGATTGTCTAATTTATGACCTCATTTGGCTGCCTTGAATGCGGCATCGTTGCCAAGAATCTCTGTAGCACTATGTGCTGTGGCCTCTCCCTAATATGTCCCACTCCTCCCGGCCATGCCTCCTCTCCAGTACTTGTGAGCTGCTTCTCAGAAAGACCGCCTATAGCTGTTTCCTCAGTTTCTGTGCCAGGGGAATTTTCTCTTGGCTGATTTGGGACTTTGAGTCCCTTTGTGCTACTTTTGTACACTAGATAAAAAGGACTGAGGCCAGAGGGTGGGGGGGTCAGAATCTCACCCTTGTTAAAAATTAGAAGGAGGCTCTCCTGAGATTATACGAAATAAGCCTACTATGGGGTTTCTTGCATACAGATAGTCTGTTTACTTGGTCCTGTCTCAGTGTAGGGGGCTGGATTTGTGACCTCTTAAGGTCCTTTCCTGCTTGCATTTCTGTGATTCTGTGTGTCTGAAGCAACTGATGCTAACGATCTAGGAATCCATGAGAGATCAATTTGATAACTGAAACAATTATAAAAATGTCTCCACTCCCAATTCCAGCACAGACTTTTATTTATTTTATTTTTTTTATTTTTTTATTTTAAAGAAGTTACTTGGAGTGAGTGAATGCTGTGAGAAACAGAAACCTTTTGTAATTAACTTTAAATAAAGAATGAAAATTTTCACTCTGGAAAAAAAATTAATGAGGATCATAAACCAAATCATCACTGGACTAAATTTATAGAACTCTGTTGATTTACATCAAGTGAGGATCTGAGCACATATCTTCATTTTAACATAAGTGATGTCTGGACTTAAGCATTAATTAGCTACTTTACAAAATGTGCTGGAAATGACAATATAGGCAAACTCTGTGACAGTATGCATCAAGCATACTGAGTAGCGGTAGGACAGGAAATGCTCCGAAAATTATAGAACTGCTACAACACATTATTTTTGTTTGTTTTAATAATCATTAGGAAAGAGAGTTGAAAGTGTAGGAGTAGCAAGAGATCTGAAGTGAGCTCTGGAGGCATTTGATTAACCTTTTTTCTATCAGTGAAGCATGCAGTCTGGTAAAGGAAAAGATTCCCGTCTCCAATACCATCACACCCTGCCCTCCAGCTGCCTGTTCATAGTCCCACATCACAGAGAGGACAAGACTGTCTACCATGGTCACTAACAGGAACAGATGAAATGCCACTTCAAGGTTCATTTAGCTGTGTTTGGTTCACTGCTGGGAACTGAATGCTGGAGCATCGAGTTTGAAAATGAAAAGACTTTTTAATGAGTTGGGGGTCTTTATGGGACTGGTATTCTTGGCAGCGATTAACAGTTGGGGGTGTACAGAAGGTCAAAAGCTCTTCTTTTGAAGGGTCAGCAGAACATCCCCGTCTGATAAGATTAAACTAATGTGGCTTTTAGTCTTAATATCTAAAGCAGCAGGCTGCTGCAGTGTGTTTTGGATGGCAGATGTTGAAAAAGAGCTGACAGTAATTCATTATAATAAAAAATGTCAGATGATTCAAATGAGTAATATATTTTTTCACAAGAGAGCTTGGAAATTCTTTGTTTCAAAAACACAACACTGAAGCTATTTGTATATTTTACAGCTTCTCGAAAGACATGTTTGCTTATCTACTCCAATACATTATTTTATATTTAAATGTGGTAGTTTCACTGGTTTTTTTTCTTTTGTTCTAGATGCATTTCAGATATTAAATGTAATTTATATTGTGTATGACTTTGGTTAATCCTTGTCTGTTCTAGTTCTCGGATTACTTTACTGGATATTTCAATGGACAGTACTGGCTTTGGTGGATATTTCTTGTACTTGGTGAGTTACAATTCAAAACACATCTTATTTTGATGGAGATTTTCTTAAAGATGAGTTGGGTATATGTTTAAAAAAATCAAAACATTGCAATAAATATTAGAAAGCTGTATGTTTTTTCTCCATCTATTAAAAATCTTGTGTACTTTATTTCCAAAGTCTTGGTTGCCATCCTATTCCTGTGTGAATTTCTGATTATTCTATTAATCTTCAATTCAGAGTTGTATGCTGGAAATATTATAATTATGCAGATGTCTGTGATTTGTAACTTTTTTAAAACAAAAATAAACAAACATGACAAGAGTGTAGCGTTATACAATTAAAGCTATAAACTTAAATTAAAAAACATGTTAGTTGTAGGTGTTAATTTTCAATATCTATATGTGTAACTTGCACGTATTCAGTCATTAAAGTTCTCAGAAGATTTTAATGGATATGACATACTACCATTCAAAATCAGTCTTTATTTGAGTCATGAAAGTATCCTTTTTTGCCTTTGAAATGCGTATTACATTAATCATTACTCAGTCAGGCAAGGGGAAAGGCGTCATGCTTTTTGATCACAGTTCTTCCGTTCAGTCTGTTTTTTTTCTTTGAGCATGAAGCTAAACAAACTTTTGAGAAGTTTTCATAGATTTCTAGTTTTTGTTCCTTTGTCTCTGCTTTAGTTAAATAATTATGATGTATAAACGTACTGCCATTGTAGCTTTTTCCTTATGTGAGAGTTCAGTCTATACCATTAATTTATTTTAATTCCTGCCATTTTCTAACTCGAGAAATGCACTGAAATGTGATGTTGCTGGATCAGTAGGTGGCAGTCTTTCCTCTGAGATGTAGGGGATCTGGCAACAGTATGTTAAGGGCCTTACGCTGTTGGGCGAGATGTAGAACCCAGATATTGACTGTTTATGATCATTAAAGATCCTTGGAACGCTCTAGCAACCTAACATTTTCCCTTTCGATTTCAGTTGGATCTGAGGGGTATTGTTCACTTTTTATCCTCAACTTGCTTTTGTTCTGTTGCGATGCACTGTTGGGGCCAGAAATCAATGGGAATCGCAATTGCTGACAATCTCTTAGCACCAGGCCTTTAAATAGCTTTCATGTTTCATCCCAGAGGTGACTGTATTTCAGTAGTGGATGAAATGATTCCCTGCATACATATAAAATCATTTTAAGTCAAAATGTTCAAACTTGGATGCCTAAAGTAAGGATTCTTAACTCATCTTTGCCCACCTATATAAAAGGAGGGTGCTTTTCAGAGGTTCTGTGCACCTGCAGCCCCCATTAATTTCAGTAACATCTTGTGGGTACTCAGGACCTCCAAAAAAAATAAAATAAAATAGGCCACTTTTGTTTAGATGCCAGATACAAATTAAGAAGCTTAACTTCAGTCTCACAAGTTTGAAAATGTTGACCTTAATTCGTAAACTTTAATATTTTTTGGAATCCTTTTGAGATTATCATTCTCACTTTCTAAAGATCGCTTTGTCAGTCCAAATGTTTGTTTGTTTGTGTGAATATTTTAAAATTGCAGTCTTTAACATCTTGGGCTATGTATTACAGTGATAAAAATCACAGGGTCAGAATTTAACTAAGTAGAGACTCTCTTAACAGAACATGGAAAAGAATATTCTGAGCTTGAAGGGACATAGAATTATTATTATTATTTTTTTTTACTACTTTAAAAAAAACACAACTTTCTTGTTAGAACACTGTTTAAAGGGCATGATCTATCCTTGTTTTTTAAACAAAATCCTTTTAAAAAAGGAAAAACAACTGAAAGTTTTTCTGCTATCTTGCTTATGTTCAGAAGGATTTTTTGGACAATACTTTGAGTGGCACCATCAAATATGCTCAGGCTCACCCATCATCTCCCTTTTCTTTTTTTCATGGTTAGATTCGTACTGCGTACTTAATTCCCTTTTTTAGAGCCTGAAGAGAGGGGTTTACTACCCACAAGAGTCAGATTGGCTGCTCATGAAGTACTGTCAAATGCACAAAGTAAACACACTGAAGGTGGGGTGGGAGGAGAAAATACTAATTTAAAAAAAAAGGTGCTTAGTTTCTTAAATTAAAAAAATTAATGCACTGCTGGCTAAGTTTCCCATCTGGGAGAAATGCAGAAAGTTGATTGAGCTTGGATCTGCTGCTCAATACATGCTATGCAAAAAAGAGCTTTCAGCTGTGGCTCCTTGAAAGCCACCTGCCCTCCTTTCCTGCTCTTGCACAGCCCCTACAGCTGGACATGGAAGCAGTTTGTGTGCATGGTTGCAGGTTCATGCAGTAGAATGCAGTCTAAACTTCTCTATTCCCACAGCATTCATCTTAGTCACAAAAACATATGACTTGCTCTTAGATAGAGCTGGGTGAAATGGTTTGGCTAAAACTTTTTTCATCGAAAAATGCTGAATCAGGTCAACTGAAATATTTCATGAATTCATGTTGATTTTTTGTGTTTTGTTTCACTTGAAAAAATTAAATGTTCATTGGACCAGAAAGAGTGAGAGTGATTTTTTTTTTTTTTTTTTTTAATCCAGTTAACAAAGCATGCACTTTAGGGATGGTGGGGAGACACCAATGTTCCAGTCCCTGCTCAAATGAATATTTAATTTATACAAAGCAGAACAGCTGCAATGGGGGAGAGAGACCCATCACAGAATAGCCTGGTGGCTAGGGCACTCACCTGGGAGGTGGGAGACCTGGTTTCAAGTCCCTGCTCTAGAATGGGAATTTGAATCTGGATCTTCCACATCCCAGATGAGTGCCCTGACCACTGGTTTATTAGGCATGTGGAGAGCATCTCTATCTACTCAGTCTTATGAATGGCACCAAAGTTCCCTTGTGAATCAAGCCCTTTGTTTCAAATTTCCTTTGTTTTTGTTTTAAAAGGTTAAAAATGCGCAGAAATGAAACATTTAATTTCAGGTCAAACAAATGTTTAATTTGACCCTAAACTCCCCCCCCCCCTCCCCCGTTTGCTGAAAACTCAGGAAAATTTTGCTTTGGGTTGATCTGACATTAATTTTTTTCCAGAGGTTTTTGGAACTGCCAGTGAAGGTTTTTGGAACTGCCAACAACAAGTTATTCACATAACTCTACTCTCAAAGTCAACAATCTGCAAAACTTCCCCTAGCCCCTGGCACCATTTGTTGGTGGCTGGGTGAATGAGTTTTTAGTTTTTTAGTAGGGTGATTTCTACACAACAAAAAGCAAAAAAGAGTTCAATGGGGGAAAAAACACACAGGAAAGAAATCGCAGTGAAAAGGAAACAAAAGTCCTAGGCCAGCATAGTGTGGGGGCTGGGATGAATAAAAGCAGGGCAATTACAGTAACTGTATTGGGACATAGCCTGTTGGGATACAGGGGAGGGGAGAAAGTGTGCCATTCCCTTAGCAAGAAGTGTTTTTGACTAACACACAAGAAAGTTTGTGATCCACTAGTATAAACTTCAAGACTACTGTAAAATATCCAGTCCTCAGATGAGCATACAGCTCGAATTATGGCCTGGTCTACACTACAGAGTTAGGTTGACGTAAGGCAGCTTACGTCTACCTAACTCTGTAAGCATCTACACTAAAATGTAGCTCCAACTGATGTAACTCTCCCACGACACCAACTTAACTCCACCTCTGCGAGAGACATAGCGCTTAAATTGATGTAGTTTGTGTCGACACAATGTCATTGTATACACTGTGTTGCTTACATCAACTGCTGCCTTTCAGAAACACTCCCACAATGCCCTACACTAGCAGTTAAATTGGTGCAAATGTTCTTGGTGGGGATGTGCGCTACTAACACAAGGCATAGTGTGGATGTGTAAAAGCGATGGAATTACTGCGGTGGCAGTACGTTGACATAATTTAGGTTGACTTAATTTTATGGTGTAGACTTGCCCTATGTAAGCTTAGCTATACTAGTGAGAAATACATACATGGGCTGGTGAAATTAATTTTTCAGTGTTCTAAAAGAAGCTTGCTAATCCTAAAGGGGCACCATCATCTCAAACATAGGAGTTGCTGTGCTAGATCACAACCAGAATCCATCTAGTCCATTATACTGTCTCTGACAATGGCCAGCAGCATGGAAGAAAGTGCAAAAAACCTCACAATAGGCAGATGTAGTATTAGTGTCCTCTTAATGCCTAAAAGTTAGAGATTGGTGTAAAACCATAATCGTGAAGTGTGATGTACCTTCTACAACTACTTTTTTCACTATTTACTATAATAATAATAATTAATAATAAATTAATACCACCTAACTCTCTTAAATAGCCCTTTTCAGCAGTAGATTTCAAAATGTTTTATTTACCTCCTTTATATCATTATCCGGATCTTACAGATGGGGAAATTGAAGCACAGGGAGGTAAAGTGACTTGCCTAAGGTCACCCAGCAGGGGAATAGCAGAGCTGGGAATAGAACTAAGGTTTCCTGAGTCCCAGTATACTTTATCCCCTAGGCCATATTACCAGCCTTATGCTTATTGATAGTCGTTTTGTTAAAAAAAATATCCAGTCTGTCATTGAATTGCTACATTGTCATCAACATCATATGAAAGTGAGTTCATTTATTATACATTGAAACTTGAAAAATAACTTCCATTTGACCAGTTTGTACCTACTGTTATAAGTAACTCCCTCATCTTTCAGCTCTAATAATTTAGAGAAAGTGTGGTGTTAATTTCTAAGTGACTTACACCAAAAAAGCATGTATTTACAACTAATGCTCAACAAATCTTGTGTTAATCAGTCAACACTGTGCCTCTTCTTTTAGCCAGCCAAAAAACTTCACCAGTCCAAACATCAGGCAGTCATCAACTGCCATTTATCATCTTCCGCTAGCGCTTTTATTTTTATTTTATTTATTTGTCTGGAAGTACATTTACTCTCCTACATCTATATATTTCTGGTTATGTTTTAGAATTCAGATGGTCTTCTGACACAGCAGCAGTTTTATTGTTCTGAGTTAGAAGCTTTATTTTTTTTAAAAAAAGGAAGAAACGGAGCAATGTTGTAAAACTGTATAGCAAACATTCTTTGTGTACTTCAAAAAAAATTTTGTATGTTTGTTTAGTAACCTAAAACCCTGAAGTTCATTGTAAAATCTTTCCTGATGTTGGAACTATATATCTAGATACATAAATTTATATAGATATGAATGGGACAAGACACTAAAGACTCACAACTCATGGGTTGGTTTGTGGAAGATCAGGGTTATACAGATAATACTGACTTTTTCCATTATTTTAATACAGCTAATAATCTAACCTATTAATATGACTAGCTACCTTAGCACTTCTCATGATATGTATTTTAAATATTTTCAGGTCTCCTCCTGTTCTTCCGAGGGTTTATCAATTACCTTAAAGTCCGAAACATGTCTGAAAGCATGGCAGCTGCTCATAGAACAAGATTTTTCTTCTTGTATTAGAGGTAAGCAATTTTGTAAATATTTAATATTAAAACTCTAGAGCAGTGGTTCTCAACCTGTGGCCCAGTCAGCACACAGTTGTACAGGTAGTATTGTACGTGGACCATAATGGTAAATAGGTTGAGAACCACTGCTCTAGAGGTAAATGCTGAGCACAGAGAAGCTGAAATCAAGATTTATTTCAAGGAACTTTAAATCTTGGCCACCAAAAAAAGAATTGTTTTGTGCCATGCATTCTGAAGGTACTTTAGAAATATGATGCTTTTTATAACGCTACATTTTGAAAGTAAAACTATTGTTTTCTTTTGAAACTAGCATTCTAAATCTAAAACAAACTTCAGAAATTAAGGTGAAAATTGTTCATCTTGCATAATCAATCTGCAGCCAATCAGGATAGTCATTAGCAAATGTGAACTAATCAGTCAGATCAGTGCTTCCTTACTGGCGATCTGAATATTAAGTCTGATTGATATTGCTCTGAAGAGATAAGAAAGACAGACTAACACGGCTGCTACTCTGAAACCAGACATACATTGACTCTGTACATGACTATTTTAAGCCAGTTGTGAGCCACGATTTTTATGATGTATCTAACAGTGTGCTCTGTATAACTTTAAGCTAGCTGACTAATCAGTTTGGCACATGTCTACTTTTTTGCTCCTGTAGACTTTTTATCCATTAGGTAGATCTTTTGGATTTTGCTACATAACTTTAATACAGGGAGACTCCGTTGCCTTTAGCGTTACTAACCACTATCTTCATGTCCACAAGTAACTATAGTAGCATTTTCCTTATTTCATGAACAACTTGAAATGTTTGGTGTTGGTTCTTAATTTGATTTCGTTTAGAAGCTATATTTAACTTTATAAAGATGATTTTCTTAACTTTTTTTTTTTTTTCAAGATTGGCTTCAGGATCAGTATGAAGTAACCAGCAACACAGTATTGGAAGTCTGGGGGGAAAAAAACGGAGACACTTAGTCTAGAAATGATGGGTCTCTTATTTAAGATGGTGACATCCACTTAGACACCTACTCATTTAAAATATGGAAAATAATTACTTGTGCTATGCTTTACAGATCTTAATCAAGAAATAAATCTAAGTGAGCGAAATTGCAATGTACTGTGTGTTTACTTTGTGCCATTTTGTCAAAACTATGCAGTAAGGTAAACTTTTAGGCTGATTTTTAAATGCCATATATTTATTACTAAGGTAGTGGTCTCCACACTGCAATATTTTATTCTTTTCATAGCAATAACGTCTTTCATTTTCTGAGCAGTACAATGGCCTCTACATAGTAAGGAAAAGTACAGTAAACACTGCATGAAAACATCTAGTATCTATTTGCTAAATAATTTATGGTGATGAATAAAATACATGTGCGGGCATAAAACTTTTAAAACTCGGGGTACTAAAAATTAACTGCAAACGTTGTGTCTGAACACAGTGGCTTTAAGGAAAAACTAGGAGAATCTGTGATAGTTTGGTCGGTGATTCCATCATCTGAGATGGAAATCTGGTATAGGATCAAAGATTATGGATTTATACAGCACCCACTGAAGTCAACTCATTGACTTCAGCGGGTGCTGGGTTGGTCCCCAGACTTCTGACCTCGTCACAGTGAGGGCTGGGCGGGGGGGAAGCTCTCCAGCTCTTGAAAAGACTTAATATTTGTTCAAAGGTTTTAAGTATTAAATTGAAATAATACAGTCAAAGCAAATGCAAACAAGCATAAAGGAATGAATTTTATTCATTTAATACAAGGAATAATTGCACTGGACAGAAAGTTACTTACCTGTCAATGTTAGCAGCTCTAAAATACCATGACACATACAAATCTTTCAAGAGAAAAACTATAGAATATTTTTGAAAGTTAAGGGTTGGGGGTTTTTTTAATCCTGTCACTTTCTCCTGTTATCCTGATTTGGGGAGTAGCTGCTTTTTTTTTTTTTCCCCTTCCTCCCCCCTACCCCCCACCCCCACCCCCCCGCTGTAAATCTTAACTCAATTATCAGTGTTGCTTACAGGTAATCAGTCTGAAGAACTGAAGTATGATTCTTTCTTTATCTCCAGACTGCATCAACCAGACATTCCTTTCCTTTACCAATGTGAAATTTCCAGATGATGGGTAACCCTCCAAGTTAATAGGATAGAAGACTACTAAAAACAGAAGACAAATTTGTGAAGAAAAGATACAGCTTCTAAAATGAATGACAGGGTGGTTTTTGCTTAAGTGCCAGTTCTGTTCATTCTAGTAAATATTTATATTAAGTATTGCCTTTTGTTTTTGCACATTTGCATATGTGCTAGCTAAAGGATAGAATTGAACTGAGAACAAACCATACGTACAGTCTGATGATAGAGATTAAGTACAGTCAGACTTGGTTAATCTGTGCCTGTTTGTGAAAGATTTAAGTGGTGGTTTGTCTCAGCATATATGTACCACTGTCTTGTTGATCTGAAGTTAAATTGAGAGTAAAAATGGGATATACTAAATGATTCAGATTAACCAGGTCAGACTTATAGTTAGTTTTTTTTATGTAATTTAGGTTCATTGAATGATACAACATTTTTGTTACAAAGTTTACTAAAACCTGTATTGATCAGCTTTTATCAAACTTTCTGACCAAAATATGTATTGATTTAAAAATGAAATACCCCTTCTAGCTAGCTCCTGTGTAAATAACTATGCATAGATTACTGTTTGCTTCTTAGGAATTATGTCAAAATATATTTGTAACCACAGTATTTTCTCATTCAGTGTAAATTATGTTTAATCTTCATATGGACAAAATATATACACACTATTTTTTTGCTAATTTGGATGTTAAAGTATAATTTTATTTTAGATATAATTCTAAAAGAGGGCAAAAGCTTTTAAATGTCCATCTGAACAATTCAGTTTCCTCGCGGTATGATTTGAATAACTAATTTGGGCCTCATCCTGGAAATCCTTACGCATATGGAAAGTCCCATTAAAAGGTATGGCGCTACTCTCACAAGCAAGCACTGGGCTATTGGGCCCTGATTTTGCAATTGGATCTATGTAGTTGGGCCTGGGTTTCTGCATAGGTGCAATTGCAGATCAGTTCCTTGGTTTGTAACATTGATCATCTTAATTAAGGTTTGTGTTATATAAACACAATCTGTTTTATTTAAATTTCTCAAAACGGCTTTTATAGCTGTCTTACCATGCTTGTTTAGAATAAATACTCCAGTGTTACATAAGAATGAAGCTGATGAGTATATTTTTATTGTCGCTTTGGAAATAACATTTTTTTTCTTCATGGGCGTTTTATTTTTTTTAAGGCTCTACTAGCAAAAATAGGAAATGGGTTCTTGGTCGTATTTACTTAAAAGTAGCATATTACTCTTTAAAATATATCCTCTCTAGAAGGGTGCATTCTCCTGTTCATAAACATACATAACTCCCACTAATGTCTGTGAGACTTATGATTCTGACACAATGGGAGAATAGACCTCTCAATTCTTTACTACAACTGGAATCTCAGTTGCAACCAGTAATCGATATATTTTGCATCTTTGAAACACATTTATTTTCTTTGTTTTTTATTGGAGCTTTTCTTTAATACTAACATTAAAAGAACGAGATTTTTGTTGTCTTAAGTTAGTGCTATATTCAATTTTGTTTCTATACTGAATGTTTTTTTTTTTTTTTTTTTTTAAATGCATATGTAAACTGGTCACATTGTTCGTTATTCTTAATCTTTCAAAACTACCTAAAAAGTAAATGATCATAGATTAACACTTCAGGGGAAAACTCCTCTTTCCAGCCTTTCTTGAAAAAATAAAATAAAATTCATTGTTTAATAGTTGATTTGCATTTCCCTTTGAAGTTCATCTGTTTTTTTTTCATTCGTTGTCCTTAGAGAGAATAAAACGTTACATTTTGTTTTGCTAATTATGATGTTTGCTTTTGGATTTTGCACCTTACATTAGAGAATTACCCATTTGCAGTATTCACGCATGTCAGTTAGCATGTAATTACACATAAATTTCTGGCTAAATGAGTACAAATCCCAGACTCCTGTACTTCTTCTCCCCTTCATTCCATGCTTTTATTACTTAAAACTTACTACATTGACATTTCTTTTCACTACTTAGTACAAACATGAAAAGCATGTAATGCTGATTTCCTTTTTAAATTTACCTTGGTCACCTAGTACAGTAAATACCAATTTTCCCAAGTTAAATATCAACATTCCAGTTCATTTCTCTGTTTATGCCAGTACATTTTACAATATTCTTTCTTCTGAATCAGGATGTTTGTTGTTTCCAGGCTAGCTTGAAAAATTTGTCCTTTGTTCTGACCAAAAAAAAAAAAAAATGGGTAGAGCTAAAGCCTACATGTTATCTAATCCTCTGTAGTTGATGTAGCACTTTAGTAGCCTGAAATATCATCAGCAGGAGGAAAGGAATTAGGACAATATTTTCAAAGACTGTGCAATCTCTTCCAGATGTGTCAAATGCTGTGTACTTTTCTTGCTATTTCCTGTGAACTTGGATAGGAGCAGCTGCCTCCATGTTTTGGGGAAATTTGGCCAGCTTTGCTTTGTGCCTTAAAGTTAGAAAACAGACTAATATGAGGTTGACTGTAAACAGTTTTTGTTTGAATGCAGAATAGAGCTTTGAAGTTTGAGGAAAAAACATTAAATTTTTGAGTAACTTGCATAAACCCTGTTTATATAGCTGCTTTCTTGCTTGTTTCCTTTGTCCAAGACATCAGGAATGTGGTTCAGCTAGGCCACAGTTTATTAATGCAACTGGGAAACAATCTGGCAATAACTTGTCTGATGCAAGTTATCCTTTCGTAATTTGTACCACCTGGTGAGGGCTCCCTTCACCCATCCTTCTCAACCCATTTAAGCTGGTCCCACCACTGTTGCTGGGACCCTGTACTGCCCTTCCCAGGTATACAAGTTAATGAAGTGGGGGAAGAGGGGTTGATCCCTTGTTGTACCAGTCATTAGGAGCCCCAGCCCCATTCTCCACATTCTTTTGGAGATGCCGTCCTCTAATCCAGTTCCTGTTTATCGAGGAACCAGACTTGTTCTGGACACTTACCAGATTGCAAGATCATGAACTTTACAAATGACCCTAGCCACTGGATCCTGGGTTGCTGCAGACCAATCGGGCAGTGAGGGAAATATTCTTTCCAGGACAAAAACAACTAGTGTGATGCCCATTGTAAGGACCCGAAACAGCTAATCCCAAAGGGGGAAGGATGGTAGCTATTGCTCCCTGCTGCAGAATGGTCCCCAAGCAGGGGAAAGGGCTTATAAAAACAAAAATAACCACCCTCCTAGATGCATAGGAGCCAGTGGGCTTCTGATGTTCCCCTTCCATGCAGCCAGTTCATTAGGAACCCCCAAATGCCCATAACAAAGCTGAGCTCCCACAAGGAGTGGAAGGGGAAAGGAGCAATTCTTAAAGGTGCACCAGTGTTTTCTTTCCCTACTGACCCAGACAGTTTCCCCACCCCTGAAGTTTGAAGTGGGGAACATTTTAGCCATATGGCATATCAGTCTTGGATAATACTTAGGGTGTTCTGATAACCTAACTGCAGAAAGACCCTACTCACTGTCAGCCATTTTGCTGCATTGTTTTGATATTTGTAAATGGCTGGATTGGTATTTTTTTGTTTTCTATCAATTTCTAGCTGATTTGGTTTTAATACATATTTAAGCTAATACTAAATATGGGTAGTTAAAGTTAGTCTCTTACAGTTGAAAAGCAGACTACTTACTTGGGGGGCTACATATGTAGTGAGAGCTTAATTTTAACTTAATTCTACTCCTGAAAATCTTGGCTGAGCTTTTAAGGGGGTAACCACACAAATGAACTCTGGTCCACAACCTGTTGTGTGTGTTTTTTTGTTTTGTTTTATTTATTGTATGTTTCTTTTGACCTGAAGTGTAACAGACTATATTACTCCACAACGTAATCTAGAAAGTTATTGTTGCATGTTTTTGTATTTTTCACTATAGAAATTTAAATAATTTTAAATATATTAGTCTAATATATCTATTCCTGGCTTGACAGTCTAATGGATCTCAATTCTATAATACCAACAGAAAGCAGTTGTCAGCTAGCAATGTCAGGCTTGTATCTATGTAGAGATTTTCAAACATAATTTGTATGATGGTACATGGGTAGGAGTAGTATAGTGGTTGAAATTAAACATTTTTCCACCAGTTCGATAGTTTTTATTAACATTATTGGTATTGCATATCTTTCTGCGTAGGTCCTTATTTATAAAGGGAACTCTCTCAAACCAGTGACTTTTGAACTAGTGGAAATTTTACATATAGCCACTATGTGGTTGCCATTCTACACCTCCTAGAACAGATGCAGTGTTGTGTGGTCACTCTCACAAATGTAAGTCAGTATGGGCTTGAGAATTATGGTTTGGTAGGTTTTTCTTTGCTTCCACTGCATGGTCAACCTCATCCCTTCTGATATCACACAAGGAAGAACAATTAAACAGTGACAATGTCCTACTCCTCTTCTGTATCTTGTGCTCTGTAACCTTTTTCTAGACTAGCAAACTAGTTACCAGGGAGATTTTAAACTTCTACAAATAGCAAAGGCTGTGCAGCAGTGG
The DNA here is from genome assembly GCF_009764565.3 of Dermochelys coriacea. Lineage (NCBI taxonomy): Eukaryota > Metazoa > Chordata > Testudines > Dermochelyidae > Dermochelys > Dermochelys coriacea. The sequence continues at coordinate 82,728,731 of NC_050068.2, forward strand.
TTAGTTAATATTAGGGCTGGCGATTAATCACAGGTAACTTACGCGATTAACTCAAAAGAAAATCACAATTAAAAAAATCATCGTTTTAATCGCACAGTTAAACAATAGAATACCAATTGAAATTTATTAAATATTTTGGATGTTTTTCCTATATTTTCATATATTGTGTTCTGTGTTGTAATTGAAATCAGAGTGTATATTTTTGATTACAAATATTTCTACTGTAAAAATGGTAAACAAAAGAAATAGTATTTTTCAAATCACAGCATACAAGTACTGTAGTGCAAAATTTTGCCATGAAAGTGCAACTTACAAATGTAGAATTTGTTACACAACTGCGCTCAAAAACAAAACAATGTAAAACTTCAGAGCCTACAAGTCCACTCAGTCCTACTTCTTGTTCAGCCAATTGCTAAGACAAACAAGTTTGTTTACATTTACAGGAGATAGTGCTATCTTTTTCTTATTTACATCACCATAAAGTGAGACCAGGCATTTGCATGGCACTGTTGTAGCTGGCATTGCAAGATATTTACGTGCCAGATGCACTAAAGATTTATATGCCCCTTCATGCTTCAGTCACCATTCCAGAGGACATATCATGCTGATGACACTAATATTTCATGTTATAGCAGTCTCAGATGATGAGACAGCACATGTTCATTTTAAGAACACTCTCACTGCAGATTTGACAAAACGCAAGGAGTGTACCAGTGGAGATTTCTAGATAGCTACAGTATTCAACCCAAGGTTTAAGAATCTGAAATGCCTTCCAAAATCTGAGAGGGATGAGGTATGGAGCATGCTTTCAGAAATCTTAAAGGAGCAGCACTTCAATACGGAAACTATAAAATCCAAACCACCAAAAAAGAAAATCAACCTTCTGCTGGTGGCATCTGACTCGGGTAATGAAAATGAATATGTGTCAGTCCATACTGCTTTGGATTGTTATCTAGCAGAACCCGTCATCAGCATGGACTCATCCTCTGGAATGGTGGTTGAAGCATCAAGGGACATAAGAATCTTTAGCGCATCTGGCATGTAAATATCTTGTGACACCAGCTACAGCAGTGCCATGAGAATGCCTGTTCTCGCTTTTGGTGTGTAAACAAGAAGTGGCAAATGTAAGCAAACATGTTTGTTTGAACGATTCGCTGAACAAGAAGTAGGACTTTGTGGAATTGGAGGCTCTAAAATTTTATATAGTTTTATTTTTGAGTGCTGTTTTTTGTACATAATTCTACATTAGTAAGTGCAACCTTCATGATAGAGATTGCACTACAGTACTTGTATTAGTTGAATGAAATACTATTTTATATTTTACAGTGCAAATAGTAATCAAAAATAAATATAAAGTGAGCACTGTACACTTTGTAATTGAAATCAATATATTTGAAAATGTAGAAAACATCCAAAAATATTTAAATAAATGGTATTCTTATTGTTTAATAGTGTGATTAATTGTGAATAATTTTTTAATTGCTTGACAGCCCAGTTAATATCCATCTCTTATTTAAAATGAGAATGGACTCCTGATTAAAGAACACATTTTAAAGTATTTTTGGTTGGCTATAGCAAATATAATGTAATGGGATATGATTATCCCAACTTTATACCTCTTCTCCTGTCTGCCTGTCTTTGTTGTTCGTTTTTCTTTTTCTGTGGTCTAAAAAACTCTCTCTTGGGTGGGACTCTTAAACAAATGAGCAGTTTCTCAGTTCCTCATTATACATGACTACAGACGGATGTCCCTCTTGCTTGTAGTTTTGTAGATTAGTATCGTACTGCAATTTGCAAATGTCCAGATGTGGTCTCATAAATACAGACTGCTGCTGGCATAATTTGTTCTGTTTAAAAATAACACAGCTATAAAGCAAATTGGCACATGTACACATTCATCTGCAATACTCATTTGGCATCTCCCAGTTGCTCACTTTGTTAAATGTGCTCTCCTTCTTTCTGTCTGCTGTAGTATCAGTCAGCTGCTGCTGCGGCCACTGTAGTGTTCTTGGCAGCTTCACAATCCACATTCTGAAGGGTGTATTATATTTTTCTATCAGTGGTGTCTGGGTGTTGCAGAGTTAAGTTGGCAGGCCTTTCTGGAGCATCTATTGGAAGAAATCACTGCTTAACTATTGTAAACTACTGATGGGAATCTTTGTGGGATTAGTCTGCAGCTAGTTTTTGTCTTCCAAGGTTTTTTCTTTAAATTACTTACCTCTGCATTTGAGAATGTCTCCTGCAATTTCCTTAGAAGCTTAATGTGCAGATTTATTTTTTAATCTACATCCAGGATGGGCAGTAACTTTCGCAGGGGGGAAATTTGGTAAGTCGTTACGGGCCGCACATTTCTACTATATTAATGGAGGGGGTGCAGGATCTGGGAGGGAATTTTGGGTACAGGAGGGGGTTCTGACCTGGGACAGGAGATTTGGGGTGCAGGAGGGGGTGTGAGGTGCAGGCTCTGGCCAGGAGGTGCTTACCACAGGTGGCTCCCCGCTGTTGGCGCAGCAGGGCTCAGGCAGGCTGCCTGCATGCCGTGGCTCCATGGTGCTGCTGCTGCTGGCATGTCTCTGAGCACCCCTTAGGAGGAGGGGGGCAGCGGGTCTCTGTGTGCTGCCCGTGCCCACAACCAGTATCCCCGCAGCACCCATTGCCTGGTTTCTGGTCAATGGGAGCTGTGAGGATGGTGCTGGAGGCAGAGACAGTGCATGGAACTGCCTTACCTCCCTCTTCTTCCCCTCCCCCCCCACGTGTCTCTATGCCCTTGGTTTGGGGGCGGGGGAGAGGGAGGTAAGGCAGTTCCATGTGCTGCTTCTGCCTCCAGCACCATCCTCACAGCTCCCATTGGCCAGAAACCAGGTAATGGGAGCTGCAGGGGTGGTAGTTGTGGGCACGGGCAGCACACAGAGGCCCAGAGACAGCAGCCGGGAGCAGCATGGGGCCATGGTGAACTTTTATCACCCTGGAGATCACAAGGGGCAGCCAAAGAGCCTGGTGGGCTGGACAGAAATGTTAGGCCGGATCCAACCCACAGGCTGTATTTTGCCCACCCCGATCTATATGAATGAAGGGGGCTAATTATTTTGCGTGGGTCAAATTGATCCCTGATGCAACTCCAGTTAAATCAGGGCAATACACTACTGCTGAATTTGGACCAATGTGTTAATTTTATGCATACTCCTTGCTTTTCAAAGTCATTGTGCATCTCATTGACAACCCAAAGACATTTATTTTTGGTAAATTGAGAATGAAGTCTGTTCTGAGTCATAAACTATTTCAGGGCATGGTCTGGGTCTGTGATTCAATATGATCTGGAATTTGCATTTATAAATAATTACTTCTTTTTTGAGTGATTGCTCGTGTGTATTCCACAATAGGTGTGCTTGCTCACCCTGTGCACCAGTGCCGGAAGTTTTCCCCTAGCAGTACCCGTAGGGGGGAGCACCCCCTGCAACCACTGGAGTGGTGCCTGCCTGGCGCGGTATAAGGGGAGCTGTGCGCTCCCCCACCCTCAGTTCCTTCTTGCCGCCAGCGAAGGTGCATCGGAACTGCTCTGCTCCAGCTTTGCTGTAGCTCGTCCCCAGAACTGTTCGTTCGTTTGTTCAGTGTTAGTACCTGTAGTTGTTTAGCTGTTTAGTCAGTGAGCTGGGGCCGGGGCATGCCCCGCACCCCGGGATTTAAGTTGTGCGGCTCTTGCAGGCATTCTGTGCCAAGAAGTGACCGCGAGCAGACTGTTTGCGCTGCTTGGGAGAAACCCATATTCGTGACAGGTGCAAGATTTGCAAGTTTGTTTAAGCCTCAGACCAAAAGAGAAAGGGACATTAGGCTCCGCGCCATCCTCATGGAGTCAGCGCTGACCCTGACCCTGGCACGCCGCTCCGAACCGGTACCCGGCACCGTGGCGTCGGTACCCAGCAACCCTCCAGTTCCATCGACCAGTCGGCACCGTTCACCATCCATGGGGCAAGCCAAGAGGGCCAGGAAGACTCCCCGTTAGCAGCAGTACCAAGGGGAGTCTGGGACAGAGGCTAGGCCCATGTCGGGCAGTGCTTGATCACCACCGGGCCCCAGGCCTCCAACTCATGTTGAGCGGAGTAGCCTGTTCCCTTCAGAACCGGCCTCTCTGGATGCTGTCCATGCTTGAAGCCCCCAGGCTGCCTGGAGGCTTCATGTCCATGCCGCACTCCAGAGGCAAGCTGACGCTGGGATCTCTGCAGTCGCCTCCAGCCTCGTACCGGTCTTGGTCGAGGGAATGTTCCCGACGCCGATTACCACCCAGCAATTGCTCTGGGCAGAGTCCAGGTGGATTGCCTTCAACACCGATTCTGGGCTGGGTTCTGTCCAGCTGGGACTCGCAGCACCTCTCGTCCTCAAGGAGTGAATATCGGCAGGACTGTGGTGGGTGTCGCCATTGGTTCTCGTCTCGGAGAGGGTACCGCAGTCAATCACAGCATGATCGTCGATGCAGTTCTCGCTCGGACTCCCGTTCCAAGTCTCCTCCAAGACATCACAACCCTGGTCGTCAATCACCAGTGTTTCGCCGTTGTGGGTCCGCCCGTCGATGCCGTTCATGGAGCAGCTGTTACTGCTGGTACCAGTCCTCCATGTCAAGATCGCAGTCCCTTGGCCATCATTAGATTTCAGCACCGCCTCTCCTCCCGGTCGAGAGACAGCAGCAGATCTTACACCAGCCCGGTCTCCATTCATAGCCAACCCGAACAGCCGGCCCCACTGGTGCCACAGTAGGTGCAGTGGTAACGAGCGTCGAGGCCAGCCCAATGGTACCAGTGGGCACCGTGGCCTGCGGCACAGCCCCCAGTGGGAGCTCACTCAGTGGCCGAAGCTTTGGAGGCACTCTGTGCCTCCCTCTCCAGACCCCTGAGAAAGGAAGCGGTGGGTCGTGTGTCCTCAGCACCGTGCCCAGAGTCTGACCAAGAGGTGGACCCTCCCATGCTGGCCGACACCCAGAGCACTGCACCAGCCTCTTCGCCCCGCTCGGAGGAGGTGATTGTGGCCCCACCCCCTTCCGTCCTGCAGGAGAACTTCAGGTCCCACCAAAAACTCTTAAAGAGGGTGGCAGCAAGCCTCCACCTCCAGACATGGGAGATGGAGGAGCCCTCAGACGCCCTGTTTAACATGTCGTCCCCATCGGCACCGGGTAGGGTGAACTTTGCCTTTCCATGAAGGGGTGGCTAAGATTTCAAATGCCCTGTGGCAAACACCGGCCTCGTTGGTCCCCATCTCTAAAGAGGCAAAACGCAAGTACTTTGTACCTGCTAAGGGGCATGAGTACTTGTATATCCACCCAGTGCCCAACTCCCTGGTGGTAGAGTTGGTCAACCACAGGGAACAGCAGGGTCAGCCAGCCCTGATCCCAAAGAACAAAGACTCTCGGAGACTGGACTCTTTCGGAAGGAAAGTTTATTCATCTTTGAGTTTCTAGTTACGAGTGGCAAACCATCAGGCTCTCCTGGGCCGGTATGAATTCAGTCTGTGGGGATCCCTGCCCAAGTTTGAGGACTCCCTCCAGGAGCATAATAGGAAGGAGTTCAAGGCACTAGTGGAGGAAGGGGCAGCGGCTGCTAGGGCGCCCCTGCAGGCAGCCTTGGATGCTGCGGACGTAGCTGCACAATCCATGGCCTCTGTGGTGTCCATGAGACAGGCATCATGGCTCCTGCTCTTTAGGCTGTCCAACGAGGCACAGTCTTCCATGCAAGATCTCCCGTTTGACGGGAAAGCTCTGTTTGCGGAGGAAACAGATACAAGGCTGCATGGCATGAAAGACCCTCTAGACTCTGGGCCTCTATGTCCTGGATCCAGCAAAATCTAACTTCAAGCCGCAGCAGACTCCCGCCCAAGCTGCCCTTCTGAAGTATGAGGCCGCCCATAAGAAGCAGTGGGTCTATAAGAGATGCCCTCCAAGGCAATCTCAGCCTGCCCCCCAGCCTGGGTCCTCCAAGGGCAAGCAAGTGGGGGAAAAGGCGTTTTTGACAGGACGCTCCGGGGCACCCCACCATTCCTCATCAGGGATCCACCCCCCAATAAAGCTTCCCTTCTCCAACTGGTTGTGTGCTTTCCTCCTGGAGTGATCGCGGCTAACCTCCAACCGATGGGTCCTCAACCAGCCCCTGCCCTCATCCCCCTTGGGGGACCCCGCGCATGAAGCTCTGCTCGAGCAGGAGGTGGGGCGGTTCCTAGGTCTAGGAGCGATAGAGGCAGTGCCTGAGGAGTTTATGGGCAAGGGGTATTATTCCTGTTATTTCCTTATCCCAAAGGCCAAAGGGGGGTTCAGGCCCATCCTGGACCTCCAAGGTCTGAACCAGTACATGGTGAAGCTCAAGTTCCGCATGGTCTCCCTGGCTTCCATCATCCCCTCCCTGGATCCCAGGGATTGGTACGCTGCCCTCGATCTACAGGATTCGTACTTCTATGTGCACATATTCGAGGGGAACAGGCGCTTTCTCCATTTTGTGGTGGGATAGAATCATTACCAATTCATGATCCTCCCATTTGGTCCGTCCATTGCCCCCAGGGTATTTATAAAATGCTTGTCGGTGGTAGAGGCCTACCTCAGAAGGTGGGCGGGGGGTCCAGATATTTCCCTATCTGGACAATTGGCTTGTCAAGGACACCTCCCAGTCGCAGGTGAGGGATCACATGGCCCTCCTCCTGTCCACGTGCACTGCCTTGGGCCTGTTGGTAAACAACACCAAGTCCATATTAGTCCCCGTCCAACGCATAGAGTTTATCAGGGCACTCCTGGACGCAGTGTCAGCCAGGGCCTCTCTCCCGCCAGACAGATTTGAGACCCTGGAAGGTCTCACTCGGTCACAAGGTTCCCAGTGACAACAGCCAGGGTTTGCCTACAACTCTTGGGTCATATGTCGGCGTGCACATACATCGTCCATTACGCCATGAAGCCCCTCCAGTTCTGGTTGGCCTTGAAGTTCTCCCAGGCTACAGACAGGATGGACATGGTCCTCACCATGCTGGACTCTGTGATCATCTGTTTACAGTGGTGATCTGCTCCAAACAACCTGCTCCAAGGGGTCCCATTCAGGGACAGGGCCCCATCGTTTGAGCTGGTGTCTAATGCATCGGACGTGGGTTGGGGGGGCCCATGTGAGGAACTTTCAGACCCAAGGCCTGTGGTCAGCTCAAGACCTGACCTTACATATAAACATCAAGGAGCTCAGGGCGGTGCAGCTGACGTGTATGGCCTTCCGCTCACATCTGGAGGGCAAGGTAGTCAGGGTCCTCACGGACAATACGGCCTCAATGTTCTATATCAACAGGAAGGTGGGGCCTGATCCTCTGCCACGAAGCCCTCAGGCTGTGGAACTTCTGTATAGCCTTCCAACTACTGGGTGCCCAGAACGAGTGGGCGGATCGCTTGAGCAGGGACTTTTCCTCACAACACGAGTGGTCCTTCCACCTGGAAGTGGCCCACCAGCTCTTCCGAAGGTAGGGAACTCCCCAGGTGGACCTGTTCATGACTCGGCAGAACCGGCGATGGCCCCGGTTCTGCTCCAGGGAGGGGGGCTCAGGCGGGGCGCTATCTCTGATGCCTTTTTCTTGTCCTGGTCTGGCCAGCTTCTCTATCCCTTTCCCCTGTTCCCTCTAATCAGCAGGGTCCTGGAGAAGTTAAAGACGGACAAGGCCCAGGTCCTCCTCATTGCCCCAGCATGGCCCAGGTAGCATTGGTACAGGACCCTCATGGGCTGGGGATAGCTCCGCCGTGGCCGTTGCTGCCCTGCCCAGACCTGCTCTCTCAGGACCAGGGCCGCCTCTTCCACCCCAACCTGGCGGCTCTTCACCTCGCGGTGTGGCTTCTCAGTGGTTAGGTGGAGAGGAAAGGACGTGCTCTGAACAGGTTCAGCATGTCCTCCTCGCAAGTAGACGGCCCTCCACTCGCCGTGCTTATTTGGCAAAGTGGTCCCGGTTTTTTAGGTGGGTGGCAGACCAGGGTGTCTCTCCGGTAACCGTTCCGATTCAGCTTATCCTTGATTACCTCCTCCACCTGAGGGCCCAGGGCCTGATGCCCTCATCAGTCAAGGTGCACGTGGCAGCCATATCTGCCTTCCATCTGACGGTGCAAGGGCACACAGTATTTTCCCATGCTGTGACTGGCCAGTTCTCTTAAGGGTTTGGACAGTCTTTTTCCGTATGCTAGATCCCCGGTCCTGCGGTGGGACCTAAACCTGGTGTTGGTTCACATTTTCACCTTGCACTATGCAATTGTCCCCCAAACCAGGGATGACGCCGGGTTCAGCAGGGCTGCCCTCTGTCCTGGGAACTTGTGAACTCCTACCCACCTCCAACAGATTTGGCTTGGAATCACCGAGTGATTGCTCATGTGTATTCCGCAATAGAAGAAGAAAAGACAGTTACCTTTTCTGTAACTCGTGTTCTTCGAGATGTTGCTCATGTCTATTCCACATCCCACCCTCCTTCCCCTCTGTCGGAGTTGTCTGGCAAGAAGGAACTGAGGGTGGGGGGAGCGCGTAGCTCCCCTTATACCGCGTGAGGCAGGGGCCACTCCAGGGGTCGCGGGGGGTGCTCCTCCCCTCCCCCCCATGAGTACTGCTAGGAGAAAAACTTCCAGCACTGGTGCACGTGGTGAGCACGCACACCTATTGTGGAATAGACATGAGTAACACATCTCGAAGAACATCCGTTACGGAAAAGGTAACTGTCTCTTACTAGCTAGCTAACTTTCTATATCCCTATATTTTTGAAGTGGTGTCACTCATGCCGTTAGCATGCTGGAGAGTCAAGTGTTCAAATTTGCTGGTTAGAGCATCCATCAAAGTATCTATCCATGTTTCTTAGGCTGGTGCTTAGCACTGTAACATTGTTTAATGAAGTCCATAACGTTTGAACTTACAAAAATATGTATTAAATGAAAAAGTAATGCTAATGTAATGCCGTGGTTAAGGAATCCAAGTATAGGTATTCAGGAAACTCACTTACGTGACCAAATTTAGACCTGGTGGAATTACATCGGGTCTGAATTTGGCACATTGTTTTTCATGTAGCGTTTAGGTTTCTCATGTAGTGTTAAGCTACATTACACATCCTGGATATGTTAGGGCGGTGTCCCCAACGTGGTACCCGCAGGCTCAGTGGTTCCTGCCGGGGCAGTTGTGTGCGCCTGCAGGACACCACGCTGCCGAAAGGCCGCTGCCGAGCGCGACTGCTGGTGAACCGCCTGCTGAAATGCTGCCGAGAAGCATTGCCATTTGTCGGCGGGATTTCGGCGGTGACATTTCTGGCATTTCAACGGTGGGGTGCCTGCCACAGTCTTCTGGGAATAGGAATATGCTATTCCTACAGAAAGGTTGGGGACCACTGTGTTAAGGTATTGCAAACCTGATTAGTTGCTGTTTAGTTTATTTTCCACTATTTTGTACCAGAGAAGTGTGCAAAATAAATAACTAGCAATAATTTTGACTTGCCGGAGCCCAGCAGCTATGAAACAACCTTCCCTGCATTCTGGACACTGAGGGAGGCCTCCCATTTATTGCCTAGTAATACTCAGAGGCTTTGTATGCACTAGAAAGCGTTTGCTGGTTACAGAGATGACCCAGGCCTGCAGATAGTGGGGCAGCAGAGTGAAGGCAGCATGCTCAGTACAAACCAAGCAGCAAATCTGGGGCGCACATGATCCCGCATGTTCCCCTACACGTTGCCTCTGCTAGTATAGATACACAAGTATAACCATATTAGCAAACTTTCCTAGTGAAAACACAGCTTGTAGTGCCAAAAGCACTGTTTTGCTGGTATAGGTCACATTGGTTCCTGAATGAAATACTAGCAAAAGGACTCTGCTAGTATAATCTCTCTAACCCAGAGCTTTTGTTCACATAGGTGTTGGGTAGGGTGTGATCCTTTCTTTTTCTTCCCACCAAGCAACATAGCTACGATGGCAAAAGTTTTAGATGTAGGCCAGGCCTCAGTCAGTTGTTAGCTTGACCAGTGGGAACTGTGTTGCTGTACCAGTGCCTCAGGCCTCTCTCAGCCCTGCCAATTGCAATGTAATTTGCAGTGCTATATTAAACTAGAAAATCTGCAAATTATACCATAGTCCTCCTTTTCAACTTTTGCAATACTAGGTTTACATGAAATAGTGTTGCCATTTCTTATGACTGTCACAAGTATCACAATACCTGGTGATTTTCTTCTCAATTTCCAGAATCTGGTGGTTACATGAGAATCTCAGGTTGGTTTGTTTATTTTTATGTTTCTAGTCCAGTCATGGTTGTCAAAAGAAGCATGGAGACATGAACCCTAGAGGCTTAAAAAGCGGAAGACTAATGCCCCACTTTTCCTTCTCCCTCCCCAATTTTTTTATTTTACTTTTAAAAATTTTATGATTCGGGGGGATCTGACTAGACTTTTTTTTTTTTTTTAAACATTTGGAGCAGGGACCTTTATTTGTTCTGTGTTTGTACAGCGCCTAGCACAGGGGTGGCCAATCTGAGCCAGAATTTACCAATGTACGTTGCCAAAGAGCCACAGTAATACATCAGCAGTCCCCCCATTAGCTCCACCCACCCCTGCTCCAAGCACCTCCCACCCACTGCAGCCCCACCCATCAGCGCCTCCCCATTCCTCCTCACACCTCCCAATCAGCTGTTTTGTGGCATGCAGGAGGCTCTGTGGAGGGGGAGGAGTGAGGGCATGGCAGGCTCAGGGGAGGGGGCAGGAAGGGGTGAAGTGGGGACAGGGTCTGTGGCAGACCCAGGGGTTGAGCAGTGAGCACCCCCCGGCACATTGGAAGGTTAGCGCCTGTAGCTTCAGCTCCGGAGTCTGTGCCAATACAAGGAGTCGTATGTGGCTCCGGAGCCACAGGTTGGCCACCAATGGCCTAGCATAACAGGGTTCTGGCCCATGACTGGGACTCTGGGCTCTATGGGAATTCAACTAATGTGTGATTTGGTTGAGATAATGTTGCAGCAGATACATCACTTTTATGAATTTCCTGACGTTTGAGTGCTTGTCTACTCAGCATTAACTTAATTTTTTTGCATTTAATTTCCCTGAGGTTTTTCAGGGAAGAAATACTGAAGGGTGAATTTACACCTTTACTCCTGAAGTGATGTCACTTAAATGTTTTAAAATGTGTCAGTTCTTTGAAATGTGAATGTAAAGATGGCTGGGGGAAGGGGGTGTCCATATTATGAGTCTCGGTGATTTTTAAAAATCATATTTGCTCAATGATGCATTAAAAAAAGAGGTTTTTTTCTAGAGTTGCCAGCCCTGCAAAACCCACCTGAGTTCTGCAACTTGAGTTCTTATCTTGCATGTCATCATTAGTAATAAAGGTTCTGCTGGCCAATGTATGCTCCCAGTTAGACTTGTACAGCTCAGTTGTGTTCACATTCTTCCCACAGTTAACACCTGTACAACCTGTTATAGTCTAAAGAACTATACTGATAATTTTGTAACTGAGGGAAGAATTCTGCCCTGCAATAGGAACTAACAATTCTGCATCATTCTCAATTGTTGAGAAACTCTTTTAATTACTTTTTGTTCCTCAAGCGAGTTCTTGTTAGGGGACAGGTTGAGTGGGTGGAATCCCTAAAATGTAAGCATGTGTGACAGGTCTGCCAAATCTGAGAGTGTCTTACGAGATGATACCTATCATCCCTAATTCTTTTGACAATGCGGAAGAAGAAATAGAACCCAGCTATCTCACCTTTAGCTGTGCTGACTGCACCATAGAGTAAAAAGGTGCCATTTTAAAAAAAGAACGCAACACAAAAGACACAAAGGGTCTAATATAACTCTGAATACACACAAAGAACAGATCTCTTGAGCAGGAAGGTGTCTTTTTTACATAGTCACTTCTCTAAATACAAGCACACTCCAAGGTCTTAAGTAGTTAAGATTAAACTCCAGTTAAAGTGACTCAGTGCATATCTATCATCCTAGAAAAAAGAAAAGGAGTACTTGTGGCACCGTAGAGACTAATAAATTTATTTGAGCATAAGCTTTCGTGAGCTACAGCTCACTTATGCTCAAATAAATTTGTTAGTCTCTAAGGTGCCACAAGTACTCCTTTTCTTTTTGCAAATACAGACTAACACAGCTGCTACTCTGAAACCTACCATTCTAGACTTTAGAAAACCTGCATCATCTTGATAGGCTCATGAAGCTATTTAGCTTAACAGAGACAAGGATAAGGGGTTGACTTGATTAATCAGTAAAATACCTATATGGGGAACAAATAATTAATAATGTGCTATTCAATGTAGTAGAGAAAGGTATAACAGGATCCAGTGTGTGGAAGCTGAATCTAGACAAATTCAGACTGGAAATAAGGTGTACATTTTTAATAAAGTTATTAACAATTGGAACAACTTACCAAGGGTCACAGTTAGGGCCCTGCCAAATTCATGGCATGGACTGTGAAATCGGGTCTTCTGTGTACTTTTACCCTAAACTATACGGATTTAATGAGGGAGACCAGCATTTCTCAAACTGGGGGTCCCAACCCAAATGGGAGTTGCAAGGGGTAGGGACATTACAGTATTGCCACCATTACTTCTGCACTGCCTTCAGAGCTGGGTGGCCAGAAAGTGGCGGCTGCTGGCCAAGGGCCTAGCTCTGAAGCCACCCCACAATCATCTTGCGACCTCCCCCTCCGCTGAACCCTCTTTTGGGTCAAGACCCCTACAGTTACAACACCATGAAATTTCAGGTTTAAATATCTGAAATCATGAAATTTACAGTTTTTAAAAATCCTATGACCAAGAAATAGACCAAGATGGACTGTGAATTTGGTAGGGCTCTAGTCATGGTGGATTCTCCATCATTTGCAATTTTCAAATCAAGATTAGATGGTTTTTCTACAACATCTGCTCTAGGTATTATTTTGGGGAAGTTCTGTGACCTATGGTCTATAAAAGTCAAAGTAGATTATCACAGTGGTCCCTTCTGGCCTTGGAAAATATTAATTTGAATTCCAGGGCACTCCAACCACAAAATGTTTCCTGATTTCAATGTGAAGATCTGGGGATTGCACTAAAACAAGCCCAGTTCCTGTCCCAAAGCATAAAAAATTTTGGCTCAGAAGGAGATAGTAACTGCAGAATAGAATCAAAGAACTCAAAATTAATGTGTTTGCTGTTTGGAAATGATATCAACAGAAAAATGAAGTATTCTATGAACTAGAGAAACTATAAAAATGTATAATTTCTCTCTGTATTGGGGTAGAGGTGCCAAAGCACTCTCGCTTACACAGTAGGTCACCTCGTAAATCTATACTGTATTTTAAATCAGTATTTAGGTATGTTACTCTAGGTATTATAAACTTTGACGGTTGCAATATAATTTCAGTGAAACAGAATTGTAGCTAAGACCTTTCATTTTCAGTTTTTATTAGGGTTGCCAATCACCGTTAACACAGGTGATTAATTCAAAACAAATTAAAGCATTTTTTTTAATGAGCATTAATTGCATGTCAGGTTGCTGGGCTCCCACCTCCTCCTCCCCTGCCCCCCACCCCCTGGCCAAGCTGCTCCAGACTGGGATCCTGCCTCCTCTGTGTGTGTGGGCGGGGGGTGGGGAAGGGGGAGGCTGACCCCTCCTCCTGCTCATGTTCCTGATCATCGCTGACTCTAAGCTGAGGTTGGGGAACAGCAGGGGCCTGTGTGCTGCTGCTGGCTCAGGAGCAGGGTCTCAATCTCAGTCCAAGTGTGTATATTTTTAATATATAAGGCAACACCTTCTCCCTTTTTTTCCCTGCCTGTCCTTCCTGAGCAAACTGTACCCTTCTATACCAGTATTTCAGTTGTGTATTATCCCACTAAGTCTCCATGATGCCAACTATGTCATAATTGTGTTTATTTACTAGCATTTACTGGCTTGACTGTGAACCACTGATAACTACTCTGATGCTCAGATTCCGCTAAGAATTTGCCATCTCATAAGACTCCTACCCAATTTTTGGATGGTATTTGTAATTAGGACTGTCAAGAAATTTAAAAAATTAATCGTGATTAATCACACTGTTTAACAATAATAGAATACCATTTATTTAAATATTTGTGGATGTTTTCTACATTTTCAAATATATTGATTTCAATTATAACACAGAATACAAAGTGGAGAGTGCTCACTTTATATTTATTTTTATTACAAATATTTGCACTCTAAAAAACAAAAGAAATAGTATATTTCAATTCACCTAATACAAATATTGTAGTGCGATCTTGTTATCACGAAAGTTGAACTTATAAATGTAGAATTATGTACAAAAAATAACTGCATTCAAAAATAAAACAATGTCAAGTTTTAGAGCCTGCAAATCCACTCAGTCCTACTTCAGCTAATTGCTCAGACAAACAAGTTTGGTTACAATTTGCAGGCGATAATGGTGCCTGCTTCTAGTTTAGTGTCACCTGAAAGTGAGAACAGGTGTTCACATGGCACTGTTGTAGCTGGCAACGGAAGATATTTATGTGTAAAGATTCATATGTCCCTTCATGCTTCAACAACCATTTCAGAGGACATGCGTTGATGCTGATAACTGGTTCTGCTTGATAACAATCCAAAGGACTGCGGACCGATGCATGTTCATTTTCATCATCTGAGTCAGATGCCATCAGCAGAAGGTTGATTTTCTTTTTTGGTGGTTCGGGTTTTGTAGTTTCCGCATCCAAATGTTGCTCTTTTAAGATTTCTGAAAGCATACTCCACACCTCATCCCCCTCAGATTTTGGATGGCACTTCAGATTCTTAAACTTTTGGTCGAGTGCTGTAACTATTTTTAGAAATCTCACATTGGTACTTTTTTTACGTTTTTGTCAAATCTGCTGTGAAAGTGTTCTTAAAAGGAACACTGGGTCATCATCTGAGACTGCTATAACATGAAATATATGGCAGAATGTGGGTAAAACAGAACAGAAGACATATAGTTCTCCCCCAAGGAGTTCAGACACAGATTTAATTAACGTGCATCATCAGCATGGAAGCATGTCCTCTGGAATGGTGGTCAAAGCATGAAGGGGTATACGAATATTTAGCATATCTGGCACATAAATACCTTGCAACGTTGGCTGCAAAAGTGCCATGCGAACTCCTGTTTTAGAAGTAGGCAGCAGAATCTCCTGTAAATGTAAACAAACTTACTTCTCTTAGCGATTTGGCTGAACAAGAAACAGGACCGAGTGGACTTGCAGGCTCTAAAGTTTTACATTGTTTTGTTTTTGAGTGCAGTTATGTAACAAAAAAAATTACATCTTTAAGTTACACTTTCACGATAAAGAGATTGCACTACAGTACTTGTATGAGGTGAATTGAATAATACTATTTCTTTTGTTTATCATTTTTACAGTGCAAATATTTGTAATAAAAAAAATATAAAGTGAGCACTGTACACTTTGTACTCTGTGTTGGAACAGAAATCAATATATTTGAAAATGTAGAAAAACATCCAAAAATATTTAATAAATTTCAATTGGTGTTCTCTTGTTTAACAGTGCGATTAATCACAATTTTTTTAATCGCAGTTAATTTTTTTGAGTTAATCACATGAGTTAACTGTGATTACTTGACAGCCCTATTTGTAATATATTAATTTACAGTTGATCACTTGCTGGATAAATTTAAGATTTAAAATGATCCAAGTCCTTGAGATGCTGCGGGTCCCTTAGATTCCTGAATTAATCTCATTGCAAAAAAAGGGCAAGGGCTCTGCTAGTGATGAGTCCTAATATACAGTTTGTTATATAGGGATTGTTGAATCCCAGTGAAAAAGGATTGCTCTGGAAATATTAGCAAACAGTGTATGGACAAGATTTAGGAAGGTATGAGATGTTCTGTTTGTTACGAGTGAAACTAGTTCTTGCATGTGTTTTGGGGGACGTTTTTTAGACCCTTGTCTACTTATTGTAAATTTATTCTGTGAATTTACTCAGTTGCAAGTTCAGGCAGGTAATCCTGGAGCAAGGCCATACATGCATTAAATAGGTAACAATAAAACTCTTAAACCTGTCTCTCTGAGCTACTGGGAGCCAATTCAGTATCAAGTTGAATACAACCTGCACTAATAAAAGAGAGATTTCTTTAAGGTATTTCTGCAGATTCTTTTGTGTATTTTAATAACTAAATCTGAACATTTTAATCTTTTACGTGAAATGAGAACAAGCTTAAGGAGAATGAAGACAGAAATTACTAGTATTGTAATAAAGTATGGAGAGATGTCAAGCAGTACTCCACAAAGGTCAGTATGATATGGGATCCAGGATTATAGAATATTTTAAAACCTTCAGAACCATTAAGGTTGCAAAATGCAAGTCGGGTAGCAGGAGATGCACATTGTGCAGTCTAGATTGACAGGCATTCTCGTTTAATTTACCATCAGGCCCCAAATCTTTTTCTGTAGTCTCAATTTCTAACCCGTATTCTTGGTGTAGAACTTTAGGTGGTGTAAATTTGTCATAGCCCCATTGAAGTCAATGGGGCAACACTAATACTTGGGCCTTTGTTTTGGGGAGTATGGAGAATAACTTGTGTTTTGATTGTTTTCAAATTCCAGTGTGACACTATATAGCTAGTTTCACAAATTCTAAGGCCCCCATCCTGCAAACACTTACACGCATGCTTAGCTTTATATGTGCCAGTACTTCTACTGATGTCTGTGTGCATAGAGTTAAAGACAAGGGTAAGCATTTGTAGGATTGGGGCCTAATTTGTTAGGGTCATTCCTTTATTTTTCAGGTTGCTTGATAACTTTACCTTATTGGTAAGAAGCAGTATGAAGGTGATTTGTTTAATATTGTAGCCAAGTTTTACTACTTAAGGTTTCCCTAACGAGGAACAAAAATGATTACTGAGTTGTTTGCAAGTAGCAGCCGTGTTAGTCTGTATGCGCAAAAAGAAAAGGAGTACTTGTGGCACCTTAGAGACTAACAAATTTATTTGAGCATAAGCTTTCATGAGCTAGCATCATGCATCTGATGAAGTGAGCTGTAGCTCACGAAAGCTTATGCTCAAATAAATTTGTTAGTCTCTAAGGTGCCACAAGTACTCCTTTTCTTTTTTGAGTTGTTTGCATAAGGGTAAATAATAACTGAATGCTTACTGAGTGGCTAGATAAGTATCTGAAAGGTAATGTTTTATGTAAGCTTTGGATTCTGCCTGATGATTGTGCCCACCCAGAAGGCTCAATAAAACCCTTTTTTCTCTACGGTTGTTCAACTTAGAGGTGGCCTTCCTGAATTCAGCGATATAAACTTTTAATGAGTGACCTATTTGCGAAACTCTTTTCCGGATTGGCAAATAAGAGTTGATATGGAACTTCTAATGCCTTTTGTTTTGTAACCTCCCTTTCCTCTTTCCCCTCTGGCTGGAACATGACCAAGGCAGGAATAGCATAAAGTAAACTTAACAGCAATGAAATATAGTGCTGACAACAGCTGTCCACAGCATTTTTGCACTTTGCTCTCACTGTGCAGCAAATTAGGACATTGTATTGATCCTGATGTTGTGTGTGCTGTCTGCTTTGGCCTATGTGGAAGTTTTTAGGCTGAAAGTAAATTGCTCTTGCTAAATGCTGAGCCCTGTGCAATTGTTGATATAGCGATAAAGCAGCATTCATAGAGTACAGTGTTTTCTTTCAGTGCTTGATTCCTTTTTTTTAAAAAAAAAAAAAGGTGTAATGACTCCTGGAACTAAAAGAGCAATGGATTTGGAGCTGGAATGTGTTCTTTAAAAGGAAAGTATTAGTGTTCATCTTGATAGGGATAACAATGTTTAAAAACAGCGTCTTTCTTTTTCTTGCTGCAAACATAGGAAACTTTTTTTAGTTTATCCATACAAAGAAAAGGCTCTTTACCTGTGGTACTGTTTACTGTACACTTACATTCTTCAGGTATACTATATTAATTGCTTAAATGGGTATTGTGGACCATAAATTTAAAAAAAAAAAAGACTAGAATAATGGATAAAAAGCGACTTTTAAAAAATAGTTACGTTGCCCTGGCTTGAGGCTACACAGGAAAACATGGTAGAAGTAGTTTCTTATGGAACGGCCAACATATACTATGCACTCCAGCAAATATTGCAAGAAGAGCATCACTGCACAAGTACTTGCAATTAAGTGCTTTGATACCATGGGCAGGAAATGGGGAAGAAGACATCCAGACTTGCCTTGAGGTTCTACTTACACAATTAAGAGTAAAGTGCCTGTTTTAAATATCCACTGAGACACTGTCTTAGTATCTAATTTCCTCCAGTCAGCAGCCCTGTGTGTACATCAGCAGTTCAGTAAATACTATATAAAAATATTTACTCTGGGAGTATTAAATGATCATTTGCACGCACAGTTGATTGTGTCTGAATATTCCTTTAGCAGTTGACTTCAGAGACAAAATTAGATTGTTTTTGAAAGTTTGGCCCTAAAACGCCAACTTTTTGGTCACTATGTAATGCTGGGGTTTGCGTAGCTGTCGCCTTGAAACTTGAGTTCAAATAGTAGTTCGGTCACATGTCAGAAAGAGTTTGCTGGTTTAGTTGTGTGCCTCTCAAAACCACTGCATAATTTGGCACAGGTCATGAATAGCTGAGATTTTGCAGGTCAAGAATCGAGGTCAATTGGCAGAGCTGTGAGGAAGCTTGCACAATACCTCTCCGCAGCGTTTCTGGCTCTAACCAGTACCAATAGTCCCTTACTTCCATGAACAAGAAATTTTGCACCCCCAAATAAAAAACAAAAACAAAACAAAATAAAGAAAACCTCAACAACTTTATAAATGTTTATATGAAACTGCAAAGCAAGAAGCGGTTTATCAATCATCTGGGGATTAGAGGGGGAGAGACTCAGCCTTTTCAGTCCCTTTCTGTCCTGCTGTGTGCATGTATTTGGACTCCGGTAAAGTCTTCTGGAGCTTTGCTGTCAAAAGCCTTTATGAAGTTCTCTGCAGGAATGAGGTAATAGAACAGAGGTTCAGTGAGAAAACTAAGGGGACAGAGCTAGATTTATAGAGCTGGCCCGGCAGACCCTTCTTCTGTATGTTGTTAGCATTAGCTAGCTGGAGAAATTAACTGTTGCTCCCTGTACATATTTTGAGCTGATGTAACTTGAAAACAGTTTATAATAAATGGAAAAGGTAAAATGAGACTTTTTGTCAAGTGAAAATTGATGGCAACTTTCCAGACTCAAAAAGTCAGAGCAAAACTTACCATGAGCAGGGGCCTGTGCACTGTATGACATGATGGGACCACGCTCCGCTGCAGGAACTCCTAAATTATACAACAACATTAGTTCATCACCTTGACCTACTCTTTGTAACCATCCTCCCTCCCACAGAAGCATTCACAGCTATGGCTTATAGCTGAAAACACTCATGGGACATAAAATTCCTTGATGACTTTTTGCAACAATGCTTTCTATTGTGGATGGTTTCCTTCTCCCCCCCAGCCCCCGCTGCCCCCCGTTCTCCAGTGATTCTGACTACCCAGGACAGAGCAGCGATGTTGTCCAGACAGAACAGCTCAGATGGTCTTTTCCCTTCATGTCAGGGAGCTTGTAGTTGGCTTCAGCAGCTCATCTTCCCAGCATCCTGGACCTCAGCAGGCCAGCCTACACTTCTGGCTTTCTCCACGCACTGGTTACGAACTGGAGACGAGACTAGCTTTGGTTCCCCAGACCTCTACTGCCTGGCTCCATGGAACAATGCAGGGAGCACACACTGTAATCCCTTGTGGGGAAGCCAGAGAGCGAGAGGCAGCTTCAGGCATTTCTCCATGAGAAAGGGAGATTGAAAATTAAATATTGTGAACTGGTGAACTGGCAAATTGGTGAATTCCTTGACGTCTTGGAAAAATGCCAAATGTTATGGTTGTAGAATCCCAGACCCAATGTGACCCTGAAGGAGCTGAGTGGAACATTTCATATGTCTAAGAGCTATTGTTTTAGGCTGTCTGCAGACACTGGCAGACATCACTGCAGTGCTTTTTGCACCAAGTTCATGTTTTCCAGCTTATCTCTGGCACCAGAAAGGTTAGAAAAATAATGTTGATTTTCAATGTAATCTGAGGTTCTGGAGTATAGTTCTGCAGCAAAGGGTGAATTTTGGGGACTCATGGAATACACAAAGCCTTGAGTATAACTCCGGTTTGCCAACAACTGAGCTGTCATTTGGTCTACATCTGCCACAAGTTAAGTAAGCATACACCACTTTGAAGCCTCAACAAAATGATGCAGATTTGGAGAAGAAGACTGAAATGTTGCACCAACCAGCAGCAATAGACTTAATATTACTATAAACAAACTTACTCATGATTCCAGTGTGTATCTGTCTAATCTACAATTTTACTTGGCTCTCCACAGTGTAGTATCTGAACTTCTCAGGAACAAATTATCCAGTCATGTAACAACTGGCCAGGAAGTTGGTTGTTTATGCTAAAAAGTCTTTCTTTCATCAGACAAAAGAAACGAGCATGGATGAAGCATAATATTTGTCTAAAGATGGAGATCAAAATTTACCATGAAGACATGATGATCTTCCATGATCTGAGGAAAGTAGGACTCAGGTGGTTCCTCCCCTCCCTCAGCCATGTGGTCTTGGAGGAAAACTTCAGCGATGACCCAGCCAGAGACTCCAGCCAGTAGGACCAGATGCAGCCAAAGAAGAGACCTCTGACAGTCTGAGCACTTTCTACAGTTTTGACTGGACCCTCTCTGCCTTTTGCTGATTGACTCTTTTGCTCTAGCCCCCCCTTCTGCGCCACAATGTCTTCTCAGCTTTACTCCACACCTGCCCCTTTGCCCTTTTCTGCGCTACCCTGCCCTGCTCAGCCCCTTCCCCTCTCTATTCTTTTCATTTAGCATATCCCTTCCTAACTAGCTTCCCCACCCCAACCTAGAAATTGTGGAACAAATATGTTTGCTGCCATCACATTGAACACTCTGCTTTTAGAGAGCTATCTATAGTGACTCCAAGATCTTTCTTGAGTGGTAACCGCTAATTTAGACCCCATCCTTTTATATGTATGTTTGGGATTGTTTTCCAGTGTGCATTACTTTGCATTTATCAACATTGAATTCATCTGCCATTTTGTTGTCCACTCACCCTGTTTTGTGAGATCCCTTTGTAGCTCTTCACAGTCTGCTTTGGACTTAACTATTGAGTATTTTTTTACTACTGCAAATTTTACTATCTCACTGTTTTACCCCTTTTTCCAGATCATTTATGAATACGTTGAACAGTACTGGTCCCAGTACAGATTCCTGGGGGCATCACTATTTACCTCTCTCTGTTTTGAAAACCGACCATTAATTCCTACCCTTTGTTTCCTATCTTTTAACCAGTTATTGATCCATGGGAGGACCTTCCCTCTTATCCCATGACAGCTTACTTTGCTTAAGAGCCTTTGGTGAGGGACCCTGTCAAAAGCTTTCTGAAAATCTAAGTACACTATATCCGCTAGATCCCCCTTGTCCACATGCTTGTTGACCTTCTCAAAGAATTCTAGTAGTTTGGTGAGGCATGATTTCCCTTTACAAAAACCATGCTGACTCTTCCCCAACAATCATGTTAATCTATATGTGTCTGACAATTCTGTTC
Source organism: Dermochelys coriacea (assembly GCF_009764565.3). Taxonomy (NCBI): domain Eukaryota; kingdom Metazoa; phylum Chordata; order Testudines; family Dermochelyidae; genus Dermochelys; species Dermochelys coriacea. The sequence continues at coordinate 82,750,312 of NC_050068.2, forward strand.
TTTATTATAGTTTCAACCAATTTGACTGGAACTTAAGTTAGGTTTACCAGCCTGTAATTACCGGGATCATTTCCAGAGCCTTTTTTAAAAATTGGCATTACATTAGCTATCCTCCAGTCAGCTGTTACAGAAGCTGATTTAAATGATACCCCAATTATTAGTTCTGAAAATTCACATTTGAATTCCTTTAGAATTCTAGGGTGAATACCATCTGGTCCTGGTGACTTATTACTTTTTTTAATTTATCAATGTGTTCCAAAACTTCCTCTAATGACATCTCAATCTGGGACAGTTCCTCAGATTTGTCACCTAAAAAGAGTGGCTCAGATTTGGAAATCTCCCTCACATGCTCAGGCATGAAGATTGATGCAAAGAATTTATTTAGTTTCTCCATAATGGCCGTATTGTCCTTGAGGGCTGCTTTAGCATTTCAGTCATCCATTGCACTGGTTGTGTAGCAGGCTTCCTGGTTCTGATGTACTTAAAAAAAATTCTGTTACTTTTTGAGTCTTTGGGTAGTTGTTCTTCTTCAAATTCTTTTTTGACCTTCAAAATTATATTTTTACACTTCACTTGCTAGAGTTTATGCTCCTTTCTATTTTCCTCACTAGGTTTTAACTTCCACTTTTTAAAGGATGCCTTTTTGCCTGTAACTGCTTCTTTTACTTTGCTGTTTAGCCACGATGGCAGGTTTTTGGTTCTCTTACTATGTTTTTTTAATTTGGTGTATACATTTAAATTGAGTCTCTGTTGTGGTGCCTTTAAAAAGTTTCCATGTAGCTTGTAGGGATTTCACTTCTTGGCACTGCACCTTTTAATTTCTGTTTAACTAATTTCCTCATTTTTGTGTAGTTCCCCATTCTGAAATTAAATATTACTGTGGTGGGCTGCTTTGGTGTCCTGTCCCCCACAGGGATGTTACATTTTATTATGTTATGATCACTATTACCAAGTAGTATTCACCTCTTGGACCAGATCTTATGCTCCATTTGGGACTAAATCAAGAATTACCTCTCCTCTTGTGGGTTCCAGGACTAGCTGCTCCAAGAAGCTGTCATTTAAGGTGTCAAGAAACTTTGTCTCTGCATCCTGTCTTGGAGTGACATACCCAGTCAGTATGTGAAGAGTTAAAATCCCCCATTATTATTATTTTTATTTATTTTTATAGCCTCTCTAATCTCCCTGAGCATTTCACAGTCACTATCACCATCCTGGACAGGTGGGCGGTAGTATAGCCCTACTGCTATATTCTTATTATTCAAGCGTGGAATTACTACACATAGATATTCTATGGTGCAGCTTGGTTTATTTAAGATTTTTACTTCAGTTAAGTATGCTTTCTTTCACATATAGTGCCACGCTCCCACCAGTACATCCCATTCTGTCCTCCAATATATTTTGTACCTGGTATTACTGTGTCCCATTGATTATCTTTCCATCAAGTTTCTGTGATGCTTATTATGCGTGTAATCCTTCTGCCTGTCAGAATTGGCAGCCGGGTTCAGTATCTAGGGGTTCTGTTTCACTAACACAGTGCAAAACTGGCTCGAGCCCCCACCCAGTGACCTGGGACAATTACATACCACCCCCTGGGCGCCTCTAAGAGGCAATCCTTTCCCTCTCACAAGCATAGAGTCTGGGTGTAGCAAAAAAACTCTTTTAATAAAGGAGGGAAACAATGCGGCATTATGTTAGGGAAACACCACAACTAGGGTTCATAAACACAAACCATGAACCAGAAGACCTATCCCCAAACAGATTGAGCTGTGTTCTTTCTCTTTTGATTCTTGAGTCCAGCAACCCAAAAGGCACCCAGAGTTCAAAAGTTCATCTGCAGAGTTTACCTCCCAGCCTGGGTGGAAAAGGGGGGAGGTATGGGGGCGCCTTACGTGCTCCGCTGCTTGTGTTGACGCCTGAATGCCCAGCCTTTCCACAGGGGTCTGCTGCAGCCTTCACCGTGAGCCGCTCATCTCCAGCAGACATCCTGGTAGCCACTTACCAATATATCTTCAGGCCCGCCCACTACTTAATAGCATTCAGTGACTTCAGCTCATAGTAGGGGAGTTTCAGTACTGGTACAACATTGGCCCAAAGTGAATTCAGCTCAGCAGCCTGTAACCAGACTCCTAATGGAATCAAAATTATCTCTGATATTACACAGTAGAGAGGGTGATACTGGTGTTTAGAGCCCTAAACACCACCAGTACACATACCTGCCCCCAGCATCTCTCAACTCACTGGGTTCTAGAACCCATGTCCCTTGCCTAGCAAGTGCTACTTAGTTGAGGGCAAGTCCCTCTGTCATAAAATGCCAGATCCAGTTTTACTGTCCTTGATTCACATAACCAGGATAACACTTTATTACTCCTGCCCCAATAACAAAGAGACTGGGGATCCCACAGCAGCCAAAGTGACCATTTTGGCAAGCAATCCCATCATGCTAGGCGGGGTGGGTGTGCTCATGCAAACAAGATCAGCCCTTGAAGTCCTTTTCCACAGCTCACCACCAGATGTCAAGGTAGAGCTCATTCTGACTCTCTGCTTACATATGAATATCCTCATTTAATACGAGGCACTCTAGTTCACATACTTAGTATTTAGACTTCAAACATTTGTATTTTAGCACTTACAAATGTCATTTTTTAGTTGTCTGACATTATGTGATGTAACTGAATGGGACTCTTTCATTTGACTGTTTCTCATCAGATCCTACCTGTATTTTATCATCTTCCATCCTTTCCTCCTTACTAGGATATAGAGAAACTCCATTAATAGATTCTCCCCTAAGGGATGTCTCTGTCGGAACCATGTGCTGTTCTGCTCCTGTCAGCTTTTCCCCCAGCCCTTCATTTAAAAACTGCTCTATGACTGTTTTAATTTTATGTGCCAACAATCCAGTTGGTGTAGGTGGAGCCCATCCTTCCTATATAGGCCCCCCCTTTCCCAAAAGGTTTCCCAGTTCCTAATAAACCTACATGTACCACGACACTGGCTCCTCCCCAGCACTACACATAAGTCTGTCTAGATGTCTCAAGATATCCGCAACCTTTGCACCCAGCAGGAAAGTCACCATGTGGTTTTCCTGGTCATTGCAAACCCAGCTATGTTTCTAATGATCAAATCCACCATTACTATTACCTGTCTTCCTAATAACTGGAATTTCCTCCCCCAGAGATGTATTCTTAGTGTGAGAGGATACCATGACATCATCTGGGAGGAGGGTTCCAATTAGGGGATCATTTCCCTCTCCTCCAGTTTGATGTTCTTCTTCCCTGAGACTTTCATCCTCCTCAACAGCACAGAAGCTGTCAGATGCGGGAGGAGGGTGGGACCGTTCCACTGTGTCCCAGAAAGTCTTATCTATTTATCTCTCTGTCACCCTTAGCTCCTCCAGTTCAGCCACTCTGGTCTCCAAAGCCCATATGCAGTCTGAGGGCCAGGAGCTCCTTGCAATGAATGCACACACATGCCACCCACCCATAAGGTAGGTAATCATACATGCTGCATATTTTGTCTGAGGTTAGGTTATCTATAGCAGTAGTTTTCAAACTTTTTTTCTGGGGACCAAGTTGAAGAAAATTGTTGATGCCCACAACCCAATGGAGCTGGGGATGAGGGGTTTCGGGTGTGGGAGGGGCTCAGGGCTTGGGCAGAGGGTTGGGGTGAGGGCTGCAGGGTGAGGCATGAGGGGTTCAGGGTGTGGGAGGGGTGCTGAGCTGGGGCAGGGGGTTGGGGTATGGGAGGGGGTGTGGACTTGCAACAGCTTCTGGTCCGTGGCACAGTCGGGGCACACCGCAGACCCCGCTGCACCCCTGAAGTGTCCAGCAGCAGGTTTGGCTTCTAGGCAGAGGCACACAAGCACCACCCCGCCAGTCAGCCGGCCAATGGGAGTGGGGAGCCGGTGCTCGGGGTGAGGGCAGCATGTGGAGCCCCATGATCCCCCTGCCTAAAAGCCAGATCTCCTGCTATCAGCTTCTGGGGTGCAGTTCAGTGTCGGGAAAAGGTAGGCACTAGCCTGCCTTAGCTGGGCAGCACTGCCAACAGGACTTTTAACATCCCAGTCAATGGTGCTGACCAGAGCAAGGTGACCCAGCACCTTACAAGCCATGACCCATTAGTGGCTTGCGACCCATGGTTTGAAAAACACTGATCTATAGCAATGCTGGACAACCCGTGGGCCGCTTCCCACAGCTCCCATTGGCCGGAAACTGCGAACTGCAGCCACTGGGAGCTCTGGGCAGCCATGCAGATGTAAACAAACTGTCTGGCGGCCCACCAGCAGATTACCCTGATGGGCTGCAGGTTGCCAACCAAGATCTATAGGAATTCATCATTATAGCTCCCCTGTATGCTGGTTACCTAGCCCCCGCCAGTGATACAAATAGGCTGCAGTTTGCCCACACTTGTGAATTCTCTTCTATCTGAATAAAGGCTGCTTAAGTTATAAGTCCAATGCAGTGAGTGTTCCATAGAGGGCTGAGGGAGACTGCATTGTTGCACAACTGTGTTTGGTCTTCATGGTTTCTTACAGTGGGGAAAGGAGAGTTTTTTTTATTGTAAGTAGTGCTTGCTGGAGAAACTTCAATGGATCCATATTCCATTGGAATGCCTGAGTCCGTTAAAATCAAAATACTTCATTAAATCATAACGATTTTGCTGGAATTTCATTTCAGAAGAAAACTGGGTTGGGGAACCTCTGACATTCTCACTTTGACATTTTTTTGAATGGGAATGTTTTAATTTTCTTTTTAAATGTCTGTGTTTTGAGTTTTTTAAGGTTTGTATTAAAACACAAAATAAAAAAATCAAAATGAAAATTTGTTTGAAATGTTTTTTCACAGAGAACTTAGAAATGTTAAGCTTTTGATCCAGTTCAGAATGAAGCCAAATTTTGAAATCTCAATCTCAGAATCCTTCACAAAAGAGAACTTCCATTCTCTGCACAGCTCTGAATGGAATTATTCAGGGTAGGAGCAGTCCTATGGCTGACCCAGAGCTGCAGTGACTTTGCAGCACTGAAGAAGCTCATCTGACTGTCTATAGTTTGGTTACATTGAACTACAAATGGATATTACTATTTTTTGTTATTATTTGCATAGCATATAAGACCCTAGTTGTGGACTAGGACTCCATTGTGCTGGGTGCTGTCCTTGCCCCAAAGAGCTTCCAACCTAAGTATAGGATAAGAGACAACAAATGGATACAGACAAACAGGATAGTACAAGAGGGAAAAATGGAAAATGTGGTCAGCATGGTAGGATGTGGTCTCAGCATACCAGCAGATTAACCATTGTCAGTGTTTTTGTAGGTTTCATAGCAAAGCAGAGTTTAGAAGGACGATAATGAGTTAGTTTTGTGGGGAGCTTGTCCCAGGTGTGAGGGGCAGCACAGAAGAAAGCAGGAAAGTGTTTATTTGAAAATGTATCAAGTGGACAATATAATCTGATATTATGGGCTGATTGGAGACAGGAGCTGACCTTTCAATACTGAATGGGAGATGATAGGTAAGGTGGTGTTAGGTCATGAAACTTCTGTTTGCCAGAAGCTGGGAATGGGGAACAGGGGTTGGAGCACTTGGTGATTAGCTGTTCTGTTCATTCCCTCTGAGGCCCCTGGCATTGACCACTGTCAGAAGACAGGATACTAGGCTAGATGGAGCTTTGGTCTGACCCAGTATGGCCATTCTTATGTGCTTGAAAGTGAAGAAAAGTAGCTTATGTTTGAGGGATTGAAAGAGAGGGGTGATGTGGTCAAAGTGACGGGCTTGGAAAATGATCTTTGCAGCAGTATTCTGAATGGATATAAGCAGGTCAAGACTGCATTTGTCAAGCCCAGAAAAAAGGATGTTATAGTAACTGAGATGTGAGAGTAACACTTTTGAAAGTGCTTTTGAATCTTTTCATAGAATCATAGAATCATAGAATATCAGGGTTGGAAGGGACCCCAGAAGGTCATCTAGTCCAACCCCCTGCTCAAAGCAGGACCAAGTCCCAGTTAAATCATCCCAGCCAGGGCTTTGTCAAGCCTGACCTTAAAAACCTCTAAGGAAGGAGATTCTACCACCTCCCTAGGTAACGCATTCCAGTGTTTCACCACCCTCTTAGTGAAAAAGTTTTTCCTAATATCCAATCTAAACCTCCCCCATTGCAACTTGAGACCATTACTCCTCGTTCTGTCATCTGCTACCATTGAGAACAGTCTAGAGCCATCCTCTTTGAAACCCCCTTTCAGGTAGTTGAAAGCAGCTATCAAATCCCCCCTCATTCTTCTCTTCTGCAGACTAAACAATCCCAGCTCCCTCAGCCTCTCCTCATAAGTCATGTGCTCTAGACCCCTAATCATTTTTGTTGCCCTTCGTTGTACTCTTTCCAATTTATCCACATCCTTCCTGTAGTGTGGGGCCCAAAACTGGACACAGTACTCCAGATGAGGCCTCACCAGTGTCGAATAGAGGGGAACGATCACGTCCCTCGATCTGCTCGCTATGCCCCTACTTATACAACCCAAAATGCCATTGGCCTTCTTGGCAACAAGGGCACACTGCTGACTCATATCCAGCTTCTCGTCCACTGTCACCCCTAGGTCCTTTTCCGCAGAACTGCTGCCGAGCCATTCGGTCCCTAGTCTGTAGCGGTGCATTGGATTCTTCCATCCTAAGTGCAGGACCCTGCATTTATCCTTATTGAACCTCATTAGATTTCTTTTGGCCCAATCCTCCAATTTGTCTAGGTCCTTCTGTATCCTATCCCTCCCCTCCAGCGTATCTACCACTCCTCCCAGTTTAGTATCATCCGCAAATTTGCTGAGAGTGCAATCCACACCATCCTCCAGATCATTTATGAAGATATTGAACAAAACGGGCCCCAGGACCGACCCCTGGGGCACTCCACTTGACACCGGCTGCCAACTAGACATGGAGCCATTGATCACTACCCGTTGAGCCCGACAATCTAGCCAGCTTTCTACCCACCTTATAGTGCATTCATCCAGCCCATACTTCCTTAACTTGCTGACAAGAATGCTGTGGGAGACCGTGTCAAAAGCTTTGCTAAAGTCAAGAAACAATACATCCACTGCTTTCCCTTCATCCACAGAACCAGTAATCTCATCATAAAAGGCGATTAGATTAGTCAGGCATGACCTTCCCTTGGTGAATCCATGCTGACTGTTCCTGATCACTTTCCTCTCCTCTAAGTGCTTCAGGATTGATTCTTTGAGGACCTGCTCCATGATTTTTCCAGGGACTGAGGTGAGGCTGACCGGCCTGTAGTTCCCAGGATCCTCCTTCTTCCCTTTTTTTAAAGATGGGCACTACATTAGCCTTTTTCCAGTCATCCGGGACTTCCCCCGTTCGCCACGAGTTTTCAAAGATAATGGCCAAGGGCTCTGCAATCACAGCCGCCAATTCCTTCAGCACTCTCGGATGCAATTCGTCCGGCCCCATGGACTTGTGCACGTCCAGCTTTTCTAAATAGTCCCTAACCACCTCTATCTCTACAGAGGGCTGGCCATCTCTTCCCCATTTTGTGTTGCCCAGCACAGCAGTCTGGGAGCTGACCTTGTTAGTGAAAACAGAGGCAAAAAAAGCATTGAGTACATTAGCTTTTTCCACATCCTCTGTCACTAGCTTGCCTCCCTCATTCAGTAAGGGGCCCACACCTTCCTTGGCTTTCTTCTTGTTGCCAACATACCTGAAGAAACCCTTCTTGTTACTCTTGACATCTCTTGCTAGCTGCAGCTCCAGGTGCGATTTGGCCCTCCTGATATCTTTCCTACATGCCCGAGCAATATTTTTATACTCTTCCCTGGTCATATGTCCAACCTTCCACTTCTTGTAAGCTTCTTTTTTATGTTTAAGATCCGCTAGGATTTCACCATTAAGCCAAGCTGGTCGCCTGCCATATTTACTATTCTTTCGACTCATCGGGATGGTTTGTCCCTGTAACCTCAACAGGACTTTTATCCCAAGTCTTACTAGAGCAGTGTCTTAATCACTGGAAGCTGCTGTCTGCTGTTCTCTGCTGGAAAGCTGTTCTCTTTGAATTAAAACATGGCACTTCTACTTAGTGTAAAGGGATCAGAGCAGGGATGAATATTTCTCTCTGTAGGCTACTCTTTCTATTTTTCTTTAATGAGTAATAAATGTTGGGAATCCAGCAGTAAACAGTAATCTAACTAGGTGAAGTTATTAGTGAGATGGATAGTACAGATATTTTCCTTTCACCTGCTTCTGAAGAGCTGCTGAGTTCTTTTCTTTTCTGTTTTACTGAGAGCTATTTGACCATATAGTTTTCCCTCACCACATGACACGCACAAGGACATAACTAATAGTTGGGTGTCAAGGGCTGTAAGATCTCCCTGCTCACGCTTGTTTTCTACCGTGTTTTCTCCACTTTGTTCAGAAGCATATTCTTTCTCCATTGCATCTGAAAACAGGTTTTCCCAGAATGAGTCAGAAAGAAGATAAACTGAAGTCAAAACATACAGAGAAGAACTTCAGCCTCCTCTGTGGAGTCTCTGCCTACGTTGTCCCCAGGATTCAATACCATTAAATGAAGCATTCTTGGAGGTACCTATTAACCCAATACTCTATGCCTAAGAAGTAACTCAGAAATGACCCATAGCAATAGGTTGAACAGGTTCTTTGCAGCACAGAGAGGTAAGAAACAGTCTTTTCTAATCTTAACTTCTCTGTGGGGAGGTAGTACTGTTATCGGGGCCACCCTTGACTTACACTGGTAGCCTATGGCAAGATAGTGCTTAAGGTGATCCTAATTTGTGAACTGTAGTACAGTATATTATGGTTGGTTTCATAGAGGGTATCAAATGTTGCATAGTTTTTTTTTTTCCCATCATGCCTTCCTCTTTCCCTTAGGCCACACCTCCATTAGATTTTGTTTTTTCAGATCTTCTATAGTGGCATCACTATCTCTAGGTTTGATTTGGAGGCCCATCTTATGGTACAGGTATGGAAACATTGAGAGTAATTTAGAAATAATGTGCACGTAAGCCACAGGAAAATACGAACACAAATAATCGTTTTACAGCCCTCAAATGGTTGTGGAACCTGACTTTCTATATTTAGGATATTATTATTTTCCTTTTCATCTGGGGAGAGGCTGTCTGGACCAGTGGATAAGGCACCTGGGAGTAGAACACATGGGTTTTATTCCTGGGTCTGCCACTAACCTGCTGTCTGATTATGGGCGAGTACTTCATCTTTTTCTTTTTCTGTCCTGTCTATTTAGATTGTGAGTAATTTGAAGCAAGGTGTGCCTTTTGCTAGGCTTCTGTAGAACAATGGTACCCAGATCTTGGTTGGGCCCTCTGTCACAGTTACAGGGCAGCTGTGCCTAAGTTTTCTTTGTGGTCTCTTTGAATGGATCCTCTCAGGTGTCAGGCCTCGTGCCTTTACCTCTCTTGATGTGGAATTCTCTCACTCCTAGACCAATCCCTGGACTACAGTATCCTTAAAGTATATCAATCTTGCTTACCCAGCAGATTGGACTGAGTGCAGGCACCTGCATCTCTTCCCTTTTGTGGAGCATGGCCAGTGGTGTGTATAGTGATCAGACAGCCTTCTCAAACCAAAGTATTTGTTTAACAGTAGGAACAAAGCATTTCAAGAAAAAGGATTTTAAAGCAGTCAACACATGTCTGTCTTAACTAATGGCTTGTCCATCCCTGCTGATAACTTGGGTGTTGACAGCTCCAGTATTGTTTTCACAAATGACATAATTTTGGCTGAGCCCAGTTTTAGGATGACCCAAGAAGCTCCAGCCCTCCAGTGAATGGCTGTCTGCCACATTAAGCAGCCTCCTAGGGCTGAGCAACCAATCAGAGCTGCTTAGAGACCAGGCTCTCTTTCCCCGCTTCCCACCTCTCAGCAAGCGATCTGCAGTCATTCTTACAGGAGGGGAGGAGAGAGTTAAAGACGCTGAGCAGCTCAAGGTGTTTCCACTCCCTCCTTCCCTTCCCTTCCCTTCATGGGAGTAATGGGGACAAGATGATTCTGCTCTTCCCCCACTCCCTGCAGCATCCGGTCTGGGGAAGGGGCAGAGCTAGGTGCAAAGAGCCCTTGGAGGTGCCTCCTGCAGCGTGGGGAGGAGAAGAAAGGATCCTGCTATAGCCACTCCAGGCTTAAAGGAGGCTGAAGAACCTCAGCAGGAGCAGAGGGGGAGGCTTGGGGGCTGAACTGATGGGTGCTGGGTTGGGGTCGAATTGGGGCTGCTGAAGGACTAAATTGATGAGGGGCTAAACGGAGGAGGCAAAGGCTGGATGGAGGCAGAATTAATTGCTGAGCAGGGGATGGGTAGATTCATAGATACTAAGGCCAGAAGGGACCATTCTGATCATCTAGTCCGACCTCCTGCACAGCACAGGCCACAGAATCTCACCCACCCACTCCTATGAAAAACCTCACCCATGTCTGAGCTATTGAAATCCTTAAATCATGGTTCAAAGACTTCAAGGAGCAGAGAAGCCTCCCTCAAGTCAACCATGCCCCTGCTACAGAGGAAGGCGAAAAACCTCCAGGGCCTCTCCAATCTGCCCTGGAGGAAAATTCCTTCCCGACCCCAAATATGGCAATCAGCTAAACCCTGAGCATATGGGCAAGATTCACCAGCCACATACTACAGAAAATTCTTTCCTGGGTAACTCAGATCCCATCCATCTAATATCCCATCTCAGGGGATTTGGCCTATTTACCCTGAATATTTAAAGGTCAATTACTTACCAAAATCACATTATCCCATCATACCATCTCCTCCATAAACTTATCGAGTAGAATCTTAAAACCAGATAGATCTTTTGCCCCCACTGCTTCCCTTGGAAGGTTATTCCAAAACTTCACTCCTCTGATGGTTAAAAACCTTCCTGGTGGCCAGTTTATACCCATTTGTTCTTGTGTCCACATTGGTGCTGAGCTTAAATAATTCCTCTCCCTCTCCTATATTTATCCCTCTGATATATTTATAGAGAACAATCATATCTCCCCTCAACCTTCTTTTAGTTAGGCTAAACAAGCCAAGCTCCTTAAGTCTCCTTTCATAAGACAAGTTTTCCATTCCTCGGATCATCCTAGTAGCCCTTCTCTGTACCTGCTCCAGTTTGAATTCATCCTTTTTAAACATGGGAGACCAGAACTGCACACAGTATTCTAGGTGAGGTCTCACCAGTGCCTTGTATAACGGTACTAAAACCTCCTTATCCCTACTGGAAATGCCTCTCCTGATGCATCCCAAAACCGCATTAGCTTTTTTCATAGCCCTATCACATTGGCAGCTCATGGTCATCCTATGATCAACCAATACTCCAAGGTCCTTCTCCTCTTCCGTTACTTCTAATTGATGCGTCCCCAACTTATAACTAAAATTCTTGTTATTAATCCCTAAATGCATAACCTTACACTTCTCACTATTAAATTTCATCCTATTACTATTACTCCAGTTTACAAGGTCATCCAGATCCTCCTGTATAATATCCTGATCCTTCTCCGAATTGGCAATACCTCCCAGCTTTGTGTCATCTGCAAACTTTATTAGCACACTCCCACTTTTTGTGCCAAGGTCAGTAATAAAAAGATTAAATAAGATTGGTCCCAAAACCGATCCCTGAGGAACTCCACTGGTAACCTCCCTCCAACCTGACAGTTCGCCTTTCAGTAGGACCCGTTGCAGTCTCCCCTTTAACCAATTCCTTATCCACCTTTTGATGTTCATATTGATCCCCATCTTCTCCAATTTAACTAATAATTCCCCATGTGGCACGGTATCAAATGCCTTACTGAAATCTAGGTAAATTAGATCCACTGCATTTCCTTTATCTAAGAAATCTGTTACTTTTTCAAAAAAGGAGATTAGGTTGGTTTGGCACGATCTACCTTTTGTAAAACCATGTTGTATTTTGTCCCATTTACCATTGACTTCAATGTCCTTAACTAATTTCTCCTTCAAAATTTTTTCCAGGACCTTGCATACTACAGATGTCAAACTAACTGGCCTGTAGTTACCCGGATCACTTTTTTTTTCCGTTCTTAAAAATAGGAACTATATTAGCAATTCTCCAATCATTCGGTACTACTCCTGAGTTTACAGATTCATTAAAAATTCTTGCTAATGGGCTTGCAATTTTAGGTGCCAATTCCTTTAATATTCTTGGATGAAGATTATCTGGGCCCCCCGATTTAGTCCCATTAAGCTGTTTCAGTTTTGCCTCTACCTCAGATATGGTAATATCTACCTCTATATCCTCCTTCCCATTTGTCATGCTACCATTATCCCCAAGATCCTCTTTAGCCTTATTAAAGACTGAGGCAAAGTATTTGTTTAGATATTGGGCCATGCCTAGATTATCTTTAACCTCCACTCCATCCTCATTGTTAAGCGGCCCCACTTCTTCCTTCTTAGTTTTCTTCTTATTTATATAGCTATAGAACCTTTTACTATTGGTTTTAATTCCCAAGATGTGCGGGGTTGAGTACTCCTTCAGCAGGGGACCAAAATAACCCTACCCAATACATTTGGGAGAGTGGGCATAAGTGTCTCTCACACACACACACACACACACACACACACACACAGGAGTTCAAAAATACTAATAAAAAGTATAGTCTTTGGCCAAAAAAATCATGTTTTTATTAATCTCATGATTTTGGGGAGTTCAGCTCATGATTTTTTTATCTTGAAGTTGGCGATATAACCTTGGCAATCCCAACTTCTGCAGTCACCCACGTCAGGTCTCTGTGTCTGTCTAGTTTTCCCCAAACACTCCCCCTCCCCCACCCCTTGAGTGAGTGTTCCTTTTTAAACCTGCCATGTTTTTTTAAAATTTCCTGTGAGCGTGGCCCTCTTTATGTCCTGGTTCAAACCAGTTTTGTAGGTTAGTTGCACAGGATGCAAAATTTCCAAAGTTAATAGTCCTGGTATTGTCCCTTAACATCCCTCAAGTGTTTGCTGAGGGTGGCTTATTTTGAGCCATTATTTCTTTCCTGCTTGTTTTTCTTGACCACCCTCCCACCTTAAACTAAATCAATATATTCATACAGTAAAACAGCCCTATAACCAGGTCAATATGAGGTATTCACAAACTCTTTCAGAGGAGCTCCATATCTGTCATAGCCTCTAGGTGCTCTAGGTAATACAAATAATAAAGACTAATTTAGAGATGAGCCCAGGCTGCAAAATCTAGAGATTGAAAAACCCTAATTTTAAAAATTTGGATGTACTCCTAACTAAAGAGTTCGGCCCATTGTGGAGGGTGCCCAATTCCTCTAATTGCACAGTACTGAAATACAGATTTGAATACAAATCTAGGTTCACTTTGAGAAACCCTTGGAAACTTTAGAGGGAGGGAATTAGTTGGATCTGGGATTTCAGTATTACATTTGATTATGAACGTTTTGACTCACGTGACTCAGTCTCTTGCAGCTCTGCCATGTTTAGATGTAGCCCTCTGCAATGGTTCATTTTATACTTTGAATTAGTCATGAAAAGAAAAAAAGTGACATTTTCCAGTGTACAGTCTTTTCATGCATTACTCTGCATCTTTTCTAACTGTTAAAATAGCTATAATCACAGAGGCGGCATCAGGCATAATAAGCTTCAAGCTGTCCAACTCAGAACTCCTTTCTCACGTTATTTCCTGCAGAGTGACATTGTATGGATAGCCGCAAATATCTAAACTTATGGCAGCGTTTTTGAACATCCCTATTACCTTTCTGAGCTTTCGAGCCAGCTCTTTGATTTGTTCTCTCAAGCTCCTTAAAGCTACTTCTCTGCCAGTTTGGATGGTACGTAGGAGTCTGATGAATACATTCATTATCTAATACAAAGTGGCATAGAACACTCATGCCATGAACTCCACCATACAACTCTACCCTGTTGCAATTCTCTGATTCATGCTGCACGAGATTAATAGCATTTATGTTATTCACATATCTTGGTTGACCTTGATCTTCTAGAAACTCCCTCCTTTTTATCTCTGTCCCATACTGGGGAGGTTTTGTCCCACATTAACAATGGATCTTTTGTACTTCAAAGCACATTCCCCCCACATCCAACATGCTGAGTTTTAATTTTCCTTACATGTATATCTGTTCCTTTCTCTTTCTCTCTCATAGTCTTACCTATGTTTAGCAGACTGATAATATCTCGGTAGCTGAGAGCTTTTAGTTTAGTTTTTTTTTAAAAAAAGCATTGATGTTAACCCTTCAGAAGCTAACTGTGAAAAGAGACTTAGATTCCTTTTTCTTTTTCCACTTAAAAAATGTGCACATCCTTTCTGAAGAAAAGAATACTTTGTTGAGTTTCCTTCTGGTAGTTTTTGGGACTGTATATTATGCCAGGTGGTAAAATGTACAGTGAGGTGTATGTGTGTGGGTGGGAGAGAATGCCATACGTATCATTTCTCATGTGGCTCTTGGGGCAAGTTACAAAACTCTGGTATGTTTGTGTGTGTGGTGTTTTCCACCTACACTGAGAGGTTGAATTATTTTCCACGCTCATTCAGCTTTCACTCTCTCCCATCGCAGTATGTTACCCTCACATCCACCACAGGCAAAACTCTATACCCTGCACATAAAATGTGAAGCAGCTCTCGCTCCAATCTGGCGCAGGAGATAATAATTTGGGGACCCTCACAGCGTCTCTCCACTGCTGCTGCACCAGGAAAAGGTCCAGACTCTGGAGGATTCCAGCAGGGCCTCAGGAGTCACTTGGGGAGGGCTGGGGGGCAGAAAGGAGAAAGAAGACCAGATGGGATCAGTGGCTTTCTTCTTGAATGCTCAGAGGAAGAGGAGTTGGCCTAGATAGCATAACAGTGCTGAGATTCCAGTGCGATTGCTGTTACTAGAAATAGGTAGACAGACAGACTGAGTACTGGGCCTGGTGTTGGGGAGTGTGCCTTTAAGGACAGAGCTTCCCAGATTGAGAGTTTGGGCAGGACACTGTGAAGCACTTGTTATGCCCAGCCAGCAACTTGAAACCAGAAGCAAAGTAAAGCAGATCTCTTGCAAGCACATTAAGCACTGAGTAATCACTGACCACTGCAGTTGGCAGGAGCTGCTGAATGGGGACTGAGAGGGGACCGTGTTGAGTTGCATGGAATTGGACAGAAACAGACAAAGAAGAATGGGGAAGGAACAGAACAAAGGGCAGAAGTAGTGCTGGCCCTAAAGGTCTGCATATCTTCTTGGCAAGGTATCATATGACAATGAAGTACAGTATAAACAATAAAAATTGAACATTTAGTTAAAGGCCAGATTCAACACTTGATATTTGTGTAACCCTCCCATTGTTGCCAGTGGGGGCTCAGCTTTGCATTGAAGATACTATGCAATCCTGCATGCGTACTGGCCACTGACCATAATTAAAAATGGAACTCCACTCCTTCCACTGAATGAGCTTTACATCCCTCATCTAAAGCAATTGCTGTAAAATCAGCTTTGGTTCAATTAGGAATTGTAGTTCCTTTCTCTTCTCCTCCTCAGCATATGCCTGCATTTGCAGCTGTCAAAAACAGGTATACTCCTGCATCCAAAAAATGTAAAATTGGCTCTAGGCAGGTATCATTTCATTCTTGACCTGAAGTTATAACAAATGGGAAGATCAGCTTTCTGCTTTATTTATTTATTTCTCTGGGCCTTCTGGCTTATGATCAATGGCTCATTAATTTTTATTTCCCACATATTTTCTAAGAGGTTGGAGCTGTTAGAAGAATTATGACAATCCAGAAAGTCTGATTCCATATATCTTGTTTTGTAAGTGATTGACTGAAAAACAAGAACTGTTCCTAGCAATTAATACAGATCCTGCTAGTATTTTACTGCAGTGAATAAAGGAAGTTTTGCAAATGTGCTCTGTTGTCTTCTGGTAATTTACAGAGACCAATGATTCCAAATCAGATAGGATTTTTGATATAATTTAGGGTCATCATATTTGTCCCTTAGGACTGCCAGCATATTAATGTTAAGTGTCATCTACACTGTACCCTGTAAATTAAGTTGAGAGAGAGAACTCAATTCAACATATTGGGTTTTTTTTTTAAACATGCATTTTAATTCTGCAAAGGAAACATGACCCTTTCTGAAAAAAATTCCTGGGTGATAACCTTATCAGTGTTAGACAAATAGTTTAACTGTGCTGTGTCTGTTAAGGAAAAACACTGTTGACTCTGGATTGGAAAACAGAGCATGTATTACTTTCACTGGATTAGAAACCCATATACGTAGGTCTTGTGGAATTGTTTTGCTTTCTGTGCATGTTCCAACTGATTGGGGAAGTGAAGGACTTCCCCTGTGAAAGACTCTGCTGACTTCATTTCTTTGTGCTTCAAGTTTCTTAGAAGATCTGTTCTTTGTTCATTTTACATTTATTTATATTTTTTATCACACATTTGTGTCTGCTCCTTATTTTGACTTCATTTTTTTAAACTTTCTCATATTTCCACAGAGCCAGACTCTCAAATCCTTCCTCAGGGCTGGACTATTCCTTTAAGGTGCAGTTCTTCAGTAAGTTAAGTTAAGATAGTGCAGAGGGAACTACTCGGCAGAAGGAGCCCCAAGAAGTGTACTGATTGGCTCAACCACCATCCCTCTGGGGCTCTTGGGGAGTTCTGCTACCCTCCCCCTCTTCTCCCGACTGCGGCATGTGCTGCCCTTTGAGCCTTGCCTCAGATTGGACAAATGTTTCCTAAGTCTGTGATCCACCAAAACTCAATTCACTTTAGGCCTGATCAGTGGGTTTGGGATCAGGCCCTTTAAACCCTGTATATGTCTTGGTTGAACCAGTGGCTCAGTGTGAAGAATTCCTGCAAAACTGTTCATTCTCTTGCAGTTAGACTGAATTCAGATCCGAATTATAATACTTAGCAGTGACATAGCATCTTACATTTTCAAAGCAGTGCAAAAGCAGTAATTAAGCCTCAAAAGTCTCTGCAAGGTAGGTATATAAAATGTGTGGCCATTAATATGAAGCTGAGTCAAACAGTTCTAGTTTTGCCCAAGTTAAGAACACAAATAGGAAAAAAGAGAGCATTAAGAGAACTTATCAGTATTGTCACCCATCTGCTGAATGGTAGCAAGGCCCTGCAAGTTGGCTTCCCATTCAAGGAGCAATCAGGGATACAGAGTCTGGGTCTTTGCTTAGCATAAGTTGTTTTATTTACACATATACAACAGTCCTGGAACAGAGGTGGCCCCAAAAGGGAATGCAGGCAAATCCTCCCTTTCATAACTCGGAGCCAGATACCAATGCCCAGTTCCCAGGAAGCAACTCCCAGGAAGAACTGAGTCTTGTTAGAGAGAGAAAGGCAAAGAGCAAACTATCTTGCTGGCTTGCAACAGCTCCCCAAAAGATTCATCATCAAAACTATCAACACCACAGGCTTCCTTCCAAAACTGAACACAGCGCACTAAAATAAACTTAAAGATCTGTATATCACCACCATTGGTGAACCCCTTCATGCCAATATATTGTAAAACAACCAACATATTCATCTTTCTTGAATAGTTTTACACAAAGAAAATTGAGGGAGAACTGCATATGCACATTCCATCCCAGCAAGGACAATCTAGTTTACGATCCTCTTTCCAGGACATTGCTTTTCCGAACAGCAACAGTTGTGTAATTCAGTTGGTTGGTCATCCCTTGGCATCCTCTGTTTCCAAAAGAAAAGATGTATACTTTGGTTTATAGTATTGTTAAATGTTAAGAACTGACAGGGGATTCTAATCTAGGACTATTGATGTAAGTATTTTCCCAAAATTTGCTCCAGGGTACTTAGAATGGATTGTTTATAATATATTCAGCAACATTATTTCAGAAAGCAAGAATAAATATAACTGGGTGTGACAATATGTGTATCTGCAAGATGTGTATCAGAAGTGAATACTATAGAAGTCTTTGGGCAGGGTTTTCAAAAGCACTTGGTTTTGGCCTAATTCTGGTCCTTTAGAAGTGAATGGTTTAGCTCCCATTGACTTCAAGAGGAGCAAAGGCAGGTCAATTCTAAGCATTCCTGAAAACCCCATCCTTTTTGTTCAGTTGAAAGAGCAGGGATAGGCTGATGTCGTCTGGAACCAGGTGCTACCAAAATAAGAATTCAGTAGGGTTAATTTTTATCTGAATCCTGACAGTGGGCCAGTTTCAAATGCAGGTCTAGCATGTGAACCAAAATGGTGAAAAATTTGAGAACACATTTTTATGATGATCTCCCTTATTTCTGCTTTCCCTCAGCACCCTCCTTACCCCTTGTTCCCTCATCCCCACCTTTGTTGTCTTTTGAGGGTCAAGTCCATAGCCATCCATCAAACATCTGGGTATCTCGAGAGTGCCCGTTGCAACTGGTTGTTCAGTTGGACTTTCCATTCAGACCTTCCCATCTCCTAATCAAACAAGGGCTTTCATGGGTGTCAGTAACTCCTGCATGCACTTATGGGTAGGGCTAAGTTTTTGTCATGGGTATTTTTAGTAAAAGTCATGGACAGGTCACGCGCAGTAAACAAAAATTCACTTATGGGCAGAGGTCACAGACTAAGCCCCAGAAGAGAATTCTTCACAAAACCTGAGTGAGTGAAAATGGGGGTTATAATGAATCATCACAGTGTTACTTATTATTCAATGGATTAACTCCTCTTAAATCAATGGAGTTACATGGCATAAAACTGGAGTAATGCATTGGTGAGCCAGGCCCTTTGAGGTGCAAACTGTAGCATTCCTTGGTGCCAGTTCTATAATATAGATCATTTAGAAAGAATGTAAAATATTTTTATAAGAAATTTGAGGAAATGAGCTGAAGTGGATTAGTTGCTATTTCCATGAAATCAAAGGATTGTATTCCATTGTTGTGGTGTTTAGATGTTGTTGTAATTATTAGAACTGGGAGCACCGGCTGTTTGGGAGCCTGAAAGGACAGGAAACAGGAAGGAGGAGGGAGGAGTTGAAGAGGTCGAGGGAGAGGTACTGAGGGTGCAGCAGCAGCTTGGAAAAGAAGTTTCCACTTTTAAAAAATAAAGTCCTCTTGAAGTTTGTAAATACCTTGCCTGGCTACTACAACAGTGTGTTTGTACGTACGTATGTACCTGTAGCCCTGCTACTGAGCCCCATACAACCGTCTGTGATTGTGGCATGCCTTGTTTGGAATCTGGACACTGGCTGTATTTTTGTCCTTGATTTCAAATGTTGTCAGTGCTTGGTTCCAAATTGCACAGGCTCTTGAGATTGCCAATATTCATTGTTTGTGACTGAAGAGTCTTACGTAACATTGATTTGGAACGTATAGTACATGGGTAGATTTGAGCTTCCCCGGTGCCTAGTCTCTGCAGTCACAGTAATTATCTGATTTATACCTACCTGATCATAGTGATCTCGGTGAAGCCAAAATCCCTCCCAATATGACCTGTGACAAGCAGGGGGAAATTTCTTACTGCCCCAGATGTTGTTTTATTCTACCGTATTATTGTGAGCAAAAATCCCTGAAATTAAACATCCAATCATATATATATAGCTTATAGAATTTTTCTGCTTAAGATCTAGATATCTGAGGTTCTGTTGTGTCCAAGTTATTGTCCATTTTTTATTGAATCCAATTAAGATGGGTTCTGACAAAACTGCTTAAGCAGGAAATTTCTAACACTTTTGAGAGGGTGGGGAGCCTTTGTTAAGTATCTAACTCATCTTCAGGAGCTCAATCCTTCACCACTGAAGTCAATGGGAGTTTTGCTATTGAATTGTATTTGAGTTGGATCAGACCCTCGCTCAGTAGCATGCTAAGATTTGTTTGCAGAACACCATGGAAGAGGCCTCAGCCACTTCTGTAGAAATCTGGAAATTTGGTAATGTACTACACACTCACATGTACTGTAGGAATTGATAATTTGTAAACAGAAATCTAGTAAATTGTTGCTCTTGATAGAGTGGTGAACATTATAAATCTCGTATTATGTGTTTGCTTTCAATTTATATTGTTAGCACTGTTTATTGCCTTTCATTAAAGCTCATTAACATGATTGGTTTAAGGGCCTGTTATGAAAAGAGAGACTAACACTAGAATGTAGAATGACCACAAAATAAACTAAAAGTGGTTGAAAACTTCTATACTCAAAAGTACTACATTTGTGTTTCCTGTGTGGGAGTATTTACTTGCGAAAGACAGGAAATTGATGATCAAACATACAATTAACTGGAAGGGTTCTGTACATCTTGTATTAGATCATAAATATATTGCACAAAGACTCCAGTGGTGTTTTTTTTACTTATTCTAATATTTTCTGAGTTGCTCATAGAAGTAAATTAACACTAGGTGGTGGTGCAATGTGTTATAATAAAAGTTGAATAAACTGACAGGCAAATTTGGTAAAGCATTAGATTCTGTGGAATCTTTTAGGTAAAAGGCTACTTCCTCATCTGTATGAGCAAATCTGTTCTTTCAGGATAATTTATACCTGGGTTATTCATAGATTTTTCAGGTGATTATGATCCTTCCCACTGATCGGCTGTGTAACACAGGCCATAGAACATCACCAATTGGTTCTTGCACCAGGTCCATAGTCTCTAAGTGAGCTAGCACATCTTTTAGCAAAACATCCAGGCTTGATTGACACTGTTTCAATGCAGTACACTATTACTTTCATTTTAACCATTCCACTGTGTTTCAGAAGTGTTGATTATGGCACCATTCTCTTCCATTGCTGGGCATTCTAGTACCCCGGTGTTTTGCTTTATGCTTCTTACAGTATGTTACAGACATGCATAGTTTTTTATTTTTGCTCATTTGCCTATTTGTGCTTTACTCCCTGCTACTTTTCTGGAATGCACCTCTGTAATCTCTTTCCCTCCTTCTGTTCAGTTGTCACTTCTATCATACCCTTTTCTACCAGATACCTTTTGTATTATCAGCATCTCTAGCAGATGTCTATGTCTGACCTGTGTGCTCCTCAGCACCTGTCAGCTTTTCCCCAGGTCCGAGTCTTAGTATTCCCCCTAAAAGTTGTCAGTTTTCTGGACCAGCAGCCTGGTTCCACTATGTTTAGAACCATCCTTCTCTTTACAATGTCTTCCTACCCACACACTAGTGCCAGGTCTACATTAGAGGTTTTTGTTGGTATAACAATGTTGGTTGTGGGGAATTATTTCTGGCGGCCTTTCTGCACCGCCAAGAGCCCCAGAGTCAACACAGTTATACTAGCAAAAAAGTCCTTTTGACAGTATAACTTGTTTCATTCAGGGAACTGATATAAGCTATACCAGCAAACAAACAAAATTGCCCGTATAAGCCGTGTCTCCACACGAAGGGTTTGTCAGTACAATGATCTCAGCAAACCCTTTCTAAAGTAGACGAGGCCCAAGACCCTGAAGTTCCCGCTGTCCAGTTGATCCTGCGTAGGGATCTGGAAGGATCAAAGAAGAAATGGCTCCAGAGATCCTGGACTTAAACCTTTCTCCTAATAATCTAAGTATAGCTTCCATGACCTCTCTTCTATGCCTCCCTATGTCACTGGCACCAATGTGTATCATAACCACAGACTCCTTTGTAGCTGAAGCCGCATTGATATTTGAAACAATGATATCAATTTAGGAAACAAGAAATACCTGAAAACATTCTTTAATACAAAGTATAACCATGGGGCTAATATTTTTGTGGTCAGCATTTTAGTATACTTTTATCATTATGTTAAATCTCACAGCATAGTTATCAGACAAACAGGAAAAGAGTAAGTAAGCTAACACTCATTTTAGACACTCTGTGTATCAACAGGTTTCAGAGTAGCAGCCGTGTTAGTCTGTATTCGCAAAAAGAAAAGGAGTACTTGCGGCACCTTAAAGACTAACAAATTTATTAGAGCATAAGCTTTCGTGAGCTACAGCTCACTTCATCGGATGCATTTGGTGGAAAAAACAGAGGAGAGATTTATATACACACACACACAGAGAACATGAAACAATGGGTTTATCATACACACTGTAAGGAGAGTGATCACTTAAGATAAGCCATCACCAACAGCAGGGGGGGGGAAGGAGGAAAACCTTTCATGGTGACAAGCAGGTAGGCTAATTCCAGCAGTTAACAAGAATATCAGAGGAACAGTGGGGGGTGGGGTGGGAGGGAGAAATACCATGGGGAAATAGTTTTACTTTGTGTAATGACTCATCCATTCCCAGTCTCTATTCAAGCCTAAGTTAATTGTATCCAGTTTGCAAATTAATTCCAATTCAGCAGTCTCTCGTTGGAGTCTGTTTTTGAAGCTTTTTTGTTGAAGTATAGCCACTCTTAGGTCTGTGATCGAGTGACCAGAGAGATTGAAGTGTTCTCCAACTGGTTTTTGAATGTTATAATTCTTGACGTCTGATTTGTGTCCATTCATTCTTTTACGTAGAGACTGTCCAGTTTGGCCAATGTACATGGCAGGGGGGCATCGCTGGCACATGATGGCATATATCACATTGGTAGATGCGCAGGTGAACGAGCCTCTGATAGGCTATACTTCAACAAAAAAGCTTCAAAAACAGACTCCAACGAGAGACTGCTGAATTGGAATTAATTTGCAAACTGGATACAATTAACTTAGGCTTGAATAGAGACTGGGAATGGATGAGTCATTACACAAAGTAAAACTATTTCCCCATGGTATTTCTCCCTCCCACCCCACCCCCCACTGTTCCTCTGATATTCTTGTTAACTGCTGGAATTAGCCTACCTGCTTGTCACCATGAAAGGTTTTCCTCCTTCCCCCCCCCTGCTGTTGGTGATGGCTTATCTTAAGTGATCACTCTCCTTACAGTGTGTATGATAAACCCATTGTTTCATGTTCTCTGTGTGTGTGTATATAAATCTCTCCTCTGTTTTTTCCACCAAATGCATCCGATGAAGTGAGCTGTAGCTCACGAAAGCTTATGCTCTAATAAATTTGTTAGTCTCTAAGGTGCCACAAGTACTCCTTTTCTTTTTGTGTATCAACAGTGGTTTAACACACAGAATAAAACAGTATTCTATTTAAAGCTGAAGATGACTTTTCTCTTTGCACCTATTGTGAAATTTCTTAAGAAAATGTTTTTCTTCTTACTCAAAAAAAAGTGTTAATTGTAAGAAAAGCTGAAAATCACTTGACCAACCAGCCTTCCACAAATTCTTCTTCATGTTTGCATATGGAAATATGACCTATGCAAACAGATCTAGCAGTTGGATTTAAAAGTTAACAGGACATCTCAGCATTTTTTAACAATACGATGACGCAGTACAACTGTTTGAATTAAAAGGTGTTTTGGAGCTCAGGCTCAGGGACCATTTGAGTAATTGATGCCCATTCTGCTCCCAGTTACTTTCACAGCCACTGCAAAGAAGGGCAAGATTTTGCCCTTAGTTTGAAGACATGGAATATTTTTCTTCACATAGTGACTTCATCTGGACATTGGCTCTTGTTCAGCAATAAGTTGTGCATACGGGCTTTTTTGTTTGTTTTGCTACGGTTTCTTAATGAAGTATAGAAATACATGGAAGACGTTGGAAAGGAAGGAGGCAAATACCCACGTGAGTGGCACCATTGATCTACCAATGTTTTTCACCTTACTTGGACTATACAGCCACTTCTCCATATCATTTAGCAGATGTAGAGCACATCTGTTCAGGGCCTGCAGCTGCATTGACCTTTGGATTATGACATCAAGAATGGCATTTGTACAATTAAAAATGTTATCACTCAGGGCAACCCCTGTTGCCCTCTGCCACCTTTTGGTAAATTATGTTATAAGAAAGGTTAAAAAAAAAGTTGCTGGAACTGATTCTTTTGCTGAAATATTTAACAAGTACGTCAACTTTCTCTGATCTTGGCCACGCTAGAATATTGCTCTAGTTAACATCCTGTGCTTTAACTCACTGTCTGAGATCCTCTTTCCTGCAGTGTGTTTTCTTCATCAGTTTGTATTTCTGCCAGTCAGTGTCACAAAGCACTTCCTGTTTCATCCCCACTTGACAAGGTTAAGCCATGCTGATGATCTGCAGTTGTGTGCAGCTTCATTTTTCATAGATTATTTCTGATAACCATAACATGAACTCTGGAGTATGTGTTAGGAACTGAAAACAGGCCAAGTGTTTTGTATTAGTCTGTATTCCCACATTCACCAATTCTCCAAGGGATGAAACTCAACCAATGACATGTATGAGAAAAAAGGATCAAGGCTAAAAACAATTTTCTCCCCTCTAGTTTACATTAAACAAAATCAAAAGCACAAAGAGCCTTATTCTCTTTTCACTCACATTGGTTTCACACTGGTAAAACTCCGCTGAGTTCAATAGAGCTACTCTTGATTTACACCAGTCTAACTGGGAGGAGAGTCAGGCCCAATACTGCAGCCATCTGTGGTTTAAAGCAAATTTATATAAAATAGTTCAATCTTTTTTTAAAAAAAAACAACAAACATTTATTTAGTCTTCCTATCTTTACACATTTGTACAGACACTGGGAAATCAGATTAATGGAATCTTTAACCCCCAAAATAAACCATTGATATTATTTATACATGATTGCCTTAGAATATAGTAATGACTGCAACACAGAAGAGTATGCATGGTGCTAAATTGTTAATTTTTTAATAGTTAATATAAAACTATAATAGACACAGCATAAGTGCATAAGATTTAAAAATACAGCTGTACATAACAAAGCCCTTTCTTATTTCCAGTTAGCATTTTATATATAGCTGGTGTCTTTGCATTATACAACCCTTATTTCTGTTGACAAAAAAGGGACTTGAAACCACAATGGTTCTTTAAACAAAGTGTAAAAACTATTTTTGTGTGTGCACTATTAATAGATCTCTATTCCTAGAAAATGATTATTAACTGTGTGTTTGTTCTCTACAACGCACATCCCTCTTGCAGAGCCACATTAACAATTCTGCATCACTTGCTTTCAGGTGGATTTCCTGTGGCCCATTTTTAGCTGTGCACACAGTCAATTAGTGTATATTAGTCACATCTTTTAAAAATCAACAGTCTCTGTAATCCAGAAGCATACGTTAACCTGTGTTTTGTGGGCATTTTGATTTTCTTGGCATGTAGCCTATTGCTAGCTGTGGTCTATTCCAAGATTGGGAGTACCAAAGAATTGGACGTAATCAAGGGTGGTTGGCTGTCGGGGAAAAAACAGAAAAATATCTTGATGTTCTTTGTGCCATTTAAGCACAAAGGGAAAGGAGATGGAAGTCCACTGGATTTCCCTGGGTGATGGGGAGCCCCGATCTGGCTGCTAGTTGTCTGTGCCATCTCCTCCTGCAGTACCTTGGCGCAAGAGATGCGTTAGGGTATGAATGCAGTGCTACAATAGTTCAGCTGCTCCTCCACTAGCTAACTGTGGTACTTTACAGCCAATCTTGGGCTGCTCTAGTTTACACCATGGCTAGGGCTGGCATAGAAATGGCTCCCAGAATCAGGTAGCTGTAACCATCTCCCCATTTCATTCAATGCTTGGCATAGTTGGTTTCAGCTGAGAATCTAGCCTAGTATTTGAATTAATATTAGGTTGCATAGCATGGCTATTATGAGAGAAATTCAATTAATATAATTTATATTGCAATAAAAAGTGATTCCCATTTTTTGTCATGTGACAAGCACACAAATGTAGGTCAAATGAATGTTTAGAAAGGGTCTGAAATGCATTTTTGCAAGCAGCAGTAAACATTTGTGCCAGAATGTTTTGGATTTCTCAAAGAAGTTAATCTGAACAGAGGCAAGTGAGATATCTGGCACTGGCAAAGTGAATGTTGTTTAAGCCACACCTTGATGATGTAGGATAAAAAGTTACCACAGCCAGAAATACAATAAAAGCAAGAGCATCTGAGAGATTGACATTCAGAGCTAATGTTCAAATGCTGCAGTAATGACTTTCAGACTTTTCCTGCCAACTGTTTTGGCCATCAGAGACCAGACTGAAAATCTTCTACATGCTCCAAACATTTTAGAGAAGGACAAAGAATCAGGAAGATTTAATTTATTAGGGGAGATTTCTACCATTGTATCTGTGCCTGTGGAGTCAGGCCTGCTTCCATTACTGTCAATGGCAAAACTCCAGTGGATTACAAAGGGAGCAGGATGGGGCCCTACCTGGATACTTCTTACATTTTAAGCCTGTATTTTCAAAAGAGTTTAATAATTTTGGGTGCCCCAAGTTTTGGGTGCCAGACTTGAGACACCTTACACTTTCCTGATTTGTAGAAAGCACTGAACACCTGCCTTCTGAAAATCTGCCCCCTTTAAAGTGTCACAGTTAGATGCCCTAAAATGGCAGTGCCCCAAATCATTAGTCACTTTATAAAATGTAGGCTTAATTAGTGAATGTAATGCTCTCGAAAGAAACTAGCTTGTTGGCCATGATGACTGAATTTCTCTATTTATTTACAGAACAGGTACAGCATTGGCAAGGTCAATAAACACTTCATCATTCTGCTCTGCTATTGCTTATCAATCTTCTTCAGAAAGGACAATCTCTGTGGGAAAGGGGGTATTTCAGTCTCCATATTCATTCAGTTCTTGAGTCCTCTGCTGAAAATACCAGCAAAGATGCCAATCAGTATCCAATGTAACAGTAGTAGTTTACTGATGGGAACACCTGTGAGCTGATTCTGCTCTCACATAGGTTTTTCACCATTGTAACTCCAGTGATCCCAGCAGATCCACTCCTGATTTAGGCTGGTGTAAATCAGATCAGAATCAGGCCCCTTGTGGAATCAAGCCTTCCATTGACCTGCTCCCACTTCCATGCACTTTCTTTCAAACTTTCATTTTATTCCTGTTCAATTTAAATAGCAAGCTCTTTGGGGCAGGTACAATGTTTAAATATGTATTTGTAATGTGATCTAATGCCCTATTCAGTAGGATCTGTACATAAATTCTCAATTTATTTCACATAAGCCAGCAAACAGCCGGCAGATGGCAAGCATTTTTTTCCTAGGGCCTAGTGTGTTCTATGATTTCTGTGGCTGTGGCTTTGATGTTGATCACATCAAAGTTACGGACTTATTGATTTTCTTGGACATCAGGCTAGTCTTTGTACATGTTATGTGAAAACACATTAGCCCAGTTCTGCTGATACGCTTGTGATACCAGATTGATTCCAGTTCCAGCCTTGATTGCCTATGCACGATAACCAGCTACCTGTCAGTTTGAAACTACTTATGCCTTGCTGTAGCTGCCTACCAAGTTCATTGATATTGTGTCTCAACTTAAGTCCAAACAGCTGATCCTTCATGCAGGTGACAGATGGGGAGGGCATCTTTCACCTCATGCTTGCTCCTCTCACACATTTACTTTGGTTAGAGTCAGATGCAGATGATGCTATGGTTTTGTCATTATTAGGGCTGATTCAATCCGCTTGACTTTTCAAGATCCTGAACATTTTTCATTTATGTTATGAGTAAACTAAGGAGTGAAAGTTCATTCTGCTTGGAGGCACCAGCAGAAATGCTCAAGATAGAAATTGTTTCAATGCTCATAGCTGAATCTGAGCTCTGCTCTAAACACCAGATTACACTATGTGGTGATAAACGGCTAATCCTTCTCCAGCCATTTCTGTTATCCAGGTTGAGATATTGGAAGTATCCCAATAAAGTGGAAATTAATTCCTGTTAAATAAATTTCAGGATGTGGATTCATGGCCATGTCTTTCATTCAAACTAACACCTACATAAGTGTGTATTGTTTAAGAGGCATTGACTGTAATTACAAATGGTAAGGGTGCCTCAGTAGTTCTGTGCTTCAAAACCAGCTGTCCATCCGGAAAGTGGCTTTTATCATTGTTTGTTATTTGTACAGTACCAACAGGCTGATGGCCTACTCAAAAGCAAGTGTCTTCCTGCCTTGAAGAGTTTGCAGTCCAAATAGATAGTGCAGGAGAGAGAAGAGCCACAGATTCACTACTTAGCAAACTCATCAGTCTACCCTCTGCTCACCTTGGGCTGCTCAGCAAAGTCATGGCTGAAATAAGATAGAGGGCAAAGAGGGAGGGAAATTGAAGGGGCAGAGGTAGAAAGGACAGATGTGCATTGGGCAGAGAGAACGAGGCAGAGCCATTGCTGTGGTAGGTGAGAGGCAGGATGGAAGGTGAACAACAGTCAAGGGCAATAAAGTAAATGAGAGCAATGCATCCAGACGTAAGTGAATGAAGATTCCAGGAGGTTGTGAAGGCATCTCCCAGTGGCTGCTGCTGTCACGCCCCATGTGGAGGTAGAAGGCCTGCCACTGTGCCTGGTGGCTAAATTTGACCCTTAGCACGTCATGGTAGCTGTGTGCAGCAGAGCATGGCCCTCAATCTACAAAAAGGACATGATTGCCAAACAACCTACTACCCCAGAAAAGCTTTAAAATGCATAAGGCTGAAATGAAGCATAAAAACAACTAACAAATACATTGCTGATTACCACAGCAGTCTCTATTTTTGATTCTTTTTTTTTTTTTTTTAGGGGAGTGAAAAATATATTCTAAAAAATAAGGTCACTGAGAGAAGCTTTCTTTGGCAAAAAAGAAAAAGCATTTTAAAAGCAGCAGGAGACCAAATACCAAGGCCACTCTTGGACAGCAGTTGCTATGGTAATCGTAACACAGAACTTTCCTTAGGCACATGCAGGACATTTTGGGTGTAAGGGGACTGTTGCCCCCTTACTAACATTCAGTGGGGGTGTTTTAGTTGCTAGCTCCCAGTACCAAAAGGGGAAGGGTCTATGGGAAATCAGGACCCTGAGACTGATAGTCCCCAGGAACAATGGGGAGAGGCCAATGCTCCAGGTCAGCCTGAATGACAGGGCGGGCAGGCTAATCAGGGAGTCAGGAGGCCAGGGAGGTCCTGTCCTTAGTGTGAGCTGGATTTGCCTGGGTCAAACAGAATGGGGCTAAGCTAAGGAGAAAGCAGGGGCCCACACTGAGCCAGGGAGCAGAGCTGTGCCAGATCCAGAGAGAGCAGACCCTGTCCTGGGAGCAGAGCTGCAGCCCCAAAGCCAGAGGCACAGCCCAGAGAGAGCAGACTTGCCCTGGGAGCAGAGCTGCAGCAACCAGAGCCAGAGGGGCCAAAGAACAGCCCAGGGAGCTGGAGGCAGAGCAGCAGCAGCAGCAGCAGTGCAGAGACAGAGCGGTGCAGCTGGGGTTGGAGCAGTCCAGAGCTGGGTGTGGTGAGCAGCTGGGGAGAGCGAGGGGGACCCTGGACAGCGGGCCCAGCACAGGGAGACGCCTCAGCCAAGAGGCTCTGCAGGCCAGGCTTGGATCATAAGCCCGACAGGGCGGGGGCGACACTGGGAAGAAGAGTCCTACCACTTAGAGCCTGAGAGCATGAGGCCACCACCAGAGCAAGTGTCCAACCCACAGCACCCCTGCAGCACAGCCAGGGCTTGAGAAGGTGGCCTGGGACTTACAAGGACCAGACTGTGAACTGCCCTGACATTCCAGAGACACTGTTTGTGATGTTCCTTGCCACAGAGCGGGTTGATGTGTTTCCTTTAACTTTTCTCATTTTCCCTTATTCTTTTTAAAATTAATCGTTGATTAAATAAATTGCATTTGCTTTAACTTGTATGTAATGGTCCTTGGGTCAGAGAAGTGCCCAGTGCAGAGAGAGTACCCCGGAGTGGGGACACCCTAGCCCCTATCCTAGGTGACCACAGCAGGGTTGGGGGTCGAGCCCCCCAGGAATCTTGGGCCCAGCCTTGTTGGGGTTACGAGGACTCTGCCAGACAGGAGAGTGGAAGGGGAGTCCTCAAGGGCAGAGAGGCCACTGGGTAAAGGAGGTGGGAGCGAGGACTCGGATCTTTTCACTAACCCACTTCACCGGGGTAGTGCAGAAGCCAGGAAAGTTCCCCACAATAGCGGGACTATTCCTCTGCTTACATGGGTATAAGTGTGCATGCAGGTCATAGGGTGGAGAACAGCTTGTGTTTTGGGGAAATTTTCAAAACCTTGAAATAATGGAAGATCTGTCCCTTTAAAGGATAATACAGTCAACGATCTCCCTCCACAACGTAGAACATGGAACAAAAAGCATCTGGACACTTACGCAAAAGGGTGGAGGGGTTGGAGAGGTTGTTTTAAGAAAATATTCGGCATTGCTTTCTCAAATGATATATGAAGCAGAGGCTGAATTTTTAAAAACAAAATACTCAGAGACATTGAAAAATAGTACTCATTTCCTAACTGCTGCCCAGTAGCAAGGTTCCATCTTAAGTGTTTGGAGAGCAGTGCCATGGTCTCTGAGAGTCCCACATCTTTAATGTATCTAACCTCACACCCCTCCTGTGAGGTAAGGACATACTATTCTCCACGTTTTACAACTGGGGTGCTGAGACACAGAGGGGCAAAGTGACTTGCCCAAATTCACACAGGAAGTTTGTGTCAGATCAGGACCTCAGGCCTTGGCCACTAATCTAACCACTGGACCGTCCTCCTCCTCTATTAGAGACATAAAGGTTAGAAGACATTAACTAAGTTTTTATTTTAAATGTGCTTTATTTATAAATCTGGGGTTCTGTTAGTACTGTGGTAAACTCACCAATAGGTGATTCTTTTGTGACGGAGCCCTGAATGAGTTAATACGCAAACTTAACTCTGAGAAAGGGCTCCTGGGACTCACCTTGCATGTCATTAATGACTATCCTTAAAAATGAAGAACAGAACTTAAGGCCATAAGGGGGCCAGCAGATCATCCTGTCCGACCTGCATATCACAGGCCACCAACCAACCCACACGCTAAACCAAACAGCTGAAATTACACCGAAGTAGTAGAACTCTCAACGGGCTAAGATAAGGCGTATTGCTGTAGCAAAGCTTTTAGTGTTTTGGGGAGACTCTGGAAGGGTTTTGTGTCTTTGTTCGGAGAGTAATCAGAAATAGATCAATGACAACTGTAACTATATGGGCTGTGAATAGGGGTTGCTACAGAAGTACTGTTATTTAATGATGGCTACTATGTATGCAACCATGAAACAGACTATTGGGACCTAAATAAAGTCCATTCTGCTGTTGATTAAATCTGTCTGAATTGTTCCCTATAGAGACCATTCCATTGAACCAATATTTATTGCACTAGTAAAGTATTTTGAAATTAGGAAAGAGCTACATTTAGGGTTAAACATTGAATTCAATGACTAAGCTAATTTTGAACCCAATTGCTTAGGGTTTAGGGTTTAGCAGGGTTTAGGCTCCATGCTCATTGGAAGAGTGGTCTAGATTAAAGAGAGAAATCAGTGGTTTTAATCGTGAATTTTTTAAAAAATAATTAAGAGATGACAAATATAGTGGGACAAGGAAGCCTACCTGCCCTTAGCTGAACCTGCATAGCAGGGAAAGAAAGGCCTCCCACAGGCCTGAACACCTTGTCTTTTTCCCTCTCTCTATTAAACATGGATGTAGTTAAAGGTTTTTGAGGTTTTTTTAATTGTGAATAAGACCATAAACTGTCCTCTGGAGGTAAGTGTCAGTTGCTACTTTAGCTACCAGACTATGCCATAGAATGCATAGAAAAGCAGCATGGCCTACTGAAGTGGTCCTCAAACTTTTTACCTCACACTCCCCATTACCCTTCTCTACACCCCCACTTCTGGAGCCATGGTTGGGAGCTGGGGCTTGGAGAAGGGCCATGGCTGGGGCTGGGGCCACAGCTGGGAGTGGGTCTGGGGCCATGGCCATGGGCAGGGGCAGGGGCAGGGGCTGAGCTGGGGCTGGAGCTGCAACCGGGCTGGGAGCTAGGACTGAGGCCAGGGCCACAGCTGTGGGCCGGTCTGGGGCCAGGAGCAGGTCTGGGGGTGGGGACGTGGCTGTGTGTGGCCTGGGCCCCACCGTCCATGTTCCTCCATGCCCCGCTATGAGGGCCCACCCCACAGTTTGGGGATCACTGGCCTAGTAGATTTCTGGGATTGATGTCAGCATGGTCTAGTGGTTGGATTGCTAGGAACCAAAAGAACTTGATTCTTTTCCTCGCTCTGCCATTGGCTATGAGCATATCATGTCATCACCCTGTGTTGATGTTTCCCCTTAGGGTATAAACTCTTTGTGGGCAGGAGTCCAAAAAAACTTTTTTTGACTAGTGTCCCCATGGGTGCTCCACATCAGGTACGCATGTCCTCCATGTGCCATTGATCGGAAGTTTTTGGTAGCAGTGTCCATTTGGCCCATGCATGCACCCTACTTCTCATAAGCCATACCAAGGAGATATAGGGCTGTGCAGGCAAACAGCCCTCGGTACCTTCTCAACTCCTCTACAGCCTGAGACAGAGCTTTTGGCAGTGTCCGCCTTCTGCTTAGTAGCTATAGCTTCAAGTTCTGGTTTTGAAATTTAGTGTTTTTGTTTATCTTCATTTAACTTGATTGTATTTTTGGAGAATCTGGAGCTGTTTGGTTTCATAGCTGTAGACAATACCACACCATGTCTACCCCTGGTGACAAAGACCAAAAGCTCCTCAACCATTTTGGACATAAAAGCTATTCTTCTGCAATGAGTTCCACAGGCTAGTTATGCATTGTGTGAAGAAGTACTTCTTCTTGTTGTATTAAACCTGCCATCTATTAATTTAATTGAATGATCCCTGGATTTTTTACTGTGTGAAAGGATAAATAACACTTCTCTATTCATTTTTTCCACACCAGTCCTGATTTCATAGAACTCTATCATCTCTCCCATTAATCATCTCTTTTCCAAACTGAACAACCCTAATCTTTTTAGACTCTCCTCATATGGAAGCTCTTCCATACCCTTGATCATCTTAGTTGCCCTTATCTAAAACTTTTCCAGTTCCACTATGTTATTTTGAGATGGGGTAACCAAAACTGGACACTGTATTTAAGGTTTGGGTGCACCATGAACTTGTATAGTGGCATTATGATATTTTCTGTCTTATTTTCTATCCCTTTCCTAATATTTCCTAGGTTTCAGAGTAGCAGCCGTGTTAGTCTGTATTCACAAAAAGAAAAGGAGTACTTGTGGCACCTTAGAGACTAACAAATTTATTAGAGCATAAGCTTTCGTGAGCTACTGAAGTGAGCTGTAGCTCACGAAAGCTTATGCTCTAATAAATTTGTTAGTCTCTAAGGTGCCACAAGTACTCCTTTTCTTTTTGCTAATATTTCCTAAAAATTCTGTTAACCTTTTTTGACCACTGCTGCGCATTGAGATGAAGTTTGCGGAGAATTATCCATGGTGATTCCAAGATATTTCTTGAGTGATAATAGCTAACTTAGAACCCCTCATTATTTTGTGTAGTTGGCATTATTTTTTTCAATGTGCATAACTTTGCACTTGTTGAATTTCATCTGCCATTTTGTTGCCCTGTTATCCCATTTTGTGAGATCCCCCTGGAACTCTTCACAGTCATCTTTGGACTTAACTATTTTGAATAATTTCACAATTTAGGACTTCAACTCAATATTGAAAAGTCTGTTCTAACTCTAGTTCGACAGATAGACTTTATCAGGACTTCTTTGGATGCCACAACTACGAGAGCTTACCTTTCTGTGGACAGATTTACAACACTAACAAATCTTATTATGATGATTCAAACAAGTCTCCAAACTACAGCAAGCAATTGCCTCCAGCTGCTGGGTCACTTGGCAGCTAGTATTTTCATAACACCACCTACCAGGCTACATCTAAACTGACTTCTGGGTTGACTCAGAACAGTTTATATCCCAAATAAACATGGGTTAGACAAGGTCATATCTGTCCCCCGTCAGGTGTTAGATTCTTTCAGTGGAGTTAGGATCCATCCAAAGTCTGTGCTGGAGTCCTTTTCACCCAACCTGCACCTACAATTACTAAACTTGTCTTTAGATGCATCGCTTGTAGGGTAGGGAGCTCATCTGG
Source organism: Dermochelys coriacea (assembly GCF_009764565.3). NCBI lineage: Eukaryota > Metazoa > Chordata > Testudines > Dermochelyidae > Dermochelys > Dermochelys coriacea. Next base: position 82,784,141 of record NC_050068.2, read on the forward strand.
GGTTACAAGCCAATCGAGGCAAATGTCTGCCTCAAGAGTCACTCTTTCATATCGACCTCCTATAGTTGTGAACACTCAGAAATACCTACATTCATTTTTTTCCATTAATCAGGGACAATCCATCAAAATCATGACAAACAACATGGCCTGCAAGTTCTAAATAAATGTTAGATGGGGTGGGATCTGAATTACCCAGGAAAGAATTTTCTGTAGTATCTGGCTGGTGAATCTTGCCCATATGCTCAGGGTTTAGCTGATCGCCATATTTGGGGTCAGGAAGGAATTTTCCTCCAGGGCAGATTGGAAAAGGCCCTGGAGGTTTTTCGCCTTCCTCTGTAGCATGGGACACAGGTCACTTGCTGGAGGATTCTCTGCTCCTTGAAGTCTTTAAACCACGATTTGAGAACTTCAATAGCTCAGACATAGGTGAGGTTTTTCGCAGAAGTGGGTGGGTGAGATCCTGTGTCCTGCGTTATGCAGGAGGTCAGACTAGATGATCAGAATGGTCCCTTCTGACCTTAGTATCTATGAATCACAGAGGGCCAAAATTCCCCTCCTTATGTGCCAAAGCAGTAAAGCTGTGCAACTGGTGTGTAGTCAATCACATTCTCATTTCAGCCTCTTCACTTCCAGGCATACGGAATATTAGGCCTATGATCTGAGCAGACATTCTCTGGACAGCTCTCTGGACAAGTAGGACTGAACCTTTAAATCCTTAGGCAGATATTCCTGATGTGGGGGGTTCCATACATGGACCTTTTCATGACTGCCATCAACAGGAAAAGCAAAGGGCTCTGTTTGAGGGGAGGTCTGGGTCCTCAGTCCTTGGGAGATGCCTTTCTTACCCCTTGGACCAGGAGCCTTCTGTATGCATATCCTCTGACACCTCTGATTTTGTTTTGAACAAGATCAAATAATTCACAGCCAAGGTCATTCTAGTGGTACCAACTTGGCTGAGGCAGGTCTGGTACCCTTATCTGATTCACCTTGTTGCTTGTCCAGCAAAGCAGCTCCTGCCCATTCCACATCTGCTGTCCCAGGATTCGAGTTTGTCTCTCCACACTGACATGGCCATCCTCGGACTCTGAGCATGGCTCCTTGATGGTTCTTGGGAATAGAGGATTCCCGTTTATCAGAAGTAAAACAACCTTATTAAACAGCAGAAAGATCTCTATTAAAATATTTACCTTCAGAAATGGAAGGGATTTCACCATTGCTGTTCTCAGCATCAGTTTTCATCTGTTCATTTCCCCCTCTCAGCTGTTCTTGATTACCAACTGGAATTAAAGAAATCAGGTCTTTCAGTGAGTTCAATCAGAGTTTACTTGGTAGCTATTACAGTCTTTCATTCCCCTATACAGGTATTTTCAATTTGTTCTCATCCCACAACAGCAAGATTCATCAAGGGTTTGGGTAACTTGTTTCCCCCCACAAATGAATGAGCTACTCCGATATGGGATCTGAACTTGGTCCTTAATGGTTCTATGAAACCTCCCTTTGAGCCATTAGCTATGTACTCTGTTGCATTTGTCTGTGAAAAGCATTTTTAGTGGCTATCAGCTCTTCCTGCAGTGAATCAGATCCAGTGGTTTAGGGAGAAACTATGGGTCTTGTACTAGTCTTGTTCTGTGCATGCCATTTCTATCAGCAGGGTTCTGTGCACAGATCAGTTGCAATGCATGATCTTAATGTCATAAAGGGACACTTACTTCTACACTTAAGTATTATATTGTATTGGATCTCTTTCTATCTGAAAGAAGGAAAGCCGTCTAGTACAAAGTTAAAGGAATTAAAGATATCGTCCAAATTTTCAAACAGGCCAGACTTGAGGTCATTACTCACTTCTTCAAGTAAAAGTGCTCTTGGTCTTGGGGAATGGGAGAATTGCCAGAGGAAGGATTGAGTGAGGGGTGGAAGATGGGGCCCTTTTACATTCCGCTGGCTCTGTTTGTAAAATGGGATGGCTTGTGTTTGTTGTACTTAAATTAGAACTGTGCAAAAGGACGGGTACTTTTAGTGAAAAATGTATCTCTTCCTAAACAGGAGGTTTCATGCCTCCTGGCATTCTGCGTGTTTTGTGATATTTCAGGGCAGTAGCTATTGTTGAAGTTAAAAAGTCACTTTTATGCAAAATGGGCTTGTGAAATGGGTTATGAACTGCAGAAGTGGCAAGCAAAACTGGGATGTAAGCAACCTTTGCCACCTCTTTTTGGAGAGGAGAGACAGAGTAACATCCTATATACATGGTTTTTTTTTTAATGGAAGGGTCATATAGGAGGATGGGGCAGAGAACAGCAGAGGAGAAAAGGTACACATAAAGCCATAGAGGAGGTAAAGGAATACTTTACCTTGGATGAGGAACAGACCTTGCAATGTTTTACTAAATGCACTGTACGAAGGCCGGAGGTGAGCCCTTAGTCTGAGTCAGGCATAGGAACTACAGCAATGGGCATATGCTTTAAGACCCTTCCCAGAAACGGGAGTTGAACTTTTCTTTCCCTCTTCAGGATGTGTAGAACATTCCTTTGTGAAGCCTACATAATTAATACAATTCAATTCCAGTAAAAATTGAGAGGCATATGAAAGAACACTGCATGCTGTAAATTTTCTTCATCGTGTGACCTTGACATGTTTCATTATTTTAAATCCTTAATTGTGCAATTTAAAACCCTTTTTAAGCATCCAGTTCTCTAGAGGAATAGTTATAGTTTTACACAACACTCCTATGTTGGCTCTTCAGTGATTATTGAGAAAATCCTGTGAAATACTATATTAGAGAACCATTATATGGGTTACAGAGTAGCAGCCGTGTTAGTCTGTATTCGCAAAAAGAAAAGGAGTACTTGTGGCACCTTAGAGACTAACAAATTTATTAGAGCATAAGCTTTCGTGAGCTACCGATAGTGAGCTGTAGCTCACGAAAGCTTATGCTCTAATAAATTTGTTAGTCTCTAAGGTGCCACAAGTACTCCTTTTCATTATATGGGTTAGTTATAGTATAATGACTGTTGTATATACTTGCTAGCTTACTGTTCCTTCATAACTTCAATACTTTTCATAATTACTGGACCACGATGTTCACTTGAGGAATGTCCCTGGGGAAAGCAGATACTTTTAGAGGCAACCGTCAGCAATGATAGTTCAACTGGTTCAAAACCAGTTCACCACATTTAAAGTAGGAAACTGTAGTTCTGTGGAATTAATGAAGGAATTATATAGCAACACAGCCCAAAAATTGTACTGCTCCATTTACCCGTTTTGCAACCATAATAGCCACCAATTATTATTTAGTATTTATATTATGGTAGCATCTGCAGCTCCCAATCAATATCAGAGACCTATTGTTTTGGATGCTATGAAAATATTTTGGTAGTATTTTAGTGCTAATTTAATAATGTAGGAGTATTCACTGCATCATAAAGCTCTCAGTCCTTCTTGTGACTATGTATGATGCCTAACAACTTTATCTCTTGTTGAAGTCAGATTGCTCAGTGGTTTATAGTAATCTGAAAGACAGCCAGGCCTTTTCCCCTTCCCCACTACTGGAGTAGCTCAGGCATACCTGACATGGCTAAACTTCTCATCCTCTGTCCTGAAGAACCAGCCTACTCTGCTCCATAAGCCCTAAGATCCCACTTACAGGTCTGAGGGTAAATTTATATTGGAACCCAGATCTTAGGTCTAGCCGTCTAAAACTGGAAACCTTCTCTCTGCAACTAGCTGCTGGGCATCTAACAAACAAATAACAGGAAAACAAAACAAGTTTAGCAAACGCTGGCTTTTTCTCCCAATACCTTTTCCTTGTCTTCAGTGACAGACTGCCCAGTCATATGCCCCTTATGGCTGGAATACCCTTCCTGAACAGTTTTGCAAGGTTCCTTCCCCCTCCACATTTAAGTTCCTCATTATATTCCACTTCTGCCACAACATCTACATAAAACTAGCCAACAGTGGAGAAGGTCAGAAAATGTTTTTTCCCCTCATAGAAAAATTCAAAGTTTCAAAGAAAAATTAAAAAGGGTTGGTTGAAAACTGTTGGTTTAAAAGAGAAAAATTTTGATTTGGAAATACTGTGGTGCCTTGTGGGAATTATAGTTGGGAATTTCATGTCCTCCTTCTCTGCAGGGTGGACTCCTCTGCCAGATTATATATCCCATGATGAAGCATAATCTCCCCTCTTGCTGAGCCACCGCATGCATGGTAGGAGTCCCTGGCTGTGATGGATGTTGGGAGATGTAGTCCAGCTGGGGAACCCAGTCCATAGAGGATAATGGGGGTATGAAGCACCGAAATTATAGCCCCTATGATGCACTGTGGCAGCATTTCTGAACTGAAGATTTTCAGTTTCCAGCCAAAAACAGAAAGCTATTTCGTTTTCAGGTGTTTGGATATTCAATGAAAAAAATCAAAATTTTCTATGCAAGCAGGTGATTTTGGCTAAAAATTGTGTTTTGTTGAAATTCTCCCATCTCCTCAATCTTTCTTCCACCGTCTCCTCCTTGTTGTCTTGTTTCCCTCTTGTTATATTATGTCTCATTTATCGTCAGATTCTTCTACCTTTATTTGGGTGGTATAGTACCTCATTCTGCCATTAGTCCCATTGATTATACGCAAAGTAAGATACTACTCAAAAGGAGGCAGAATCTGAAACTTAATTTCTGAACTCTTTGGGACAGAATTAATGTGTTTTCTCTCTTGGGAGACAGAAATAATAAATACATATAACTAACAAAGAGTCGCAAGCCCATCTCTCTTCTCCTTTTCAGCTCAGCTAAGAGATTTGCTTTAATTTTTTTTCTCTTATTAAATCTCTTGTATGTTCTCCTCTCTTTCTTATGGTCCTGTGTTGTTTTTTAATTTCTTCCATGCTGTTGCAGTAGTGCTCAGTGATGATGAAAGAACACCTGGGCATTACAATAATGTGCTCCAATATTATCTTTAGAAGTGCCATCTTGCATAGATTGGACCAGGCCCTCTTAGAGGTCCAGAGAGGCCTGGGCCACTTCCATCTTTTGAAGCCCCTAGCCATAATACAAATAAAAAATGACGACACATGGTCTAATCTTATGCCATCAGAACTGACAAATTTTATTAATATTTATGAACATATTTTACTCTTTAATATGATAAAATCTATATCCATTAACAAAAAAATTATGTCTTTTACAGATCACATCTCTTATTTGCTTAAAATTGCAGCTCTAAGCTGAGAGTGTGTCACATTTTGGTCCGATAGGGATGCACATAAAAATAAGTTGTGAAACTTATCAAATGCCAAAAAATTAACAAGTGTCTAAATTTAAGGCCCCCTTTGAGCTTGAGGCCCAGGCCAAATAGTGATTCCACCCCCCATGGACTGGACCATGATGTTCATTTGAGGAATGTCCCTGAGCAAAGCAGATATTTTTAGCGGCAACTGCCAGCAATGAGTGGTTCAAAACCAATTCACCACCATGTTTAAAATAATCAACATCTTCCTCTTTCAACCTGTGGTTCCACGGTAGTTTTGTCTTATTATGCTTTAGATTAGTCAGTAGCAGCTGCATATATTTGATCAGACTCAACTGAATTCTGTCAGGCTGGCATTGTATTTTACAGCCCCCTCTTCTTTATGAATACAAATATTCTAGCATTAGAATTTTCTAAATTACATTGCTGAGATTGACCAGCCTGAGAATTTTGCTACTGCACAAATTGAATAAGTGCCTTTCCTACAAAGCGCATACCATTTCAATTCCCATTTAAGTCATCAAATTGGAAATGTGATACATTCAGTTAATCTTCAACAGGCAATTTCAGATATTATAGATCCACTTATATCTTGTGATGAATTACTTCAGTGTTTGGCAAATACTAAATAACGTTTTTTGTTGACGTGGAAGTGTGACCTGCGGGCTGCAGCTGGTTCCAATGTTTGTTACTGTTTGTGTCCAACCAGTCTGTCTCTTCTTCTCTCTGTTCTCCCCTTCTTGAAGCACAGCTGGTTTATGTCTGTCACAAGCAATGGAAGGACATTTCCGAGCTGGAAATTACTGAAAGGATCCAGTGCTGATGGCTTTTGGAGTTGCCAATCCAGAGAGCAGCTTTTGGCTCCTGCTGAGAACAGTATGTCTGCAGTTTGACCATTTATCTCACTTTTTACATACTTGAGCTGGGAAAAAAAAAAAAAGGATTGTGCAAACACTCACAGCTCATTCCCTCACACCTCTTCCTCCCTACCCTCTCCTTATCAAGTATTGCAGCAGCAATAAAATGTGTCAAATAAGCTGAATGAAGTTGTCTAGTTTTGAGATATTAACAGGGAATTACATCATGATTAAAATGTATGACTTTGAAATTATCATTGGCTAATGATTATGTGAAAAAATAATAAAACTCTCCCAACCACAATGGGCATTGCCAGACTAAGTTACAGTTAAATGCTTTAGGCCCAAATTTTCAAACTTAGGTGCCTAAAGATGGTCATTTAAAGCCAGTTAGGCATTTGAGTAAGTGAGCTGATGTTCAGAGGTGCTGAGCTTAAAGTGCTTAAGAGCAGCTGTTGATCAGCTCATCTGTGGGGGAAGGGGGGAAATATCAGACCACGTATTTAGATGCCTAAATATGGATTTAGGTGCCTAACTTCAGGCATCCAGTTTAGAAAATGTTGGCCTTCAGACTGTCTGGGGCTAAAGGAGAGTACCTCCAGCTTTTAAGATGCAAGGAAAAAGTGAAATATATATTCCAGGATTTTGCTGCTGGGTGTAGAAGAAGAAGAAGAGATCAGAATTAACAGGGAGGCAACGTCTCCACACCAAGTACATTCTGTTTATCTTGGCCTATTGCAGATAGTTCTACAGAGGCAGCACGCCCTGCTTTCATTGGTTCAGTAGAAGGTCAGGAATTTTTGAACCAGACTGTAGCGAGGTTGAAGGAGATCTGCTAAAATAAATGCTGTTACTGTTTGTTCTACCTTTTTTATTAAATTTTAAATTGCTTCTTAACGTTCCTTCAGCTTAAAGAGGCCTTGTTTGTCTGCCCAGTCATATAAAAAAAGAGTAATCTTGGCTGTTTAATCTCTGTGATATAGTTCTTTATGCATTCTTCTCATTCTCAGTCTCTCCCATGCCCTTTGTTAAAGCCACTTTAGCTTCAACCAGTTGTTCCTCTCCATCACAGTCTTCATTTCTTCTCCCTCTGCCACTACAGTTATTCAGTAAAAGTATGTTTATACAAGGAGGAATGCTATCTTCCTGCCCTGGGCATTTTAGCTCACCTGTTGGTCAAAACCATTCACGTCCGCCTGCTTCTCAGACTCCATGGAGACTGCATGTAAAGCTGAAATGAGGTGACACAAACATCATAAAAAGGTCTGTTTGCTTCAGGTCAGATATTGAGGAACTCCTGATATGTATCCACCAGGTAAGTGGAAGTAAACATCCTTCTGACTATACAGGATAAAGAAAGCTCACAATAATGTCTCTTGTTTCTTATCTTTAGTCTTCAATGAGGTGTCACCAGATGTCAGGAACTGGAATGAGCTTCACCCTCCTCCACCTTCCGCCCCATTTCACTGGCAAATTATAACAGCTCAACTGATATATCAACTGAGTAAAGGTGTAGCATATGTCATGTTTGACAGAGATGAAATACCCATTTATAATTTCTTTAATCAATGCTTCCTTTCTCTTCTACTGATAGGCCGTGGAGATAGTCAAAACAACTGGTATGTTTTGCAGAAGCCTACTTGCCCCTCCACACACCTCTTCCAGTTGCTGTTCAGATACACATGTAAATAGTGTGACATAATATTTGTAAATACAGAGAAAGAATGGTGAAAGTTCTAGTCCATCCATGTCTACTATACTCTGGACTAGTGTATAGATTTCAGGTAGGAATGTACTGAAGATCCCACTAAGGAAGGAATAGTTCAGCTGTCATGAAATACTAAAATAATGGAAAGACTCATTCACGAATTAACTGTTTGCAGATGTACAGAGAAACATTTGGGAATAATTTGATTAATATTGTTTGCTCAGTGCTGCTGCAGGACAAACAATGAGAGCGAAATTATTTGAATAATTTGACAATTGATGGAAACAACCAATCTATTTACTATTTATCCGAAAGCATGTTTTTATTGAATAGAAAAGCTCTCTAAAGCCTGGATCTTATAACTGGATATTTGTGGGTGTACCCCTCAGCCCATGTCGAGCCAATTGGGCTTCATGAAAGTGCAAGGGTCTATGCATGTGGATTCAATTGCAGGGTCAGGCCTTGGCCTCCCTCAGTGTTTGAGCAAGTGGGATTGATATATGTGTGGGACTTTTGCAGAGAAGACTGAGGCTCATTTAACGCAGTGTTGAGGGCAATATAGATAAAAAGTTGGTATTTTTATCTTATATCTACCCTAGCTGCATACAGGTTGTAAGTAAAATTGTCAATAATCAAAAAATGTTCTGTGCCATAGAGCCCACACAAACCTGGTAGAATATCAACCATCCTTTGAAATGATCAACCAGGGAGAATTCCACTGACATGCAGATATTTACTTCCAGCTGCCACTGAGACCTTAGCTATAGCATATAGCCAGCAGCAAGGCAGCAGCATCCGACCCCCCCCCCAGGCTCTCCCTCCATTGAACTGGAGACTCCGCCTCTTATATTTCCTGTTCTGCCCCTCTGCTTCCAGTGCAAGGGGCAGGCCCGGCCTGGCTCTATCCACCAGGAGTGGGGAATGATTCCTCCCTGTTGGTGTCAGAGAGAAGCCGTTCAGCCTCACTACAAACTCCTTTTTCTCTTATCAACTCAGCTAATTATTATTGCAATCTCCTTAGCAGGGAAAGAGGTGTGCAGTGGTTGAGGACTTTATTCCTTTAATATGTAAGGGGACACTTGCTCCCTTACTAACATTCAGTGGGGTGTTTTAGTTGCTAGCTCCCAGTACCAAAAGGGGAAGGGTCTATGGGAAATCAGGACCCTGAGACTGATAGTCCCCAGTAACAATGGGGAGAGGCCAATGCTCCAGGTTAGCCTGAATGACAGGGCGGGCAGGCTAATCAGGGAGTCAGGAGGCCAGGGAGGTCCCGTCCTCAGTGTGAGCTGGATTTGCCTGGGTCAGACAGAGTGGAGCTGAGCTAAGGAGAAAACAGGGGCCCACACTGAGCCAGGGAGCAGAGCTGTGCCAGATCCAGAGAGAGCAGACCCTGTCCTGGGAGCAGAGCTGCAGCCCCAAAGCCAGAGGCACAGCCCAGAGAGAGTAGACTTGCCCTAGGAGCAGAGCTGCAGCAACCAGAGCCAGAGGGGCCAGAAAAGCAGCCCACGAAGCAGGTCAGTGCTGGGAGCAGAGTCACAGAAGCAGCCTGCAGAGCAGACCTGTCCTGGGAGCAGAACTGCAGCAACCAGAGGCAGAGGGGCCAAAGAAGCAGCCCAGGGAGCTGGAGGCAGAGCAGCAGCAGCAGCAGTGCTGAGACAAAGTGTTGGAGCTGGGGTTGGAGCAGTCTGGAGCTGGGTGTGGTGAGCAGCTGGGGAGAGCGAGGAGGACCCTGGGCAGCAGGCCCAGCACAGGGAGATGCCTCAGCCAAGAGGCTCTGCAGGCCAGGCTTGGATCGTAACCCCGACAGGGCAGGGGCGACACTGGGAAGAAGGGTCCTACCACTTAGAGCCTGAGAGCATGTGGCCACCACCAGAGCAAGTGTCCAACCCACAGCATCCCTGCAACACAGCCAGGGCCTGAGAAGAAGGCCTGGGACTTACAAGGACCAGACTGTGAACAGCCCTGACATTCCAGAGACACTGTTTGTGATGTTCCCTGCCACAGAGCGGGTTGATGTGTTTCCTTTAACCTTTCTCATTTTCCCTTATTCTTTTTAAAATTAATTGTTGATTAAATAAATTGCATTTGCTTTAACTTGTATGTAATGGTCCTTGGGTCAGAGAAGTGCCCAGTGCAGAGAGAGTACCCCGGAGTGGGGATACCCTAGCCCCTATCCTAGGTGACCACAGCAGGGTTGGGGGTCGAGCCCCCCAGGAATCCTGGGCCCAGCCTTGTTGGGGTTACGAGGACTCTGCCAGACAGAAGAATGGAAGGGGAGTCCTCAAGGGCAAGGAGGACTCTGGGTAAAGGAAGTGGGAGTGAGGACTCCGATCCTTTCGCTAGCCCACTTCACCGGGGTAGTGCAGAAGCCAGGAAAGTTCCCCACAATAGCGGGACTATTCCCCTGCTTACAAATAGGTAATCATTTAAGATAGGGTAACAACATAATGTAGCTATGTATGATTTGGCAGATTTGTTGTACAGAACACTTGTTCTTTGGATAGCCCTGTTTCCTTAATAGATATTTGCTAAAGTAGACTCTGAGGGATGGAAATAAAAACTTCATTATGATGCGTTATAGGGTTATGAAAACTTAGATTTATGTTTGTCTCGCTTGCTTTTAATGCATTTGTGCTACTTTCTCAAGAATTAACCCTAGAATGCATTTTTTTACTACTTTCTCTAAACACTTTTTACATCTAGAGTTAAAAAGGACAAAATCAGAGCAAATATACTTATTCAGCCAAGTAATTCCTGACCACCAGAAGTCCTATACTTCAGTATTCAAAAATTCAGATGAAAATATTGGACAAAGGATTAATTTGTTCCCTGCATTTATAATTTTTTTTTTAAAAAGCAGCACATAGTGTTGTAAATTACAGCCTTCTAGTACCTACCATCACAAAGTCTTTAAAAACTGCATGCCTGATTTTGCTCTCATTTACACTTCTAAGATAATCAGGTTCTATATCACTCTCTTTTCTTTGACCTAATTCTGAAATAGTTACCCCAGCAATGGAGCATAACTCACTATTATAATAACAAGAGGAGAGTCCGGAATCCAATGCAGGGGTTCAAATTGTGGGGAAGGTGCTGACATGGCAGGAGAAGCCGATGGGGAAGATAGACTTGTGAGGTACAGTGCAGGAATCAGTGTGACCAGAGAAGGGACATTGGTGGTAATCAAGGTGAGAAATGACCAAGGGGTGGACCAGAATTTGGTGGTAGGGATGGGAAGTATGAAATATGGAGATCTTACAGAGATGAGCCAGCAGAATTTAACAACCAAGAGCAGGGACTAGAGAGCCTTTGTTTACCAGAAACTGGGACTGGGTTGCAGAGGATAGATGACTTAATGATTACCTGCTCTGTTCATTCCCTCTGGCGCACCTGGCATTGGCCACTGTTGGAAAACAGGATACTGGGCTAGATGGACCTTTGGTCGACCCAGTATGGATATTCTTATGTTCTTATGGCCCCTAAAACATGGACTGAGCTGTATCAACCCCTGCCTCTGGCGGAATATACAGAAGCTGCCACTCAGCGAATATCCGGAGGAGCTGCTACCCTGCGAATACCCTGAGGAGCTGCTGGAACTGTTGACTGCAGAATACCCTGAAGAGCCTGAGAGCCCAGGAGCGACAAAACCCTACGACCAGGTAGGGGTAGGAAGTAGCCCAAGGAAACCAGACATTAGTCCGGTTGTGTTTGCTGAAGTCATGGTCAGCATGTTTTGGCAGGATCCCTGCTGACCCAGTGGCAGGATTCCCCACCACTGTTAGGGCCTGGGTTGGGACATGGTGGAGTAGGGTGGGCTCAGGTGCCCTTAACTCCTGCTGCCAACCCCACTCCTGGGATTGCAACCTACCCACCTTAGGACAGACGGCCTGCATTTCTTTGCTGTCTGCCCCCACCAGGGAGTTGGGCCACTGCTTTGCTCATTCCTAGCCAGGGAGCTGGGCCATACACTGTTTGCTGTTGCTCCCAGCCAGGGAGCCGGGCCAAAGACTGCCTCTGCTCTGTCCCAGTCAGAGGGCTTGAGCCTGGCTGGTGGGTATTGCTTGGCCCCACCCAGAGGTCTGAGACTGATGGTGTTTGTGGCCTACCACAGCCAGAGGGCTGGCTACACTTTACTGACTTACAGTGCCAATCCCCTGTTGATCGGCTCTCAGCCGTTAGGACTCCCTCCGATGCAGACAGGGAGGAACTATTCCAAGCCATTACAGAGCTGTTAGAATAAATCTTTTAATTTATGCCAAGCCACAAACAGGTGGCTAAACGCAATGGGGCACCTTGGAAGAATCCATTTGTTAACACACAAGATTGTGCATTAGATTTTTTTCTGCTGTGTTAAATGATAGAGGTATAAGCAGATGCAAACAGCAAATGTCACACAGATTACTACATTCAGGGCTGAAACCAAGTTTCTGAATGTTGCAGTGGCATTCAGGACATGAATCTGACAAAAGTCTCTGACAGTAAAGAAATAACTTTTAAGAGAAAATAATAACTAAAATGTAACTCCTTAGGCTTATTTCATTTTACTGCTATAGTTGAGACTTGCATCTTTTGAGAGACTGAGTCACAAAAAGTAAGATGTTTCATATGACAAGTGTCATCTCCAAGAATGACTACTAGCAAGCTCGTGAGCAGGTAAAAAAAAAAAAAAGGGTAATTGTTAGAGGTGGACTTGGGCAGCTGTGTTTTTGGTTTTGAAAAGCTTCAGTCATATCGGTCAACAAGTCATGACTTTCTCTTCTGATCAGTGTTTTGGAGACATAGGGAATTGTAATGTTTCTGCTACTCCCTTATGATATCAAGTTAAATAAGTCTTTTTTTCTCCCTTTTAATAATTCTTCCCCCACACCTATGAGGAATAAATTAATATGCAAAGCCTGGGCTCAGAGCTACAAATCTCCATACCATATAAGACCACAGTGTAAACCAGCCCCCATCATTGTCAAACTACCCAAAGAGCATGGAGTTAACAGGTTCTTTGGAATTGCTAAGATTACCGTTTGTATTTGTTGCAGGTGCTGGTGAAAACTCAGGGGCAAGGAGAGGTAGATATAAGAATAAAGGCCAGTGAGCAAGTGAACTGGAAATGAAGGTGGAGGGGGAAATAATTGTTGGGTCTACATGGGACGTCCTTTCTACCCTCACAGTTGTTTGGATCAAGCTCAAACTGAAGACTCACCCACATCTCAGAGTCATCTGTGTACATATTATACACAGATAGTGATTAAACTGAGGGGAGTTAAAGTCAAGTGTTGTGAGCTGCTCAAAATACCACAAATTTACTATTATGCATATTGTTCTTTAAAATGTATGGCAAGGGAAGGATTACTCACCTGGTGATTTCATCTAATTTTGTGAATATTCAAAGATTGGGTGGTGAATCTGTACATAAAAGCAGACATTTCTGTGTGCTTTCATTTGCTGGCACACCTTCAACTAACATTCCACTTTACCAAACACCATTTTAATTTAATTTCTTTCATTTCCTTTTCTCTTTTCCTTTCTTTCTACCTTAGTTTTTCTTTCTTCCCTCATTTGTGTTCTCATTCTTCCCCATGGTCTTTCACGAGAATCCCTCCTTCTCTTCAATCTTTGCTGCTTCCTCTTTGCATCCTAACCATTTCTATCAGGCTTTGCCTTCTGCATCTTCCCAGTCTCCATCTTCCTCCTGTTCTAATTTCTAAATTACCCAATTATATTTGTATCTCATTCCAATCTCTACTTTGCCTCCTCACACCCATTATTCGTTTTCTACCACATCAGGATAGAATTCCTTTGCTCTTCCTACCTGGCCCTATTTGACTTGTATCCAACACTCCATACCTGCACTGTGGCAGGAACAGTCCCTAAATGTTGTTTAAAAGGAGATAATCATGGTCTTGGAGGACGCATGGGGACAATAGGAATGTGGATTCACCTCAGAGTTCCCACAAAGAGGTGTTCTTGACTCTGCACTTGAAATCTTAAGTCACAGTCTTTCATTTAAAAATGGCTTCTGGACACAGCACTAGCAGGTGAATGCACCAGTGAAAAAGGGGCCGCAGTTGAGTTATTGGGTAGCAAAACCAGACGGTGTGCCACATGGGAGCACTGACTGACCATTCTCATCAGCACAAGGGTGCTTGTGGTGGTATAAGAGAGGGCACGAAAGGAGTGGGATGCTGAATGCAGGGAGGTGAAGACCCAGCGGAGGGTGGAAGTTAGTTCTTAGAGAACTAGGCCTGCTACAGCTCTTCATATCCCTTTCAGAGATAAAAAAAATTTTTCCCCCCCCTTATAAAATGTTACCTTTGAAAAGATTTGTTTTATTTATTTAGAGATGTTTCCGTGGCTGGCACCAACCTGTTGTCTGAGCATCTCAAAAAGATTTACCCTCCCATCATCTTTCTGGGGTACATTAAAGTGTTATCCAGAGACACAGAGATTCTGGCTCTGATCCTCTTCAGTGCCTCCAGGAAGGGCAGCACAGATGGTACAGCTCAGGCATAGGGAAGGAAAAGGTAGCTACCACTGCATCCTCCAGATTGCTGCTCCATGAGGTCAAAATGGCCACCATGTTAAGATGGAGCAGATAAGGGCTGCTGTAATATCTGACAGACACATCAAGCTTTATATGGGCTACGCTGCTGCCCAGAAATCACATAGATCATGCTTCACTGGCCTCTCCTACTCCTAAGCCCTCAGCAACAGCCCAGCATTCCCCTCCACACCACCATAAATGGCCCGACCCTGTGCCAGAGAAGTTCTCCCGTGGTCTTCCTGTGGCACATAACCAGTGGTGTATAGGGACAAGGAGAGGAGTATAGGGGAGGAGCAAAATCTGTCATTTTATGAATTGTCCATGGTCACATAGGGAGTCTGTATGAGAGCCAGGAATAGGCCCAGCCCCCTTCCCCCTCCCCCCCCCGGCACCCATTCTACTGCCTTAGCCAAGAAGACCATATTTCCATTTTACAGAGAAAAAAACCTTGTTGTCCAATTCAATTAGATATCACATTGTATTTAACTGAAGTTATTTTGCTGACTGGTTTTTGTACTAACTCAGAAAAAGAAGGGGAGGATTGTGATTTGTCATTGCATGACGAATGTTCCCAATCAATAGATAAAATGTAACATATGCTGTGGTTAGCAACCAAGGAATCCTCTGGAATTACAAGTTCAGTTTATGCAGGATATTTCACAGCATACAAAAAATAATGATAACACAGATTTTTGTGGTGCAATGTATAAAAACTATCTCTACCAGAAAAAGATGAAACACATTTCTGAAGCACTCTCAGCTATTATGGCAGTTCAAGAAGTTATCTCATGGTGTCGTTCCACAGTGACATCCTGGGAGAAGGCACTGAAGTTAAGATGCTTTAAAATAGAAATCTTCATCTCCAAATACATATGAATGTAATCTCTGCTCCTTGAAGTCTCTAAACCACGATTTGAGGACTTCAATAGCTCAGACATAGGTGAGAGGTTTTTTGCAGGAGTGGGTGGGTGAGATTCTGTGGCCTGCGTTGTGTAGGAGGTCAGACTAGATGATCATAATGGTCCCTTCTGACCTTAGTATCTATGAATAAGTCAATGAACAAATTTTTGATAAAACAGGTGAGTAGTGAAAAGGCTACTTGAAAATGAGGGCTTTTTCAGTACTTTGGGGAGACAAAGAAAAATATTAGTATTAATCAGACTTAATTCTGGATCCAATAATAGATCTTAGATTTAAGCATATCGTAACTTTATGTGCATGATGAGTCCCATTGAGTTATGCATGTGTTTAACTCTTTTGTGGGATTGAGGCTTATAATACATTTGTAATACATTCTGTATAATCTGGAAGATCATAAATGTACTCTCATGGGTTGAGAAAATATATACACTTACAATAGCTGATCTGCTACAAAGAAAAAATAAAGCCATTGCCTAGTTACTTACTATGTTTGTGCATCTTTTGAGCTTCCTTATTTTCAAGAAGGATGAGAGGACACAAAGGTGTCTCTTACTGAGGTTCTTATTTGTAGAGCTCTCCTCCTCTTCATGGAGGATTTTTGATATTTGAAATTTGGTTGTGCTCTGGTTTGGATTGGAACACCTCCACTTCCAATTTCATAATTCTCTGTGAAGGGGAATGGAATCCTGGCTCAGGTAGTGCTTCTGGTTGACTGCCCCAGAACTGGTGCCCCCTGGAAGCCCTGGGGTCCTGGGCTCAGGTGCTATCCACTTAACAGGCTGCCCTGGAGCTGTGGATCTTAGAAGCAAACATGACCAAGAGATAACTGATACTTTCACTTCCCTACAAGCTGAGCTGGATGAGTCCGATATAGTGGGGGGGTACTACAGTCACAACTGTGGTGATGGGAAGATCTTCCTGGCTCCAGTTCTCAGGGATTCCAGGGAGGTCTTAACTACAAATGTGGTCCTTTCCTTTGAAGGCAATGAACTTTTAAATTCTGAGATGGATGAGGCTCTCCATTAGTTAAAGGATGCCAGGGCAACTCTGCATTCTTTGGATCTGTTTCTCAGCCACAAGAAGTATGCAAGTGAGACCACAACATTCCTCCAGGCAGCTGGCCAGTACTATTACGCAGCCTCAGCATAACCTCAGAGCTGCCAAGAGAGAAGCAATGGTGACCCGCCACATCTTCTGCTATTGCTGATCTCTGTCTTCCACCAGGCAGAGGGTTGATGACAGTGTCAAGAGCCCTGACAGAACCTCTTGTGACACCCTTCCTTTCTACCACCAATCCTCTGGCAACAACCATCTTTAAATTCTGGGAAGCCTGGATTTGAAATCACCTCTGATCAATGGGTTCGGGAAATGTTGTAAAAGGATATTCTATCCTATTTCAGTCCCTTCCACCTTCCCCATTGCTTTTTCAGGGACCCCTTTCATGAGATATTGTTGAAAACAAGAATGAACTCCCTTTTACAATTTGGAGCAATGGAGGAAGTGCCCTAAAGTTCCAGGTGTAGTGGTTTTTATTCCAACTATTTTTCATAGCATAGAAAAAAGGGAGTAGGCATCCCTTTCTGGACCTTTGATAACTCAGTAAATTCATCCATCATCTCAGATCAGGATGGTGACTCATGATAACTTCTACAACCTGGAGCAGTGGAGGAGGTGGTGCCTTTAGAGTTGATAATAAGAATGCCAAGTATTTTGCTCCAGAGAGTGGCTTGGTGGTGCAGGCTCCCTGTCAGATGCCTTTCTCATGCCTTAGTCACCAGGAGCTGAGATATGCCATCCCCTCTGTTCTGCAAGATACTGAGAGTCCTGAATAAACACGAGGCAAGATGCTACATTGATGATTATGACAGCCCCGGCATGAACCAAGGAGTTTAGGTATTTGGATCCAGTTAACTTCTCAATGCAGCCCCGATAACTTTGCTTGATCTGCCTGACAGAGTCTCCATTATAATCACAAATCAAGCATCCTTGCATCTAAAACTTGGATGATGTCTGGATGATGTCCACCAAAAGAAGCTGTTCAGCTGAAGTTCAGAATGTTCTGCTCTGAAACAGAAAAGTCTCAACTAGACTGACTTATAAAACTGCGTGGAGAAGGTTTTTTATTTTGAGCATCTCAGCATCAGCTGTCTCCCTTGACATCATCTGTTTCAGCCATATTGGACTATTACTAGCTCTAAAACAACTTTGACTTTCGCTAAGTTCCATAAAGGTCCATCTAGTAGCAATATTTGTACATCACTCTCCTAACCAGGGCCACACTGTACTTTCCGAGCCTACAGAAGCAAGTTTCTTAAGGGCCTAACACATTTTTATGCCCCAGTTTGGGAGTCCCCTCCCTTTTTGGGACCTCAGTACAGTATTAACAGGATTGATGGGTTCCCCATTTGAGCTCTTAGTAACCTCTTCCCTATATCATCTATCAGTAAAGACTGCCTTTTTAATAGCCATTACATCAGCCTGAAGGATGGGGCAGATTCAGGCCTCATGATAGGTCCCCCTTATACAGTGTTTCATAGGACAGGATTTCCCTCAGGCTTCACCCCAAATTGCTGGCCTAAGTTGTTTGAGTTCTGTATGGACCAATTTATTAATCTCCCAGTTTTCTTCCCCACACCTCAGTCAACCTGTGGAGAAGCTAAACTTCACACACTTGATTTTGTGAGAGTATTGTCTCATTACTTGAAATTATTCAAGGACACACCTAGACTGTTTGTGGCCTTTGCTGATAGGGTTAAGGTGAGGCTTTAGTCTCAAATAGATTATCAAAATGGGTCTTCATGTGCATAAGAACATGGAATGAGCTAGCCAGGTTTAATCCACCTAGCCATATTCCACTAGTGCTCAGGTAGCCTCTGCTGCCAGTTTGGAGAATGTCCCTATACCTGAAATTTGTAGGGCAGCAGTGTGGAGTTCTGGCCTCATGTTTCCAAGACACTGTTCTTTAGCCCATTTTGGTAGGGCTGTCTGCAGTCATTATGACATTAAGCAGGAATCCAAGATCCCACCTCCAAGAGGACAGAAAACTGCTTGTTAGTTGCCAAAAGTTGAATCCATGTGGACAGTCATTTGAAGAAGAAAGAATGGTTACTTGTCCTAAGTAACTGAGGCTCTTTGAGATATATTGTCCACATGGATTCCATGGCCAGCCCTTGTTCTCTGCTACTACTGTGTCCTATTCCTCTGGGATTGTATTCATGCAGGAACTGAGGGATAGTTGGGCCCATCCTACCCTTTCTGTCCTTGGGTGGCAGCAGCAAAGACATTTGGGCACAGCTGCAGCCCCAACTGACACTAACAGCTAAAAGAATCCAATCTTGTTCTTTTTGTACATCTCTGGGAGGTCTTGGGATACTGTACACAGTTCTTGATGCCTCCCAAATATAAAAAAATCAATATATTCTGTCCATCTACTAATTAGATGTCATGGGCTCTAAAGAAAGATTGAGGGAATGTAAAATGTACAGTTTAAGAAACAGAAGACTAAGGAGGGACTTTTGAGAAAATGACAGAGGGAGAAGAATGATTTATAATGATTAAGGATGAAAATTTAAACTAGATCTTATAATGAAGTTGCAATGGAATATTTCAGCCTGCTGAAGGTACTGTAAAGATAAACTAGTGTTGAGAACAAGATCAATGCTTCATGAGTGCATTGAATTTTAACTTGCTTCATATTTTGTCGTCTCTGTGGAAGCCAAGGCTTCAGAGTAGTGGTGGGCAACCTGCAGTCCATGGGCTGCATGCGGCTCGTCAGGGTAATCCACTGGCAGGCTGCGAGACAGTTTTACATTGACCGTCTGCAGGCATAGCCGCCCGTGGCTGCGGTTCGCCATTCCCAGCTACTGGGAGCTGTGGGTAGCCATGCTTGCGGACGGTCAATGTAAACAAACGGTCTCGCAGCCCCACAGCAGATTACCCTGACAGGCCATGTGCGGCCCATGGGCCACAGGTTGCCCACCACTGCTTCAGAGGGACAGAGTGATGTAAAAAGGAAGAGCAGGAGTTTGGATTGTGCCCTTAAAGGACACTTCAGAGTAGAGAAGAATGCAGCCTAATGTAGCTCATATGCCTTGGTGGCCTGCAAATAAGTCCCTAATACTTTTACATAATTGAAACCAATAGCAGCTACCATGGTAACATCTGTCAGAAGTTTCCATATGCTGTGCTATTTTGGACTAGCAATATTCAAGATGTCGGTACATGAATAATCCATAGTCACAAATGATTACACATTTACATCACCACTAGCAGAAACTCCCACAAAATGTAAAATGAAAAAGAAACCTCACAACTTTCTACTCCAAAAGAAAGCAAGCCTCCATCACCCGAGCTAGCGAAGGAAGATTCTCTGTAGCTCCAATATTTAGACTTGTATCCTCTTTTCTCACCAACCAATAGAAGGCAGCATTAGCACAGACACTTGAATAGGTCTAATTCCAGCCAGCAAGGAGCAGGGGGTTCTCAGACACACAATCATTGCATTTCTTCAAAGATCGATTGAACTGTATTAACACTTGGTGCATCTGTGTATCTATGAAAAACACCAGATCTTGCTGAACCTTTTGGGCCAGTCTCTGCTTTAAAGTGCTTTCCCCTCCCTTGAGGTTAGTAGGGAAGGAATGGAAGTATGGATTGAAAACACTTCTGAAGATTTCATTTTTTTTTATTATTCTGAAACCTCCCCCCCCCCAATTTGCTGAGAGCTAAAATCGCATATTTAAGTCCCTTTTGGAAAGAGGAGGGGAGATTTCTCCATTTACTTTAAAGTTCTTCACTAGCTTCCCCTCCTCCCCTTTGAGTTTGGGAGCTTGGCCAGCTTTATGGTTTTTTTGTTTTGCTATTTTTTTTATTTTATTTTCCCATGCTTTCAAAGCTGTTCTGTTTAGGCAATCAAATGTAATCCAACCACAGTCTAGCTTTTGCTTTCTTCCCAACAGCTTGATATCTATTGGCATTCGTGTTATACCCCCAGATTGAGGGTAGACAGTGATGTCGCTGTCCTGCACATGAGTGGTAACAAACTGCAGCACAAATAATGAATTGATAACATGCATGTGTTCCTCCCCCATGGAGTAAGTCAGCTGTAACTGATTTATACTACGTACCAAAGCTATGTTAAATCAAGCCAAATAATATTGGCCTTTTTATGAGTAAAGTATTTCCCACGAAGCTGCAAACTCCTAACTGTTAACTTACAATCCATATAACCCAAATGTGTTTGTTTTGTCATTCAGTAGGAACCATCAGAGAAAACTGAACACAGTCTCCAAAGGGTTATGCTAACTTAAAAGCTGAGAGAGCAATTATACCACTAAAATGAAGAAGGCACATTCAAGAAAACAGTGTGGGTAGAAGTGAAAATCAATAGAATAAGAGACCTTAGCTTTTGAAAAAAAAAATTTAATTGAGTCTGATTTGCTATCTGTTACCTCCATTAACCTGTTAAAAGCAAACTGGTGCGATACTTGGCTCTCCCAAAACTTAAAAGATGTCTGTATTGTTCAACAACAACAATTAATGGTATCTTTAATTTATTAATGTTTATCTAGGATTCTGGTTACATTTGGCAAAGGTAGACAAAATATGTATATAAAGTTCTTTAAAAAAAGGTTTGTTCCCTCTTTTTCCTAATGTTTTAATTGTAAAGAAGATGTAGTCAAACTCATGTTGAAAATTGTAACATTTCTTCATTAAAAGCTAAACATTGACAGTAATTTAGCTATGATTGTTTTTGATGGTAAACTGGAAACAGCATACATTGATCACTACCACATGTATTTATACTTGAGTTGGCTAGACTTGAATTCTCCCAGGGAAACTGGGTAGCTCAACTGGATTTCATTTTTTTAAATTTCCAACTTAGTTTCCAATCTGTTTATTCACAAGAATTCTTAGGGTTTCCACTAACGGTTGCAGATGTTCTTTTCTATCCTGGGTCCTGCAGTCTTGGAACAAGTTCTTAGGAGAGAAAAGATCTATTTTATAGGTTCAGTCTGTCAGTTATCAGTTAAGTCTACTGATCAGCTGTTCTAATATACTGTAGAGCAGGGTAAGTTACCTTAGGAAATACCTTTTAATTACCTATCCAGATCTGCATTGCTTCGGAAGTAAATTTATCAGGGCAGGTGATGGAGAGATGAAGAAAGAGAGGCAAAGAGAGAAAGACCAAACTCTGCCCTAATCCTACTCTCATCAATGATAGATGAAGTCTCCTCATTAACGTCATTGGGACCATATGGCTGAGGTTCTGATCCTGTTCTCTATGGAGTTAAGAACTCAACTGGAATTTGAAACTGGGGCAGCAACTGCTGGATCTACAGCTGCTGTGGCCTGCCCACCTGGAGGAGCTTGCAGGATCAGGGCCTAAACCTTGATTGGTCACTGTGAGGGCATCTAAGATTTCAACCCAAGTCTCAGGGATTTTTGTGTGCAGTAGTTAGGTGGATGTGATGGCAACAGATGAACCGGTTTTATAGAGATCCTTGAGATTGGCCAGATAAAACTTTGGAAGGCTAAGAGAGCAGAAACCCATAAATAATTGTGCTGTCTTCCTTCCTTCACTAGTGTAGCTGTGGGGTGCATCTGGCAGCAGGCAGTGTGTTAGCACTGTAGCTATTTTAAAATGATTTTAAACTCTTAATGAAATGTTATTAAATTAGTTGAAAGAGTTTTTACTGAAAAAACCCAAATTATTTTAATTAAAATGATGTCTCCCTTCGCCTGATGACTTTTGGCATTTTTACTGTAAATTCATCATTATTTTTCTTCTATCACTAGACCACTTTGACAACAATTTCCATTTGAGGGAGAGTCTGAAATCACTTAAAGTATTTTATGCCTATTTTTTAGATGGGAAAACTGAGCAACAGAGAAATTAGGGGCTAGTCAACAGGGAAAATGGTCACCCATTGGTATCCCTCCATTAAGAAAGATGTCCTTCTAGTCCCCAGTCACGAAAGTCCAGGGATTGTCAGTAAAAGTAACTCCCCTGATCTCAGGTGCTGTGATGGAGCACAAAGAGAATGGTGATCTCTCAAATAGCCTTGTTCCAAATTATATAGAGCTGTATAGATTGAAACCAATACTGTGAAGTGCCCTCAGAAGCAGATAGAAAGCTATGCCTAGAGCGTAGGTGAAACACACATTTTGACCTGCTACATTAAGTACGCGAGGCTGCATTTTAATTAAAATCATATCATAGTGCATCCATATTATGTAGCAAAACTAAATGCTGTATGGCATTATTTTAGGTCACAGGGAACAGGCGTTTTCACTAATCTAAGCATCATTATGACATGACCCATATGAGTTAATGCATATGGGAATACAGACTCTGTGCATCTGAATGTTAAAGGGGAAATCTTTTTGAGTTGGTTACCATTCCTCCTCTATAAGAGTAAAACAGCGATTAGTTACAAAAATGAAATTACACAATGAGCAGAGAGTGCATAAAATTTGCAAGACCAGTACTGGCAGGTCACAGGTCCGTAATATTTGGCTGAAATTGCTCTTGTATTTAAAAACAAAAATTTGCCCCCTTCCTCTTAGCCATTTGCATATATTAACTTTGGGCCTCACCCTCAGCCCATCATTCACCATGTTGCTTGCTTTTCAAAAGGGAATCCACCTTTAACCCATCAGTCCCAGAAACTTCTTGGAGCAAGTGTATTGAAAGCTCTGGGGAATCCAACCAACTGCAAAAGGAAATGCTCCCAATAACCTCCTGTCATAGCCCTAGAAATTACTTCATTCATTGTGTTTCTTTAGTGAAATGCAATTTTTGTTATAATCTAGATGATACAGACAGCTGTTCAGTTTGTTTCAAATGCTCCCCATTTCTGGTGTATTCATTTAGAGCTGTTAGCTTAATCTCTGAGCAAAGTCTGCTTGACTTCATAATTAGGGTAAAAAAACAGAGATCATGGATTGACGGGAACTTTTGTGTAAGTTTTGGTAGTTCTTGTTAATTACTTTCAACTTTCTTATTTTTCTCTTCATCTGGCAGCCAGACAGTCTTCCCACAAAAGCTGGAAGATTTTTTTCAAATGACTGTCTGTAAAATTAATCTGCACTATAATCTTCTTTCGGGTGAAGATTTTGCTATTTTCTTCCTCATATTTTTCTTTTGGTTACACCATGATGCTGCCATTTCAGTGACTCCAGCACTTGTGACTCATGCCATGATCTTTAAGGGAGATGGGTCATCTGCACTCGCCCTCCTCATTATCATGGTAGGAGAGTTTTGGCAATTTCACTAGCATGTCTAGTGCTTCTAATTTAGATCTGGTTTATGCTGGCTTCATAGATTCATAGATATTAAGGTCAGAAGGGACCATTATGACCATCTAGTCTGACCTCCTGCACAATGCAGGCCACAGAATCTCACCCACCCACTCCTGCAATAAACCTCTCACCTATGTCTGAGCTATTGAAGTTCTCAAATCATGGTTTAAAGATTCCAAGGTGCAGAGAATCCTCCAGCAAGTGACCCGTGCCGCATGCTGCAGAGGAAGGCGAAAACCCCCCAGGGCCTCTTCCAATCTGCCCTGGAGGAAAATTCCTTCCCGACCCGAAATATGGCGATCAGCTGAACCCTGAGCATGTGGGCGAGATTCACCAGCCAGATACCCAGGAAAGAATTCTCTGTAATAACTCAGATCCCACACCATCTAACATTCCATCACAGGCCATTGAGCCTATTTACCATCAATAGTTAAAGACCAATTAATTGCCAAAATCATGTTATCTCATCATACCTTCTCCTCCATAAACTTATTGAGTTTAATCTTGAAGCCAGATAGGTCTTTTGCTCCCACTGCTTCCCTTGGAAGGCTGTTCCAGAACTTCACTCCTCTGATGGTTAGAAATCTTCATCTAATTTCAACTCTAAACTTCCTGCTGGCTAGTTTATATCCATTTGTTCTTGTGTCCTCATTGGTACTGAGCTTAAATAATTCCTCTCCCTCTTTGGTATTTATCCCTCTGATATATTTATAGAGAGCAATCATATCTCCCCTCAGCCTTCTTTTGGTTAGGCTAAACAAGCCAAGCTCCTTAAGTCTCCTTTCATAAGACAGGTTTTCCATTCCTCAGATCATCCTAGTAGCCCTTCATTAACAGAAGAGTTAGTAACGTTCTACTTAACTGAACAGTCAAATTGGTGTTACTGGTGGGAAATATAGTTATATAATGAACATGTTCTTATGATGGTAGTGCCATCTGTGTCTATATAACTAGTCAACTTGCATATAAAAGGAAAAGTTTATAAAGAAACTCTGACAAAATGAATGAATTACAATGATCAACAGAAATGACAAAGTCAGCAACTGGTCCATCCCAATGGAAGTGCAATATTGGGCTAGAAGAAGAGTAAGTGGAGGAACATCAATGCATTGGAGTAGATAGCATAAAGGAAGGAACTGAGACTGGCCACAGTTCATGCCCTAACCACTTCTTATCAGGACACAGGGATCCATTAGCACTAAAAGCTATGCTTTCTGGCTAGCCCAGGAGTGGATGAATACAGTCTTCAGGGAGCCACCAGAGCTGGCCTTTCTAGGCTACAAATCCTGAAGCTGGGCATCTCTTTCCTTTCCCGTCTTATTTTTGGGACTTTTTTTTACCTATCTTGCGTGAGTGCTGTGTCCATTGGTTCAATTAATGTGTAAAGGATTTAGTGGTATTATGACTGAATGGATGAAGAAAGAGAATACTAGATGAGGAAAGATTGAAGAGGAAGTGGAATACAGGTGGGAGTAAGGGAGACAGTAAGTGGAATGCAGGGAGGAAAGGAGAAAGAGAGAGAGAATAAACTTGGAATTATCAAGAACAAACAATGCCAAACCAACCTTATTTCTTTCTTGGACAGGTTTACTGACCTCGTGGGTAAGGGGAAGCAGTAGATATTATATCACTTGATTTTAGTAGGACTTTTGTCATAGTCCCACATGACATTCTCATCAGCAAACTAGGGAAATATGGTTTGGATGAAAGAGAAGAGTAGAAGGATACTGGGCCTTGCCCATTTCAGCCTAGGTTGAAGGAGGGCATGGGCTTGTTGAGGAGGGGAGTTGTGTATGGGGAGAGAGGGTTGTATGGTTAGGGACAGGACCCTTAAAGATGAGATAAGCACGAGTGTTTTGGATACTTGTCTGAAGTGAACCTAAGTTCCAACCCTTTTTAAGTTCAGGAATCTCTCATGAAAATCAAACAAGTGTTAAGAGGGAAATACCGTTTTCATTCATTAATATACTGGCAGAAGAACAGGTTAATCACTGTCGATTTTTCTTTGATTTTTAGGGAAAATAACTCCTAAAGCAATTCAGATATCTGGTTTACAGAGCATCAGTCTGAAAGGAGACAAGTGCAGTAGATTTCTGTGAACCATTGCCCAATGGCAAAATATTTTTTCATTGTGATGGATGCATATTCCAGATATCCGTTCTTGGCATTTTTTTCATCCGCTCCATCGGATGCTGTGCTTCCTGTTTGGAATCATATATTGTGCACATGTGGTATTGCAACTTTTATCAAAACTGACAGTAGACCACTGTTCAATGGTCTAGTTTTTGAAATATGTGTGGAACTTTAGGGATTTAAACACATGGAAGATCACACCCTATTGCCCACAGTCCAATGTAATGGCTGTGTGCTTTATGCAAAACAACTTGCATTGAAGATCGTAAATAGAATTCTATTAAAACAATCTCTAAATCAGTTTTGAGACATTCCAGGGCCATGCCTTATCCTGCTATGGGAAAATGTCTGGAGGATTTAATCTTTCAGAGGCAAGTAAAGATGAATTTTCCAGAATCAAGCAGAGCAAGATGGAGTGTGACATCTCCGTAAGCAGTCAGGTCACAATTACCAATGTTGAAGCCAAGAAATACATTGTAAGGGACGGGAAGGGTGACAAAGTCCTCTTTGGAAAGTGAGAGCTCATTTACTTGTTGAAATATTCACAAAGCCCAAAACAACATGATTCTTTTGAACTCTACCTCCTACAAAGGAATCCAACCCTTACGGGAAAGTCCTACAGAAGTTGAGAGAATATTAACCCTTCTATAGAATTTGTATATCAACCTATAGAATTCTAAAGCAGGGATGCAATCCTATTAAATCTATTGGTTGGTTTACAGATTTATAGAAAGGAGCTCATTATTTGTTAAATTCTATAGATTCCTATTGTACAACGCTATTGATTTAATCCCTATTACATACTACAGTGTGGGAAATGCTGAGTATCAGATGTTTTAGAAATGTGTACCAAGTAATGGAAAAGAACAGAACAGAGGCGGGGCTGCGGGTAACAAGTTGAAGGACAAGGCCAGAAAACTTTGGCTGAACTGAGGACTAATGATAGCAGCACTGAGAGTCTTCACCACCACAAGATAATGGAACCTAAAGATAAGAACGATGAGAACATTGGGTGATAAACAACAGAAAAGGAATAAACAAGTGCTGTATATATATGGCTGTGGGAAGGGAAATAAAGTGCTTTTACCAGCAATTGTTCAGTTGTTCTGTGAGCCAGCCTGCTAGCAGCAACACTACAGGACATTTCCATAAGGGCAAGGAAGGCCCTTAATTACTGATAGATATGAAGGAAGACAGATAACTGGAGACTCCCCATTTGAAGATCATGCTTCACCTCCTTGGGATTATCCCATTGCTATAACTAATTTTGAAGGAAAGAGAGAAGCGAGAGGCTCAGGGCAGATTCTCTGCTGATGCAAATTGGTATAGCTCTGTTTACATCAGTAAAGTTATACACATGTACACCAGCTGAGAATCTGGCCCTCAATTTCTTTAAAAGCACTAGATACATTCAACACTTCAGTGCATTCTATGGTTCGTTTGTTGTCTTTTACCTGTTTGCATAATGGAGTCATGATCTTTGACAGGGTTCCTAGGATCTACTGTTAAGTAACAAAAAGTCTCGCTGAAGAAAATGAACTTTGTTTTGATACATACAGATCTATGATGTCAAGAAAGAGAGGTCTAAGCTGAAACATTTAGTTAGAAGTTTAATGTTGTAAAAGATTAAATGGAAAAAAAATATGAAGCAGGAGTAGCGTTCAGTAACACGACTAATAAATGGAATCTTTTTGTGTTCCTTTCCAAGTGTGTGATAGCACGCAGCATGCAGGCTAGGGATTTAGGAGTGGGCAGTATAATACAAATTACTAACATGGACAGAGTTGCAACAGCAAGTACAGAACATGCAATAAATACATTTTCTTATTTTATTTTATTCCAAAGTGTGAAGAAGCATAAAATGCATGTGAATTTGAACAGATCTAATTTTGTGAGAGATGCACAAAAAAACTACCCTGCCCTCATTAACCTCAGAAAACGTGCAGTTTTTAGTGCATACTGAGCAGTGGCTCAGAGCACCTCATCCCCATCAAACGGCATAGCAACACTTATCCAATTGCTGTGAAAACCAGAACAGACAGGGTTAAGGGCAGAAAGTGGCCAAACTGAGGCTATCCAGGGTTATTGAGGCAATGTGTAATACACCTCAGTGCCTCTGTTCTATAAGGAAGAGTCTGGGTCTATGGCTGGTGCAGCACTCTATGGATATGGCTACACTGCATGTTTCTTTGGTGGCATGTACAGTATATACCACATAGCTCTCTCCTGCCAGAGGGATAAATAGCTGGTGAGGCATGGCTTAAGCAAGTAAAGACACATCTGAAGGGTGTGGGTAGGTATTCGAATACCTACCCTACATTCTCTCTACTCACCAAGCAATGCCTCCCCGTCCACACTGTTATTTTTAGCAGTGTAGTGTCCCACTGCTGGAGCCTTTCTCCACCACAGAGAAAGGCTCTAGCAGTGGGCAAAGGCTCTGTCAGGGGGAGGCAGCATGGAAAGGCTTGGGCAAGCCTTTGTTACTGAAGCCCTTTTTCCACAGCAGGGAAAGACTCTGGAAGCAAGGAAACATTTTCCCACTTCCTGCTCCATATGCTGTGAAAGACACCGGCAGTGTGGAGCTGCTGAAGCCTTTCCCCTCTGCCTCCCCTCTGCCAGATCCTTTCACTGACATGTGTAGCTACACAGTGCAGTGTGGATGCAGCCTGCTTTTCACTGCGGGGTGAAGCTATTGTGATGGGTTGAGTCACAGAAACCCCCTTGGGAACTGCCAATTGATGTGTTGAGACTACTTCTGCCCCTGCTTTCTTGCCCTGGCAGCTTGGGACTTCAGTGCCCTGCCTGGCTTGAGCCAGACCCACTAGCCTGCTGCAAACCCAGACCCAGGTCTGAATCACATCCCCTAACAGCTGCAGGCTTAACTGAAGCAGCTTAAGAAGTGTTCCTGTCTCTAACAATCAGATGTCCAACTCCCCAAGATAAATCCATTTACCCGGTATAAAGCTTATGCAGGGTAAATTCATAAATTGTTCGCACCTCTATAACACTGATAGAGAGACCTGCAACGCTGTTTCCCCCCCCCCCCCCCGGGATGAATACTCGGGTTAATTAATATAAAAGTGATTTTATTAAATACAAAAATAGATCTAAGTGGTTCCAAGTAATAGCAGACAGAACAAAGTGAATTACCAAGTAAATAAAATAAAACATGCAATCTAGCCTAATACAGTAATAAAACTGAATACAGATAAAATCTCCCTCAGAGATGGTTCAATAAGTTCTTTCACAGACTGGATGCCTTCCTAATCTGGGCACAATCCTTTCCCCTGGTACAGCCTTGTTTCAGCTCAGGTGATAGCTAGGGGATTTCTCATGAGTGCAGCCCTCTTATATGGCTTTGGCACAAGGCGGGAATCTGTTGTCTCTCATGGGTCCCCCTCTTCTAAATGGAAAAGCACCAGGTTTAAGATGGATTTCAGTACCAGGTGACATGGTCACATTTCCTGTGAGACTCCAGCCTTCATTCCTCCCAGCCTGACTCACAGGAAGGCCTGCCTGCAAACAGAGCCATTCACAGTCAATTGTCCTGGCTGATGGAGCCATCAAGATTCCAAACCACCATTAATGGCCCACACTTTGCATATTACAATAGGCCTTCAGAGTTATATTTCATATGTCTAGTTTCAGGAAGAAGAGTGATACATTTATACAAATAGGATGACCATACTTAGTAGATTATAAGCTTTGTAATGATACCTTACAAGAGACCTTTTGTATGAAGCATATTCCAGTTACATTATATTCATACTCATAAGCATATTTTCATAAAATCATAGAGTGCAACATCACAGCTATACGTACACTACATGCCGCAGCCAGTAGCATGTAGTGTAGACGGAGTCTATGTAGGTATTAGCATCTGCATTATGGCTATATGTCCTGTCACTACTTGGCTATGTGACAGTGGAAAGGCACATTTGAAGCTGGCCCTGTTGATACCGACTTTGGGGTGGTATAAAGAGACAGGAGAGATGAAAGGGTTTGTGTGACTCATTGAACGTAAACTAAATCCACTGCATCAACTTCATAAGGAGAGAAACTGATAGGAATATGCAATGCAGTTAGTTACTGTTGATATTTAACTTAAATATAAGTTCCAAGAGAAAGGTAGGCAGGTGGATAGTGGTGGGTGGGGGGCAGGTGGGAAATGCATCTACTATGTTTTAATGAATTAGGCATAAACCAAGGATCGAGAGAACTTGCTTCTAATATTGGTTCTTACATTGACTTGCTGTATGATATTGGACAAGACACTGAGACCAAAGTTTTCAAATGTGCCTTCCCCACCGCACATGCATTGTCATGTAGCTAAACTCTACCCCTCCAAAGCAGATATAAATCTGACCCCAGGCTATGTCTGAGATTTAAAAATACAGGTTTATTACTTATTTTATTGCCATGCACCCCAGTTCACACCATTCTTCAATAATGTATTATTATTCTGATGGCCGTCTCCCCAGTTCCTATGGAATATTATTACTAGAAATAAGAAAGGTATTTTTTTCCACAAGTAGTCTGCTATATGAACTCCACAATGATAACTGCAATTTCAGTTCAAAAATTCAGCCTAACAAAAAATGAGCCTGGAATGTCAGCTCACCAGATGTGTCTGAATTCCTTTACGTTATCCTAACACATACTTAATTGTAAAGCTAGACGCTGACAATGAAATTAGTGTCCTGGATAAAAAAAAAACCCCAGCTTCAGCCTTTAGGTGCACCTGTTTACAGCATTGAGGCCTTCTCAGTCAGGGCGTGCGTGTGACTGAGTCTGCCACTGCAGCTGTTCCATTACCATAAAAACCATGGTATTTATTAAGTTTTAAGCCTTTCTGAACTCCATAACTTGGGCTTATAAAAAAAGAGGCTGTAATGCTACGTCTGGACTGTGATAATAGTTTAGATAAAGATCCAGCTTGTGACTCTTAATGACAGCATTAAGTCTACGGAAGGCACTAGATCAACTATCTACAGCAACCAGACAGCAACTATGAACCATGACAATTAATGATTAACTGCCTTCTGTATGCTTCGTTAGGAGCAACACTGCTATTTCAAGGGTTATTTCGAAGAAATTGGCAACTCCCCTTTGTGAGTACAGCAAGGTAAAAGCATAAATACAACGTGCACGGGTTTTGTATTGGCTTGTCAGCGTAGGCAAATTAACAATAATATTCCCATTGTATGTTAAAAACTGACAGTTCAGACTCCAAGTCCCCAACTTTGCAGCTGATTCTGCCTGGCAGATCCCTGTCCCCTCACAGAACTGTATTGAATCTTTTTTTTTTTTAAAGCTTGTATCTCATCCTAATTATGCCTTCAAGATTAGGGCTATTTAAATGTATTGCCTAGGATTACCATTGTGAAATCTTTATATATTTCATGGACAATCTTCATCTTAGCTTTTTTTTTTTTTTTTTAAACCCAACTTTTGAGGGCTTGGCTTTGCAGCCGTAACACTTTTTTCACATCATGGATGGATGTGGTATATATTACATTAGTGCCACAGAGGGAGGCCCCGGAGCACCCAGTGCTGTAGGAACTGTGAAACTGTCAGGTTGACCTCCAAAGATAAAGAGTCCAAATCCCATTTATACTAAGGCCCCTTACATCAGGGGTCTGTGGAGCACTATTTAGGGCCTCTACCCTGCCCCCCCAGCTGACCCTGCTCTTCCCTCTCAGGCACCACTGCTCCTACCAGAATCTGACATCCTGGTCCATGACCCACTACATCTACCCCCTCCCAGAACATAAGAACAGCCACACGGGTCAGACCAAAGGTCCATCAAGCCCAGAATCCTGTTTTCTGGCAGTGGCCAATGCCAAGTGCCCCAGAGGGAATGAACAGAACAGGCAATCATCAAGTGATCCATCCGCTGTTGCCCGTTCCCAGTTTGTGCCAAATAGAGGCTAGGGACACCATCCCTGCCCATCTGGCTAATAGCCACCGATAGACCTATCCTCCATGAATTTTCTAGTTTTTTTGAACCCTGTTATAGTCTTGGCCTTCACAATGTCCTCTGGCAAAGAGTGCCACAGGTTGACTGTGCACTGTATGAAGAATACTTCCTTTGTCTGTTTTAACCTGCTGCCTACTGATTTCATTTGGTGACTCCTAGTTCTTGTGTTATGAGAAAGAGTAAATAACACTCCCTTATTTACTTTCTCCACACCAGTCATGATTTACAGACTATTATGTCCACACTTAGTCTTCTCTGTTTCAAGCTGAAAAGTCCCAGTCTTCCCTTATATGGGAAGCTTCAGTCCTCAAGGGATCCCCCTTACTGTCCCTTCCCAGAACCCCTGCCTCCCCACCCTGCTCCTTCCATATATCTCTCCCGGCTGGCGAGCCTCACCCTTCCGTGATGGGCTGTCCTGCTTCCCAACCAGGCCCTGACACCAAAAGGAGCCATACCAGTTTTGGCAGCTGGTAGATGAGGGCCTGGCATGCAGCACGCAGAGCAGGACCCAGCTGCTGGCCGCAGTGCACTCCTAGCCATGATGTGCATGGCCGCTAGTTACAGGATCACTGTGCATGCAGCTGCACATACATGCAGCAAAAAGCCTGGCAAATTACATCTTTTGGCATACAAGAACAATAAATTGTTGTGCAAAAGTCAGCATGGTTTCTGTAAAGGGAGATCAGGTCTTACTAATCTATTAGAGTTCTATGAGGGAGTCAACAAACATGTGGACAAGGGGGATCCAGTCGACATAGTGCACTTAGATTTCCAGGAAGCCTTTGACAAAGCCTTATGTAAATTAAGTTGTCATGGGATAAGAGTGAAGATCCTTTCATGGATTGAGAACTGGTTAAAGACAGGGAACAAGGGTAGGAATAAATGGTACGCCCATAACTTGAGTACAGATGTGGTCCCCTCATCTCAAAAAAGATATACTGGCATTAGAAACGGTTCAGAAAAGGGCAAATAAAATGTTTGGGGTTTGGAACGGGGTCCATATGAGGAGAGATTAAAGAGGCTAGGACTTTTCAGCTTGGAAAAGAGGAGACTAAGAGGGGATATGATAGAGGGATATAAAATCATGAGTGGGGTGGAGAAAGTGAATAAGGAAAAGTTATTTACTTGTTCCCATAATATAAGAACTAGGGGCCACCAAATGAAATTAATGGGTACAGGTTAAAACAAGTAAAAGGAAGTTCTTCACTCAGCGCACAGTCAACCTGTGGAACTCCTTGCCTGAGGAGGTTGTTGAAGGCTAGGACTATAGCAGGGTTTAAAAGAGAACTGGATAAATTCATGGAGGTTTAAGTCCATTAATGGCTATTAGCCAGGATGGGTAAGGAATGGTGTCCAAGCCTCTGTTTGTCAGAGGGTGGAGATGGATGTCAGGAGAGAGATCACTTGATCGTTACCTGTTAGGTTCACTCCCTCTGAGGCACCTGGCATTGGCCACTGTCGGTAGACAGGATACTGGGCTGGATAGACCTTTGGTCTGACCTAGTATGGCCATTCTTATGTTCTTATGACTGGCAATTGTCAAGAGAGTAGAAAAACTGGCCAGGCTGGTCAAAAACTATCCAGGTGGCAATCCTATTTTCCATGCACTTGCTTAAAATATGGTTTGGCCATAGCCTGGATGTTCCCGCAACTCTGCAGCATATGCCTTACATCACTCTGGCAGTGTGAAAGTGTGTAAATTACATTTATAACAACTTTCTGGGCTCTGTAGTTACCTTGCTGGAGTAATGTCAAGGGGTTTAAATGAAAATAAGGCCCAAAGTGTAGAAGGCAAGTAACAGTTGTGGAATCAGACATATATAGTCTTTCTGCATCCTTATGCATTTGTTTCCTGCTGCTAGGTTAGTTGGATTGTGAAGGGCTCCTCATGTGTCAGCATTAAGAAATTCTCCAGAGACTGAAACTCTATGTTTAACTCAGGCAGCTGCGTTCATGTAGTCAGATTTCCCTTTTAGCCATTCAACATTATCATAGGAATAAATACCCCGTTCCCACATTTTTACAGACAGAAAACAAAACAACAGTTAAAACTTTCAGCTTATCTCACTACACCCTAACTTTCCACAGATCCCAAAGTCCTTCAAAGGATTTGTTCCATAGCTCTTTTTAACTCATGCTGGCTTAAGAGTTGTCAATTAACTTCACCTTCCCTTTCAGAATTGAAGCTTAATATCATGTGATCCAGAGCTTTAAAGGTACGTACCTGTCCTTATCAAAGACAAAAATAATAACCTCCCTTATTCCTGTGTACCACTGGAGTACTATTCTAAAACAAAATGACTTGCTATGCTTTAAAGAAACATGCTTTCTCACGTATGTAAATCTAATTTTGCTGCACTAGGTAGCAAAGAGAACTTGTAGAACTCCACAACCAGTATAGTATGTGCATTCTGGACCAGGTCCAACACTATAGATTGGAGCAAGAGGACTGGATTCAGGGTTTCCCACATCCTAGGTGAGTGCATGAACCACCAGGCTACAGACTTACTCTCATATGTTTTCACTTCTCTTGTGTTCACTCTTTCTTGCTCTGGCCCAATGATGATTTAACTGTTCATCCAGAGTGCAACAGCTTCAACAGGCGAGATTGAGACCACCCCTTTCAGGCTATCCCATAGTCCAGTGGTTAAAGCACTCACCTCAGAGGTGATAAATCCTGTTCAAATCCCTCTGTTCTTTCAAGTGGAGAGGGGACTTGAACAGGGGGGTCTCCCACATCCCAGGTAAGTACCCTAACCCTTGGGCTAAAAGTAATAAGGGAGTTCTCCTCACTTTTTGCTAAAACAGGGTAGGTGCCCAACTCCAGGAGAGGGTTCACACTGAGAGTCGTTAGCACAGACAGGCACCTCCCTGCAGCCTGGACTTAGGCTTCTATCTCCATGAGAGGGCGGGCATAGGACATACCCCTCTGGTTGGCAATTTCCATCAGCTATCTTAAGCAACTTCCTGCCTCGTATGCTGGTTTTGTGGATGGCACTCTCTCTCCCCATTCATTGTGTAGGAGCCAAGGTGCCTAACGAAGGCTATGTGAGGTACAATGATTTCTAGGCACCTAAAGTTAGGTGCTTTGATGCTCGGCATTATAATGTCGTCTTCCTTTGTGCATCCAGGCCATGGTTTCCAAACTAGCCTTCAAATTTCACACCATTGCAGCTCCTTTAGAACTAGCAGAGGTGGGATTCTAGCGTAGACAGAGCTGCAAATGGCTGCTGGCATTTAACCACCATGTCATTTAAGCCTGTTCGTGTAGGTCTAAATGATCTAGTGGTAAACTATCTGATGGTCCTATCTACAACCAAGTCTCTCAATATTGCTAACTCTGGTGGAGCTGCATTAGCAATGGTGAGAAATATTTCTGGAAAAAGTTTGTACAAACAAAGACAGATTTCAAACCTGAAATGTTTAGTTCTATCTAGCAGGAACTGTGTAGCTCCTAGCCAGTGTAGACAGGACTTACCCCATGCTGAAAATTAGTTCACATGTATACATTCTATCTTATGTAGTAATTTGTTTTAACATCGGCCAGAGAAACCCCAATACCAACCTTGGTAGTGAAAAGCAGATTTAACATTGTTTAGACTACGGATGCTAAAGTAGTTGCAAATCTCAAAGAAGTCAAGGTGCTAACTCTTGCAAGCAGAGAAGCTCTCCCAAGCTGGTGTAGAGTCCTGTCTAACGGCCAGTCTGGGCTTATTCTCTTTGGAGCTCAAACATGACAACTCCAGAATGAAATCTGTCTCTACAATTCTAGGCATCTTGAATCTCAAGTGCAGTCTGAAGGGAGCTTTGAAGTTACATTTGGATGTTATCAAGGTTGCTTTGGTTGTTTGGTTTTAAATTCAGTTAGGGTGACCAGATATCCCAGTTTTAAGGGACAGTCCCGATTTGGGGGCTTTTTCTTATATAGGCACCTATTACCCCCACTCTCCCATCCCGATTTTTTACACTTCCTATCTGGTCATTCTAAATTCAGTTGATTTAAAGATGCAGTGGAGGAACTGGAAATAATTTGTCAAGACTTTTTATATTTACTCCATTGCTATCTACCACATTTCTGCTGGATCTGCTGTATGGGGGTGGGAGGAAACGTTGCATCACATTACAATGCGTTGTGTCACACTGTGTCGTATTATACTGTATAAGCCATACGATATGGGCACCGTTCACAAATTTGAATATCCTCTTTCAAATCTAAATTGAAAAATAAGCAAGCTTGTCTAAAGTTTGGTTAATTTTCAGAGGATCAGGTAACTGCTACACATGAAGAATAATGTAAATGACCCTACTGTACTTTGAATTTACTGGCATGAACTGCCTCTTATTAAACGTCAATTATTCCGTTATAGCCTTGTCAACAACAGCAGCAGAGTACTTGCATGACTGCATGCCAAAATATATTACTGTATGTTTCTCTAAACAAAAGCGCACTGTGTAAGGATTATTGTTTTGTCTCTGATATTTACATAGCAAGGATTGGTAAAGTTGCTAAAGCTTCTGGAATAAACTATTTTAAAAAATCTTGATATTTAAATGAGTATTTAATAGATGTTTAAATGTTTCAAACTCTATGCTTTGAGGAGCCTTTTATACCAAGGATCTTCATTGCAAGGAGATTAGACGTAGAGCATTTTAGCGAGTGGCGCAGCAAGGCAAAGGCTACAGCTTCACACAAATGAATCTTAGAAATATAAATAAGTACATGTGGGACAATGAAAGAATTATGGAAAACTTTGCTCTCAGAAACTCAGACACTTTGGGTGTTATAGGTCAGTGTAAGCTGAAGGGGTGACTCAACAGAAATAAAGCAGTTGAATCAGTAAAGCTTTTCAGGGGGAACAAATCTTTATCCATATAAATCAAAACAATGCCTGGCACAATGGGGCCCTGAACCCTGTCTGGGGTCTACAGCAGTGATACTGTGCTACAATAATATTAATTATTAATAAAAAGTCATGATAAGCAAAACCCTCTGACCTTGGAAGGTGTCCCTTTTACTTCAACACCTCGGTGCAGAGCCCTGCCTCCCCTCAGGCATTCTCCACCTTCCATCTCCACATACAGCCATTCAAAACTATATACTCGGGGTGGCCAAACTTACTGACCCTCCGAGACGTATATAACAATCTTCAGAAGTTCGAGAACCAGTTGCACGCATGCTGGGGCTGGGGCTTTTAGCACTCCAGCTGAAGCCCAAAGACCCCCCCCCCATGCTGGGCAGAAGCCCCTACCCCAACAACTTGCTGCAAGGCAGAGGTCTCAAGCTTCCCTCTCAGACTGGTAGGTGGAGAACGGGGGGGAGGGTTGTGGGGGGCTCCAGGAGCCTCCCTTTAATGGTAAAAGAGCCACATATGTCTCTGAGCCACAGTTTGGCCACTCCTATTATATACCCTGACTACTAATGCAAGGGAGAGGAGAACAAAGCTGGAGTTAATTCCTGAATATTAAGGACCAGGTGACAACTAATAAATAATTGTTATAGTCCGTTAAAACAATGCACAAATCCTAGATGACTTAGACCTACAAAACCCAAGAAATTCAGATGTAGCCCTTGCTAAAAGTTAGACTTATGACATTTGTTAATTGTGACTGCAAAGAATGTGATAGACTGCAGGGTTTTATTACTATGGTCGAGATCTTCAGCCTTGCTACAGCCCCTTTATACTTCTCTGGTGGTGCAAGGAAATCATATCATCAGCTTAATTGGCCTCCTAAAGTTTTTCCCAGGTAGCATAGTGGGGATCCTCAGTTGGCCCACAGCCTTGTATCCTCTTCCTGGAAAATGATGGTTAAGTAAAGAGGTTTTTTTGCTAGAGTGTCCCTGAGCTCCAACAGTCTCTGGCTGCCACAATTGCTCCTTGAGGCCATAAACAGCCTAGAGTAATTTAAAGCAGCCCTTACACTATTGTAACATCAACACCTCTGGATGGGTTGTCAGCCGCAGGATCAAATCCAGGGTTTCTGGATCTTTATGTATGAGCCTCTACTGCCCGAGCTAAATTGCCTGGTTCTGTTAGCCAAGGTTGTAGCAGGCTTATCAATATCTAGTTGGTTTTAGCTGCCACTTCAAGGGGATGGAGTGCCACACCAAGCCAAGCATTGTTTACACTAAGTTGCACTGGAGGGCAAAACTAGCCTCCGTATTGGGGAACTGCAAAGGTGGTGTGCAGAAAACCTACCTTTGGGCATCCTACCCTACAAGGAAGCACAGATCACCCAGACCAAAGGATCTGGTCCCATATGTGCTGCAGCTTTTCAGCACAGTAAAATTAAGAGACTCTTCTTACCTCTGAATTTCTTGGAGTTTTTTAGTTTAATCAATCTCTGTTCATATGAATGCTAAATGATACCAAGTAATACCTTGTTCATTAATAATAAAGTCTAGAACTGAGGAGTGCTTCCTACTGCAAAATGGGTAGTACTCTGCCCTGCTTTCTGATTGGCTTTAAGGAGTTTGAATGTATGCCTTATTCAATGCAAAGAGCTGGCAGACTTTGCACATTAAATTCTAAACTGTCTAAGTAGGTGTGAAACTAATTTTGTATTTATTTTTAAAAACCACCCATGATCATTTGGGCCATCCATTTCACTTTGAGAGGCCCTTACCTAGCTGTAGGTGGGCCCCAGGAGACAATAAAGCCCACCTTAGAGGATAATTTCGGAAATATCTTTACCTGAATATTTATATGTTCTGGCATAGCTGTAGCTACTTATCCATGTTCCCAGCCGCAACTTTTCTTAATAAGAAGGCTTTGAAAACTTGCTAAAACTGGACATTAAAAGGAAAACAGAAGTTTTCCTAGAGCAGTGGAATTTTTTAAGTCACATAGTACCTTATTGATGAAATGAGGAAGAAAGCACTTTTCCACCAGACTTTGGAGAGTTTATTTACAAACACAGGATTTTTTTCATTAATGTGTAGGCGAGGCAAACGCTATGACAAGGTTTCCTTCAATGTGAAGACGCTTGCATGGCTTTTAATTTAATCAGTACATGATCTTGTACAGTGACTGTGGTTGTTAGAGTGTGTTTATAAGTAAACAAACCTTTTCAGACCGCTGCTAACGGAGAGAAAAAGTGGTCACAGAGTTCTTCTTTTAAATAAAAGTCTAATCTAATGTGGGAAAATCTGTAGGGTTCTTGTTATCCAGTTTTCAGATTGACTGAATTAAAAGGGCTTCATTTGTTTACATGAGTGCAGTTTAGAGTGGCAAACACCTGTTAACATACCCCAGGCTGACTCTACACAGCCTTCCACATTGCCTAATCATTTATATATCTACCAGTGCTAACCAGTACCAAATTACTCAGGATTCAAACCTGGGTCCACCAATGTCAATAAAAGTTTTGCCAGGATTTCAACTCCCCCACCCCATGTGTTTTACATACATTTTGCACACATGGGAATGACTATACAAGATAGAAGATAGTGGAGAATCAAGTCGCTCATATCCACACAACATGGTCACACACCGTTCTGATTGCACTTGCTCTGATCATGGCTATGCTTTGTCATGGTGTCACATTGTACATTGCCAGTATGCAATCTTTGCCTCTGTCCTTCTGTGCAATCTCACAATGCTATTGTTCATTATTCTGTGACAATGTTGGGAGATCAGAAGATTGCCTTTGTCACCATGGGCGGTGGGTATCACAGGCCAGGGGAGGCTGAGACTCCCCAAACAGCCTGCTGTGGCCCCGCCCTGCTCCACCCCCAGGCTCCCTTCTGCCTACTTCTAGTTCCCACTCTTCTGCTGGGGCAGGCTGGCCTGTGGCCAGGATTCAGGTGGCTGGAGCTGGTGTGTGCTCCAGTCTGCAGCCAGGACCTGGGCGGCCCAGGGCTGGGGGGCTAGCAGCTGCATTTGGGGGCCTCTGGGCTCTGGAGGGGTAGGGGTGGGAGGACTGGGGCCTTGGGCAGAAGGGGAGGGGCCAGGGGATGGCTTCCCCTAATAGGTAGTTCACGTGCCCCCCATGTTTGTCATCCTGTCCAGCCACTTGCATGCTGGTTACCTGCAGTGCCGAGAGGATGAAAAATACAACTTCAATAATATTTCCAAAATATATAAACATATTTTGCGTCCCATAGGGATTTACCTGCTCAACACAAAGAGCAAAATCAATGGTATATACACACACGCATGTGCTTGTGCACAGAGGCCATTCCCTTCCCCCAATGCACTTAATGTCAGTTCATTCACTACTTCTTCAGCACTTCCCAAACTCCTGAGATCTGAAAATGAGAAAAATAAAGAGTGCCATTAGTTAAAGGTTACACAGCAAAACCTCTTACCTCAGTGTACTGACAATCCATAGGTGCACCAGTATCTACTCATCCCCCCATCCCAAATGAGGAGTAATACATTCCCTGCCATAGTACAGTAGATGGTAGAGAGGGCACGTCGAGGAGCCTGAAGTGATATTCTCCTGCTGGACTTAACCTGGAGCATTCCTGGCTCTGGCTCCCATGAAGAAAGATGGAAGGAAATTAGTAATTTACCTACAAATTGCCAAAGCAAGAACAGAATAAATAAATTAAAGAAATACATTTAAACTATGTTAAGTACGAAAAACAAAATAGGAATTACGGAAAAAAAGAAGAAACCCCAGCTCCTTGTATGGTAATTTGTCCCTGAAGAGTGAAGGGAATTTGTTTCAAATGGAACTATGCAGTCTCAAGACAGCCCTTTTTGTACCAAGGCAAAGGTACACTTAGGCTAAATCCTTCCGTCCTCTCAGTTGTTACTAAGACAAAATCCTATTGACTTCAATAATGAATGAGCTAAAATTGACCCAGAACAGAAACATTGACTACTATCACTTAAAGCTGAGAGTATAATTTGCAGTGAGTAATTAATGCAACTAATTGTGCCTCTTTTGTGCTCATGGAATGTTCATGAGCAGATGGTGATTTCCCCCAATTTATTTATTGGCATTTATCTGATTGGTGTCTTTTTTTTTTTAACTTTGTGCATTGATGGTGAATATTTGAAGCTTGAGCTGTGTTGCTTAGTTATGATTGGACAGAATAGTCATAGAATTGTTTCTGCTCCCAGTCCCTGGCTAGTTGAGTATGTGAGAACTTCTTCACTGTGGTGGATACTTGCATTTATAAATTAACAAGTTGATTTCCATTAATATTTACACACGTGACTTTGAAATGCAATGTCTGTTAATAGGGAAGGGAAGCTCAATCTTTTGAACAAGAATGAACACTAAAGGGGAATGAACATGGACAAAGTGAAGTGATTTGAAAATTAAGTTGAATATTATTGGACTTTTTTGTATTATTAACCCATTCTGCAACCTAAATATAAGTTGTCTAAACAGATTCTGCATACAAGGCATTTGATTAAAAGAACATTTCATCTGGCATCAGGAATGTCACAGGTATCACTATATTTGTGACTATCAGTGAGAGTGAAGTGAAAGCTTTGGTCTTATTTGCTTTTTAACTGTGCTTAGAAAGCTTTGTCTTCTAAAGTAGATGAAGTATTCTGATCTCAATCCACTTCCCAGTGGACAGATATCCTGGAAATAAAAAGCAGCACCATTGGGCCAGATTTTCAGAAATGTTCAGCACCTACATATAGAGGCAGATTTTGAAAAATTTCAGTGCCAAACAGCTTTATTGTTCTCCAGGGGAATTGCTGGGAGCAATTTCTGAAAATCTGGTTCTTATTTCTCAAAAATACAGTGAGAGCAAGTGGGGTATTTTAAGGTGCAAAGTCAGTTTCTTACTCTCATGATGGGTTATTGCTCATTTGGCAAACTATCCCTCCCAGTTTTCCTATCCCATTGAAAAATAGGGGAGCTGTTGTGTGCTAAGCTCCTTTGGAAATCTGGCCCCTTGTTAATGTTATCAGCAAAGATGCTAGAGACCGAATGGGCATAGAAACTAAGGCCCAGATCCACAAAGGTATTCAGATGCCTGAATGTCAATTAAATCAATGGGATTAAGGCAGGGCTTAAATTCTTATAGAGCATTTCCTGGAACCCTTCCTTATGCTCCTCAACATGCTATGAAAACTCCAGCGGGGTTGAAAATATGTACCTGGAGCTTGCTCTGGATGGCTCCGGCTGAATTTAAGCCCTGGATTTTAGGTGCCTAATACCTTTCAGAATCTGGGCCTGGACTGTTATCTCACCATGGGATATGGTCCATCTTGGTCAGGATGGGTTAACGTTAGGGGACAGTGTGGATGAGTTTGCACTTTCTCAAACCAATACATGCTTTGTGGCTCAGCAGCAGCCCAGTAGCATATTAACAAATAAACAATCAGATAAAAAAGAAGATGTGTACTCTTCTTCTGTAATGTGAATACTGTTGCTTAGGCCTGCTCCCACTCCCATTGAAGTCAGTGGGAAATTTGCTCCTTACTTAAATG
The DNA here is from genome assembly GCF_009764565.3 of Dermochelys coriacea. NCBI lineage: Eukaryota > Metazoa > Chordata > Testudines > Dermochelyidae > Dermochelys > Dermochelys coriacea. The sequence goes on from NC_050068.2 coordinate 82,826,214, forward strand.
GTTTGAACACATTTTTTCACAACATAATAAAAAAGAAGACAGAGCATTGATTATAGCATCAAGCTGAACACCAGATGTTTTATGGATATTCTGCTTCCATAACCCACACCCATATGCACTTAAGAGGAAAGAAAAACAAAGAACTGTTTATAATTGTCAGAATATTAAAACTTGTCCTTATTCAGTGTTTTTTCTTCACTCACCCGTGTACGCAGCCAAATAATTGATTTATGACATAGAGATCATTCATTGCTTGAGCTTTGCTTTCCAAACTTGGTTAGAAGTGTTTCATGGCCATAGTCGGATGTCTTTCTTTATAAGAATGATGATAATTTTGAGACTATCTTTAAACTAGCTAATGAAACCACACTCCATAATAACTCACTTTTTCTCATGGGCTCAGCTCACCCCACCCTGTTGAGACAAATTGCTGTTTTCAATGTAGTTTGCCAAAAAAGAGGTATACAGTATTCCCTTCTTCTGTTACATAACATTTTAATAGATATTTGAGCTGGAGAAAGAGGAACTGAGGCTTACTGACTAGTAGGTATTCTGCAATTTTGGAATTTGTAGTCAATTTCTTATGTGGATTAGGATTCATGTATCTTGGTATAGGAAATCCAAATGCTATTCTGCTCAAAGTTTGCTAATAGATTTATTACTATTGCAGAAAGAAAAGGAGGACTTGTGGCACCTTAGAGACTAACAAATTTATTTGAGCATAAGCTTTCGTGAGCTACAGCTCACTTCATTGGATGCATGCAGTGGAAAATACAGTGGGGAGATTTTATATACACAGAGAACATGAAACAATGGGTGTTACCATACACACTGAAAGGAGAGTGATCAGGTAAGGTTCCCCCCCCACCCCGCTCTGCTGCTGGTAATAGCTCACCTTACCTGATCACTCTCATTACAGTGTGTATGGTAACATCCATTGTTTCATGTTCTCTGTGTATATAAAATCTCCCCACTGTATTTTCCATTGCATGCATCCGATGAAGTGAGCTGTAGCTCACAAAAGCTTATGCTCAAATAAATTTGTTAGTCTCTAAGGTGCCACAAGTACTCCTTTTCTTTTTGCGGATACAGACTAACATGGCTGCTACTCTGATTACTATTGCATTAACCCTGTTCTGAAATTAAGATTGTGGACCAAATCTCACTTGCCTTATCCATAAAAACACCCCCATTGGGTTCAAAGGGATTACTCATGTAAGGAAGACAAACAGAAGTTAGTCACAGAACATCAAAAAAAATTATCTTACATTTTTACACATGCTATAGAATATACATTTATTTTTTCAGAGTTGTGAAACAGCAAAAAAATTCTCATAAATCGTTTCTGGCTTTACCTGTTAGACTGATGAAGTACCTTAAAATGTTTTAATAGATTTATCATTTTATTTCATTTGACAGCATTCCAAAAAAATAATTCAGACTTCACAGATTTGAGTCCATTGCAGCTGCATTTTATTGTCTGACAGTAAAACTGGGTTGTATGCTTGTCCAAGGAACAATAGGCTTGCTAGCATAAGGCTACCATTAACTAGACTTAGGATCTTAAACTGCCTGAATTTATGCCTCACACGTATTACACTTTGATGCAATTTAAATGAAGAATTGGAGTAAACACCGTTCTCTTGTTTAAATTACAAGATGTCATAGAAAAAACATAAAATTTCCATTTTGACCTTTTTCCAGTAATTTTTCGATAGTTTAAAGCTCCACTATGAGAATTAACCTTCCTTGATGTATTTCCTTAAATTGACTTGGAAAATAATCATCATAATGATTCTTTCTTAAGCCAAAACCTAAATGGGTAATATGTTTGACTGAAACAATGAAGGACAGATCTTCAGCTAGAGTAAATCAATGTAGTACCACTGAGTATAGCAACACCATGATCTCCAGCAGCCAGTGTTTAACAAAAAACAAACAAACAAAAAAGTTGGAGTTCATAGGATTAAATATTTTAGCAACTTAAATATTTCATTAGTCTGCTAGACTTCCGAGACTGGATTCCAAGTCCTGATACTAATGGATGGTTCAGCAATTTTCTTCTGATGTACAGGACAGAGCTGAGATGCTGTCTTGATTAGACTACCATTACACTGACTCCTGGGAAAGACCATCAAACAGAACATAAGATTCCTCTTTAGTCTTAAATCAGAAATATCTGCTAAATTCATAAGATGTTTATTAGTTCAGTTACACAGCACAGAGGAATACAGTTACTGTGATTTTCTCATAACATAATCAGAACATCCTGGAAAAGACGTCTTAGGTTACCTAGTTCATCCTCCTGAAAATTCAAATTTGTTCTTAACAATAAGAAAAGGAGTACTTGTGGCACCTTAGAGACTAACAAAAAAAGTTTTTTTTTTCCACCAAATGCATCCGATGAAGTGAGCTGTAGCTCATGAAAGCTTATGCTCTAATAAATTTGTTAGTCTCTAAGGTGCCACAAGTACTCCTTTTCTTTTTGCGAATACAGACTAACACGGCTGCTATTCTGAAACCTGTTCTTAACAATGTATTTTCTTCATCTAAACCAGATTTAATAACAGGGAGTTGTAAATGTTGATGTCTGACACAAAACAGAATTTTTTGTATTCTTCATCAAATGGCTTGATTTTTCAGGAGCACAGAAGAGATAGATAATGCATGAGGAACTAATAACTGAGCCATTCATTAATGTTTAAAGAGTAATTCATCATGCAGTTTTGGACTACAAAAACTGAGTGGAAGAAACTGGAAGCTCAACAAAACATGAGTTAGCACATGGCTTTTCAATTCAGGGGTTGTGATTATCTGCACTTTCTTTGTTGCTAGATGGGAATAGACCCTGAAACATTTGTTCTGTTATAACATAGAGCCATGATATGGAAAAGTAGAGAACTAACTCCTAGTTTAAAATAATATACAATACATGTACTAAAGCAGCTCATCTATGTGAGTTTCACTGGGTCTTTAGGCCACCAGAGTCAAGCAAATACAGATTCCATGATGGCCTCTTCCCTAGCATCTTCCACACCAGCCTAAGCAGGGCTGGTGTGGCTACCCTTTTTGAGGCATTGAGGGGGTTCACAGGCACCCTTGCATGAAAACCTTCCGCTACACTCACTGTTCTTCTCTCTCTGTAGAGCTCCTCCTTAGTGCTTAAGTGGTATAGTGGGCCTCATGCTAAATTTCACCCTCAGAGAATGAGAAAGGAGGTCCCGTGGTTAGGGTGTGAGCATAGGATTTAGCAGACCTGGCTTCAAGTCCCTGCTCCATCACAAGCTTCCTGTATGACCTTGGGCAAATCACTTGGCCAGTTTTTTAAAGGTCTTTAGGTACCTTCAGATACAGATAGGCATTGAGTGGAACCTTTCTAAAGTGCTGAAGTATGCAACTTGGAGCTAGGCACCAAGGAGCTTTTGAAAATCCCAGTAAGTATCTAAATACCTTTGAAAATCTGGTCCTTAGTCTCTCTGCTCCAAATCCTCAGAGGTATTTAGGCATCGGTCTGTCAGTAATTTCAATGGGAGTTAAGAACCTAAATACCGTTGAAGATCTGGGCCTGAGTTCCTCATTTGTAAAACATGGGGGTTAATAATTCAGGATTTCCCTACCTTACAGGGCTGCTGTGAGGTGCTCAGGTATTATGTTAATGGAGGGCCACGTGAGACACTGTGATAAAGAGATTAAACAATAAATTACAATCTACATTTTCTGTTCGTTTCATTGAGAGTTAAAGAGTTATTCTTGTGAACTGAACATTGACTTTCCCTAGAGCTACTTATGTTTCCATTCATTAATTTAAAATGCTGCTATCTCTATCAATAGAGGATTCAGGGAGTTCAAGGTCACCAGGATAATGTAGTCTAGAATACTGGGATTGCTGAACTGATCCTGGAGCTGGGTTAAAAATGTCTGAAGAAGATTTTTTCCCAGTTGTTTTGGGACTGAGGAATGTACAAAGTAACTTTGAACAGCTGAGATCTTTTTTAAAAGTGAAGAATGGAAAATAGATGAAATCAGACAGTTTGGCACCTAAAGCAGACAGAAGACAGCAAGAGGGATGGTGATATAATATAATAGTTGAGTAATAAAAAACTTTCTCTACATTTTCCACCCAAAGGAACACTTTTTGCAACTTCACTTTGCTAAGTGTCAAATCTGAGGAACTTGATAATGGACACTAATACTAATAAAACAAAAAAAAAGAGGGAATTTGATAGCACAGAACAGGAACACTCCAATCTGTGAGTTATTTTATGCCAAACTGATGGTATCAGCCAAAGATAATCCATATTGCAGAACAGAGACAGGTCAATCAAATACAGTGGAACTTCAGAGTTATGAACACCTCGGGAATGGAGGTTGTTTGTAACTTTGAAATGTTCGCAACTCTGAACAAAACATTATGGTTTTCTTTCTAAAAGTTTACTACTGAACATTGACGTAATACAGCTTTGAAGCTCTACTATGCAGAAGAAAAATGCTGCCTTTAACCATCTTAATTTAAATGAAATGAGCACAGAAACAGTTTCCTTTCCTTGACAAATCTTTTCTTTAGATGTTCCCTTCATTTTTTTAGTAGTTTATGTTTAACACAGTACTGTACTGTACTTGCTTTGTTGTTCTCTCTGCTGCTGCCTGATTGTGAACATCCGATTCCAAATGAGGTGTGTGGTTGACTGGTCAGTTTATAAATATGGTGTTCATAACTCTGAAGTTCTACTGTATACCATAGCACTATATATAGCCATAAACTATAACCTCTCCTCTAATTAAATTTCACAGGTTTCAGAGTAGCAGCCGTGTTAGTCTGTATTTGCAAAAAGAAAAGGAGTACTTGTGGCACCTTAGAGACTAACAAATTTATTAGAGCATAAGCTTTCGTGAGCTACAGCTCACTTCATCGGATGCATTGGATGGATAGCCAGAGAGCCATGCAGAGTAAAATATTCATTCTCCCTCCCTATTGGCCCAGGATAGGTAGAACCAAGAGCAGTAAGGCAGCAGGGGTCTTCTTACCCTATGGGAGGGAGTTGCTAAGGGAGAAACTGACTCAGGAGGCTGCAGAGGTTGGCAACTCTGGCAAATAGGGGTAAGAAGGGAGTCTCTCAGTTGAAGTTTCCATTGGTTAGTGCTGATGCTACTCTTCCCAGAGCTGCACATGTTAAACATGTGATGTCACAGAAGGGCACTGCCAATCGTAGCCACTTCATTGGTGCTCGCATTTCTGTGCTCTCTATTTTTATAAGTACATTTACTTTTTCTCTTTGGGCACAATGGAGTTCTTTCCATTATTTAAAGTCATGGCTTATGTTTAGGGTATTCAGTAGTTTTTATTGTGAAAACCCCTGATCCCATTACTAACTTGACAGGAGGGACATGTGCCCTGGAGTTACTTGTTGGCCTTAATTAATACACAGTATGACAGATATGGCAATTTCCTGCAGTATTCTTGTGAGACCTTACTGAATTAAGTTTAAGTCTCTTTGGAGTCCATTGTATTAAATAAATGCTTTATGTATTATTGTGCATTGGGATTGTATGTTACCTCTCAAGGGGACACAGGGGACAAATGTGGGTTCAAAGGACTATATTGAACAATGTGTCAGACAAAAATGAACTCTTGGGATAAAAAGTGTTAAGCAGTTTTCCTGGAGAATAGCTAGGGGGAGATGAAAGCAAATCCCCCACCTCTGTTTATGCCCAAACCCAGCTTTTTGTAGCTATACCCTGAGGAGTGGACCATGGTCTCCTGATCCCCTGTTACATAAAGGCAAGATCAAAGCCCACGCTATATAAAGGAAAGACTGAACTATTCATGATTGTTCTGGTTCTGAATCTCAGACTGTTATGAACTTATAACCACTGGGACAACCCAGGTTTGGGGTTTGGAGGATTGGGATTAATGTAACCTTTGGTAAATTTTTAGCATGCCTGTAGGTTCTTTTGTTGTTTTTAACATGTTTTATTTGTAATGCTTTTACCTTCAGAATAAACATGCTTACTTATAAAAAGTAGCATGGTCACTTGTAAGGACTGGCAATTACGCTGTTTATAGCCTTCAGAGAGAAAGCAAAGTACAGACACTAGCCTGTTGAGGCAGTCTGTCTTGGGGATAGCACAGTGTAGGCAGTGAACTGTGCAGACTGGGAAAACTCTAGTCAGGAGGGAGTGAAATATAGATCTCTGCCTAAGAGAGATGATGGGTGAGGAGCTGGGAGCCTAGTATTTGGGTTCCCTCAAATTACCTTGGAGGAGAAACACAGGTGCAGTTGCCCTGAACTGTGACACATGGCACTTAACAACTAGTTATTACAGTACATTGCCATGAGAGAGCATCTGTTCAAATACCGAAATGTGGGAGGTTCCAAAATATCTAGAAATGAATTAGTGATTAATAGGAAAGATTGTGTCACAAATGTTTTTGCAGTGTTTTCTCTCTCATCTCCCTTTTAAAGAAGTCTAGAATGTCTCTAACTTTGATAGCTCCTAGACTTCTGCTTGAAACAAATACCGGGCTCAAGTTTCTTTCCAGCTTGAAACCACTGATCTTCATCTAAAGCTGGATGGCTGGCCATATCTTTGTTCTCTACTTGAATCAATTCACTATACATGCACAGCTTTTTAAAATCTCTCTGCTTCTCACTTATGACACCAGAAGGATGTTCCAAGCTGGTGGCCACTGAATTCTTTAAATTAAATCAAAACCATTCTGTGCAAATCTAAATTTAACCATCTTTTTCTTCCTAGTCTGATAATAAATGACTCATAAACTAGAAATATCAGTATCTTGCTCCAATGTAGTGCAAAAAAAAAAGTACCACATCATATATTTAGGCTAACAATTACAGTAGAGGCAAATTTCAGCCCTCTGATGCATTCATTGGGACCATGCTGAAGTCAATGGGAACCCCATGTGTACATAATTTGGCCTCAGAATGGAAGCCTGAGCACAGATTTGATTAAATTATTTGAGTTCAAAAGACTAATAAAGTTCCTTTTTGTTGTTGGGATTTTCATGGCTGTTGTAGCAATAATGATAAAGATATGAAACTCATGCATGTAAGACCCAGCTCCTCAGGGTAATTAGGCACCTAACTCCCATAATTTTGTGGATCTGGGTCATAATAAAATAAACTTGACACAAGACAAGAAAGAAAATCCCAACAAAAAAATGTATGGATCCATTTCAGTGGCAGTTTTGAGTACGCCGTACCACTGAAATCCAGCCCTTAAATGTATTGCAGACTAGCTCAAAAACAATTTGGCTCAACAAGCAACTAAGGCATTTGGCACTATATTGTCTTTTGAAACATATCATTTTTTTCAGAACAAAATGGATACCTTCACACCTGATTAGAAATAAAGGGCAGACCTTTATGTTTAAGAGAAGATGCCTTTTGTGTTACAAGGAGACCTCAGAAGTTCCCAAGCAGTAACCTACAAACAGGTTGGGGCTGATTAGGAATAAGAGACCTCGCCTGTCTCAAATTGTATTGATTTAATTAAATTAGTGCCACTTCCATGTGTGGCCATTTTCAGATCAGTTTCAGAATATCCACACTAAGAGGCTGCACTGATTTAATTAAATCAGTTTCTAAACTAATTTAGTTAAATTGTTGCAATTTTAGTGTCTAGATGAGGCGTCTGTCTATTTGGCAGAGGCCTTTTCAATATTAAGAATTGTACTGGTTTAAGTAAATGTGATTCTTTTCTGATTTAGTTAATCTGATACTAAAACTCTATGTGTAGACACATACTTGATTTAAATCTGTCTTCTAGAGCTGGTTGAAAACCAGAATTTCCATCCTACAGGAAATTTCAATATTTCAAAATTTATTTTCATTCTGAATCAAATATATTTTTTTCATATAATGACAAATTTGAAAAGTTTAAATCTGAAATGTTGAATTTTGGGTCCTTTTGGCATCAGTCTGTGTTCACCTGGGCTGATGCAGTGCCACCGGCCCCCATTTTTCTGTATGGGCAGGGCTCCCTTGCTGGACTATACTTCCCATGATGCACTGTAGAAACATGACATCCACGATTCAGTATGATCAATCATGGGAAATGTAGTCCAGCTCATAGAGTAGAATGGGGGAAGGAGGCACCCAAACTACAAATACTGTGGTGCACTGTGGAATCTCCAAGGGACACAGATGAATATTGAACTGACTGCAAATGCAAACAAAATGTTTCAGTTTGGTTTGACAAACCCAAATGTTTCAAATTAATTTTTTTTCTTACAAAATTTCAATTGTGCAGAAACTATATTTTCCATCAAAATAGATCTTTGATGTGAAATTTTTGACCAGCTTTATTATCTAATATGAATTTAGCTTAACCTGCTTCCTAAATCTATATATAACAGACTTATATGGTGTCCAAATGTGGGAGTTTACCTGAACTGAAACTTTTAGCATCTGGGACTACTGTATATGATTTATCAGATCATTTAGGATACATGCTAATATGAGCAACAATGAGAGAACAAACCACATGTGACAGATGTGTAGTCACGTTGCTTAATGCACTACTGGAAGGCATTCAGACACTGCAGGGGTGAGTGTTGTATAAGAGCCTATATAATGTATAAATAGAACCAAAAAATATTGTAACTTTCTCCTGTGTCTTCTCTCTACCTCTGCTTCTCTGAACTCCATCTGCCCCAAATCACCTTCCTTTCTCTTTGCTGTAGCCACATCACACTCCTCACTGAATCCTTGCATAGTCTTCCTGTCTCTTACTACATCATATTTTGACTCCTTGTTCTGTGCTCTCATATATTTGTACTCTCCTTCCGTCTCTTTAGCATTCTTTCAGTATTTTTTTCTGACTGCCCCCTTCATCCACAGGCACCAGATTCCTCCTTTCCCTGGGAATGCTCAACCCCCATTTAGCCCCAAACCCTATCTGCACTCCAGCCCTGCCCTCAAGGTCCCACTCCCATCCTGACTCTTCCCATCCCTGCTCCAGCCCGCCCCTCTTCTTTCCACCCCTGCTCTGCCTCCACCCTGTCTCTTCCCACCACACTTCCACCCCCATCCACCAAGCGTGCTCCGTCCCGGCTCCAACCTCCCTCCAGCAGCCTCCTGCACTGTCTCCGCGAAACAAGCCGATCACTGTGGGTTGGTGGGGTGAGGAGTTGATCAGCAGAGCCACGGGCAGGTGGGATGAGCTGGGAGGGGAGGGGGAGAATGAGCTACCAGTGAGTGCTAAGCCCCAAAATTTTTTTTCTCCGTGGGTGCGTCCTCGGTGCCATTATGCCTTCATCACCCTTTCCTCCCTTTGTGCTTTATAATGTGGTTCTTCTGCCCCCTTCATACATGTTCCCTGTCCACATCTGGCTAGAGCGCCTTTCATATTTTCAGACCTCTTCTTAAAATCCATTTTTTCAAGCAGGCCCACGACCCGACCTTGTAATCTTTATCAATAACGCCATACTGGCCAGTTAACTGACTAGACAATTACGTGTCTAGTCTTTGTTTCACTTAAATATAAATTGTTTGGGATAGAGAATGTCTTCTTTTATGTTCACATGTTTACAGAGTTATATAAATATTAATAATAATTATATAATAATAATTTTAAAAGAGGAAGAATCTTCACTGACTTTCAGCCCGTGTACCCTATTCTTTCACTGGGGCTTCAGGTGTAAGTCAAGTGAAGAATTTAGCCTAACATTTAGATAGTGCTCATCATCATCATCAATTGTGCTAATAACTGAAGATGAAAGTTCCATTAGTTAGAACAGACCTGCTTATTTGCCTGTCATAGCAGAAGCATGATTTTTGAGGTCAGAAAGTCTCCAGTTCATAGTCCTGCTCTTCCTCATCTAAATAATAGCCCCACTGATTAGCAGCAATGTCTAGTTGTTAGACTGTAGTGTAAAGAAGCACTCTTGAAATAGTTGAAATACTCTAGTATACTTGAAAGTGAAATGCTTTTTCAATAAAAAGGTAATCTTGAACTATGCCAGGCATGAGTGATTTAAACATGCACACTAACCTTTTGAAATTCTCTTTTCTTTTAACCAGAAAAACATGAGTTAATTGTACAGAGGTCTCATATTTGCTTACTTTAACTGAAGTGACTGGATGCCAGTGGCTTTTCAAGGACATGGGAGACATTCACTTGTCTTCAAGCAGGAATGAAACCACTAGAGCATGGTCTCAGACATACTAAAGAAATGTTGAATGAAATAGAAGAGCTCTCTTGAACTTTTAAACAGTTACCTATTTAGGGCCAGAATAGGATACCTTTTCTCACAGTGAATAGTACGTACTCCACAGGTGGGTCCATTGCTTTAATCATGCTATAAGGTACTATTCAGTATGAGTAAGGATATATCACAACTTGGCCCTAAATAAACAGACCAGCTAATAGGTTACCTATTCAACAGGTTTCTGTTATACTAAATATAATATATACTAAATGAAGTGACAGAGGCCAAAAGGTATCCGAGAATAGCTTTTCTAATCTGACTTGGCTATCTATAAATGAAGCTTTGCCCACAATGAGGTAATGATTCAGGATATTCATTATTCTAGTATTAATTTTCAGTACTATAGCAAATTATTTGAAATCTCATTGCCTTGTGTGGCTTGATTTTTCTTCAATAGCCAGTCCAGGTGGATGCAACAGTATCATTAAGGTCAAATTGCATGCCAAGTGGAACAAGGTTATAAGCAGTGGTAACCCCACTGATAGCCCCAAGATGTACGTTGTGATTTCTACCATCTTTCCTGGGTCCTGCTGAAAAAAATCTGTTCCAATCACAGACCCTGCTACTACATATTATAAAAGTTAGTCTGATGGGAGCATGAACACCAGAATCACATCCCTGAGCAGTCAATGCTACCTATGGTAAAGGACAGTCTGGTTCCAGATTTGATGGTGGTATTGTCCATTCACATTGGCAGGTCCATAGACTGCTTCCTGGTTATTAAATTTTGTGTCCTACTGATATCTTGTCTAAGACATAAATTAAATAAATAGCTCAAGATTTTCAAAAATAGGAATCTGAAGTTAGGTTCCTAAGTCCATACTTGGGCAACTGCCTGGTTTTCAAAACTTTTGAGCCTTCATTGGCTCCCATTTACCTCAACTTTAGGTTCCTGTTTTTGAAAATCCCAGCCACCAATAATTCATCACCTGTGTTTGATATTAAACTGAAAACTCAGGAGCTCATAGATTTTCCATTGTAAAATGTCTTTTCTCTGTTTTCCACTCTTTGGGATGCCACCAACACTAACCCTAAAAGCCCTGATTGGCTATAAAACTTGCCCAAAATACATCTACCTGATGCTTCTTCTTTGGTCGATCATTAGTATTTAGTACTTACATAGAGCTTTACTCTTTCAAACTATCATACACAGATTAACTAATTAATCTGATTTACTTGAGTACACTGATTAAAAACAAATCTGCTTTAAAATGCCATCCAAAGTCACAGTAAAAATGTGTGATTGCCGGCCTGAGGGGTAGAAGTGCCCTGACTGCTCTCAAACCTGAGCCTACCATATGGCATCACATTGCTCTACACACTTCAGTCACAGGACAAGCAGTGAGCACTCCTTTGAAGTACTACATTAAACAAGAGATAAGGAATAGTAAACTTAACTGAAGCCTACACTGATGGCAAACTATTCTGTCTTCCCATGTATGATAAGCGATTGCCAGAACTGTCTTTCAACCTGTGTAATGTAATCATGACAGCAATCAACCAAGCCTAATCTCTCCCCCCCCCGCACCCCAAATTTATTCCTTTACCTAAACAGACCTTCCCTGTAAAGCTAAACTCTAAGACTTTGCCATGCCACACACTTCTCAGAAAAGCAGTGCAGAAGGTAATGACAGCTTTCATCTTTGTAGGGGTGGCCGTAAAACAGTTCCCAAGTTTCCTGTTCCTTCAGATATTGCAGTAGGTACTCGCAAAAGAAAATGAGTACTTGTGGCACCTTAAAGACTAACAAATTTATTTGAGCATAATCTTTCGTGAGCTACAGCTCACTTCATCGGATGCATTCAGTGGAAAATACAGTGGGAAGACCCACTGAATGCATCCAATGAAGTGAGCTGTAGCTCACGAAAGCTTATGCTCAAATAAATTTGTTAGTCTCTAAGGTGCCACAAGTACTCCTTTTCTTTTTGCGAATACAGACTAACACGGACTGCTACTCTGAAACCTGCAGTAGGTACTGCAATCAAACAATATATTATCATGCAGATTAGCTACAGGTCAGTGTTAGGTGATAGGTGACTTCAGTGGTTTCTATTTACTCTGTCAGGCTGGCTGATCTAACATAAAGTTTGTCATCCCCTCCAGCATTCCTTTTTGTAAGCCAGACATTTTAGTGAAAGTTTTATCTGAGAAGGCGACTTGGAGCAGGTTGAGCTAGCCCTTTAACAACATTGACCAGCATTTTGGCTACTGCCTTTAAGAATAGGAATTAAGGGGTTTGTATTGTTCCTGAAAGGAAGATGGGAACTGTAGGCTGGTAACAAAGCAGTGGCGATATGAAAACATTTTCTTCTCCTCAGAGACTTGGAGACAGTAATTGGAATTCTCTCCAGCAGTGGATGTGATGGAAAGGACCCTTGGAATCACTGTTCTGTAAAAATCTGGAAAAAGGGCCAGGGAAGAAACCTAAGGGCTTGTCTACGCTACCGTGCGGGGTTGATCTAAGATATGCAACTTCAGCTACATAAATAGCATAGCTGAAGTCGATGTACTTAGATCTATTTACCGCAGTGTCTCCACTGTGGTAAGTCGACTATTGACACTCTCCCGTTGACTCTGCTTGTGTTTCTTGTTCTGGTGGAGTACCAGAGACAATGGAAGAGCACTCAGTGCAATACTAGACGTGATAAATCAACCCCCGCTGGATCAATCGCTGCTCGCCAATCCGGCGGGTAATGTAGACAAGTCCTAAGAGGCAAGCAAATACAGAAAGTGGGGCTGGGGGGAAAAGTGAAGCACTGGTGGTTGAGTGTGGAGTGGAAGTCTGCTTCAGTGTTCAAGATGTTGGGATGGAGCCTGTGGTAGAAAGAGGAAATTGTGTTCCCCTGTGGCACTGAAGTAGCATCTAGAGGCAGTGTGGTTATACTCCTGTGTCCAAGAAGGAGGACTTGGTAAACCCCTGCAACCAACATAAGAAGGAAACACAGACCTTAGAGATATAGATTTGACCAAAGAGTTTGAACTTTTGTTTACCCCAGAAGAAAATCACCTTTTAGTCTGGGGGGAGAGGGGGGTAACCTGCCCAAGCAGAAAGGGGAAAATGAGGAAAAGCCACATCTGATGTCAGAAAGTTAAGTAACCCTCATACAGGGCATTTGCTTTGTCACTTAGAATATTTTCACTGAACCCATCAGCGTTCCCTCCCCCCAAAAAAAGAAAAAGGAGAAAAAGGACAATATATTTAGAGTAATAGCAATTGCCAGAACAATAACATAATCCATATGTGATCACAGGAACAGATCCTGGTTGTTTTTATTATGGAAAATGTTATGATTTTATATGTGTTTGAATTTTTATATGAATCTATAAGAATCAATATAATTAAAGACACTGAAAGAAATACAAACAGAATGAGACAGATCAGAGCACTTGTGTGCTGTTACAAGGCTAGAGTCATGCAACTGTTTATTTTAATTTGGGATTTGACAGGCATTTGGCTTGTTGGATTGGTATCTATCAAATCATATCTCCTCACGTAGTGTCAGTTTGTATCAAGCTCTATAAATATCACTTTCTTGGTAATCACATAGATGCAATAGATTAAATTGCATAGCAATATAACTCATTCCAAAGGACACTACCTACCTTTACAAGGTTGTTTTCAGAAACCTGAAAATAGAAGGTTTTTTCTTCCCTTCCAAACTCAGTTGTCCTCAATTTGGCAAATACGAATTTGTTGTATTTTTAGCTCTATATAGCTAACATGGCTGTTTATGTCATGATCGCTAACAATGAACATTAATTACTTTCCTGTTTCACAGAGGTATGTGAGCATTAATTAATTAAAGTTTGGACAGTGTTTTGACAATGTAAAGCAGTGATGGGCAACCTGGGGGCTGCATCTGCTGGCGGGCCGCCAGACAGTTTGTTTACATTTGCATGGCTGCTTGTAGCTCCCAGTGGCTGCGGTTCACCATTCTTAGCCAATGGGAGCTACAGGAAGTGGCACAGGCCGCAGGGACGTGCTGGCCGCCGCTTCCCGCAGCTCCCATTGGCCGGGAGCAGCGAACCACAGCCATTGGGAACTGCAGGCAGCCATGCAGGGGAAAACAAATTGTCTGGCGGCCCACCAGCAGATTACCATGGGCCACAGGTTGCCCACCACTGATGTAAAGTGATATGACTGTAAAGTGATATGATACCATTGCACTGTCAGTAGGAGACTGGATGTCTTGGCAATACTTTGATCCTACTTGCACAACTCCTACTGGAGAGGGAGTTCTGTGCATGGCTGGCTTGCAATATGGACATACATCAGGCCTACTGTTTGCTAGTTAGTGTTGCTACAAAGCCACTGAGCTAAACCCTTCTATGGCTTATGCCCTGTAACATCATGGAAATCAATGGCAGGATTGGCCCACTGTTTTTAAGTGGGTGAGGAAAACTGTAGAAAACTTCTTTTGCAAACTTTTTGAAAAATTTTCCACTATTCCACTTGACTTAGCATATTTTTGTCTCCCACCAAATGTTGTATTTCCATTAATGCAACCAGCTCTAGATTGTTGCCCAGAGCCATACTGGGAGGGATCTAGGATGCCAGAAGAGGCCAGCTATTCCTGGAGTTGGTTTACTAGTAACTCTTTGATTTACCCACTTAATTATAAAACATTCAGGGCAGTAGTTCCCAAAGTAACTTGAAGTGAACAAGAATTTTCTGAGGAGACACTACTAGAGCATATCATGTTTTAAAATAACTGGTAGAGAGAGCCTGGTTGAGAGAAGCACCGAAGATCTCCACAACAATTGGCTCAGGTGGCCTCTGTGAACTTTGACACAGCTCACATGGGGTAGCACAAGGCTCTTGTAACACTTCTCTTACTTCTGTCTATGATACCAGGCTGTGTTCTGACAAGTCGGGCGAAGCTTGTGATGGTATATTTATTTTAATACCTGTGAGACTGTCTTCGATTCACTTAATTTATATTTTGTTAGTAGGAAATGTTTTTTCCCTCCTTCTCTCTGTAGTTTCATTCTTATACCAGGCTCATCCCAAGGTTATCTGAGTGCACCTTTCTTCAGCCTTCTTTTGGGCATGCCATAGAAGTCATGAGAGAAACTCTGGCCGCTGAGGTGGCCAGCATTATGAAATGAGCAATATCAACTGAAACCAGGTAATCAACAGCTAACTGCACATTCCCAGGCCTTATTCAGACTAGAGCTGCTCAAAACTCAGAATTTCCATTTCACATTTAGAAATTCACTTTAAAGAATAAACATTTCCCACAAAATGAAAACGACAAAAAAATTCATTTCAGAAATATCAAAACCTGAAAGCGCTTCAAATTTCAACAGGGTCAAAACACGTTGTTTCAACTATTATAGCACATATAAAAGTCAAAACAACAAAGTCAAAACAAAACCCTTCGATAGTTTTTTCATCAAGTATTTTGTTGAACTTGATATAGTCCTGTGAAACGATTTAATTTTGTGATGCAAGCATTCTACTGGGGAAAACAGTTCTGTCAGGAAATGTTCAACCAGCTTTAATCCAAAACCCAGTGAAGTCAACAGAATGACAGATCGACTTGAGTGGGCTTTTGATCGTAGTCTGTGTGATTGTTACATTAGTTTACCCCTATGAGGGCAACATGGAATTAATGACAGGTATGCCTAAATTCTGAAAACAAATACAGTATCTGCAGCAGGTTAGTGAATACAGATAGACCCCCTGTATTCTAGGCCAGCAGCCTGTTTGAAAAGAACTACATGTCGCTTAAAAGTGTTCCTTGGCTTAAATGATCTTGGAACGGGTTACTAGAAAAGGCAAATGAAAGCGAGTATAAATGGTTATGAGACACTTATATTCTTTGGTGGAGAAGCAGGGAAATCATTAAGATAAACCAAATCATGGCTGGCATATGGCTTCTTCCTGCTTCTAACACTTTTTTGTTATAAGGTCACCAAGACAATTTTGTCACTGTTATTATGGTGACTAGAAAAGGAGTACTTGTGGCACCTTAGAGACTAACAAATTTATTAGAGTATAAGCTTTCGTGAGCTACAGCTCACTTCATCGGATGCATACAGTGGAAAATATAGTGGGGAGATTTTATATACATAGAGAACATGAAACAATGGGTGTTACCATACAGACTGTAACAAGAGTGATCAGGAAAGGTGAGCTATTACCAGCAGGAGAGTGTGGGGGGTTGGGGGGGGGGAGCTTTTGTAGTGATAATCAAGGTGGGCCATTTCCAGCAGTTTACAAGAACAGTAGGAGCCCGTTGCCAACTGTGTTCACATATCTATTCAGGGGACACCATCATAGGGCCTAATCATATCAGCCACACTATCAGAGGCTCGTTCACCTGCTCATCTACCAATGTGATATATGTCATCATGTGCCAGCAATGCCCCTCTGCCATGTACATTGGTCAAACTGGACAGTCTCTATGTAAAAGAATAAATGGACACAAATCAGACATCAAGAATTATAACATTCAAAAACCAGTCGGAGAACACTTCAATCTCTTTGGTCACTCCATTACAGACTAAAAGTGGCAATTCTTCAACAAAAAAACTTCAAAAACAGACTCCAATGAGAGACTGCTGAATTGGAATTAATTTGCAAACTGGATACAATTAATTTAGGCTTGAATAAAGACTGGGAGTGGGTGTGTCATTACACAAAGTAAAACTATTTCCCCTTGTTTATTTCCCCTCCTAATGTTCTTGTCAACTGCTGGAAATGGCCCACCTTGATTATCACTACAAAAGGTCCTCCCACCCCACCCCTGCTCTCCTGCTGGTAATAGCTCACCTTTCCTGATCTTGTTACAGTGTGTATGGTAACACCCATTGTTTCATGTTCTCTGTGTATATAAAATCTCCCCACTATATTTTCCACTGTATGCATCTTATGAAGTGAGCTGTAGCTCACGAAAGCTTATACTCAAATAAATTTGTTAGTCTCTAAGGTGCCACAAGTGCTCCTTTTCTTTTTACGGATACAGACTAACATGGCTGCTACTCTGAAACCTGTCATTATGGTGACTGTTTCTGTTTTAAACCTGTTTTTCTAGCATTCAATCTTTCACCAGCTGCCCCACTCTTAAAAAAAAAAGCTGGAAAAGTCTTTAAGATCCTCTTTGGCTTGCGTTGCCCTTGAAACTTTGCACTGTATGTTAGTTTCTTTTATATTTGCTTTCTGCTTGTTTTTGGCACAGCTGTTGGGGCCTCCTATATTGCTACTGTCATAGCAAAACAGATGCAGACTGTGGATCACATGGGCTGTACTCAGTCTGAATGCAAGCAGCTTTGGTCATTAATCCTGTCTGTAGAGTCTTCAGATGTTTTTTTTCACAAGTTTTTTTTCATTCTAGATTTTAATCCTGTTTTTTATTTTTAATTAAGAAATGGGGAGGGGGAGGGAAAGGAGAGCTCAGGCAGGTGGCTGTGAGTTTTGAAGCATAAAAAATACAAGAAAATGGAATCTTGCAAGCTTTTATTCATGTGAAAGGGCAAATACCTAGCCCAGTTTAACAATTCTGTATGGCTGCTAGATTCAGAAGTAATGCTTTTGGCAGTACATAAACTCTTGTTTTCTTGCTTTGTCTTCCAGTCTAAAACACTGGTGAAAAATTCACCTGTCTATTACAAAGTTAAACTACTGGCTTTAACATAGTTGCATGGGAACTTCGGTTTATTAATGAATACAACATGCCCTCTTTGATTTGAATGCTTTCAGAGTGCTGAAAAGATTCAAAAGGCATCGCTTCCTGCACCAGCGGCATGCCTTTATACATCTCAGTGGTTCACCCCTACCCAGCTGCTATA
Organism: Dermochelys coriacea; assembly: GCF_009764565.3. Taxonomy (NCBI): domain Eukaryota; kingdom Metazoa; phylum Chordata; order Testudines; family Dermochelyidae; genus Dermochelys; species Dermochelys coriacea. The sequence continues at coordinate 82,844,239 of NC_050068.2, forward strand.
TCTCATTAACAAGCATTTGGCCATCGCAGCAAACTTCGGAGTGTTGACACTTGAAAGGCCCAGGCAGGCGTTGGCAGGCCATCGACTGTGGCAACAGGAAACTGTCCGAAGACAACACTGAGAAAACAGCAGCTGCAAAAGCCAAAAACAAAGAGGGGACAGAGAAAGTTAGGTGTTTCCATGCTATATTTTATTTTTCAGCATGGACTGCAGTGCAGTTAAACAAAAAAAGGATTGTTGGAATAAGGCGGCAAATATAAATTCAATATACACTTACTAAAACATGGACATGCTCTTCTGTTACATTTTAGTGGTTTCCTAAAGTCTGTTTTCATGCAAATAAAAATCTGCCTGTCTAGCAGATTCACAAAAGCTAGCCCTGGGGCCTATCAATAAGTCAGACTCTAAATGATCTGTGGTCTAAAGTTACTGCAGTCTGGTTCCATTCTCCACTGAGTCCCATTATCAATGTTCCTTTCTTGTAGCAAGTCATTTCTCTCGATGGGTTGAAGATTCATCATGATAATGTCTTGTTTAATATCCTCTATAGTTATATTTTCAAATAATCCTGTGTCTAAATATAAGCTTATTTATTTCGTATTTATATTACAGGACTGGCCAAAGACCCCAGTTCAGATTGGAGCCCCATTGTGCTGGGCTCTGTACAAACACACATGAAGACACACCATCTCTGTCCTGACGAGTTTACAAACTATCTTTGAAACATTGACTGAGGCTAGGTAGATACCAGCTGAAAATGTGGTCCACCATACACAAAAGCACCTCTTTATTGCTAGGAGAACAAATCTACCGGAGAAACAACTAAACTGACCAAAGACAATAGTCTTTGCAAGTAGAGGGTCAGATGTTACCCTCTTTACTCACATTATGGCCAGTTCTGACCTTGGCCCCTGCACAGTGTGGTAGTGGAACAGAGTGCCTCTAAAGGGGCTAGACTGGGGAGGAAGAGGTCATCCTATCTCCTTCCCCTCACAGGCCCTAGTTTGTCAAGGCAAGGAGTAGGGCTGGGCTGTGGGTGGGAGGGGGTACACTTGTAGGGTTAGATGTTGGGCTATGGTGGAGACATAGGCAGTAATGGAGAGACTACCTTAAGAGACTGAGCTGTTGATGAAAGCCGTTTCAGCTTCCACAGCAGCCCAGAATCTGGGTGGTGCAAAGGTGGTTTAAAGTCACTTTTGGTCCTCATTCCCTTTGGCTGTGACCGGAATCTGCCTCAATGAGGAGTACCTTACTCCATGAGTAGCCCTAGTTAGGTCAGTGGAACTACTTGTGCAATAAAGTGCTATTCAGTATGAGTAGGAGTATTAGAATCTGGCCCTGAGTTAGTTCACTACACAGTGTGAAGTGTGAAAAATGGATTTCTCCTCAAAAAGTATAACAGGTAAGAGGTAAAAATAGGTACTATGAAAAATCATACTCTCAGAGCCCAATTTTGATCTCCTTTAACAGTGTGGGCCTGATTCTGCTCCTAGTTACGTTGGTGTAAATCAGGAATAACTCCAGTTAAGTCCAGAGAGTTACACAACTTTAAACCTATGTCAATATGGTCAGAATCTAGCCTTGTGGAATTGCATCTGATTTCAACTGTTTCACATTTATCCCTTTTATGAGTCAAATAATATCTCATGTTTGTTTGGTCTTAAAATAATATTCACTGCCCTGTTTCTGTTTTCATATACTTGTAGTTCCAAAAATGAAAGGGTCTAATTCTGCAATCCTGTCTCACTTTGAAGAGTCCTTTTACTCATGCAACGAATCCCACTTGTAGAACTGGACTTTGAATGAATGGGCATGAGAAAAATGTTATTACTCTGGGCAAAATTTAGATCAGAGGCCTGATTCTGCACTGCCTTGTATCTTATTTAGTCACTTACACCTGGGCAAAGCTTGTGTAAAATGCTGCCATTCTGATTAGATAGCATTTTATGCTCACTTTATACAAGGTACAGGGCAACAGACACTCAGGCCCAGGGTGTGAGCACCTGCAAATCTTATGGAAATCTCTGGGCCAAATTCAGTGGTGATGTAAACAATAGTGGCTGTTACACCTCACAGATAAGTTGACAATTCAATGGTGACTTGCATGAAGCTGTTGCTTTTGCCCAGATCCTCAAAGCTATTTAAGCACTTAACTCCCACTGAAATCAATGGGTGTCAGGTGCCTAAATACCTGTGAGAACTTGGGCCTTAGTGGCTGGGCAAAATTATTGTAACTTCTGTCTCCTCAGTGCATAAGTTGTGTATAGAAATTAAAGGGGGAAGGGTGTAAAAATAAAATAGGCCTCTTACAATATCTTACAGACTCCTGCTAAATGTTTTCCTTAATGCAGCACTTCTGTCCTTGCAATATGTACGTTACCTTTATTTTGCACACTCACATGCACGCACGCACGCGTGTGCACACACACACACTGGATGTTGAATGGTTGTGAGTTATGCTATTTAACCACCTGCAGTACATTAGTCACTTGAAACACTTTCCTGCTTGAACCTGCTTATAATATAATTTCCTAACCAACTTGCACTCAGCATATATTTTCTACCACCATTCACATCTCTGCAGAATTTGGCCCAGCTGTTATAGGTGACACCAATGTAAAACTGAGTTGGTCTTGATTTGAACTGGTGTTACTGGAAGCAGAATTTGGGCAGGTTAATTGAAAACATGAGATACTATTTTGTCAGAGGTAGTGGCAGCAATTCTATAAATGATAACAGCAGAGTCTGTGTGCCAAAAAACAACAGCTGAGTAGAGTTAAGAGTGCTTACTGAGGCTTAATATTCATCATTTAAAAAATGTTTGGGGGTATGAGGGGGGAGCGGAGTGTCAAGATAGACCTTAGAGTTTTTGTAATGTAATGTTAATTTAATATAATGTCTATATTTAGTAAGGCTGCCTCATTAAGTTTCAGCATCAAACACTGTTGGGGTTTTTTCTCAAAGCTCCTCAAAAGAGTTTCACAGCTGTGAGAGTTTTGCAGGTGCATGTTTGGCTAATTCAAGTTTGTATTTTACATTTACAGGTGTAAGTTGTATATACTATCATCATTACAGATAATGGAAAATATTTTATAACACCATGCACGTCAAGCTCAGTGGTTTCTACTAAATGTGGATTATATAGTCAGTTGTGTACACTTTGTGTTTCCTGTTCTGGGGAACCACAAAACAAAAATACTGCAACTTGTGAAGTTTCCCTTCCTCGGAACTTAGCTTAGCATAGTCATACATGGTTTCCAGCACAGCTGCATATGGTTCCAACTTTCTAATGTGTGGTTCAGTTAGTGAGTGACTCAGGTCATGATTCAGTAGATGGCATGTTTCTCTGTCAATATTGAACCAGTGTCCCAGCATACTGGTATGTGGCACTGTTAAATGTTAGTCTGTGTCCCCACTGTATTTTCCACTGAATGCATCCGATGAAGTGAGCTGTAGCTCATGAAAGCTTATGCTTAAATAAATTTGTTAGTCTCTAAGGTGCCACAAGCACTCCTTTTCTTTTTACTGTTAAATGTGCCATCTTTCAAATCAGATATAAGATCAATGTCTTGATCGCCTGTGGTCATTAAATCTCCTATGGAAATTTTTGGCAAGGATAGAAATACTAAGCCTTGTGGCCTGTCCAGGTTTCAAGTTACATTCTACCTCAGCCTTTGCTTCTTTTCCCTAAATTGTTTTGTAATGTTAGTGTGCACAATTAGACAGTTGCTGCATTCCACACCAGAAGTGGCTGGACTTCCTGGTGGTTGAAGTGATTTCTCTATGTTCAGAAAAGATGGGAGGTGTTGCTGGTTTTCTCAGTTTTGTGTGTGTAGAGGGCATAACAGGAATGATGTCTGCCCCCATTATGCAGTGGGGTCACTCTCTCTTGACCTAAAGGTGTAATTTAGGCTGCTTTTGGAATCCTGGTAACTCCAGGATTCTCAGGTGGTCTCAGTGGGCAAAAGACCCTGCACCTAATAAAGTGATTCATAGATTCTGAAGCCAGAAAGGACCATTGTGATCATCTAGTCTGACCTCCTATACAACACAGGCCATTGAACTTCCCTAAAATAATTCCTAGAGCATAGCTTTGAGAAGAAAAAAACCCAATCTTGATTTAAAAATTGCCAGTGATGGAGAATCCACCACAACCCTTGGTCAATTATTTCAATGGTTAATTACCATTGTGACCTTTCCTTTCAGATGTGGACTTTGTCACGCTTAACCTTGCTGTTGTGACCTCAAGAAAGTGTTACTGCCATGTGGCTAGCCTCGAAGAGCACTGGGAAGCTTCAGCTAATGCAGAATGTGGTTTTCCAATTTCTTACTGATATGAATGGCAAGGAGCACATCACACCAATTCTCCAAAGACTATATTGATTCCCTATTGGCTTCCTGGTACAATTCTAGGTGTTGGTTCTGAATATAAAGCCATGGTTTGTGTCTTTGCTACCTAGAAGACTGCCTTTTCCCTATGTGCCCCAATGACAGTTACAATCAGTTAATAGTCATCTGCAGCTGGTGTGATTTTGGGAGAGAGAGCATCTAGGTTCCATACTTAACGCATGCCAGCAGAAAGTGGGGAATAAAGTGCACATCAGAGAACCACAAATAGGGGATCCATGAAAGAAAGTTGGTACCTTCAACCATAGTCATCAACACTGTGATGCAGCTTGCCATGCAGCTTGCCATGAGGAATAGCATGGCATGACAGGGATTGTATGTCCACATGAGTAAAAATTATGAATGAAAAGGAGGTAGAATTTTCCTTTTGTGTCCAGCCTCCCTGTTCTGGGATGGCTCAAACCACAGCCACTGGGTTTGAAGCTGAAGGGAATGCTAGACAAGTAGTCCATTTGGCTGAATCCCTGGATGGGCAATGGACAATGATGAGATTAAATGGATACTTGTATGTTTTGGCATGATTTGACTCTCGGTCTGTACTTGGGCAAAACTCTAATTTACTTCAAGTGCCTGAGGAAGGACTGCAAGATTCTGCCCTCAGTTTGTAAATCCATTTTTAGAGTTTTTTGGGCTCCTTCTGTACATAAAGCTCTATAGAACTGTAAGTCATTATCACTACCAAGTGTGGCACTCAGAAAGTGAGTGCATAAAAAGTATGTTGAAAAGGCAATTAAAGAGCTGGGGATTGTAATACTGTTCCCTGGTGTGTTGCAATAAGAAAACAATGTATTTACTGGTTTCAGAGTAGCAGCCATGTTAGTCTGTATTCGCAAAAAGAAAAGGAGTACTTGTGGCACCTTAGAGACTAACAAATTTATTTGAGCATAAGCATTCGTGAGCTACAGCTACAGCATCCGATGAAGTGAGCTGTAGCTCATGAAAGCTTATGCTCAAATAAATTTCTTAGTCTCTAAGGTGCCACAGGTACTCCTTTTCTTTTAATGTATTTACTGGAATCATAGCGATTATTCATTAATACCAAAAGAGAAGAATGATTTCCAAGTAAACGATCTTTACAGAAATCAAGAACGTAGTTTTCTGAGTCAACACCATGATGTATGAGCCAGCTGCATTCTTGTGCTCATCAGAATTGGTGATGGAATCTCAGGGTCTTCTAGAGAGGAAGATCAATATCAGTCCAGGCAGACAAAGATGTTCTTAGGGCTCATTGACCCAACTACATTATTTGCAATTTGTATACATGTAGGCAATCAAATGCAAGTTGAAGTCATTCCTAGGAAATTCAGAAAACAATGCCAATATTTACTGAATTTGTTTGCCACAAACATTACTGGGTTTGAAACAGAGCCATTGGAATATACAGTGTGAATCCCTGTGTACATACCTTTTTTAAAAGTGATTTTAATCTGTAACCTGTTAACAGTCAGATAGCATTCTGCAAGAATTGTTATACTGGACATATCTTGCTAATCTACGATTCTTGAAAGAGACCTATAATGTATCATATTCAGCAAAAACATATCATATTAATATGCAATGGGCTGCAAGAATTAGTAATATGGAGTCTGTATGATATATTATTGTCAGGGCCTGTTAAAAAGTAGCCAATTTTCAAATGAAAACGATGCTGTCATGTTATAATTTTTAAGATGCAGAAGTGGACATTATGAGAATTCCACTCCTATTTTTTCCAAATGGAGCAGTTTTTCTATTTATGAGAGTACAAAGAGAAACTAAAACTTATCAGCTTCTATTTTTACTTTTAAAATTCTATCACTTAAACATTGCCAGACATTTAAGAACATTGGTGAAAGGGGACCGAGGTGACGGGGCAGGAAGAAGAAAAACAAAAACCCAACCGATAATAATTTCTGAGCTGAGACCTTTAATGTCAAGCTTCAATCCAGAGCAACTTTGTCTGGCTGAGTCATAAGGCCTGGAAGAAGTGGAGCTGTGATAGAAATAGGAGTATCTTTAATTACAGGGACACTCTTGGGCATCCCTTTAATGAAATCCTCCTGTCGCAAATATCTTGTGAAAGAAGCAAATCTTGAAATAGTAAATTGACTGCATGGGTTGGGGTATTTTTGTTCACTAATCTCAGATTCTTTTCTAAAAAACAAAACAAGTATGACCCGGTCCAGCAAAGCCCACGAACATGAGCTCAACTTTAAGCTCACATAACCTGCTACTGAAGTCAATGGAACCATGCATGTGCTTGAATGATTTTCTGGATCGGTTCTTTAAATGATTCTGGTTCATCTGAAATGAAAAAGACACTATAAAATGACTTTCTTCAGCTTGATCAGATTCACTAAAGATGTTAAAGTACTGTAATACCTGGATTCATTTGTGGGCATGTGCATTTCCATCACACCGGTGAATACTCTGTAATATTGCTGTGTCAGACATGATCCTTTCTACTCCCGTAGAAGTGAACAACAGGGTTATAGTTACAAGTAATACACAGTAAATTCCTTCCATTGAGATATTTAGGGCCACTGCCACATGTCTCATTTTAATAATACATTCATATGTCCCAGAAATAGGGCCACAATTAAGCCCTGAGCAATAGAGAGAAAACTAGTGGAGGACAGATATATCCACATTATTGTTGTAGTTAGTCTAGTGTGGTCAATAAAATGAGTGCATTCAGTTTTGGTTTTATGTTACAGCAGGATTACCATCATCTAGGACCCACTCAACACACAATAGATACATATCTTTGTTTGCAGCTGTCTGCATAGGAAGGATGCAAGTGATTGCTCCATTTCTGCTCTGACAGTTTGGATGCAGAATATGCATTACCATATCAATTAGAGCACAGGCAAATTGGTACTACTGAAAGATTACTTGGCTGGGCTCTGTAAATTTATTAGCAAGGCAACGGCATGCATGTGCTTTAGTGACTTTTCTGGATTGGTGCTTTAAGTGATTCTGGTTTGTTAGCAAGGAAATTGCATGGGAAACTCTGCCTGACCCTGAGAAAACATCTGTTTGCTACCACTCAAGTGAGTTGTTTCAGGTAGATTTTGATAATTGTTAGCTTTTGAAGCATTGTTTGCATAAATAAGAATAAAAGGCTAGTTTTAGAATTAAATTTATGCTAGTGATATTCTGACTACAGATCTCCACCACCAAAATATATAATTCTAAGCATAGATTCTGTGCATAAATTCTACCTCTATTTGAAATTTGTGGAATTGCGAGGATACAAGTGAAGGCAAAATTTGGCCCCAGTGTTTGCTTTGCTATATACTTAAACTGATCAAGACCTGACTTATTTTAGAATTTCATTATAGCTTAAATTGAAAGAAATTGACTACCATGTTACTGGTACTCTCTCTTCTATGGGCAGCCTTATGACTCCATATGTCAGATGCTAGGATTTAATGTGCAGACGCTAATATCAACCAGGTGGAGGGGCTGTTGCAATAAGGACAGACATAATGGAAGGGCTTTTGAGAGGAAACTTCATAAAGAGTTTGTTTTACATAGCTACATAAACTTTAAGTCCAGAAGGACTGTTAGACCATATATTCTCACCATGGACTTTCACCCAGTTAATTCCTGTATTGAGCCTAATAACATTTGTGTTTGGCTAAAGTGCATCTTCCAGAAAAGCATCCAGGCTTGATTTGAAGATTTCAAGTGATGGAGAATACATTTCCCTTTTTAGTTTGTCCCAATAGTTAATTGCCATCACTGGTAAAAATGTGTGCTCTGTTTCTAACGTGAAAATATCGAGCTTTAACTTCCAACTGTTGGTTCTTGTTATGCCTTTCTCCTCTAAATTAAGGAGTATACAGACCTGAACTGACTTAGTTCTGGCTTATGGGTGCTTGGGATGAAGAAAAAGACGAAAGTTAAGCTATTGCTCTTTCAAATTGCCAATAATGAAAATGAGAGAGACAGGGTGGAGGAGGTAATACCTTTTATTGGACTAACTTCTGCTGGTGAAAGAGACAAGCTTTCAAGCTCCACAGAGCTCTTCTTCAGGTCTGGACATTTTCACTTTTTTATGTTCCATGATCAGGATCTTTTTTTAGTGGTCGCTGTAGCATCTCTCTCATGGCTCAGATGTGGCAGGCCATAGATGTAAAAATATAAAGAGCATTCTTTATCGAGTCTGTGGGACAGAGATGGACCCTATAGTTTTCCTTGACTCTTTAGCTGCCACAGTAACTGCTGTAACTATTCACAACCTATGTTACAGATTGTCACCACACAGGGTCTGCATAAGTCCTGGCTTGGATCAGCAGTAATGGAAGGGATAGCTGATGACAATCAATCTGAATCATACGCTTTAGTAATTCAATTTACAACTGACCCTCTTCAAACTACTTCCTCCTCCATCCTCCCCTTCACCCCCAAATGAGAGAGAATGTAGACAGGCAGTTCTAAGAGATTTCCTGTGGGTCTTTTTGTTAAAGAAACCAGTTCACAGATATCCGTATGTTAACCACATGTGTGTCATGTTGCCAATAGTTCTTAGAAGCAAATGGTGATTAGGTAGTGAAAATAGTGAAACCATTGAAAAACTACTTGAAAATTCACAAACTTGTTGAAAAATAGTGAATCAATGAGCAGTTACAGCTATGGGACTAGGAAAATAAATAAAATAGGAAGATCAGATAAAAATAAAATAAAATAGGAAGATCAGAATAAGAACAGGAATAAATGTTCTCACCATGGCATCATCCTCTGTTTAGCAGTTCTTAGCTTTCTTCAAGTTCCTTATATTCTTCTTTTAGTCAGTAGATAGAGAACCAAAGGTCCAGATGTTTCCCCCGTCTTAGCAGCTCAGAGGAGTCCCCTTGATACGGATTTCCTTGTCCTACATAGAGATATCTCCCTTTAGTTGGGAAGGGATAGGAAAGAGAGGGAAGAGTAGGGTCAGAGATGTGTCCTCCAAAAAGCTGATGTCTAATGGGTTGCTGGCAAAATTTTCCATCAGGTGAAGGTGCATTTTCCTTAGGAATCAAGGCTAGGTCTCCTGCATCTCAAGTCACTTTCCAGGCTGCTAGATCACGGTCCCTCTCAAATAAGTTGATTACTTTTTCTGAGCCCTGGTTCTCGGTCTGTTAAAGGAGGATGCTAACACTTACTTACCTTTGCCTGTGGATGACTTTAATCCAGTATATTTTCAGATAACACAACTGAAAAAGATCATTGTCCTGTTTTACAGAAGGGGAAATTGAGATACAGAGGTGATGGTCTCTATCCTACAAATGCATAACCCACCATTATAGATGAAGCCCGTAGAGCAGTGGTGAGCAACCTGCATCCTGCGGGCTGCACATGGCCTGTCAGGGTAATCCACTGGCAGGCCACAAGACAGTTTGAACAGCAAACTGTGGTCACTGGGAGCTGCAGGCGGCCATGCCTGCAGATGGTTAATGTAAACAAACTGTCTTGCGGCCCACCAGGGGATTACCCTGATGGGCTGCAGGTTGCCCATCACTGTCATAGAGCTAATGCCAGGGGTAAGCACTACACCTGGTAGCATCTCCAGACTAGTCCCTGTTTCACTTGTCTGAGAGGCATGAGGTCTAGTGGAATAGGCATCAGTCTAAGAGGATCCTAGTTCACTGTTTTATTTACTGAGAATGAGACACATAAACATAATCACAAAGGTTGGAGTAGAACTGAACTTGCTGGCTTCAATGTTTGGTCTCCCTGCCTTGAAGTTTTACTGATTTAAGGCCTTCTCTTGCTCCCATTGAAGTTAATGCTGAAACTCCCCTTAACTTCAACTGGTTCAGGACAAGGACAAGAATTTGCAGTTTTCTTTTCTTTCAAAGTCTATGCGTATTGGGATGTGACCGGGTGTATTTGCCTTGCCCTGAAAAGGAAGGGGTTAACCCCTCACTCTGGACAAAGGAAGCCACTTTCCCTCGCCCCTGCTGGGCATGCTCCAACAGTTGCTGCAGTATAAAAGGGAGCAGCTCAGGTCATTCTAGATGGACTGCCAGAGAGGAAGGGCACACCTCACAAGCTCCAGCCTGGGAGCAGCTGGAACCCCAGACCTCAGGAGCCAGAAATGCTGAGACCCAGATACCTGTGGAAGCCCAAGAGAGGCTGGAGCCGCCAGGAGCAGAGCATGTTGAGGAAGCCGGAGGCCCTGAAGATGTCCAAATTGCATCATTGGAGAAAATGGTAGGAAGTAGCCCAGGGGAACTTGACAGTGGACTGGTTATTGAACCGAGTCTTGAGTCAGCATGTTTTGGTGGGATCCCTCACTTGCCACTTTCAGGGCCCTGGGCTGGGACCCAGGTGGTGGCCCACTTCCCCAACTCCGACCATTAGGCTGCATAGCCCTGCTAAGGAGGGCAACTGTGATAAATGAAAGGGAGGGGGTAGCTCCCTTTTATGGACATCCAGCCAGCCAGTAGCTATAAAATCCCTCTTAGTAGCTATTCTCTAATTACTCTACCTGTAAAGGGTTAAAAAGTCTCACTGCCATGCATAGGTAAAAGGAAGTGAGTGGGCATCTGGCCAACAGAGCCACTGGGAAGGCTAGAACTTTTAAAAATTGAAACAAGACTCCCCTTTTGTCTGTCTGTGGCTGTTCTCTGGGGATTCGCGGACAGGACAGAGCTATGCTGTAAGAGCTTGAGCCAGGTATGAAAAAATCATCAGTATCATACCTAGAAACTACTCATTTAAAAACCCCAGATATGTAAATAGATCAGAAAATGTCTAGGAACATGCAATTAGGTTTATTCCTATTATTTCATTATGGCTTGTGGATTCCACTGTGCTAAACCCAGGTGCTTTTTGTTTTGCTTGTAACCTTGAAGCTGGACCTCAACAAAGTTATTTTTGATGCTTAATCCTGTTTAAGTGTTAAAAAAGTGGTTTTTTTTAAACTAGCAAATGACCAAGTTCCCAGATGTATTTTCTTTCTCTTTTTTTATTAATAAATTTTACCTTTTTTAAGAACAAAATTGTATTTTTGTGTCTCAAGAGGTTTGTGCATATGTTTAATTAGCGGGTGGCAACAGCTGATTTCTTTTTTTCTCTCTTTTCTCAGCTCTTTCCCAGAGGGAGTGTATGAAAGGGCTTGAGGATACCCCACAGGAAAGAATTCCTAAGTGAGCCTTCCTGGTCTCTCAAAGGGGTTCTGCACTTGGGTGGTGGCAGCATTTATCAATCCATGGTCAAAGAAAAGCTGTAACCATGGGAGTTTAATACAAGCCTGGAGTGGCCAGTATTAATTTTTAGAATCCTTGCGGGCCCCCACCTTCTGCATTTGAAGTGCCAGAGTGGGGAATCAGCCTTCACAGCAACCCTATTGACTCTGGCCACTAGGATGCACAATCATGCTGAGGTCAGGCATATTGACTGTGGCTCCTAGGCCATACTGCCTGAGTGAGGTTTTTGTATTGACTCTGGTCATTAGACCATATATTGGTGCTGAGGAAGTCAAACATACTGACGGTGGCCACTAGGCCATATAGCCAAAATGAGAGGGCAATTATATCGACTCTTGCCGTTAGGCCATATTGCCCTGATGTCAAGGGCAACGGTATTGACTCTGGCTATTAGGCCATACTGCCCAGAAGCTAAAGGCTGGTAGGTGGACTTAACCATGGGGCTGTGACACCCCTGCCCCACCCCAAAGGGGGACATAGTGTACTTGCTCCATGACATGGGATCACAAGTTCTGAATATTAACTCAGTCATGAGGCCTGACAGTCTATTGATTAGGATCATCTATTAAGCAGAAAAAGATTTGGAACATCTTGAAATACTGTGCAGGTTCTGCCCCCGAGTGAAATTAACTCTTGTGCAGTTAGTCTGTCCAAAGCCAGCACATCACTCTCATCTCATTTATCCCTCAGCAGAGGGCTTCAGTGAGACTTAGGCAGAGCATAGGCTTTGCACTAGCACTTTGTCCAGGGTAGAGAATTTCATTCTCTGTGAGTAAGGAAATTAGTGTCATTACCAACAGTATTAAAAGAGTGTTTCAAGTGCTTTTCTTCTCCACAAGACGAAGAGAACCTCAGCGCAGTATTTGCAGCATGTGAGATATGGGTTTCCCAAGACCTGAAAGTGACATTTGTGCAACTGATTATTTGTAACTACAGCTTAAAACCTAGTGTAAATTCTTCCAAGTTGCCCTTTGAGCTGTGTCCCTTTTAGGTTTGCTGAGATGGAAATTCACCTTTTCCAAAATACCTGTAAAACCAAAGGTGCTTGATTATAACAGATAATTCAGCAAGCTATGACTACAGCCTACACTGTGAGCTGGGTGTGTGAATCCCAGATCACGCTAATATACTCACAGTAGTTCTCATCAAGCTAGCCTGGCTACAAATAGTAGTGTAGCTACAGTAGCATGTAGGGTGACCAGACAGCAAGTGTGAAAAATCAGGACGGGGGTGGAGGGTAATAGGGACCTATTTAAGAAAAAGACCCAAAAATCGGGACTGTCCCTATAAAATCGGGACATCTGGTCACCCTAGTAGCAAAGCCATGCTGAGTACAAACCCACCTGAAACTGATGGGCAATACCTGACAGGACTAAACTGTACTGCCTGTGCTACTGAAGTTACACTGCTAATCACACTTACGCTAGTTCTCATCAAGCTAGCATGCTGATGGCAAGCGTGCTGATTAAGTATCACTTGGCTGTTGATAAACCCTCAACACTGAGTTGTAAAATTCAGAGTGTGGGCCTGATGGTCTGGAAGCCACGGGATTCCACATTCTTAGGGTTACTGAAAGCGGCGATACTGGGATTCTTCAAGTCTAAACTTGTGGACTTTGGTTTGCTAGGAGGATCATTAGCATCAAACAATGAGATCAAACAATGATACACATTGTTGAGGAGTGCCCACTAACCAAATTCAGTGGTGGGCTCAGAGAGCTCCACTTGTCTACTGAGAACGCTATTGCTTGGCTCAGCGAATAGACTAACACTAAATAAATCAAGCTCGCCAAATATGTGTACATGAGCTGGGAAGCACAGCCCAACTCATAGTGTATAGCCTATAAGAGCATTCCTGGACACAGATTCTTTTTCAAAGAATCCTAAATTATTTTTAGAAATATGAATTGAAAAAATATTCCTTTCTTAAATATAAATACAAAGGTGATGTACAATACAGAAGAGCCTTCCTGCTAAAAGATTCAAGGAAGAATAAGCACCTGTAAACAAATAACTAGTTATTTTAACAGTTTTTGATGGGCTGGAATTTGTATTACTAAATTTCACCCGCTTTAGAATGTAAAATGACTTTCAAAAAATTATTTGCCTTGGGTGTCAATAAATTATTAAATAAATATTGTTTGATCAGCTTCTAGAGATGGTTGGTTGATTTCTGAGGGTACTGATGATTTTTGAATGCTTGGGCTTAGCAGTACAGAGAATATAACAAAAGTATATTTCGTTCCCTCTTCTTTAATATCAATAGTCCCTTTTATAAGCCTCATTTCTGAAACAACACTTAAAAACAACACAATTCTAGATGTCCTCTTATTTACTATGTATTCTACTTCTTAATCAATGTTCCCTCTCCTTTCAAACATTTCAAGAGCCAATAGTTTTGTATGAATTGAGCAGTTTGAAGCCTTAGTAATAACAGTTCTTATGCACACAAAATTTTTAAAGCATGCAAAAGAGTATTTTTTCCCATAGTACTATTAACTAACTATAAGTTGGCTAGAAAATGCTGGACCACCCTATTTATCTGTGCAGCAAGCATTTTCCTCCAACATTAAGGCCTTGATTCTGCAAGCACTTTTATGCATGAGTTTAAGCATATGATTAGTCCTATAGAAATCAGTGGGATTACTCATACACTTAAAATTAATCATGTACTTATGTGCTTGCAGGATTAGGGCCCACTTCTCTGCAAAATGTAACGACAGAGGGCTGGATTATGAAATCCTTACTCACATGAGTGAGCCAGTGCTCACAAACACAATTCCATTAACTTCAATGGGACAGGATATCTAAGTGCAGTATGAGCAAGGGGTTCCTGTCCCTGAGAAAGTAGGTCATAGAAGACATACAGGATATCAGAGAGGAAACTTTAACAAACAAAAATGCCCCAACATATCCTCAATGACCCAAAGCAGGAAGTTGGTGTTAAATGACAAATTCAAGTGCTCTTACTAGGTATCTCTCTATCCCTTCATTCTACTACTCCACAACAACAAAACAGAACTGTGCTTAATGTTGTCCAGCTGCCACAAAAACAAAAGGCTTTGGTTTGGGAAATGGGAAGAAGATAACACAGCGTACTTTGCAGGGGAGGGAGTTCTCTCAGCAGGAGCGAACTCTGAATTTTTGAGAGCAATTACATTGTTCAGAAAGAGACAACAGGAAGTAGGAACAGACTGTCTCCCTCCCCAACACAAACACATAGAGACTTAACCTACCACTGAACTTTTGCCCTTGAGTGACCAGTGTCATTAGGATACAGGTCAAAAGGTTGCAGGGTGACAGAAAATGGCACTTTATTGAATGAAAGAGAAGATGAAAAATTCCTTTGTTTGCTTAACTCCGTGAGGTTTGTATAGCCACTGTGATCCTGTAATGGAGTCCACAGTGAAAAAGTAACTTGATTTATTACATGCAGAGAAAGGCAGTGGGGATTTCACTAAAGGGAAAAACTAAGGATAAAAGTCAAAGAATAAAAAAAATGTAACTTTAATCAATAGAAGCACTTTGTGATATATAAGAGGCTGAGAAGGAGCTCTCTTTCGTTAGGGGAAGTCATTGGGGCACCAATGAGGCATTCTCAAAAATATATTCTTCCTATTTAGGGTAGAAAAAACTATACATATAATTGTGCATCTGGCTGAAAAGTCCTGTTATTGCAGAGCAGTTTGAGAAAGAAGTTCTAATGCTCAAAACTGTAGTCCTTTATTTATGTACATGCAATTGCAAAATGCAATCACTTCTAAAGGAGAAACAAACCTCTCTGGAAGGATATGAGGAAGAAAAATCCCACATGGCAGACACTTGGTTGAAACAGGAGACTTCCACTGAGTTTAGCTAAATCTAACCTTAAATTGTTACACATTTGCTATATTTAATATGTTTTAAAAAAAATCAAAGTAAAGATGTAATGGGCCCAAATCAGATATGCTGAAGGGAGGTGCCAGTCCTTTAAATGTCAGTGGAATGGCAAATGCTCACCCCAGTTCTGAATTTGGTCTGTAATGGCTGATGCTCTGATTTTACACCAGTAAACAGAAGGCAGTGGAGCTACCTTAGTGTAAATCTGGAGTGAGATCAGAATCTGGCCCAGAAATTCCATCATTCATTAAAATACCTGGAAGTTATCAGCACCATTTAGATAAAAGAAAAATGAAAGATAGAGTTTTAGCCTCTTTAAGGCTACATGATTTGGCTTTTGTGGCAGTAAGGGGCAGATTCTGCCACTCTTTCTTATGCTGAGCACTGCCTTACTCAATGTATAGTCCCACTGAAATAAATGGTACTGCCTGAGGAATAAGGTACTATCTTTCTGTATGGGTTCCACAGGGTTCTATCCTTGGTCCCCTTCACCTCTCCCTCTGCACCTTATTCTGGGCAGTCAGATCCACAAATGTGAATTCAACTGTCATCTCCATGTGGATGACTCACAGATCTACTTCTGTTCTCCAGATCTGTCTCCTACTGTCCAAACTAAAATCTCAGCCTGTGTCTGTGACTTCCCTTCATGGATGGCTAGATTTTAGATCCAGCTCAACATTGCTAAAAGAGAGCTCCTAATCTTCTCCCCCAGTCCCTCCCCGCTCCCTTTTTTCTCGGTCACTGTGGACAATACCACCACCCTGCCTGTCACTCAGGCCCATAACCTGGTCATCATCTTTTACTTGGACCTCTCTCTCTAGGTCTTTGCACCCAGGTTATGTCTATATCTGGACAATTCTTTCTGTGTAACATCTCTCTGATACAACCTTTCTCGTCTAGGCTGTCATCATCTTATGTCTCGATTACAACAACAGCTTTTTTTTTTTACCTTTACAAATGTTGCCCCGCTCATAGCCGTTCAGAATGTTGCTACAAAGATCATTCTCCTAGCCCATCACTTTGACCAAAGAACCCCTTTCTTTACATCCCTTCACTGGCTTTCCCTTCTCTGTCTCATCAAACTTAAATTACTTGTCTTCATGTTCTACTTCACTTCCCGACCTATCCCTATCCTATCTGTTGTCTCTCATTCACTATCAAGATGTCAGCGCCTGTCTCTGATTGCCCCATCATGCCAATCTCTTGTTTTTCCCTCTGCTGCCTTTCACACTTGGGAGGAGCTCTTCACAAGCAGTCACAGAGCTATCTCATTATCGTCCTTCAAAACGTGTCTTAAAACTCTCCTTTTTCATGATGGCTACAAAAAACTGACAACATGTAGGCAACTGCTGTTCAGACACTACTGCCTGTTATGGTGCCCATATTGTCTCCTTGTTTACTTTTACTGCTCCATGTGTCTGTCTATATCCATCTGTTGTCACTTGTATTATATTTAGATTGTAAATTCTTTGGGGCAGGGACCATCTTTTTGTTCTGTATTTGTATATTGCCTTGCACAGTGGGCTCCTGGCCCAGGATTAGGGCTTCTACAGGAGCTACAGAAATACAAATAAATAATAATGATGCTCACAGTTACACCAAGATAAATCCAGAGCAATTCCACTGACTTCAGTGGAAGTACCCCATATATGCTAGTGTAAAGGAAAGCAGAATTTTTCTTTAACATTATTGTAGTGCATTGTTTTCTGCATTAATTTCTCATGGAAACTCACACATTTAAAGTGTTATAGAAATAAATATTTGAGGAACATTTTAAACCATTCTTCATCACATCTAGACTTTGCAGAATTCAATTTTTATTTTTTATAATTTTGATAGATAACATGGTTTATGTTTAAGCACATTTTTATTTTTAATCAATGTACATTTTCAGTGGCTCAGAACTATGAGTTTTAGCCTTTTAATTTTTTTTTATCAATTTAAATTCTCAGTTGAGTGACATTATGGGGGAACAGACGATAGTGGAGGGCTGATAATTATTTATTGACAGTAGAAGTTGAGATTCAAAAAGCTAAGGCTTTATAACTTTAAAACACAAATTGTCAAATCACATGTCAAAATATATAAAGTAAATATCCTTAAATCAAACTCTTATAAGTTCCTAAGCAGCATTTTTCTTACTTTGCCAGTCTGTACATTTCTATTTTTATCAAGGGAAATATTCTTTCATCTGCATGTGTATAGTGAAATTGACGTTTACTGACACTTATCGATAAAAATTTAATCCTTCCAGGCTTAATCATATCATGTATTTATAGACTTTTAGAGCGCAAATTGTCATGTAAATGGATATCCCTAGACTTTTCAAATCATAGAATCATAGAATCATAGAATATCAGGGTTGGAAGGGACCCCAGAAGGTCATCTAGTCCAACCCCCTGCTCAAAGCAGGACCAAGTCCCAGTTAAATCATCCCAGCCAGGGCTTTGTCAAGCCTGACCTTAAAAACCTCTAAGGAAGGAGATTCTACCACCTCCCTAGGTAACGCATTCCAGTGTTTCACCACCCTCTTAGTGAAAAAGTTTTTCCTAATATCCAATCTAAACCTCCCCCATTGCAACTTGAGACCATTACTCCTCGTTCTGTCATCTGCTACCATTGAGAACAGTCTAGAGCCATCCTCTTTGAAACCCCCTTTCAGGTAGTTGAAAGCAGCTATCAAATCCCCCCTCATTCTTCTCTTCTGCAGACTAAACAATCCCAGCTCCCTCAGCCTCTCCTCATAAGTCATGTGCTCTAGACCCCTAATCATTTTTGTTGCCCTTCGTTGTACTCTTTCCAATTTATCCACATCCTTCCTGTAGTGTGGGGCCCAAAACTGGACACAGTACTCCAGATGAGGCCTCACCAGTGTCGAATAGAGGGGAACGATCACGTCCCTCGATCTGCTCGCTATGCCCCTACTTATACATCCCAAAATGCCATTGGCCTTCTTGGCAACAAGGGCACACTGCTGACTCATATCCAGCTTCTCGTCCACTGTCACCCCTAGGTCCTTTTCCGCAGAACTGCTGCCGAGCCATTCGGTCCCTAGTCTGTAGCGGTGCATTGGATTCTTCCATCCTAAGTGCAGGACCCTGCACTTATCCTTATTGAACCTCATTAGATTTCTTTTGGCCCAATCCTCCAATTTGTCTAGGTCCTTCTGTATCCTATCCCTCCCCTCCAGCGTATCTACCACTCCTCCCAGTTTAGTATCATCCGCAAATTTGCTGAGAGTGCAATCCACACCATCCTCCAGATCATTTATGAAGATATTGAACAAAACGGGCCCCAGGACCGACCCCTGGGGCACTCCACTTGACACCGGCTGCCAACTAGACATGGAGCCATTGATCACTACCCGTTGAGCCCGACAATCTAGCCAGCTTTCTACCCACCTTATAGTGCATTCATCCAGCCCATACTTCCTTAACTTGCTGACAAGAATGCTGTGGGAGACCGTGTCAAAAGCTTTGCTAAAGTCAAGAAACAATACATCCACTGCTTTCCCTTCATCCACAGAACCAGTAATCTCATCATAAAAGGCGATTAGATTAGTCAGGCATGACCTTCCCTTGGTGAATCCATGCTGACTGTTCCTGATCACTTTCCTCTCCTCTAAGTGCTTCAGGATTGATTCTTTGAGGACCTGCTCCATGATTTTTCCAGGGACTGAGGTGAGGCTGACTGGCCTGTAGTTCCCAGGATCCTCCTTCTTCCCTTTTTTAAAGATGGGCACTACATTAGCCTTTTTCCAGTCATCCGGGACTTCCCCCGTTCGCCACGAGTTTTCAAAGATAATGGCCAAGGGCTCTGCAATCACAGCCGCCAATTCCTTCAGCACTCTCGGATGCAATTCGTCCGGCCCCATGGACTTGTGCACGTCCAGCTTTTCTAAATAGTCCCTAACCACCTCTATCTCTACAGAGGGCTGGCCATCTCTTCCCCATTTTGTGTTGCCCAGCACAGCAGTCTGGGAGCTGACCTTGTTAGTGAAAACAGAGGCAAAAAAAGCATTGAGTACATTAGCTTTTTCCACATCCTCTGTCACTAGCTTGCCTCCCTCATTCAGTAAGGGGCCCACACTTTCCTTGGCTTTCTTCTTGTTGCCAACATACCTGAAGAAACCCTTCTTGTTACTCTTGACATCTCTTGCTAGCTGCAGCTCCAGGTGCGATTTGGCCCTCCTGATATCTTTCCTACATGCCCGAGCAATATTTTTATACTCTTCCCTGGTCATATGTCCAACCTTCCACTTCTTGTAAGCTTCTTTTTTATGTTTAAGATCCGCTAGGATTTCACCATTAAGCCAAGCTGGTCGCCTGCCATATTTACTATTCTTTCGACTCATCGGGATGGTTTGTCCCTGTAACCTCAACAGGGATTCCTTGAAATACAGCCAGCTCTCCTGGACTCCCTTCCCTTTCATGTTAGTCCCCCAGGGGATCCTGGCCATCTGTTCCCTGAGGGAGTCAAAGTCTGCTTTCCTGAAGTCCAGGGTCCGTATCCTGCTGCTTACCTTTCTTCCCTGCGTCAGGATCCTGAACTCAACCAACTCATTGTCATTTTGAGATTCATTCTCTTCCCTCCCATCCCCAAACATATTTAGATATATTGTAGGCTAATGGCCTACACACAATTTCTCTTTAAAAGCAATGAATCCTGTTTTTAAAATGATCTGATTATGAAAATAGTTTGAGAGGGAGATGAATTTTATATTTTATAAAGTAAATTTGCTCCTCGTTTAAGACCCTGTGTGCCAAGTTTTAGCTTTTTAGTAAATTTTTACAGTCAAGATATAAACACTTCTGACTACTGCTTTAATATGTTTAGGCAACTGGGCTAACCTGTATTGTTACCAAAATGGCAGAAGAAAGCCCCAGCAACCTTTTCTGTGGCTGATGGGGAACCAGTGACATTAAATACGTATTATTGTTATTTTTTATTTTATTAGAATTGTCTCTGTTCAGCAGGTGTTAACGTGTACCCTGAAAAAGGGAAGCGAAGATGGTAACAAAGGCTAGAAGTTTTTGTGGGTGGTTAATGATTAGGCTTCAGTAAATTGTCAGAGATGGTAAGTAGCTTGTGGAAAGCTTTTTTCAAAGCAGTTCAGCAGAGATAATTTTAGAAGTGGGAATATTGTATATTGTGTACCGTACATCATCATTGCAGCAGGCCATGCCCCATGGGAGGATCACAAAGAGACACTACATTTCATCATCTTCACTTACTCTTCAGGGATCAGGTGATGGGGAAATTACTATAATCTAACCTCCCTCCAACTCCCCGCTTAGCAATACAGTAACATCTGCTAAAAGATTGGTACACTTCAGTCTTTCCAAATTAATCAAATATAGCTTCCCCTATGCAGCTGATTCAGCGGAGGCTGTTCAGAATGTTGAAGATCTGGGGACTATGATCTTATGTTTGCTGCATCCCCCAAACTCCCTTTGATATCAAGTAGAGCTTTGGGAGTACAAAGAATGGGCTTTTGAACATGACTGATGGGCTCATATCTGATGTCAGTGTTTTGCATGAGACAAAATCCATTTATAGACAAGCAGTAAGGCATTGCAAAAGGCACAGAGTGCTAGCTAACGCTAAAAGAGCACTCAGTGATGAATTTGGGACAATGCAAAAAAGACTAAAAATACCATTTTGATAAATATGATAAAAGCAGGTTAATAACTTTTCAGATATCTGCAAGTGAGAGAGAATGGTAGCTCATTCACCATGTGCAATAAATCTATGGCTTCTCTGCAACAACTCCCAGCCAGTTCCGGTTATGATGTAGACAGCTGTCTCGTGGGAATGAACTGAGTTCACTGCCTCATTTTGCACAAGCCACAGAACAGCTGCCAGATATGAATGGCTTTCAGTCACTATTGATCTGGGATCGATTCAAATTAGTGCCATAGAAGGGAAGGACTGCATATTGCACTACAGATTTCCCATTCCATTCAGTTTTCTGCAGTGAGAGGTGTGACTGTGTCTGCCAGATCTGAGTTTGGTTTGCCATTTCTGAAATAATTTGAATGCCTATGCTCATGAGATACCTGAACTTATAGGAAGTGGTTCGTGTATCCTTTGCTGCCTGTCCCACTATTTCCTTCATGGAAGTACTGACGCTGATATTTCGTTGTTGCGATTGGTAGTTAAGAGTTTATAAACTTCGATAACTGCAATTTTATTTCCTGCACATTCTCATAAGAATTATTGTACAACTCCAGCTGTGAGGCGGATGGATGACTTTTAGGTCTCTGGAGTAAAATTCAAAAGTTTTGGATTCAGCTCCTCACTCTGCCATAGACTTCTTTGTGCCTTAGTGCCCCATCTGTAAAATGGTAATGATAGAGTTTCCCTACTCCACGGGTGGTTTGACACTAAATCTGTAGATGATCTGAGTGTCTTTCTGCTTATATATGGAGGAACATGGGTGACCTAGTATAGATCCTTTCCAGAAGTACCAATCTGTAAGCAATTCTCAATGGAACTTTTGCCTGAGTCAAGAGTGCAGGATTAAGGTTTCTGATTTTATGGTATCTAAAGATGTCATAAACATCCTGTATTTTCATAGATTTTGACTTTGGACATAACCCCCCTCCCCCCCCAAACACTAAAGAAAATGGATAAGTTGAAAATGTTCACAGCAACAGGTTTTTTTCTTTCCATTAGGATTACAAAATCAATTAATTTAGCATTAGTAAGAACTGCAGAGATTTTGCTGACAGAATTAATTATTTTGAATGATTAGTTTGTTGTTTTCCTTTCAGGGGCCAAGTTCTAAGGAGGAAGTACTTTGCCTTTCAATTAAAAATATCTGAACAATTCTGTGGAGTCTTGATCTCAGAAACCAAAACAAGTCTTCAACTGTAGATAAATGAAGATTGGTTGATTCTGAGCTGTAGAAAGCCAGAGGAAGCCCTCTGCTCTGACCCCATGCCCTCCAGCATCACAGGTGGTGCATAAGCACAAAGACAAGTTGGATGTAGATGCTGCTGTGGGCACTTTACACAGGCCAGATTGTAAATTTGTCCATTTATGAGTGTCCTGCGGGGGTTCCCACCAACTTAGCAGACAAAGCATGGGCTGGAGTGAACAAAGTATATCCATAAAAGCCCTTCTGATTGCCACTATTAATAAAATTGAGGCCATAAACAAACTTATTGTGTGCTATTTCCTAAGTTTGGTGGGGTTTTGTTTTTTTACCTTTTTTGAATTGTAGGAGGTGTGTGTGTGGAGACAGACAGAATAGGTGGAGAGGGTGTATACACTCTGTGAATAATGATCCACTGCATTTTTATTTTCTGAACTCAGAGAAATAAGATGAGCGCTTTCAGATATGCCCCAGCACATTCCAAGATGCTCCGATGTGTTTGGAGGTTCCCTGGAAATGTACCTGGTTTTTCTTCCCCTTCATCTTTCCCAAGGACAAGGGCATCAAAATCTTGTTCTTGAGGCCATCCCTCTAAAAAGCAAGCAAACAAATAAATAAATATAGTTTATCACAGATGGTCCAAAATCACAACAGCTTTACACAGTGGACTAGAGTTTTTGTAATCAATGCTGTCGAATGCTGTAGTATTTTTAAAAATAAAATTCTTCAAAATGCTGGTCTCCATTATGGTCTACATATCTGTGCATGAAGAGACCATCCTTGTGCAGGTCTGCCCTTGCTGTGTAGTTGGGGTAAAGCCACCTTCATAGCAGAGTCCCCTATCCCAGGCACCACGTGGGCTCTCTGTGTGCTGTGGGAGCTTTGCAAAGCAGTGGATATTCAGTGGGCTGGCCGGGGGAGGAGTGGGCAGACAGGCAGCTGGGGTGGGAAGGATGGACTAGTGCATAAGGCACTAAACTGGGGTACAAGTAACATGTGTTTATTTCCTGGATGAGCCACAAACTTCCAGGGAGAACTTGGACAAATCCCTTAATTTACCTTGTACTGCAGTCAGGGCTGAGTAGTCAGGGGGAAGGGAGGGGCAGCTTGCTTTGACCTCCCACGTGAGAAGGCCCCCACACCAAGAGGTCTTGGGGGTAGCTGTATTCAGTCTCTGTCAGTGTAGCTCCAACTGAGCTGCATTACCAAGGGCCAGAACATGAAGACAATGCTTGTGCCTTAGCTTCCTGTATTGCTCTCAAGATCCTTTTACAGATAATTGTTCTTTAGGAGGTAAGAAAAACTTTTTGTGTACCATAGAATACACTGCATGATGTATCCACTGCATGGATAAACAGCATGACACTTAATCTACTCCCTGGGAACCAACCACCAAAGATATCTGAAATGGTCATGTAGACTTTTTTTTTTTTTTTTTTTGCTTTGCTTCAATTAGTGCCAGGCAACTTCTGGCTAGAAACTGGACCCCTGGCTTGGCTAGAATTTATGGTCTGGAAACATGTCACTAGAAAGGGTTATTCCCATGTTCTGTACCTCAAAAACACAGTCACATGATCATGCCTTATAGCGCAGTAATGCTGACAGAAACTAGAGAAGTAACCAGGAGAAACATTCCCTCATTATGTTTCTTTTGGATTTCATTTATTTGGAAGCATCGATAGACAAAGCTAATGTTGTTGTTTTAGTTGCAGTATGTGTCTAAACTTATTCTCAGGCTCCTTCTGCACACTCTGGTTAGAAAATCCCCTTCCCCCATCCTTCCCCATCCCTCTGTACGCACTCCCTCTCTCTGCCAGCTGCACAAACAATGGATCACATTCATTCATAATGTAACTTGGCTGATATTAACTAGCTATCAACAGGGATGAATTTGGCCCATATTTGGTTTGCTATTTTACTCAAGCAAAATACGTCATCATCATCATTATCAGAAGATTGCATCAGTGAGGATTCAAGTGGTAACTTGATGCATAATATGCTTAATGCATAATTTGCTAATGTGAGGTGTCATGTTTTTATTTGGCTTTTATATTGCATCAGAGGAGTTTGCCTTTACTATGCATGTCCACCCTTTTTAAGAACTGTGTCTTGAACTCCTAAATGGCACAAACCATTCTTCAAAATGTTTAAAAAATGTTTTAATTGCATTTTACTATTTATCAAAGGAAGTAAAGGTAAAATTTTCAAAAGTGCCTAAGTGACTTAGAAGGATAAGTCACATTTTCAAAAATGACTCAGATACTGAAATTAAAGGACATTAGGTGCTTAGGTGCTTTTGAAAATCTCAGTAGGTGCCTATCTGCATTTTTAGGATCCTAAATATCTTTAAAAATGTGGCCCTTTGAAGTCTAAGTCCACCTCAGCCTTAAATTGTAACATTGCTTCTATTTCAGTCCAGAGCACCTCTTCAGCAGATTACTTCTAAAAGGACAGATTTGTTATGTAGAGAAATGGAAACTAACTTTAGACCACAAACATACTTCTACTTGTATTCTTCAACTTTTTTAAAAGTCAGATTTCTGCTGATGAATGTACTAACTCATTATATTGCCTACTCTTCTTCTCAAGCACATTGCAACACCTCCACACAATGTAGAATATTTTTAGTCTCTATTTAAGGTAACCCAGTGTTAGAATACAATGGATGGAGGGCGTGAGAATGTAGGGGTTGAATTGGGCCAGCTTGCCAGTACACTTGGAGACTTCCACCTTTTGCTAGAAAAATCTAAGCTTAAATTTAAATACACAAAGTCTCCAGCCCTATGATTTGTGAAGGTAATCTTCAAATTCTCTGTCAAGAATAAAACAATGCAGTGATGTCTTCCTGGCTGTGCAGACAGCTCAGAGAAGTGTGAACTGCTTCAGTCACCTTGATGGGGTGTTAGCTCTGAAGTCTAGTGATAACAATTAAAATGTCGACATTAACTATTTCACTGTTTAACAAAGCATGGAAGAAAGGAGACAAGGAGCAGCTGTTGACAGTGCATATAGAACATGCAGTAAAGAAGTGAAACAGATATATTCCTAATATGGAAATCTGCAAAATCAGATATGAGCGATTACCTGTTTTAGCATCTAAAGTGGGCAGGGCTTGGGTGTGGACAGAACTTGGGAGTGTGTCACTAGGCTGTGTGTGGAAAATATCTTTTTCTAAATAGTATTATTTAATTCTTTACTTTCATGAGCACTTAAGTCCCTTACCCATGCTTTAAGACTAGAAGAAACCACATACTTTATTGTCAAAACTGTGGTTGTATCTCAGATTGTAGACTATGATTTTAATCTTTTAAAATAGCATCAGATCAAATTCACTTAACCTGTAGAACTTTATGTCACTTTCTTTATACCAGCTTTTTTCAGGCTCTGAACAAAGAGTAAGCCATTTGTGGCATAAAGTATACATAAAATTAGCAAACTAAAGCATACACTGGAGAACAGCTGGGTAGCAAGCAAATGAATCCTTTCAAAGGCTCAGCAGGTACTGGCAGGATATTCTACAAATGATGTTTGCAGGGGCCTATTAATGCAAGCCAACAGGTGTACAAAAACAATGTTAGTAAAGCAATAGGAAAGAAGATTAGAGAGTGAAAGAGGAAGGCAGGAAGACACTGCAGAAGAAAGAAGAGGCTGGGGAACATACAGGCAGTAAATCCCAAATCAATGTGATGTTAGCAATTGCGGAATGCTGTTGCTTAAAAATGGTAACTTCAATTCAAAATGGAATGTATTAAAAAATAAACCATCTTCAGCAGAAATGGACATTTGCATTGTGTTGGCTGTTCAGTGGCCTACATGAAATGACCTAATGATATTAGGAAAATTTCCTAACTGTCAGGCTGGTTAATCACTGGAATAAATTGCCTAGGGAGGTTGTGGAATCTCCATCACTGAGATTTTTAAGAGCAGGTTAGACAAACACCTGTCAGGGATGGTCTAGATAATATTTAGTCCTGCCATGAGTGCAGGGGACTGAACTAGATGACCTCTCGAGATCTCTTCCAGTCCCATGATTCTATGATAGTCTAATTTCTAGCAGTCAGCTGTCCATAGCACAAAACCACCATCCAGAAGGGCACTAACTGCAACCCTGGTTGGCAGGCTCATCAGAGAGGCCTAATACTGAATGGACATGGAAAATTAACTGTCTTCTTTCCTTTTGGCCAAGTCTAAAAATTGGCTGGCGCTTAATGTAGAAAAGACCCCACCTGGTTGGGCCCATTTTTATTGAACTATTTTCAGAACATACTAATGTTAAACTCTATGGGCCAGGGACTGTCTTTTTGCTACATATCAGTACAGTGTCTGGTACTATGGGGATCTGGCCTTTAAGTACTCCTACAGTTCAAATAAATCATTATAATAATGGTGGTTTTAAAAACAACTCAATAAAAATGTTTCAGACCACCTGGTCTACATTATTGCTCCAACTGGTTTTAAAATTGGTTTAGCTGAACTAGTTTTAAAAAACATTTAGAATTCTGGGGGGAAATTTTCCCAGCAGAGACTGTTCATTATTGGGCTTTAGTGTAAAACAGGCATTAGACAAAGGTGAGGATTGAAGCAAGTTGGCAGTTTGGTAGGGAGAAGCTTGCTCTGCTGCTGCCATTTCTATAACTGTTTTGTGATTAAACAGAGGACTTCAATCACTGAGACCATAATTTAGGAAACTGTCATTAAAAATGTAGACACACAAGACAGAAAAGTAATCCATCTGATGTCATAGGACTTTAATACACCTCAGCTTCTCCATACAATTCGTGTTCTTCAGAAAATGGCTTTCACAATCCCGTGCAGAGCAAAGTCATGAAGGATATAGTCCAATGACACTTATTATGGCTGACACTGTATCACTATTCCAGACTCACTGTCTGCTTGTTCCCAGAACAAAGATGAATGCTGCAATTGACACCTCCTTTCATGTTACACTGTTCGAGATTTAAATTGATATTAACACAATTTTAAAACTTGCAGTAAATAAATTATCTTCCCCACTTTCTAGCAGTTGTCAGTGTTTTGGGTACATCTTTACACGTCTTTGCCTCAAGTTCTCAGCTCACAGAGTGGCGGCTGCTGTTGCAGGTTTATAAAGAGTTTCTTGTAGCCAAGTGTCATGCCAGCTAGTGTTGCAAAGGTGGCAAAAATACATAACTTCTCAGTTGAAGCCCCAGGTAGGCATTTTACATAATGGAACAGGAAACTACCACAGAAGCAAGGTACTTGAGGCCATTAAAGTAAGTGGAAAAACTTATTTTGACTTCACAAGGACTTTGGTCAGGCCTTTGATGAGTTGGGACCACATTTTCCTGAAAAGAAAGTGGAGGTGCCCAAGCACAAAATATGAGTTTTTACATATTGTTATTGTAATAACAGATACATATTGGAAATATACATGCTAACAAGTAATTAAATTCCCAATTTATTTGCACATTAATTTTTGTGAGTTGCAAATGCAATCACAATTGTAGGCATATATTCAGCTCCTCAAGTATGCATGTGATTTTTCATTCATAGACTTTCCCATTCTTTTTAGAAAATTTGGCCTTTGATTTCCATCTAAAGGATCTCAGCAAATACTATATTTGTGAGTATAAGCCAACATGCTCTGGATAAATACCTATTTAGAAATGGAATACTGGGTGTATGCTGTATATAAATAGAGATTGCTGGGATTAGAGAAAGTGATGTTCCTTAACTTAAATCTTGGCTTCATAATTTAGTACATTTGTAACTGAAAGATAACCAAAGACATAACTCACAGATTTAGAGGATTCATCAACATTATATTTTACATAAGACATAGATCCATCTGTTCATAAAACTCAATTTTCAGGATGTTCTCACTGAAATGTACATGATGAAGCACCATATAGTTGATTTTTTCAAAGAAAGACCCTCAAGCTTGTGAAATACAACTTAAAAAAAAAAGGAAGACCAGACAACATACTTTTGTACAGTGTATTCTACTTATTATAAGAAAGGCCTGGGAATCACAAAATCTGAATTCTATGCCCAACTATGCTATTGAGTTTTCCGTGGCTTTGGATAAGTCAACCTTAGTTTACACTTCTGTGAAACCAGTATAACAATATTTACCTACCTCACAGGGGCGATGAAAGGTTTAATTGGTTAATTAACATTTGCAAAGTGGTTTGAGATCCTTGGATAAAAGGTGCTGTATGAGAGAAAAACATGTTTGAATATAAGAAATTCACTAAAGCAGAATGGATGTCACCAAATGTGGATAATAATCAATGGGTTTTTACAAGGCTTTTTTGTGTTCTTATAATTAGAGCAGGAATCTACAAGGTTTAAACACATCAACTAATGGTAGCAACAAATGGGTGTTTCGAAGCTTTGGTGCTCATTGCACATCCTGATATTTACCTTTCACATTCATCCTGCTCACATTTTGAGCACATCACTACAGAAGGAATTAAGTAGCCATGGCAAACAATGCTGACTAATCATTGTGGTGATGTTATTTCCAGAAACGCTATTTGCAAAAGTGATGCTTGCTGAGGGGCCATCACTTAAAAAGGATAGCACAGTGCAATTGTCATCCCGGCAGTGAGTTTTACTATTTGTGAAATACTCATCAGTAGTCAGGTTAGTCAGATAGCCTACCAAGGGCTGACACTGGTACTCACAGCATTTGTCAGCTGCTTGCATGATTACTCCCATGACATGAACACTTCCATGGTTTCAAGTGATGAGTGTCTGGTGGGGTTGGAAGAGAGCGTCATTAAAGACTGCTCAGTGTCAGACATCATCAGTATTAACTTAGTTTTGTTTCCCTTGTCTGTATTATCACTTCATTGTTAACAAAGCCATAAAGACAATTCAGTTAACTTGTTACAGAGTAGCAGCTGTGTTAGTCTGTATCTGTAAAAAGAAAAGGAGTACTTGTGGCACTTTAGAGACTAACAAATTTATTAGAGCATAAGGTTTCGTGAGCTACAGCTCACTTACAACAGAATGGACTTCTACATAGAGTGCTTCTGCCAATGTGCATGGGCTGAAATTGTGGAAAAGCAACATCACTTGCCCCATAACCTCAGCTGTGCAGAACACAATGCCATCCACAACCTCAGAAACAACTCTGACATCAAATCATAATCAAAAAGGCTGACAAAGGAGGTGCTATCGTCATCATGAATAGGTCGGAATATGAACAAGAGGCTGCTAGGCAGGTCTCCAACACCACTTTCTACAAGTCATTACCCTCTGATCCCACTGAGGGTTACCAAAAGAAACTACACCATTTGCTCAAGAAACTCCCTGAAAAAGCACAAGAACAAATCCGCACCGACACACCCCTAGAACCCCTACCGGGGGTATTCTATCTGCTACCCAAGATCCATAAACCTGGAAATCCTGGACACCGCATCATCTCAGGCATTGGCACCCTGACAGCAGGATTGTCTGGCTATGTAGACTCCCTCCTCAGGCCCTACGCTATCAGTACTCCCAGCTATCTTCAAGACACCACTGACTTCCTGAGGTATGCATCCGATGAAGTGAGCTGTAGCTCACAAAAGCTTATGCTCTAATAAATTTGTTAGTCTCTAAGGTGCTACAAGTACTCCTTTTCTTTTTTCAGTTAACTTGTCATCTCATTTTCATTCTGATGCTTTGGCAGCAACAGTTATTTCACAGCTTACTTCATTGTAAAAGCAAGAGAAGGAGGAGATGCTGTCTGTTCCTGGAAAGAGAGGCTGGAGGGGAGTTTCCCACAGACCCAGCAACAGGTGTAGGCCAGAGTGTAGGACACTCTGTAGGGGGTCAGTTAGGGGAGTGGGAATCCCCTCAGAACATGTGAGAGCTTTTCCTGGGCAAGGCCCGTGGAGAAGAGAGAATTACAGAACCGGAGACGGGGGCTATAGGGAGCGGTCTGAGGAACCAGAGACACATGGCAAAGGGAATGAGGGGCAAGCACAGGGACACCAGCAAAGGACAGTGAGTGGAACAGCCAGGAGGGGACCGAACAGGGGGTGACCACTCAGTGACCCGCCCCCCCCCCACTGTATTGCCCTGAGACCAGCTGTGTGGGGAGCCGTGATTAGCATCAGCCTGGTGGAGTTCCCAGAATGCGCTGGGCTAGGGAGAAGGCAGCAAGTCCTGAGCGATAACTGCAGCTGGGTCTATAGAGGCTTTCCTGGTCCAGTCCTGAGGCTACGACCAGCGTGAATTGTTCATAGTATTGCCAAGCCTAAATGTTCAAAAATCATGAGTCAGGCTCCAAATATCATGAGACTGGCTTTAAAATCATGAGATTATGTAAAAATAATAGATGTGGTGTACTTTTTATTTGCCTTCTGTTGCTTGAGTCTTTAAGGTGCACTGGAGTCACATTTTGAAGCTTTTGCCACAGCCATGTGGGCTAGAAACTTACTTTTCCTTTTTTAGAATTAAGGCTGAAATCATCGCATATCCACTTGACTCAGGGAGCTGGGGCTTTAAGGAAAACAATAAATAAAATGAGACTCATGACAAAATCATGAAAGTTGGCAACACTGCATGCACAGCCTGGTCAATGGAAGACCCATCTTGCAGCAGGTGGGAGAGCTTGCAGCTCAGAGGAGGGTGGGTGTTTCTTTTTCCTTTTTTTGCTCCTTTTCAGTCATCCCTTGACTTCAGGGGGAGGGGACTGCTCCCCATACGGTGAGTACTAGGCCAGAGCATTCACCAGCTTGAAAAGTGAGTTGTCTTCATTCACTAAAGCCTACTGGGTAACGGTGGCAACCATGATCCAGACCCCCACCCCAAGGAGAACAGGGGGTCTGAACCCCAGAGACTAAGCAATTGAATCAACTGGTTATATACAATATTATTATGGATAAACAAATGCCAAGTAAGGTCTTTTATGAAAGCTTGTAATGTTCTGAACTTGATGTTTCATTTGGAAATATGTATACAGGTGACAGTTACGAATGTATGTGTGTGTGTATATGTGGACAAGTGTAATTGTGGTGCAACTACAGCATCACTTCACAACAGCCGGTGAACCGCCACCCAGCCTCATTGTTTAGACAAAACCAACTTCAAGTATCCATCCATCTTCCACCCAGGAAGACACAATGATGGACCATTACAGTTAATGGAAAGACATTGAAATGGAAAAGAAAACCCCAGTCTTGGAAATGAGGGCGTTTCCCTTGCTTTGTGTAACCATGAATTACCATAGTCTGAGAGACAGTAAAAAGCCCTGAAAACTCTATTAAAATGAGAAGGATTTGAAATGAAGGCTTTCCAGAAACTGAGGGCCAGCATCTAAGCAGCGTGC
Organism: Dermochelys coriacea; assembly: GCF_009764565.3. NCBI lineage: Eukaryota > Metazoa > Chordata > Testudines > Dermochelyidae > Dermochelys > Dermochelys coriacea. The sequence goes on from NC_050068.2 coordinate 82,875,886, forward strand.
TCTCTGTGACGCATTGGATCCACTCTCGCACAGACAGAGGGCATGCTGGGAAACTGTTCAGAGGCAATAGGTAACTTGCAATAGACAAGGGAATTTAGCCAATACGGATGTATAAAGCCAGAGATTGTGCCTTTACATTTATTTTCTGTGTGACTTGTATGGATTTGCTTTTCCTTACTATTTCAACTTTGACTCAATGATTTTTCTACTAAATAACCTTTTTATTTATTTTTTTCCCCAAGCAGGTCTCTGTTATGCAAACTATGTGGAGAGGGTGTGCCAAGGTGAACTGATAATTAGGGGCAGGTTTCACACCATGAAGGGTGACAAACCAGAGGAGTGTCTGGTAGTTAAGAACTCGGGGAAATGGATTTGTGAGCACTCATGGCCAAAAAGGATTGTTGAAGTCATCTGCAAGAAGTAACTAGGCTGGTGGAAGCCAGGGTTGGACCTTATGCTTGTAGGGTGGCTACTGGTGTCAGAGCACTGAACCCTTGCAGCATAGCATTAAGACTACCAAACTTACAAGGCAGGTGCTGACAGAACCCGTTATTGGTCTTGGTGGTCCCCAAACATCACAGGGAAGAACATCTAGTGACCATTATCTGGGGCAGAGATTCTCAAACTGTGGTCCGTGGACCACCAGGTGTCCGTGAGCTCCATTCAGGCGGTCTGCGGATAGTTCCCTCTAAGGTGCATGCCTGGGCGGCCGCACATGAGAGAATTAAGGGCCACCCACCTACTTAGTGGAGCCATGCAGGTGTGGCTGCACTAATTAGGTACCTGAACCCTGCAGAAGACACACATGTAAAGTGAGGTGGTGGCCTTTGGGGGGTATAGGGGGTAGGTGAGAGGGTGCAGTGGTGTGAGAAGAGGGGGTGGGGGGAATTTGGGACATGCAGGGCTGTGGCAGCCAGAGAAAGAGGTGACTTTCCCCAGCTCCAGGGCTACAGCTGCTAGGGAGACACAGCCCTCCTTCAGCCCCAGCTCAGTGACTGCTGTGGTGAGGGAGAGAGGGCACATCCATTGTATTAGAAAGGTAAGACTACTGATATTAAAATATGAGTTGTGGGCTTTTATTTGTAGAACAAAAAAAGTTAATTATTATTAAGGTTTTTTTTATATAGTGCTTTTATCCAAACTGCTTTATGATAGTTAGCTAATGGTACAAACAACGTTTCATAGAATATCAGGGTTGGAAGGGACCTCAGGAGGTCATTTAGGCCAACCTGCTGCTCAAAGCAGGACCAATCCCCAAGTTTTGCCTTAGATCCCTAAATGGCCCCCTCAAGGATTGAACTCACAACCCTGAGTTTAGCAACCCACTGCTCAAACCACTGAGCTATCCCTTCCTCCACCCTCTCCCATTTAGAAAGATCATTAAGTGGTCTGCCGAGACCTTAGCAATTTTCAAGTGGTCTGTGAAAAAAAAAGTTTGAGAACCACTGATCTAGGGGAAGATAATGGGCTTGCACAAGAACGAAAAAAAAGGAAGGGTCTGGGCACTGCTGTGGTGATTTGTGTGAAACTCGAAGCGAAGATCTGACCAGGTGGATTATCCTCATTACACACCCTTTCTGGAACTATAAAAGCAAAGAGCCAAGTTTCACTAATCCTGCAGAAGAGACTGTTACTGTTTAAAGTAGGGTGGATTTTTTTTGGTATGTATCCATAGAGAGTAATTAGTTTAGTATGTCTCTTCATCTGAATGTAGGAAGTAGTGTAAGGATTGCTTTAGTATGTTTTAAAAACTTTCCACTGCTTAGTATATTTTTGTTTTCTTAGTTTAACAAGTTTTCTCCCATTTTTAGGCTGTTCTTGAGAAATGATAAATCTGTTTTATCTGATTTGGTGCTTTGAGTGTGTTGTTTTTAACACGTGAGTTCAAGATAAAGCTAATATGCCAATTAGGGGTATGTTACTTATTGGGAATCAATCTAGTAACTGGATGGAAGCACTCCACCTCACATTCAGATCTGACTCAGGGAAGAGGACCAAGTGGGCAGAAGATACTGTGATGACAGGGTGAAGTGATTTGGAAGCTCCCTCACCATAGTCTCCAGTTTTCAGGCTCAGTCCTGGGGTCTCAGGTGCAGCTGTGACATCAAGAGGGAAGGTAATTGAATTGCAGCCTTAACCCAATCCCAGAGTGATCTGGGGACCCAGTAGGCAAGCCCCTGCTAGTGTAGCCTTGCTAGGTAGATCGGGGAAAGAAAGTCCCTTGCACTTATTAGTGTCCCACCCTTCCCACAGGCAGGGAACCATGCTCAGCCTGTTCCTCTGGGTAACACTGGGGGCAGTGAGAGATGAGTTGCTTCTCGTCCCACCAAGATAACTTAGCATGGACTAGTGTCCCATTTTACAATACCCCTGCCCTAATCCTGTTACGCTAGCAGACAGAGCTCCCATGGAAGAGGAACAGAAAACCATAAAAAACATCAACCACCCCCCCTAAACACCCATTGCTAGAAAGTCCAGTCCTTGTGTCCACTGAACAGCTTTGAAAGGGACAGGAAAACAGAGGGTGACTCCAGAAGCATATATTCTTCCCTGGACTTTTAGATTAACACTCGTTTAGAACTAACCTTGTTATCTCTAGCCTGATTCTTGCTTGCATATTTATACCTGCCTCTGGAAATTTCCACTACATGGTATCTGACGAAGTGGGTATTCCCCCACAAAAGCTTATGCTCCAATAAGTTAGTTTATAAGGTGCCACAGGGCTCTTTGCCGCTTTTATAGATTAACACTGCGAGCCAGTCAATTCTCCACTGCTAAGGGACATGGCACAATGTCTGTGTAATTGTCAGGGCAGATGCTTCACCCACCCTGCTTCTCCTGACTTCTGCAGAGCAGCTCAGCTCAGGGAGAGGACAGACACCATGGACTGGGAATGACACAAAACATCTGAAATGGTCACAAGGAGAATGGACTGCTCTGATTTTCTTTGGAGAGCCAAACGATCCCTTTCCCTTCCTGGACCTAGGGAGGCCTGCAAACAAGCCACCAGCCACTCCCACCTTCCTTCTTAGTGACCCCCATTCCTTAGGGGAAGAGACACTGCTGTGGACTCCCTTTTCTAAGGAGAAGGAAAAAGGGGAGATAACAGGGTGGGAGAGGAGTGGTGTTGGGGTTTTGCAAAACCATGAGTCTCATGAAACTGTTCTTTCCGCACCTGGATCCTTTTAAAACCGCCCTCTTCCCCCCCCCCCCCCCCGCTCCCAGTTCCTTCCCTCCGTCCCTTTCCCTCCCAGTTTGCATGGCCTAGGGACTGTCGCTGTCAGTGCTGACCAAGAAATTCACAGATCCAGGGACACAGTGACTGCTTGTTAATAACTGCTGCAGCTTCTGCTATTTAGCTTTACAGCAGTTCATGGGATTTCAATAAAATCACTGAGTTACAGCCATGTGTTACTCTAGAACCATGTTGGGGTACAGCAAGGGTGTGATATATGTGTAGGGGGGTGGGCTGACGCATGAACCATTGGAGCAAGAAGGAGTATTGTTGGGGTGTGCTCTTGGCTTTGGGACAGAGTCCGGTAAATGCCATCTTTCTCCAGCCGCCGTGAAACCTCCCAGAAGAGGTGAATGTTCCTGCTCCAGGCAAAGCCATGGAAGACAGTGTACACTGACCACACATTGCTCAGCCCCGGGTGAGCTCCAGCAGGTGGCTGGGTGGCTGCTCTTGGACCATTATCACCTGTACCGAGCAATAGATTTCAGCAGAAAACTGTACTGAAGTGCTCAGTACAGGTGGCTATTTCTGCTGGCAAGGTGGGGGGGACAGAAGTCAGGGACCTTTATACCTTTGGGTGAAGGTCAGACAGCAAAGGGGCTAAGGCTTTGTAAGACTGGCCCTGGAGAACTATCTATACCTGTGACCTGTTACACACCCCTTGCCCCCATCCAAACTGTACTATAGAACCGGAACAGAGCCGTGCCATAGCAGAGGTGTGTACATAACCACACCCCTCATGAGTGCTAGCTTTTATGCACTAGGCTGTCCTTTAGGAATGAGCTTTAGGGCTTCATATGTGAACAATGGGGGGCTATGGCACAATGAACATGAAACCGTTTGCAAGTGCAGATGCACCTGTAGAGATGGGCTGGCTGTGGCACAGGGGCAGCTGAGGCCCAAACTTCTCAAAGAGTCTGCTGTAACACCTACTTTGTCTTTTTAAGGATGAAGAAATGTAATTGCATTGATCAGTAAGAAGCACAGATCAGACAGACATTCCAACATACCTATATTACAATTGAGGTACAATCACTAGACTTCTATACACAGTTAAAGATGAGACATTTTGAGGACTCTATACTTTAAAAAATTACAGTGACTCCCAAATATAACTTGTGTGAGATCAAACATGATTATACAGGTGACCTCCTCTTATCTGAGCCCCAATTATCCAAATGTTGGTCTAGCTAAAATTAATTTCCTGCCTCCAAATCCAAAATCATATAAGCACTGAAATTAATTTAGCTGAAGCTCCAGTTACTGGAAGGTTTTGGATGTCTCCCGATACAGTTGGATAAGTAGAGTTTATCAGTAATTATTCAAAACCTTCTCATAGTATTTCTCCTACAAAACTATGTTTCTCCAATGCATTAATAGTATTTTTTAAATGTCTCTATTGGTTTTCAAAACAGCAGAGGCCTAATGAGGAAAAAATTAGAACCACATCCTAGTCAATTTGTTAACACAAGTAGCCCCATAGATTTCAATGGGGTTACATGAAAGAGTAAAACCGTCAGATTTTGTCTGCAGGTAAATTTTAAAATAAAAGTTGATGGAAACCCTGGTGCTGGAAATGATTGGTTGTATCCTAGTGTTGTGCCTTTGACTTTGGACTCTGATTAATTATTTATTTAATATTTGTAAAGATCTATTTGCTTGTCTAGCTGGGTTTTTATACTTTGCTCATCTCTGTAGAATTAAGTGCCTATGAGGACAAATAAAATATCAATATCTTTCTGTGTTCCTCCTTGCTCCTCTTTGTTAAAAGTAATTCATTGGTTTGGTTGAAACTTTTTGTTTCAAACAATGAAAAGGACTGTAGGAAAGCTAAGCCAAAGAAATGAGTTTGACATTTTCTAAGGAATGAGATGAAATTATCTACTTTGAAAATATAAAGTGCTATATGAGTTATCATTTTTTTATATTTGTATAGTAGCATCTAAAAGCCCATCAAGACAGAGACCTGACTGTGATTTGTGCCCAATCCTGCTCCCATTGAAGTAAACGAGAAAACCCATGTCCACACTGATAACTGCAATACGATACACAAATGTAGTGTGTGGTTCCACAAATGAACATATGCACAGAAATGAAGATACAAGTAGTCCTTGCTTAGTACTTAGTCCTTCCTATAGGAGACTGATGTGTTCACTCAGTAGCTGAGAAATTTTTTTAATCTCGGGGATTGACCTTTGTCAGCAGTGAAGGAGAGGGGTGAAAAAAAATAAAGCGTACACACCTGCAACCTAATTCCCTTTGAAGAGAAGCCTTTGAGCTGATGGAACAGGAGATAAAATAAGAAAGCAGGCCTTTGCCAAGAGAGGGTTGTTTACAATACATGCAGGTTTCCTCAGAAGTTGACATGGAGCTGTTGTCATGGAAATGAACGAACAATATTGCCAGAGGGTTTCACAGAGGAGCAAGCTCCAAGGTGTGATGATAAAGATAGTAGTGGAGAGGGGAAAAACACATTTCTTCAGAGACCAAATCAATGTGCTATATTGTTAGTCTCACCCAAATCCCTAGAAAATTATACTTTAAAATCTGTGTTTTGCACACAGATACTTCAGGCTAACACATTTAAATTCACTTGAAAAGTAAGAATTAAGCACTAAGAATCTGTGGGTGTGTTTTTTATTATCATGAAAGATATCAAGTATCACATGTTAATGTAATACTCTAAAATGTTATTATAGGGGAATCCAGGGGAGTTGTCTGGTTAATAGAATACTTGCTAAATTATTGGTACTTTGTGGCCTGATCCTATGTCCGGTGAAATCAGTGGTAGTCTTTTCTTTGATTTCAATGGGCATTTGGATTGGGCCTTTAGTGAACATTATGCTGGCTAGGTCGCTTCAGCATTCTTAATAATTCTAAGGGTGTGTCTATACTGGCAAGTTTCTGTGCCACAAGTTGTATCACTTTTATTAAAACGCTGGAACTAAACCACTGTTGCATGTCCACGCTGCTCCTTGTGATGCTGGAGCACATCCGCATTAGCAGCTCTTGCAACGGCAAAGACAGCGATGCATTGTGGTAGCTGTCCCACTGTGCAACTGGCTGCAGGGTGCTTTGGGAAGGGTTTGCAGTGCCTCATGGGGCAGGCACAGCGTCACATGATGCAGGTTTCCCAAACCCATTGTTCCATGGGCACCCTACTACATTGCCAGCTGCTTTTCAACTGAAGTGTGTGTGTATGGGGGGGAGTGTATGACAGGGAGTGTGTGTGTGTATGGATTGGGGGAGAGAGACAATGTGTTTTGGGGACAGAGAGTATGTCAGCATGCTGTCTTGTAAGTTCACACAGTGGCAGGAAGCAACCAGTCCTGAGGAGGGGCAGGGGGAAACCCCAACATCAGCCCCCGCATCCCTCCCTGGGCTCTCTGCACAGCAATCTCTCTCTCTCTCTCTCTCTCTCTCTCTCTCACACACACACACACACCTGCCTCTGTGTTCAACAGCACAAGCATTCCACATTAATGGTTTGCTTTGTGTCCTGGACAAGATCAGCACACCACCAACGGCTGTCAGAAACGGAGCTTTGAAAGGGGAGGGGAATATGTCTTCAGGGCAGCTGAGTTCAAAACAATGAGCAGAGGGGTCACTCGAGGCATTATGGGACAGCTCTGGAGGCCAATTACAGTGCAGAAAGCAATCAAGTGCCTACACTCGCAATACAGCGTTGGAGCCTCTGCGCAAATAGCCTTACGACTTTCTGCGAGGTGGTTTTTTTGCAGTGCTGCAACTGAGCAGTTTCTGCACACAAAGCGGCTTGGCAGTGTGTATGCGACTGCAGTTTGAGCGCAAAAAGCTGCTTTACTGCGCAGAAACTTGCAAGTGTAGACAAGCCCTAAGTTAATGGGATGTAAAAAGATGATTCAACAATGTGATCCACTAATGTGCCAGGCTTTAATTCTCCAAAGGAAGTGCATTGCCTATTAAAAATCATGCACCTCTTCCCCGCCTCCCTCATTTGAATCTGATGGCTTCTGCATTGCTTGTGAACCATGAACTCTTACTTATTTTAGCTGGGAATCTGGGCATGAAAAATATTAATTTAGTGCTGGGTATTTCTTTGCTCCTGCTTTCACCTCCATTTCTCTTTGTTCAGCTGTATGCGAGGAGAAGTATGGGTATGGTAGACTCAAATATATTGGTCCATTTTCAGAATGTGAGCTTCCTCACGCCCAACTCTTTAAATTGCCATTCATTCCTGACATGAATCACCGCTGCTAGTGGAGGCTGGTGCCTCTCTTGAACAGAGATAGCTATTTCTTCCCAGTTATGCCCTGATTTTATGTTGTAGACAAATTCACTGTTAATTATGGCCTAAACAGGACTTGAATCTAGCTTTCTAAAGATTCAAGACTGATTTACTGCACCATCTAGTGCCTGGCAGACATTTTTATTCTCCAAATGCTCCATCAGAGGCATTGTTTTTAGGTATGAAGCCAATATATGCTCTTCACAGCACAGTAGGGAGTGCTGAAGTGCCTAAATGTTTCCCAAAATAAACCAAAATATATCACTGCACTTGTGCTGGTGCAAATGAGTGGAGAATTTGGCGTGGTCAGGTATTTGTATTTGTCTTGCACACTTTGCTTGCATGTTAATGAGCTATAGTTTTCCACTCTAAATGCTCCTTGACAGACAGTATTTAAACACCTCTGTTGGAAAGTTCAGAACAGGTAAAAAGGCCTTTTTACATTAAACTGTGTAACATAATTTTTGTCTTATTATTTCTGATATATTTCATCATTTCAAGACCTTTTTCTGAGAAATTTGTCCATTTCTTTTAAAATCTTTGCTCTGAGAAAGAAGTAATGCTCATGTTTCTTTCATCTGAAAATATACTACTATGATTAACATATCAATCTTAACACTGGTAAAATCCTTTTAAGAATGAAAGGCATGCTGACATTACCCTCTGATATTTACACATAAAACAGTGTTTGCTCAAATATTTTAAAGTTCTGTATATCAGAGAATCATAGAAATGTAGAGATGGAAAGGACCTTAAGAGGTCATCTAGTCCAGTCCCACAAGCTGAGGCAGAATTAAGTATACCTCAATCAACCCTGACAGATTGTTTGTCCGATCTTAAAATCTTTCAGTGATGGAGTTTCCACAATCTTTATAAGTAACCTGTTTCAGTGCTTAACTATCCTTATAGTTAGTGGTTATGGAAAACAATGGCTCCCCACCCAATTTATAACAGCCCTGAACATATTTGAAGACTGTTATGATCCCCCTCAGTCTTCTCTTTTCTAGACTAAACATGCCCAATTCTTTCAACCTTTCCTCATCCGTCGTTTTCTAACCCTCTTATCATTTTTGTTGCTCTGCTCTGGATTTCCTCCAATTTTTCCAAATCTTTCTTAAAGCGTGGCGACCAAAACTGAACACAGAACTATAGGTGAGACCTCACCAATGCTAAGTAGAGTGGAACAATTATCTCCCGTATCTTACATACACCACTCCTACTAATACATTCCTGAAGGACATTTTCCTTTTTCGCAACAGCATTATAATGTTGACTCATATTCAGTCTGAGATCCACTGTAACTTCTAGATCCATTTTTAGCAGTACTAATGAGTAATCAGTTATTTCCCATTTTATATTGTGGGCATTTGATTTTTTCCTGCCTAAGTGAAATATTTTGCATTTGTCTTTATTCAGTTTCATCTTGTTGATTTCAGACCAATTATCCAGTTACCAAGAACATTTTGAATTCCAATCTTGTCCTCCAAAGTGCTTGCAACCCTTCCTACCTTGGTGTCTGCAAATTTTATAAGTGTATTCTGCTCTGTCAATTAAGTCATTATTGAAAATATTAAATAGTACCACACCCAGGACAGACCCCTTCAGGACCCCACTAGATACATCCTCCCAGTTTGATGGACAGTCATTGGTAACTACTCTTTGAGTATGGTTTTGCAAACAACTGTGCACCCATCTCATAGTAATTTCATCTAGAGCATATTTCTCCAGTTTGCTAATGAGAATCTCATGTGACACTGTGTCAAAAGCCTTGCTAAAGTCAAGCTATATCACATCTACCACTTCTCCCCATCCACTAGGTCAGTTACTGTATCAAAGAAGAAAATTAGGTCGGTTTGGCATGATTTATTCTTGACAAATCCACTTTTGTTATTTCTTATCACCTTATTATCCTCTTGGTATTTGCAAACTGATTGTTTAATAATTTGTTCTGGTATTTTTCTGGATATTGAAGTTAGCTGACTGATCTACAATTCCTCCCCCCCCCCCATCTTTTTCTTTTAAAGCTAGATACTATCATTGCCCTTCTCCAGTCCATTGAGACCTTACCCGTCCTCCATGAGTTCTCAAAGATAATTGCTAATGGTTCAGAGGTTGCTTTGGCTAGTTCCTTAATTATATAGTTGGTCACCAGCAGGAGTCAGGAAGGGATGTTTTTTTCTCCCTGTAGTAGGGCAGCTGCCCCATTCAAAGGTAAAATGGATTAAGAGCAGTTGAGGGAGGCTGGCGAGGTAGTTGGCCCCAGGTGTGGCTGGCTTAATCAGGCCACAGCTGGCCTGGATAAAAGGGCTGTAAGGCCAGGAGACAGAGAAGTCTCACTCCTAGTCCTGGAGTGGGAAGGGTTAGCTGCCTGGGAGGTACCTGAAGCAGAGCAGAGCAGTGCTGGGGAAAATGGCAGGAGGAGCTGGGGAGCACCAGCCTGGCAACTCCCCAGGCTGAAGCCTTGGTTAAGGCCTAAAGGGGTACGGGGACTGCAGAGGTGTAGCCCAGGGTTAGGTAGAGGCAGCTGGTCCAATCCCCTTGCCAATGATGAGTGGCCACTGGGCTCTAGATGGACACTGGCCAGCAGAGGGTGCTCTGGAGTTGAGCTAATTCCCAGATGACCAGCAGGAGGTGCTGCACTGGTAAGTCAGTGATCTGCTACACTCCCCAATGAATTCTGGATGGTTTGTGGTAGCTGCTTCTCTCCCCTGCCCCTCTCTTGCTCAGAAGCATCAGGAAAGGCCATGGCTTGAGATAGGACCTCAGGCAGGGTGGGCTGGTGCTCTGAGGTAGTACTGAGCAATCTCACTCTCAGGTGCTTGGCTGGCTGGGTCCAGCTCACATGCTCAGGACTGAACTGATTGCCCTATGTGGAAGAAATTTTCCCCATGGTCAGATAGGCAGTGACTTTAGGGAGGTTTCACCTTCCTTTGCAATGTGATATGCAGGTTGCTTGCTAGGACCATCTGGGTATATCTCACTTTGTCATTTCTCTGCCATTGCAGAGGTCTTGAGCATTGGTGCACCTTGGTCCCTCCTGTTCTTTGAGTAGATGCAGCTGTGTGTTCCACTTAGGTGTGTGAACGCTCAGTACACCAGAGCCACAGAATTTTACCTAGCAGTACTTGGATGGGGGCAGTGCTTGTGCCTTGTGGCCATAGCCCCTCCCCTGGATACATGAGGCAGTGCTGTCCCAACCCAGATCAGCTCCTTCTTACCACACGGGCCTGGAGTCAGAGCTCTGTGTGGTCTTAATCTCATAACTTCTCCTTATTTTAGTGTCTTTTTCTCTAATTTTATATAGTTAGTAGTACTCTTAGTATTTGTTTAGTGTTAGTTATATTTAGCTAAGTATTCCCCTGTGATGCCCTCACCAGTGTCAGCAGGGAGTGGGGGGAGCAATCCCCAACAACAATCCCCACATGCAGTGCTTGCTGTGCTTTGGTGAGGCCCATGTCAAGGAGTGGTGTTTGTTCACAAAGTGGACTGAGGTGCCTAGGGACCTTTGCCTAATGCAGTATCTGCTTGAACAGGCCCTGAGGCCTGCTTTGGCACCCAGGCCCTCATCGGATTGGAGGTCCTTTGGGTTCTGAGAGCGCTGCCACTTTGCACTCTGGAGTAGGTGTCTTTCTGAAGAGATGGAGGAGCTGTTTCCCATCGAGGTTAGAGACCCTGTACCATCAACTCCAGTTCTGGCTCTGGAGTGTCTGTTCCATCCAGTGCTGATGAGGGAAGTGCTAGCACTGACTGTTTCCATGCTGGCAGCATACTAGGTGGCTACAAAACTAATTTGCCTTTCTGTCCCAACCTTGCCCTTGATCCAGGGCTGTGCCATTGATAGCCCTGTTGGCTGGACAGGCCACTGAACCCCTAAGTTTGTTGGCACCAAACCCTGATGTTCCTCTTTCCTAGTCTGTAGAAGCAAGAGATTTCCTTGGAACCAGGAAACTCCTCAGCACCATTGCCTTTGGCATAGCCAATGTTACCATGGCAGCTCTCAATGCCTTCCACTTCGGTACCATCAGCTGCTTCGATACTGCTGTTGACTTCGGAGTCGACACCACTTCTGGCATGAGTATACTCAATGCTGGTGGTACTGCTTCCATCATCAGGGCCAGTCCCTGCCTCGTTCTGGATAACAGATGAGTCAGACAAGTTACTCACTCCCTCAGGATTGGCTCCACCTTTATTCCCAAAAACCCTATGTCCTCAGCATCGAGGTTGGGATCTTCCTCCTCCCGTTCTCCATCTCATGAACCAAAGTGGGGGCCATTTATGGAGCACTGCAGACATCAAGATTGGCACTTGTTTTGTGGTTGGGATCGGGGCCTGTGGCCTGGAGCCTAATGGCCTATCCTCATCAGTGTCCACCAGGGAATCTCTGGGATGCTCCTTGGTGGTTGCACTCCTCAGTTCGCTTTAACAGGAAGTCACTGGGCTTCAGTGGCTCGAATTGTCAACTCACCACATGTTCAGACACCAGGGAGCCTTCCCTGTGTGGAGCCCAAGGAGCTGCCTCTTCCAGCACCATCAGCGCAGGAATGGGAGCCAGTTTTGGTGCAGTTAACTGCCTTCTCTTCATCCCTTGACGATTCAGCAGTGCCTGACTCTTCCTGTCTTCCAATACTGAACGATTTAAAGTCCTATCAGGATGTTTTTCAGCACATGGCTGTTTCCCTGGGCATTCAGGCAGAGTTCCTGCAGGAGAACATCCATAAGTTAGTGGATATCCTGCAGCCATCTGTGTCTAGGAGAGTCTCCCTCCCTATCAATGAAGTGCTCATAGAGCTAGCAAAGGTTCTCTGGAGCATGCTGGCTTTGGTACCACCTATTGCAAAGCACATGGAGAAATGTTATTTAATCCTGGTGCAGGGATTTGAGGGCTTTTACTCCCATTTGGTGCCAAATTCCCTATTTGTAATTACAGTAAATCAAGCCTGGAAGGGTAGGTTTTAAGCACTTTCTCACATTTGCATTACACTGCACTTACCCAACAGTCTGCTCCTAAACACCTGAAAGTCAACATGGGTCCCCATACAGAAAATAGAGTTCATTGGGGCCCTAATAGACTCTGAGTTTGAGAGTCTTTCTGCCTACCAACCATTCCCAGACAATTCACCACCTTTGCCTCAGTTTTCAGTCTCAATCTTCCCCAACAGTTCACATGTATCTGAGACTCTTAGGCCACATGTCCCCATGCCCACAGGTGGTTCAGTTAGCAAGGTTATGCCTTCACCCTCTTCAAATGTGGCTCCAAGTCTTCACTCCCTGGTCAGGTTAGTCTACCTCCCTCTGTTGATCCTGGATTCGCCTGAACCGTCCACCACAGCAAGGAATGCATATCAATGCATTCCCTTTCCCAGCCCCTTATCAACAAGGACTGTTGTCAACCATACCTCCCTCAGAGGCTGGGGAGCGCATTTGGGGTAGCTGAAGGTTCATGGCCTGGGTTCAGAGCAGGAAGCTCCACTGCATATCAATGTCCAGGAGCTTTGAGCCATCTACAATGCCTGTCACACTTTCCTAGACTGCATCAAGTGTTAAGTAGTTCACATACTTACTGACAATAGCACTGTGATACATTATGTGAACAGGGAAGGGGGAGCTCACTCCATGGTGCTCTGCCAAGAGGCAAGCAGCTTGTGACAGTTCTGTATCAATGAGACTATCAATTAGATAGCCAAACACTTGTCCAGGGTCCAGAATCATCTCACGGACCATCTTAGCAGGAATTTTTCCCTGAACCACAAGTGGTTGCTGTAGCCCAGTGTCCTGATAATCATCTTTGCAGTGTGGGGCAATCTAAGAAAATAAGAATGGCCATACTGGGTCAAACCAAAGGTCCATCCAGCCCAGTATCCTGTCTGCCGACAGTGGCCAATGTCAGGTGTCCCAGAGGGAGTGAACCTAACAGGTAATGATCAAGTGATCTCTCTCTCTCTCTCTCTCTCTCCTGCCATCCATTTCCACCCTCTGACAAACAGAGGCTAGGGACACCATTCCTTACCCATCCTGGCTAATAGCCATTAAAGGACTTAACCTCCATGAATTTATCTAGTTCTCTTTTAAACCCTGTTATAGTCCTAGCCTTCACAACCTCCTCAGGCAAGGTGTTCCACAGGTTGACTGTGTGCTGAGTGAAGAAGAACTTCCTTTTATCTGTTTTTTAAACCTGCTGCCCATTAACTTCATTTGGTGGCTCCTAGTTCTTATATTATAACTTTTCTTTACTCACTCTCTCCACACAACTCATGACTTTATACCTCTATCATATCCCTCCTTAGTCTCCTCTTTTCCAAGCTGAAAAGTTCTAGCCTTTTTAATCTCCCCTCATATGGGACCCGTTGTAAACCCCTAATCATTTTAGTTGCCCTTCTCTGAAACTTTTCTAGTGCCAGTATATCTTTTATGAGATGAGGTGACCACATCTGTATGCAGTATTCAAGATGTGGGTGTACCATGGATTTATATAAGGGCAATAAGATTCTCCATCTTATTCTCTATCCATTTTTTTTAATGATTCCTAACATCCTGTTTGCTTTTTTGAACTGCCGTTGCAGACTGCGTGGATGTCTTCAGAGAACTATCCATGATTCCAAGATCTCTTTCCTGATTAGTTGTAGCTAAATTAGCCCCATCATATTGTATGTATAGTTGGGGTTATTTTTTCCAATGTGCATTACTTCGCATTTAACCACATTAAATTTAATTTGCCATTTTGTTGCCCAATCACAAAATGAAGATCTCACACCTAAGTGGCATACACATTTGCATTACATCTCGAAGAACCACACTAACAGTAAGTAACTGTTCATTATCTGCCTGTGGCAGATAATAGCCTAGTCTCCTGTGGGCTGCAATACCTTGGTCTAATTTCAGTTGTTGGGTTTTGCGTGTGGGTGCTGGGTGGTGTTAGTGGCTTGTGATAGACAGAAGGTCAGACTGATTGATCTGGTGGGCCCCATCTGTCCTCCCATTCTATGACTCTACAGTGAATTTCATCAGGCCCTCCTGACTTGAATAAATGTAACCTATCTATATAACACTTAGAGCACCTGAGAATAACACTAAGGGATTCATCCCTTAAAAGGAAACATTGAAAATTTGGTAACTCTGACTATATGGATCTCTGTGTTGCAAACACATAAGAACAAGGATTTGTAATCGTCTCACATCTTATTTTCAGTATATTGGTACTATACTGACTAGAATTCTATAAATACAGTATATAGTTGCATATTTTTAAAGCCTTTAGAATGTCTACCTATTTTTTTTTTATAGCATGAGCAGCACTCACACAAACAACTCTTGGGTCAAACATAAATGCTGCCCCAACTCTGCCATGAACTATACCTGTAAATCTCCAACTGACTTCAGCTGGTATATCCAGAAGGAAGAAATGGGCATGAAGCAATTGTGTTTTTTTGGGTGGGTTTTTTTTTGTTTTGTTTTAGGATAACACACATCAGTAATCACAGGACAAAGACAGAAAACAGCTTAAAAATTCACATGGGTTTGCGTTTAATATAACTGCTTTTGGGGGAAAAAAATCCCCTTAACTAAAGACATCAGACATTAGCGTGAATGTAACACTCAAAAGTTTCACTGGATCCCGAGGAATTATCTTGGAACCTGCTAACTGGTTCCCAAATCCTGCTAACCAGCCTACCTTCATCAAGTACTTAAAGGCTTTCCTCACATTGTCAAAAATATTTTAAGCAAACCTAGCACTCAGCTGCATACCAGGACAAATTTTGCCTGAAGGCAGTTAAAGTGGCTTTAAACCAGCGAGGCACACTTAAAAATAATAATAATAATAATAAAAATATTATACATTGTACATATTTCGTCCTAAGCAGAGTTTCTTTGAGTTGTTTTTACATCTCCCAAGCCTACCAATGTTAGTTAATGAACTCACATTTTCATTTTCAAAATACAGGAAAAACTAGGAACTGCCAATCATATGGGATCCTCCTGAATTAGCTGAACACTGACATTTGCCATGTGTCATTACAGTTGCCTACCCAAGCCCTTTTAATGCTCTAAGCCAGTGACCTCTTCCTCTTTGTCACACATTTCAGGTAGCACTCAGAACTCATTGTGTGCAACTGAGGTCAACTGCCAACCAACCAAGTGCTCTGTCCTGCTCACACAAAGCTTTCCCTGAAGGCAAGAGAAAAGACTAATAAAAGGGGGAAATGGCCTGCTGAGCAAAGGCTCTGAGTCTTTTATAACAGGAGGCCGTTTTTGATTATAGGAAAAGAGCCTTCTGTGGCCATGGAAACCAAAATACCACACAAAAGCCAGTGAGTACTTGGGAGGTAAACAACTACTACAGGGTAGTATAGATGAAAGGTGATGATGCTTTTAATCTCTGTAATCAATGTACTTAGGTGACTTTAATTTAATCCGTGTCTGACTAGCCCTCGCCTTTTGTGTACACTGTTATCCACAGTTTTCTCCTACAACATTTTTAAACAAATGGAAAAAACCCCAAGATAGAATTAAAAACAGTGCAGTGGACAACCGTGATCGCTGTTCTGATGTAACCATTGATGATCTCATTTATCCATATGAACATCTAATCCTTCTTATACAAACTGGTTTGACTTTCTTTTTTTAAACACCTATAGTGATGAAATGCTGGAGGTAGAGACAATGACATTTAGCAAGCAAATATTTTCCATCATAGAGATGGGCTTTGGAGTGTTCTAGTGAAAGCTGGTTTTGATTTGGTTGAGTTCTGAACCCTTGCAAACTGCACATTGCACATATTTAAATAACTGTAAAAAGAAAAGGAGGACTTGTGGCACCTTAGAGACTAACAAATTTATTTGAGCATAAGCTTTTGTGAGCTACAGCTCACTTCATCGGATACGAAAGCTTATGCTCAAATAAATTTGTTAGTCTCTAAGGTGCCACAAGTCCTCCTTTTCTTTTTGCAAATACAGACTAACACGGCTGCTACTCCAAAACCAGTAGTTTTAGTGACAGCTAAACATGTGGAAGGAAATTGTGCTGTGCATGTATGCATGGTTAATTTACCTACTCATTGAAAAACAGACTCAAAGGTAGTGCACTGATTGAACCCTTACATTGGCTTGCACAATTGAAAACTGGATGTGTCTGGTGCATAAAGTTTTCCATGACAATTGAATGTTTTCTAGGTAAGATTTTCAAAAGCACCTAACTAACTTAGTAGCTCAAGTCCCAATGGGACCAAGAAAGGGAAAAAACAAGTGTCAATGGGACTTGTGCTACTAAGTCAGTTAGGTGGTTTTTGCATAATAATCAAGTGTAAGATGCCCACACTTAACACTGGATTATTCCTTGTGCAATTGCACTTTAGGGGGTGGGAAGATGCAAGATCTTCACTCCTTCCATCCTGTATGTCCCACATAAGGGCTGGCCACAGCTGCAGGTGCAGTTCTTTATCTGTGCTCCCGAGGGTACATATTTGTGCTATTAGAGGATGGAAAAACAAAACAAAATACCTTTCCAATAAGCTAAGACTTTTTCTTAAACCCAGTAATGCAAAACCAATTGGAACAAGCCCTCCAAACTTTGCATGTGCTGGTAGATAATCCTTTATGAGAAATGGGCCCTTTGCTACATTTCAGGAGGAAAAATTTAAGTTAAAAAGTTAAGTGACTGAAAAATCACCCTGAGCGTGCTTAGTCAGCATCTGCTGAGATGTGTTGCAGATCATAGTGTAAGGTTTCCTTGCCTGGCCTAAGAAGCCCAGGTTTTGCTGCTAGGATAACTTGAAGAACACAGGAAAATTTGGGTATGTAGAACAACAGCATTTGATCTAATTTTGGTTGCTGGGTTTAGTGCTTGGTGGAGTTGGTGGCCTGTGATAAACAGAAGGTCAAACTAGATCTAGTGGTCCCTCTGGCCTTAAACTCTATAGTTCTCAGAAGAAGGAAGTGAGGAAAAGGAATCAATCAATCAATTCCTGGTAGAGAGGAAAGGGGAGAAAAATATTATGTGCTAGTTGTCTCAACATAAAGATTAAGAAAATAGAAGAGCCACTGAAACTGAGGCTGACAACAATGTAGTGAACGGTTATGCTTTTTATTGGCCTGAAGGAGATGTGAATGACAATGAGACAATGGGTATCAATATGTAGATGAAGAACTGAAAGAACTGGTACACGATGCTATTCTTGAGAGGTACCTAATGCATTTTCTTGACCCTGTTGCCTCCAGGATTTTCATGCCCTTTGGAAATTTCTTCACGTTTGTCATTTGTGCCCTAGGTGTAATGTCCTTTGAAAATACCTTGCAGAAGCAAACACTATTTACGACTATTGTTATGGATGCAAAAGCTCATGTTAATGGTACAAACCCTTAGATATAACTTGGTAGAAAATAAATATACACAACTAGCTCATTCTCTGAGCCGAATGCTGGCATAAATTATACTATGTAATCCTGCTGATGTCACTGACAGGATAAAATTTGGTGCACTGTGTTTGAAAACTCTATGCTCATGCAACCGGAAGAAGAATGATTGATTCTTCCCAATGATAGGTGAATCTGTAAAGGTTTACAATGTAATGAAGTGACTAAGATGTATGTATGCTACTGGCCTCTTGAATGGGTTGGAAATTTTCTGACAAAGTTTTGTTGGCAAATGCCAATTCATCAAGCCCTAAAAGTTTTGCCCAAAACATCTGGGTTTGACAAACTTTTGGCAAATCCAAGGTTGGGCTACCACTGGACCCTTCCAGGATTCCTGATTGGCTGCTGCCAACCACAGTGCTTTTAAGATCCATGGCTTAGGGGCAGACTCATTAGGAGTGAGGCTGCCTGCTGGAGCAGAATGCCCTGGGACCTCTGGCAACCGCTGAATGAAATTGACAGGAATGTAAA
Organism: Dermochelys coriacea; assembly: GCF_009764565.3. Taxonomy (NCBI): domain Eukaryota; kingdom Metazoa; phylum Chordata; order Testudines; family Dermochelyidae; genus Dermochelys; species Dermochelys coriacea. Next base: position 82,894,265 of record NC_050068.2, read on the forward strand.
TTTCACTCCATTGCTGCCAGTCCTGAGAGAACAAATTTTTGTTTCAGAAGCTTCTTCCATGGTGTTACTGAAATTAATTATTTTTCTGGTTTCTCATCTCAATGAAAACATGGAAAAAATAGGTTCTGGTTCCATCTAAACTGATTTCCTTCCTCTCCCCCCCCCCCCATTTTCTGTTTCCGGATCCCAAATCAAAAATCAGTTATCCATATAGCTCTACTGGCCTCTGTTGGATAGATTCAGAATCCGTAAACTGTTTGCCTTATGCGCTATACTGTTATCAGCTAAAAGAATTCTTCTTTATCTCAAGTGGGATAAGCTTGTGGTTTTGGAGAAGGAGGGGATGTTCACTCCCTATCTATGCACTCGGATGACATGGTTATGGGGATGGTATTAGGATCTTGGTCTCGACAGAACAATAGACTCCTGTGAAGTTCCAAGTGTCTATGGTATGCTGCAGAGTAACAGAAGCACCAAATGGCCAATTACGCAGTGTAGTGACCTCCATGAAGTTGTACGTGACCATTGATTTTTTTTTTCTTTTGATTTGAATACTTATCCAAACCTCTTTGGTTAAGCAATTTGTGCTTTGTCAGCCTTCTCTCTCTTCTTCCCCAACTGGAAATATAAATGTTGTTACATTTATGCTAATCCAACACCACTTACCAAGAAGTCGAGATAAGAAAACTGTCTCTTCAAAAATTAATGAGTCTGGGAAAGAAATGAAGCTGAGAGTCTGAAATGATGTGAATTTCTCCTATTTGGGAGAACTAACATACATTAGACCATAACTCTTCAATATTCAAGGATCTCGCCCATTTCAATGGAAATTTTCCCTGAGCAAGGACTGTAAGACTCGGCCAAACTCAAAATCTGTGTTCCCATCTACCTGGAAAAATATAATGGTAGGTCTGTAGATGCAAAGTTTGGCAAAAAATAATAAATCTTTGTTAGGGCAGCAGATCACTAAATACTTGTTAGATGTAATAAAATTTGGTCTTGGGATAAAACCTACATGAAAAATGCAAGTATAGACACTGCTAAATTTGGGGGCCACCCAGTGGGACATCTGCTTTTGCTGCAGTTCCAGGAATTATGACCTATCCACAGTGCTATCTGTAGTCCATTGGCCCTTCATTAAATAACATTTTGATTCTCTCAGGTATGGACAAGTGCAACATAGCAGCTTACAAGTTTCACCTACTAGAAGGTGCTAGCACCTGGAAGAAGAAAAAGTAAAGAGGCTTTATATCAAACTGTATAAAAGCAGATTCCTTTTGATTTTCCCTTTTGCTATGTAATTTTTATTTGAGGGAAAATTAAAACACACTATTTTCTCCCCTCTCACTTAAAACATAGGTGTATGGAAAGCTAGAGAGACAGAATATGTTGTGTATACTTATTTGTTTCTTTCCCACACTTGAGCACATCCTCTCACTTTGACTAAGGAAGTGTGAGCTTCTACCTTTTTTTCACTTACAGCTGCCTAGCAACAACTCAGCCCCTGGGCGGGAGACTAAGTAAGATAAGAATCCTTATACTTCTAGTAACCTTCAGCTCTCTCCTTTTGGGTCCTTTGAACTTAAGTTTTTCATATTTAGTCTTTTTCCAGGGCCTGTACCAGTACAACAATGTTTACTGAAATAATTATACCAGCCCTTTGCGCTGTCACAACTATACCAGCATAAAGGTGACTCATATTGGTACAGTTTATTCCCATTCTCTTATGGGAATAAACCAGGCCAGTACAAGCACAGATTATACAGATTTAACTACCAGCTGGGCTTTGTACTGCTTTAAGTGTATCATTAGTGTATATTATAGATAGTTCAAGGGCTACAACTTTTGTGTGTAGCCAATCCCTAGTGCGCTCAGGTTTCTGCAAAATACAGCTTTGTATTGTAAGTGAAAGGAAGAGAAGTATCTATCTTGTCAAATTTTAGGTATTATATGTAACCTATGTGTATGATAAGTCTCATCTATTCTTAACATGTGTTTAACTATATTCTCCCAGCTGGGGATATTAACAAATAATTGTTTTACAGACATCTTTGCCTTTTGATGTTGCATCTGGTTGATCATCAGTCACCGAGAAGATAAAGTGCTATTTACAAAGGTGGGGTCAAACGACTCTGGAAAGGAGATCTGAGAAGTGCCTTCATCTGATGGCTTCCTGAAAGGCAAGCTGAACACAAGGTGAATAGTCAAAGGAAGAAATAGACAGTCTATATTCCCCTCAAACTAAGAGAATTATCTTCAAAATAAAAAAATCTGTTTTTAAATGAAGATGTATATGTAATCTCCGGCAGGCTAGTATCATGCACCTAAATCAACCTTGTATTCTATCACATATAGTCTGTGGTCATAAAATCAGAATAATGTTCAGGTGCTGGTCACCAGAGGGAGCTCAGAGTTCAATGGCTATATTGCCAAACTGATAAACAAAATTTAATATTTTGTAGGCACTGTGTGTCCTTGTACGAAGTACATCCCTAGTCCATAAGCAGCTCTACAGATGTGCATGACTTCTTAAAATTAAAATTAAACTTGCCCTTTTTTTTCCATATTCAGCAAGGGGAAAAAGACAACTATCTCTTTTTTTTTTTTTTTTTTTGCTTCAGAGGTTACATAGTTTTCCATAAAAGTGAGCCTGCTGCATTAATTTTTGTATGTAGAATGAATAGTTTCATTCCAATTTTTGTTAGAATGAATAGTTACATTAAAATAATACAAATAATCCTTATTATGTATTGCCTTAGATTTACGATAAAGCTTCAGTTTTCTACATGACAAAAAGCAGTATATTTTCTAATTGGTTACTAATGCATGCACAAATGTTACCTTCTCTTCTCTCTCTTTCTCAGTCCAGCTGTCTTTAGTGATATCTATAGTCACATAGAGTATCAAACACTACACTAAAATGGAGTTAATGTTGTGAGTTGATATTAGTAATTTAAGGTAAAATCATTACAGCTGATGGTATAACTATCTCAAAAGTAGAGTTGGGCAGGACCAGCAGGAACTAAAAATTAGGGTGTTAAATTAGGAAAATTTATAGTTAAGGTTAAACATAAAAGAAATCCAAACATTTTAAGGTATGGAAATGCAGTCAGGACACGCAAGCAACTTGAACTCTGCTCTATAGTTGCACCATATAATTATGATGAAGGCACTTTATTGGTTTCAATCCCAGATTAGTTTAAAATTATTTTAAAAACAGATTAGATTTTTTTTTCTTCCCTCCCTGACAGTTTCACTACATGGCCGAGCTAATATGAGAAGAGCAAAGCATCCAGAGCGGAGTGGCCAGTTAAGATGGCTTACAAATACTTTGCTTCACCAGAACAGAGTGATCCACCTGGAGCGTGCACCCATATTCCCCTCCTTTCTGTCCCCTAGGTTCCCAGGCCTCTTGCACTTCCCTGTCTTCCCGTGCACTACCCCAAATATTCCCTTCCTCCCTCCTGCACTTCCTACATTCCCTGGCACACATGTCCCAGTTTTCCCTTTCATCCTGCACAGCCTACATTTCTCTGTGCTTGTGCGTGCACATGCGTGCACAGACCCAGTTTGCCACTCTCTCTTGACATCTCTGGTGCAATGGATAACTTTTGAAATTTAAGTATTTAGGATTAAGGGCCATTTTTTGTCATTTTTCATAACTGACAGCTTCTGTTAAGAGTCTGCAAAAAGAAAAGGAGTACTTGTGGCATCTTAGAGGCTAACAATTTGTTAGTCTCTAAGGTGCCACAGGTACTCCTTTTCTTTTTGCGAATACAGACTAACACGGCTGCTACTCTGAAACCTGTTAAGAGTCTGGTGAATCTTCTCCTTCAGACAAAATCATAGAATTTGCAGATGACAGAAAAAGTAGTGGAGTGGCAAATAATGGTAGGGAGAGGTCAATTGCAAGGTCATACATCTAGCAACCAGGAATGTAGATCACACTAGCAGTATACAGGACTGCACTTCGGAAACAGTGACTCAGAAAGGATTTAGGGATCATAGTGGATAAACTGAACATGAGCTTCCCAGTATGATGCAATGTCTAAGAGAGAGCAAATGCAATCCTTGGATGCATAAGCAAGGGAATATTGTGCAGAAGTATGGATGTTATTACCACTGTATATTGAGACCATCACTGGAACGATGTGTCCACTGTTAGTGTCTATACTTCTAAAACGATGTTGACAAATTGGAAATGGTTCAGAAAAGAGTTACAAGAATGATTTGACATCTGGAAAATCTGCATTACAGTGAGACTAAAGAAGATCTATCTATTTAATTTAATCAAAGAATAGGCTCAGAGGTGAGTTGATTACAATCTATATGTATCTACATGGGGAGACAATTTCTGATAGTTGAGAACTCTCTAATCTAGTTGAAGCTAGAAAATTTTAGGATAGAAATAAGGCAAAAATTTTTTACCAGTGAGGGTAGTTCACCAGGGGTACAATTTACCTAGGGAGGTTATGGATTCTCTGTTGTTTTGATTTCTTTAAATCAAAATTGGATGTCTTTCTAAATGATATACTATCTACCAGAAATTATGGATTTGATGCAGTAATCACTTGGTGAAATTCTATGGCTTGTGTTATTCAGGCGTTCAGAGTAGATAATCATAACAGTCCCTCTGACCTTAAAATCTGTGAATCTAAGCAGACTTGCCCTTTTCAAAATGGCCACCATCTTTCATTGTTTTCAGTGAAAGTGAAGCCCAGATCATGACTGAGATCATTTGGGACAAAAATATGGTCTGACAGAGAATGCTACATTTCTTTAATGACCTATTTTAAAATTAATTTTAACTCAAACTAACTAATTTGTAAATGCTCAGAAAATTTATTCTAGATATACAGAATAAATGTAGTAATTCTGGGGAGGATATGCCGTATTCTTCTTTAAGTACAACACTCAACCCAGCCTTAACTATGAAACCAAAAGTAGTGCTTCAATGACATCTACAGTTATAGCATCACATATGCACGACTATGCTGTGTTTGTAGGGCCTAGTTGCAAATTTTGCATTGAAACTATTTATTTTTTTATTTAAATGTTATGAATAAATGACACTTTTTGTGTATCTGCTTTCACCGCTGATTTCAAGTTTTCATCAAAAAAATTTTGGCTAAAGAACAAACTTCTGGCTTTTGGCTAAAAATTTTTTTGATTTTCCTCCAATTTTTCTTTTTCATTTTTTGATTAAAAAGTTGAAATTTTCTTCCGGGGGAAAAAAATTCTGACCAGCTCTAGAGTATGTTTATACACATGTGTACATGCACATGTACATATACACCTCACTATAATTTTAATGATGTTGACAATGGTACATATGAAAATCTACTGAATGTGTGTATGTGTATATATAATTTAGACTTTGAACAGATAGCTTCCCTAAGTAATCATTACTCTGATTCAGCAAAAGCAATGCTTTAAAGACACCTATATGTTCCCCTGATCCAGGGGCTTTCCCTAACCCTTTTGTAAATTAGGGCAGCTCACCTTAACTTAGGCTCTACTGCCCACAACCTCAAGGAGATGTTTTGGCAACCAGGGGTTGCTGAAAAGTAGGGACTCCCCAATCATACCTGCTTTCTTCCAGTATTAAGAACTGCAAGGGAGTGGTACAGAGCTGTTGTGTGAACCCTATACCACTCGGAACTGCTATAAGAACTTTACACCACCTGGGAATGCCCCTTACATGAGAGGACTCCTCAGAAGGCCAGATATGTCAATTTTACTGCCATAGTGGGGCCGAGAACCAAAAAGTCAAGGCCTCATTTTTCTCCAACACTGAAGGATTTTTTTTTAAACTAAACTACCTGTAATTGGAGCAGAGAACTTCAGGTTAGAAAACTGAATAATGAACTTAATAAAGGACAGTTGGAATATATTGGGGGGAGGCTCTGTATTCAGAACCGATTGAAAACTCTGCTCTCTGCTAAGAAGAAAAATAGTTATCCTGAATCTATGACATTATTATATTGGACTCTCATTAAACAGTGTAATGTTTGTTGATTTAAAATGAAGTAACTCTAGTTAGCTAATTATTTAATTAATTAATCCCCCCCATCCTTTTGTAGCATCTGTGTTGCTACATTTATTGAAAACAATCCAAAACGTTAGGTAAAATATAAGACCTTTTTTATAATCAAGAATTTTATAAACAAACACACACATGTACACACACACGTACACACATACACGCCCCACCATATCCTATTGCTAAGAATAATCTAACGGTCATTTAACTGCTTCACTGAACAGACAGGCCTTACATTGCGTTCTGAAATTCGCCAAACTCGGGCTCTGGCGGCTTGCCAAAGGAAGCAGGTTTCAGAGGCACGGGCCCTCCACTGAGAATGCCCTACCACCAGTCCTGCGGAGCTGGAGCACTGCACATTCATTTTATGTGTAGTGCTCCTGTGTCTTACAACTGCTATGTTTGATATTTTCTTTATGACTTCAGCTTATTTGCAGCTTTGGCTGCTAGATGTATTTTCACACAGTACTCAATACAAAGTCTAAAGTGAAGCTCAGAAATACAGTCCATCAAATTGAACTGAACTAAACTGATCTCAAGAAATAATTTAGGGAAGTAAGCAGAATCTATTTCTACATATTTTTAACCATTTCAGGCACTGTTACACTGAAAATCTAATGCTGGAAGAATACATAAAAACTTATTTGTGAAGATATTAGGGTCGCTATGCATATAGCTGACACAAATCCACAAAAGCACTGAAATGAAGCCACTTTACAGTAGATTCTCCTCCACTCACAGGTACACTCCTTACCATTACCACAACTTCAGTACACCACACACTATGCACTACAATCTTAACTCCTCCCACCTCGACAGACCTCTTTACCAAACTACCCATTCCCAACATTCTCAGCTAGATAGGTTTGATGTAGTAGTATACAGTGAAGGCTAATAAATTTGTTAGTCTCTAAGGTGCCACAAGTACTGCTTTTCTTTTTGCGAATACAGACTAACACGGCTGCTACTCTGAAACCAGTGAAGGGTAAGGGCAGCTTGATAAAAAAAGATAATGGAAGACTGCCATCCTTAAGTTGTGAATGTGGGTATAAGAGTGGTATATGGTAGATGTGGTAATGATAAGGTGTGTACTTGTGGGTGGAAGATTGAGTCTCTATTGTTAAAGTGGCTTAACTGCTCATCTCCTCCTGAGGTCTCTCCCAACCCTAGTTTTCTATGATTTTATGATTCTATTATCTTCTTGCTTTTGTGGGTTCCTCTCAGATATGTTATATGTATAGCAACTCGAAATGTTACATAAAAGTTTTTGTGTGTTAATTTCCAAGGTTTTTAAATGCCAACATGTGCATCCCATTTTAAGCAAAGGAGGACAGCACTGTGGAGGGTAGAAGCACAGCTCCTGAAGGAAAATATTGTATCCATCCACAGCTGCATATGAACCCTTCTCAGTTATACGCAGTTGCAGCTAAATTCTTATGTGCCAGCAACTGCACATAAAACTCTTTGTTATTGGCACAGAAGCTTTCAGAAATTATTAACAATGGCTAAAAATTACCTTAAGCTTATTTTTTTTAAAGTTACATGTTGCACCAAATCCACTCATGATATACCTCTTTACCTAATTTTATAAGGAGAAATCAAACAATATAGCAATTGAAAGGGCATAACAGCTAGCGCTTTTAGGGAAAAAAAAAACAGAGTTCATGTTCAAATATAAGTCTATTTTAGAACACAGTCCTAACTATGGGTTTATTATTAGGTGCCTCCATAACAATAGGCTTTTAGTGCTTAAAAGGAAGAAGTATACTTTGTATATTTCTTATCAATAACAATTTAAGTTCTTTCCCTGCTCAAGAGGCTTTTATTAGAACAGCAGGTGTATTAGATGTTAGAGGGGATGCTAGAGATAGTTAAATAGAGTAGTGTGAAGAATCTTATTTATTATTTATTCTTCCCATATCATTCTAACACTTGAGTACATAATACAGACACTTGGGTGCATAATGCAGAAAAAATACTTGTGCCAACAATTGGTGAAATCAGCTTCACCCCAATAGCTATCACTCCCACCCGAATAGCTATCACTCCCACCTACTGATGAGTGAAACAGCTGCTGCCTATAGGGCCAAATTAAGAAAAGACCAGAATGAGCAAATGTCTTTTCGGCACCACCATAATAATTGTCCAAACTGAGGTCTGGAGGGCTCTAAGTGAGAGAGATTTCCAGAACCAAGGCCCTAACTCACCACAGCACTTAAGCATGTGCTTAACTTTAAGCACATGAGTAGTTTCATTCGACTTCAGTAGAATTTAAGCATGTGATGAAAGCCAAGCATGTACTCAAGTGCTTTGCTGAGTTGCGGCCAGACAGTTGTCCATCAAGAATACCCTGCCACCTACCTCTAGGTGCTCAATTCTGGAAACAGATAGCAAGAACATTCCTGTAGAACATAGCTGTAGTGGTCATTTACTTGAAAGATGGGATGTAAAGTACCTGTCAGTAAAACAATATACCTGTCAGAAAAAAATTTGATCTAACTATAAATTGGATAAACACCAAGAATCTGTCGGGAAATAATTGACAGAACACGTTTACTAGGGAATTTTTGTTGCTGTGCTACTTCAAAACTATCATGCTGATTACAAAAATGTATGAAGTGAATAACCATGAAAAACAGTTTCTCTCTTCATAGTATAATATAATATTTATTATATAGGACCAAATTTTCAGCAGCTTCTATTTATATACACAAACAGGCATTGTGATGGTAAAATAGTTAATATTTCATTGCAAATACAGAGGTACCATAATAAAGGTTTAAACAAGAGTCATTCAAACCAGAAGAAAGGTTTTAAGAGAGACCATTGTACTAGTAAAAAGACCATTTTGCAAATATAACTGTCCATTTTCCATGAACAAATATCATTTTTGTATGTCCAAGTGGGATTTTGTGCACATGCAGTGGGTGCATTCTCCAATCTGTGGGAGCAAGTTAGGTGGTTAATTGTAAAAATGTGGCCTCAAATTAACAATGAATTTCAGTTCTAGGAGTCAAATGCTACAATAATAGAATAGAGCAATGTAACACTATAATGACCTGAGTCTTGCAAAATATTTTCATCTGTATAGTGGGAGTAGGAGTGAAGCTTAAAACAAATATAATCATGGCTTTAGAGACTTACTTAACCCAAAAAGATATTAAATAATTAAATAAATGAAGATCTGGTTTTGTTTTTGTGGCTGAAATTGTGAGGTTGTGAATTGTCATACATAATTCTGTAATCACAGACTTTGCCTAGACTGTCCCCAGAATCCATATCAATAGTAGCTTTTCTCCAGCCCCTACAGAGCAAAAACCTCCTCAGCATGGATTCATCGTGTTGAAGGGTTTTGCTGGAAACTCACCACATTTGGTCAGTGTGGGTTGGCGAGTGCCTGATTTTGTCAGCTAAGTCTGACCGCTCATCTTACCACCAAAAGTTGAACCTGCCAGAGACCACTTTCCCTGATGGCACTACTGAGAGATTCTTTGTCAGACTTGGAATGGGCAAATGAGTTTGCACATAATAAGAACTGACTTAAACCTTTATCCAAAATGCAAAGTGTGTCCAAACCAAATCAGATTTGAGGTTCAGAAAAGATGGGATACCCTATTTCTAATTACATTTCATTTTGCACCCATCTTTATATTTCCTGGTTCCAGCCTGGCCTATAAACAGAAATGTAAAATGCCAAGGGAAAACTTTTCCTTGTGGTATTTCTTACTGGAAACTGGAAGTACCATAAAGCTCATAAGGAAGTCTCTCTTCCCATTTGTTTCCAGCCCAATTTTACAGATTCAAGAGGCTCAGATCAACCCAATTTGCATTTACTTTTAACTAGAAATCTGCTTAGTGGGGCATCCGCTCTTTTTCAGTTGGAACAAGGACCAGAAACTGCTGGACTTAAATTGACAAGTAAGAGGTCAGCTGTGTGACCAGTGAATTAAAGAAATCTAAGTGCTAGCTGTATGAAAAACAAGAAAGCCAATAAGAAAAGGAGTACTTTTGGCACCTTAGAGACTAACAAATTTATTTGAGCATAAGCTTTCGTGAGCTACAGCTCACTTCATCGGATACATTCGGTAGAAAATACAGTGGGGAGATTTATATACACACACAGAGAACATGAAACAATGGGTTTTATCATACATACTGTAAGGAGAGTGATCACTTAAGATGAGCTATTACCAGCCGGGGGGGGGGGGAGGAAGAAAACCTTTTGTGGTGATAATCAAGGTGGGCCATTTCCAGCAGTTGACAAGAATGTCTGAGGAACAGTAGGGGGTGGGGGTGGAAATAACATGGGGAAATAGTTTTACTTTGTGTAATGACCCATCCACTCCCAGTCTCTATTCAAGCCTAAGTTAATTGTATCCAGTTTGCAAATTAATTCCAATTCAGCAGTCTCTCTTTGGAGTCTGTTTTTGAAGTTTTTTTGTTGAAGAATAGCCACTCTCAGGTCTGTAATTGAGTGACCAGAGATATTGAAGTGTTCTCCAACTGGTTTTTGAATGTTATAATTCTTGACGTCTGATTTGTGTCCATTTATTCTGAATGAAAGTCTGATTATTTGAGAAAATTTGAGACAAAATATCTGAACAATTAGGATGATCATGCCAATCAAATTACCACTTTCCATCAACAGTCCACACCTTTTACTTTGGAAAAGCTGCTACAGGAGCAAATCTGTCTGTTAGGTCCATGTCTAGACCAATGTATCACTGTGCCTGCAAGACAAGTCACATTTTCAAAAGCTTGTCCTGAGTACAATTTCTTGTGTAGTACACATTTTGGGAGGTGGTGCAAGCGGAAGATGTGTAAATTGGGGATTAGACCTGATTGGAACATTTTTGATTAAATATTTATTTGTCAAATATGCTGTTTCACCAAAGCCAAAAATGTTAATGATGTATTGATTTCAACAAAGTTTTTGATAGAAGATTCCTGAGGTCCAGGGTAGACTCTCTGGTCATTTCCAGAGAGAAACCCCAGATCAAAAACCTGAACATTTTTATCTAAAAATTGGATGTTTCCACTAATTCTGTTTCACAACAATATTTTAAAAGTTTTGGTTTTATTCCAAAGAAAAACAAAAACAAATGTAAAAACCTCAAAAAGTTGTCATGAGCTTTACTGAGGATTTTCAAAGAGGGTGGCTGGACATCACTTGCAGAGCCCGAGCTGGTAGGTGCCCTCTGAGCATCCCAACCAGATTGGGCTTCTCAGGTGAGTTCACAAAAAATAGCTGGTGTTGGGAAAGGAGGATGAGGCCCTCCCTCATAACATTTAGCCCAGTGGTTAGGAAACTCACCTGGGATGTGTGAGACCCCAGTTCAAGTTCTCCCACCACCTGAGGGATCTACCACCTAGTGCTCTCACCATTGTGCTCTGGATTAAGTCCAAACCAGGCCATGAAGAGTTACAAAGATATCTCACAAAACTGGGTGACTGGGTAACAAAATGGCAGATGAAATTCAATGTTGATAAAATGCAAAATAATCCACATTGAAAAACGTAATACCAACTATGCATAAAAATGATGGGGTCTATATTAGCTATTTATCACTCAAGAAAGAGATCTTGGAGTCATTGTGGATAGTTCTCTGAAAACATCTGCTCAATTTGCAGTGGCAGTCAAAAAAGCTAACAGAATATTAGGAACCATTAGGAAAGGGATAGATAATAAGACAGAAAATATCACAATGCCACTTTATCAATGCATGGTATGCCCACACCTTGTATATGGCATGCAGATCTATTCACCCCATTTCAAGAAAGATGTATTAGAATTGAAAAAGGTACAGAGAAGGGCAACACAAATGATTAGGGGTATGGAGCAACTTCCGTATGAGGAGAGATTAAAAAGACTGGGACTTTTCAGATTGGAAAAGAGATGGTTAAGAGGTCTTTAAAATCTTGACTGAGAAGTGAATAAGAATATGTTATTTACTCCTTCACATAATACAAGAACCAGGGATCATCCAATGAAATTAGTAAGCAGCAAGTTTAAAAGAAACAAAAAGAAGTAATACTTCACACAATACACAGTCAACCTGTGGAAATTGTTGCCAGGAGATGCCGTGAAGGCCAAAACTATAACAGCGTTCAAAAAAAGGCCTCGGATAAGTTTATGGAGGACAGGTCCACGAATGGCAGTTAGCCAGGATATTCAGGTCACCCCATGCTCTGGGTGTCCCTAGCCTCTGTTGCCAGAAACTAGGAGTGGACGACAAGGGATGGATCACTTGATGATTGCCTGTTCTATTCATTCCCTCTGAAGCACTTGGCATTGGCCACTCTGGGCTAAATAGACCATTGGTCTGACCCAGTATGGACCTTCTTATGTTTATGTTCTTATGGATATACTGACAGGGAGCTCCTCAATATGTACTGTTAAAGCAGTTGCACTCCAGATAAATAATTAAAGAGTCATTTGGGCCAGTGAGAGAGCATGCAAGTCTGGTGGTTCGAGCTGAAACTCTGGTCCCCCTGCTTCTTGCTAAAATTGCACGGGCACCTAACTCCAGAAAAATGGTTCACACTGAGAATTACTAGCAGAGATAGGTGCCTATCTGCATGAGAGAGGAGAGGGGCTCATCAGGTACCCCCATAGGCTAGCTTAGGCAGCTCCCTTCTTAGCAGGCTGATTTTTGTGAATTGCACTTTGTCTGTCCCCATTCATTGTATTGGAAGCCTATGGATATTCCTACACAGTTTTCTGGAGCCAGGAGCAAGCCTCCCAGCCCAGTTCGATAACTTGGGCTCGCAGGGGGTCACACTAGTACTCTAAAAATAGCTGTGTAGATAGTGCTGTGGAGTTGTGGCTTGGACTGGAGATTGAGCTCTGAGGCCTGGGGAGGGGGTGGGCTTCAGAGCCCAAGCTCCAGCACGAGCCACAACTAGTGCAAGGCCTGCCTGCTAGTCTGAATCTGTCAACCCAGGCTGGGAGGCTTGCTTCCATGGGCTTCAGAACACTGCATAGATGTACCCTACATGCCAATCTCAGACTTTGTGAATCACAGTGATTTTTCTAGGCACCTAAAAGTTAGGTGCTATGACTCTCAGTGACATCACGCCAAACTCCTTTGGTGCAACCAAGTCATAGCTTATAAAAGTGCAACTCTAAAGTGTAACTCTATATATTGCTCATTACTAATCCTAAACTTGCTCCTAAGTGTCTAGGGTAGATAATGTCTATAATATACATATTTCTGAAGCTGTTGTGGTTTTTCCTACTTGGTAGGAACATTTATGATCCTGTTGTCTTCTCCTTGTTCTTCTCGGTCACTCTCTGTTTTTTTGTTATGTTTTTATCTCCATGTTCTTCACTTAAATTGACATTTCTTTGGGGCAGGCCTTTCTGTTTTCTCAAGGGTCATGTCGTGTACACAATATATCTGTAGCATATGGTGCTGTGCAAGTACTATATAAAAATAACAGCTGCTAGCATATAAGGGACAATTTTGCCAGCAAAATAAATAAACAAATTGTAAGAGAGAAACTGGTAATGAAGCTCCAGTAGTTTGATCAGTCAACCAAAGCACAAATCTTCAACAACTGAAATGGACTGGTAATCAAGGACTACCATCTCACTCAGCACACTGTGATTTCTCTTTATTGTTGGAAATTGATTTTCCACAGCCTCCTCTGAGCTCCATACTCATCCATAATTAGCTGTGATGTACCTGTTGGGGGCTGGATTTCAACTGGAAATACATGATGCTCTATGTTAACTATTTGTTGCGTATCTGAGTAAATACAGGGTGCCTGATTTCCACCTGCTTTCTCACAGAGATGTGGTGGAGACTCATTGTCTACAGAGAGACTGTGGCTTTGCATAACTTCCAGGCAGCTTTTGTTAGTTTAGTGACACACACTGAGAAAAACTCTCCTGCTATGGTTTGCTCCATATTGCTACCCTAACAAATGAGGGCAGGGAGTGGGGGAGGGGGAACTTGCCATATTGATTATTTGGGATGCTGAATGTCCAAATTTGTGACTTGATACTGGACTCAACATGTCATCTGGCCATCATATTGTTATCCAGTATCTTTATTCTGATTAGCATGCTGTCTGAGAGATCCTAGTCACCTTCTTTAATGACAGATTTGCATATAAATGGAATATGAATCAAGGGTCTCATCATCTCCCTACAGTGTACTAATCTATAAGCCATTTTGCTGAATAATGGGATAAAGAGTGAAATATAAAAATATGGAAAAAGAGTGCTGATAGCCGGTCCGAATATCTGTGGCTATTCTAGCCGTTCACCCAAATAAAGCTTGAGCCTGAGGGCGTCTGTGGTGAGGAAAAATGATAAGAACAACAAATTCCATTTTTTGGCACAGTCACTTTGGTATATACAAAAAGAAAAGGAGTACTTGTGGCACCTTAGAGACTAACAAATTTATTAGAGCATAAGCTTTCGTGAGCTACAGCTCACTTCATCGGATGCATGCTGTAGCTCACGAAAGCTTATGCTCTAATAAATTTGTTAGTCTCTAAGGTGCCACAAGTACTCCTTTTCTTTTTGCGAATACAGACTAACACGGCTGCTACTCTGAAACCTTTGGTATATACAGTATGTTTCCTTTTCTTGTCTACATTTTATAATATACGTACATGCATGGGCCTCTTGGTGTATGCTTTTAATTAAATGGCTATTATAATAAAATTATTTTCCTCTGGAAAGATGTCTGTCTCTGTGAGATTTAATGACATTTTATTATTTCCATCATAACTAAACAACGCTTTAGACTGAAAACAGGTACTTTTAATATAGCCATGGGTTTCATATATGATACTGAATTACCTTCTTGGAAGTTATACATATGCATAAACCCTGCACAAATACCAATATGGAATAATGACACAGGTTTCCTCCCTATTCTTGATTTTATGTGTATAGTATTATAATCAATATGAATATAATTCTGAGTGCCTTTTGAGAAACAGAAGGAAGATCTGAGAGTTGGGCCAAATTCTGGGGTGAATTATTCATTGACAGTGACATCTGCAAATCGTATACTCTAATGTGAAACATACAGCAAGTAAATAAATTATTCCTTTAGATATATTAAATTCCTTATATGGAATAGATACTACATTCCCTGATTTTTTTAAAAAAAAGTAGATGAGAAATGGGAACAGACTGTTTGCAATTTTCTGAGATCATGAGAAACTGCTGAGCCAATTGGTTATTTCTACCCACTTGCTTATTTCTCAATTAATGCTTCTGTAACATAGAGAGTAAACAAGGGTTGCTCTGCTTGTTGCTTAATTATCCATAACAAAACTTTGTGAAATGTGGTACCTCAGCAATTGAAGGTACCATAGTTGTATGCAAGTGCCTGCCAATAACAATATGAAAAACTTCATAGGTCTGCCAAGACTGCTTCTCAGTGAAGCTGAGGCTTCTCCAAGTTATATGAACCATTTCCTGCATATGGGTTCCACTTTTTCCTTCAACACAGCTTGAAAAAGAGATTTATCATACCCAGCTATCTTCTCTTCAGACTGCAGTCTTGGGGTTGCTTCTGGGAAAGCTTGAATAATTAAATCTGTGTGCTGTCGGTTAAGGACGTTTCGGAACTATTTTTTTCTTTTATCACAACTCTATGTTGCAGCCAAGTGTTGTAGTTAGACAACATATTATAATCTATATCACACTGATTTCCCACAAGCTGCATGAGATGACAGGAAACTTTTGCATAGTGTCTTCTATACTTAGGGATAGATTGTGGCTTGGTCTGCCAGTACATGTACATATAAGGGAGTCAGGCACAATAAGATCTCCCCTTAAGCACCAATGCAAGCTAGTTGGATCATGGGTCCAGCTGCACAGGACTAAGTGAAGCTACTCACCTGTTTACGCCCTCCTCAGAGTAAGTGGGCATGGATGAGAATGCGTAGTGCCATAGCTCCACTCTGTTGCTCACTGGCCAGAGTAGCTGAACCAGCACAGAGCTGGGAGTAATTTGATCCCAATATAGGCCAGCAATAAATTACTAGCACTTGGGAGCAAGAGGGAAACAGAGAGGAAAGTGTGCCTCAGAGAATTATCCCTGAGTGACTGTGCTTCCTACGGTTATTCCTGAGCTGGTGTCACTTATGCACCACCCCTTGCTCAGAGGAAGGTCTAAAGCTAAAATCTAGCTCTTACAGAACACCTATTATGGGCAAGCTTTTCAAAACTGCATGCAAAATTGGCCAATTTGCATACATAAACATGCGTTTGATTTTTGTGAGTGTATTTGTGCATGTACAGCTCTGAAAATGTTGCTCTGTATGTTATGTATATATGGTTTATTTGTCAAGATAAGTACATAAAGATCATTCCTCTGTAAATATACAGTTAGAGATGTGTATTTATATACAAATACTTTAAATCCTCATTGGCTGTAAATATTTCCTCCCACAGTTATGTTTTTCAGAAAGTCTTTTTTATTCTAAACACACATTCACCATGCAACAAAAGCAATAGTAACTTTAATTCCAACTTGGCATAGAAATGTTCACTGTTTTCTTAGATTAAACTCCTTTCTCCAGCTGTATCTATTTTAAGGGCCTGATCAACTCCACAGTTGGCTCTCATGCTTCCTTAGGGTAATGAAAACTTGTGGAGAACACATAGTTTATGCAGCAATGAAAAAAGAGCAGAGACCATAGTCTTTCCCACAGTCCATGAGCATCCCAATATTCAATATTAAATTAGCTCACAGTATTTCTCATTAGCTCCTAAGTGTCTAGAGTGGATAATATCTATAAAATAAATATTTCTGAAGCTATTATGGTTTACTAGTTACTAGGCCCCTGAGTGACAACTGGATCATGGTCCCAATTCAGCAAGGTACTTAAACACATGCCTAACTTTAAGACTGGGTGTAGTCCAGTTGTAATCAATGGGACTATGCACCATTTTAAAGTGAGGTACGTACTTCAATACCTTGTTGAACTGGGGCCTATATACAGATCACAATGACTGAAACTGAGATTCAGTCTGTGTTACATGCAATAACTAATAATACTTGCTGAGAAGAATCACGGTCCATCTCGTAGCAAGTGAAAAAAGAATTACTACAAATCACATTGAGGCTTTCTAATCAAACAATGCCCCTTTGTAATTCTGTTTTCAATATGTTACGTGTGTTGCTTCCAAATATTTTGTACTTTATTATTTGTTCACTGATAGCATTTGTTGAGTGACATTAGTGCATGTGGAGCAGTAGAGTACATACAGGGAGACACAGAGCCTGCCCAATCTATTTTAAACACCAGAAGTGTCAGTTATATTTAATCCAGCCGATCGAAAAAAGCTGTCTAAATGCAGTTCAGCCTTAATTGACAGAATATATGGACAGTAGGATATGAGATGAGAGGTACTTGTTTTAAAGCTATTTATTTTGGGAGTGAAAACCAGGTTTCTCAAGCCTTACCTACTAATGATATAGCAGAGTAGCAGGTGATATTTCTACAGGTAATAGAGAATGTGGTAATTCAAAAGGGAGCTTGGAAAACATTACTTTAGTGAGCTTCAGTTTCATCCTTCCTAATAGGCTAGCCTGCTAAATAGTTTGAGGTCAGGATTAGGTTCAATCATGCAGTCATTCGGTTCAGCTGTGGAAGTGGATTGTGGGCCTTTTCATCACAGATCTACACTGTGACATTTGCACGTGTGCAAAGCAATTGCAAATTGGCTGTAAAAAGCTACCATTCTGTTTTGGTGGAATTTTACACCTACTTCACAATTCTTTTGCACAAATGTAAGTGACTACACATGGTGCAAGGGTGTCGAAAAATCAGGCTGCTCATCTATATAGTATGTTCTATTTTAGATGTCCAGAGAATGAATTTTGTCAGACTCAGCCAATCTTTGCTTGCTTTATCCATCTCTCTAGTTCAAGGATCAGCAACCTTTGGCATGTGGCCCATCAGGGAAAACTGCTGGTGGGCCGGGCCGGTTTGTTTACCCCCAGCATCCGCCGGTTTGGCTGAATGCAGCTCCCACTGGCCGCGGTTCACCGCTCCAGGCCAATGGGGGCTGCGGCAAGCGGCACGGGCCGAGAGATGTGCTGGATGCTGCTTCCTGCAGCCCCACTGGCCTGGAACAGCAAACTGCAGCCAGTGCGAGCTGCGATCAGCCAAACCTGCAGACTCTGCAGGTAAACAAACCTCCCCGGCCCACCAACGGATTTCCCTGACGGGCCGCATGCCAGAGGTTGCTGATCCCTGCTCTAGCTGGTTATCCAAATCATGTGGGTGGCACCAAGCCCTATAAAATGATGGATGAGACAGACAACATTGTTTTTGTCTTGGGCTTTTTATTTGTTTGTTAGTTTTGGTCAGTTATCTTAAATGGGTGAGAGGGTACAATTTATTTTGGAAGAATAGTCAGCAGAAAAGAGAAAATGGAAGAAAAAAATCTGTTTCTGATTAAGCTAAGTAGATATCTTTCTGTAATCGACATGGGAATAGAAGGAGAACAATTATTTAGATTAGGGATGTCTTAGCATTGCAGCTTGTTGTCATTTCATGAATTTTGAGTTTTTGACAATATTTTGAAATGAAAATTTGGTTTTGACCAACATCTCCCTCCTTCTCTCTTCATCCCTCTCCAAAATGAACATTTTTACAGAAGCTTTTATCAAAAATGTTTGCATTTTCAACAAGCAACAACACCTTTTATAATCTAAATTTTTGACATTTCAAAATGTTGACATTTTTCCATTTATTAATGTGTTGCCTTTTTCTTGCAGTCCACCACACTACTTCATCATTGCAACATTTTACCTACAATTGGGAAAGCAGGTTAGCAGCTTTCTCTCCGGTGTGGTTCCTGGCACTGCTGTGTATGGTGCCATTTGGTTAGCACAGTCTTTCCTGCAGGCTAATATTACCACCCTCTGAGATTTGATGCACTCCACTATATTTGTACATCAAGCAAGTCCACAAGTCATTCATGAATTTGATGTAACCCCACAAGGAGATTACCTAGATTCCTGGGGCTCTGTCTGCTGGCAGCTCAGGGAGAGGCACGCTGTCCCTGGTAGGGAGGGCGAGCCAAGGCAGACTCAGAGTCTGCCTGGCAACCAATAGGGAGTGAGATGCCCCTCCCAGGGAGCTCAGGAAAGGGGAGAAGCCATTTTTTGAGTCAGTCTGGAGCCAGCCGGGACAAGAGCAGGACTGGCTGTGTGGGGAGCTGGTGAGTCTCAGGCCTGCATGCAGGGTTCCCCCTGAGACCTGGCCTCTAGGGACCTGAAAGCAAGAACCCTCAGCTGGGCCTTTCCCTCTCCACTGATGACTCCCAGTTTGTAGAGTTTTGCTGGGGAGCTTCCCCAGCCAGGTTGAGTTCGTCCTCCAGCTCCCTAGGTGAGACCAGTCACCACATGGTCAGCTCTGCTCTGGCTGCTAGTCCAGGGCTGTTGCCTGCTGTGAGTGTGTCTGGACGCTGGGCTAGGAGACGACAATTAGAATTTTAGTACAGTTGTGTAATCTGCACCTTGAGCCTTGCACCCCTTTGTGGTGAGGGGGAATCCTGGGACCGAAGCAGCCTGACTTCTGCCTGAAGAGGATCCCTGCCGGCAGAGATCATCTCTTCTGCAGTGACCGAGGAGTCCAGAGTCATCTCTGAACCTGAGGATCATTCATGGAGATTGTGAGTGCACCATCTGTTAATCAATCAGGGAACTTGTTAGGGGTCCCCCTACTCCCTGAACTATGTCCTCAAGCCAGGGAGTAAGGGTTTGCCTGCTGCATATTAAACCTGTGGAGGGAGTTACTACCTTCTCCCGCTTGTGAGTCCTTTGGGCTGTACTGAACCCAGTCAGCCACCCTGCTAAACCGCTGCAGAGAAGATATCATGTCATAGGTCATCAGGGGCCCCAACAAAGTATACGTACCAACAGGACACTGACCTTATATTTGCTACATCAGGTCCTGTGACTGGGGAAAGTCACTGGTATTATCAGTGTGGGCGCCGGTGACCCTAAGAATAGTGTTTTACCCTGTTACGTTATATTTGTTTCCTGTTTAATATAATTACTGTGTTGAATACATTGTATGTGTTTGTCTTATTTCTTGAGAGTCTCCAACTATCTGGCAAGTAAGTGGGCATTACCCTATGGTTAGAATTTTCTTCCCAAGCTGCCCTGATGACCCTGCTAGGAAGGAGCAAGGGGGGTGGAGGCACAGCCAAATAAATTCATAGGGAAAAATAAAGAAGATACACCGTGCTGAGTGAGTAGCGGGAAGAACCTAGACCTGTCTATCAAAACCTGTAAGAAGATTTTCATTAAAGAAAGTAACCAGGTGGAGAGGGGGCGCTACATTGATTATGCAAGTTAACACTACATTTTAGTGCTGACGTAATGGGCTTACTACTGACTCAGTTGGAACCTTCACACCCTGTGCTTATCCTCAAGGAAAGCTATAAACTATTGTCTGTTTATAGATGGACACTTTAAAACGAAATTTGCCTAGAGAAAGCCAGGAATCTTACCCCTCACCATATATTGCTTTTTTCATACGAGACATCACCTCACCCGTGTGCAGATAAACCTTGAAAAAGCTGTTCTTGAGAGACCACCTACCTATGTCTCCTGATGCCTACCATACACTGCCTGACCTTGCCCTTTGCTTGTGACCTTCACTCACTGTTCTTGTCCACAGGCTCATCTCTCCCTTCCATCCATGCCGGGGGGCTGCTGGTAAAGGGCTTGACAAAGCAACACATATAATTTTGGCTACGGTGGCAGCCTGTACTGTCAGCACCTCCAAAGAGGGAATGTTTTGGGGTGGCAAGCTGCTGCTTCCATGAAGAAGGTGTCAGGAGGTGGAGACCTGTAGGCCTGCTCCTAGATGACTAGATGACAGCAAAGGGGAGTCATAGCCTTGAGGTTCAGTGTGGAGGTCTCAGGTCCAAAATTCTCAAGTTGAAATTGGTCTTTTGTATGACATGGACTCAAGACAGATCCTGACCTAGCATTCCTGATTCAAATATCCCTGAAGTACAGAAGTATTCAAATCTAGAGTTATAGCTCTTCTCTACTGGAAACTAACTAGCATTTTGACCTAAAGCTTGAATGTAGCAACCATGAAAATACATCACTTTACGTATTATGTTAACATGATTTTATTCTATTTTCAGTCCAATTTCCATCTATTTTACTTTATATAATAAAATAATAATTACAGCTCTTCACATGTTGAGTCTTTCATTCAAAGATCCTAAAGCAGTTGACAAACTTTGCAAACTATGTGAATATCCTACAGTCCTTATTCAGGCATATCTCCACTGGGATGCAATGGAAATTTACCATAGTAAGGACTGAATAACTACTTTCTATATAGCTCTGTAGATTGAGGATCAGAGCCATCGACTGGGTAGATGGCAGAAGCCTTTAAGCAGCTTACAGACATGCCATGCAACAAATGAGTCAAAATGAAGTCTATGATGTTGTCTCAAATTCTGGGGGAGTTTTATGCAGGCAAAATATATTGCTTGATTTGCATTTAGTAGAACAATACACTTGCAGATGTAGCTTGAGATTTTCAATGACCACAGGTGGTTGGCATTTTAGTTAACGTATAATCTAAAAGAAAGCACCTCCAACTGTCTGCTCCCTCAGGCCATGTTGGGAAGTGACTCATTTCTGATTCAGAAGGAAGACTCCTACAAACTGTATCACCAATGCCACTTCCTGTAGCACTTACATTTTGCTTGGTAGCCATCCACCAAATCCAAGATGGTTTGAAAACCAGGAATTGAAGCTGAAATATACTGTGTCGTATGTGATATTAATCCAGTCTTCTACCTCTCTTTGGCGTCTGATAATTACACAACTAGTGTAATGAAGAAGCATTACAATCATGATATCTACTCAAACTGCAGGCAATATTGCTTCAGAAATTCTCTCTAATGTTGTGTGTGTTATGCAGGATTTCAGACTAGATGATCATGATGGTCTCTTTTAGTCCTAACAACTATGAATGTGTAAATAATTGGTGGTTATCTTTTATGTAACAATGGCTTCAAACCATTGCTTTCAATTTGATAAAGAGAGGTTGCTTCTTGAAGTTGGTTTTTAGAGATTGTGTATAAAGGAGGTAAAATTAATCTACAGTTTTTTTGACAAAAGTTGCCTCTAATTCTTGATTAGCTGATTTGAGGAATGGTTTAATTACATTATTTACCTATACTGTGCTAACCTAATACAAATATTCTACTGGATTGCATTAACTTCATACAAACGTGTCACTGTAATGTTAGGCAGCTACAAATGTTCTAAATCCCAGCTAGAATGGAAATAGATGCAATTACATTAATTTCTACATGTCCTAAAAAGAGAAGTACTTAAAAGCATATAGTATTATTAGGCTGGGTTTCCCAGAAGAAGAAAGACTACTCTGAAAACAATATCCCTTTATTTTTTTTTATCCCTTTAAATCCATCTTTGTGTTACACATTTCCTGATTTTCAAAAAAAACCTTTCCCATGTTGGAGCTGTATAGTCTGTTGTAAATATTTCAGTTAGTACAACAGCATATAGTCCCTGGCTGATACAGTCACTACTAACTCAAGTTCAGACATTTAGACAATGTAAGACATGATGGACCTCCAATATTTTCATGTGTAGTGGGAATATCATTAAGGGTGTGACTCTTTCTCTGGAGCAGGGTAATTTGCAGGAATATGCAGCAACATTAAAAAATTCATAAAATTGTTGCAGTGTGTCAGAGACCATGGAAATAGCATGAATAAGAATCAGATAATTTCAGTCATATCCCCATATTTCTGGTAAGTTTGGGTAGGGTTCAAAATCTCCTCAGACCATTAAAAATCAGATCTCCTAAATATCCAAATTAGACACCATAGCCTCATCTTTACAATTCTGTGTCTAGGTACAGTCATTTCACAAGGATACTAGTGGAGATTTGTTGTCTTCTTCACCTGTGTTCTGTCATGAGGATTCTTCCGTTACCATAAATTTGTCTATGTACATTTATCTGAAATAGACAAGGAAGTTCCATGTCATCATCGTCACCTGTAGATTGGTGGTCCCATTATAGTAATCTCCTACCTGAAACAAACAAAATGGTACCTTAAACCTCAATAAAAAATTATTTATATGCTTTGAAAATCTACGTCTGTTCTGTATAAAATTTGTATTGCCATTTGTTACACAGATGTGTAACAAGACAAATACCTGTCCAGGCTTACATGTGATTCAGAAATGCATATATTGATCATACTAGTGGAAAGAGGTTAAGGAAAAGACAATAAATCGGCCTACAAATAGTTTCACTTGGAAAGGTCTCGGAGACCAGGGTTATTTTTATCTTAGGATGCTTTTAATTTGAATCAAAAATGCTTTACCACATGTTCAGCCAGAAGTTCAAAAGGATTGGTAACAAACATTTAATCTTTTTTATTCTGGGATTGGCACTAAGCCCTCATCAAAAAGCGTACGCAGTCAAACAGCTTATCTCCACTGAGCTGTTTCCCTTAATGTGTTCCTAATTATAATCCTATATATTGCTCACTGTGGCCGACTGAACAATATGGCAGTAATTTCTTTACAGGCCTCAATGTTCTTTGAACTGTGAGTACAGAGGACTAGAACGGAACCAGATCAATGGGATTTGAATGCTGGCAAATCAAGCCAGATGCAATCTCTGGAGAATACATTTCCAGCTGTTCTCCAGAAAGGAACTTGAGCAGGCAGCTGGGAACTTTGCTACCCTTTACAAAATATACCTAACTGGTTGTATGAAAGGTGTAACCATTGTTATCTCTGTTGGATTCTGTGTCTATGGAAGTTGTCCTATACCCCACAGAATGGGGAAAAAGTTCACAGCAGAGCAGCTGGGTAGAAACAAGGCCAAGTTTATAGGTATTTTTCACTGCTAGAATTTGTTAACCCTGCTGAGAAGTTTCTAAAGAATTATTTAAGATCTGTTTCATGCAAATGTTCCCATAAACTGAATACCGTAATTTAAAGGTGAATGGGAAAAAATTGATATATCACTATTTCTTTGCTCTTTTTTTACTGTAAAGAAAGTCTGAGGGATTCATGTTTTTTTTTTGTTTTAAATTCTTTTAAAATTAGGAATTCAGGTGCTCTCTACCCTCTTTTTCCTGAATGAATAAATGGTTAAGTGGATAGAGATGATTATGACATCACAGATATCAAGCAAGTGACATTGGTTATGACATGGTAATTGATATGATATTTATTCACGGTTTAAAGCAGTGTTTTTCATTTGTTTGTTAACACATATTTAACACCAATACCGTATAAATACTCAAGATAACTTTGCTAAAGATCCAATATCCTGCCTTTTCAATAAAAGTTCCTTTGAAGGTCACTTTCATGACATTTATACAGTTTGTGTAAGACGATGTTTTGCAAACCTTACCACAGATACACTTAAGCTGAAATTACCCCCAGCATGGATGGCCCATACAAAGCATTTTGAGCACTTAAGCCTCAAAATAGGGGCACACAGGGTAGAAAGATGACTGAAGCATCAATGTGTTCCCAGCTTGCTACATGTGAGGGGCTCAGCACAAGCTTTAAGAAATCCAGGAAAAGAGGTGAACACTGCACTACGTGGCTCTAGCAACCCCCCAAATCCCGTGCAGGAATGTCAGAGTGGCAGTGATCACTGTTCTAAACCAGAGGCTGAAATAGCCCTGGAGAGGATGCCCTGCAAACCTGTAAGTTGCCTGCATTTGAGGGGTTGGAAGGAATGACCTCTCACAACCCATATGTTCCAATACTAAGGTTCTTTTCTTTTTTAAAAAAAAAAAAAAAACCTTGGGCATTGGCAGTTATTTGGGGGTGGGGAGTTGAATCTGCAAAGTGTATAGGGGTCATGCAGAGGTTCGAGTAGTGGAACAGCTGCAGGGGGTACCAGCAGAGCCTTGTCCATCACGGAAAGAGCTTCGTTGTTGATCCTGCATCAACCACCACAGAAGCAGTGTGTTGTATTTAATTTAGATTGCATAAAGGGTCAAAAGGTGTTAACATGACCCTAAAACTGTCCAACATTAAACAGTTTAAAACAAGGACTGGGGTTTGGTCTACACCAGGAATCGGCAACCTTTGGCACGTGGCCTGCCAGGGTAAGCCCCAGGGTGAGCCGGGCCAGTTTGTTTACCTGCCGCGTTCCCCAGGTTTGGCCGATTGCGGCTCCCACTGGCTGTGGTTCGCTGCTCCAGGCCAATGGGGCTATAGGAAGGGCGGCCAGAAAATCCTTCGGCCCGCACTGCTTCCCACAGCCCCCATTGGCCTGGAATGGTGAAACGTGGCCAGTGGGAGCTGCAATCGGCCAAACCTGCAGACGCTGCAGGTAAACAAACTGGCCCGGCCAATGGATTTCCCTGACGGGCTGTGTGCCAAAGGTTGCCAATCCCTAATCTATACAGACTTCGTCCTACTTAGTTCCATGGCAGACACATTAAGAAATTCATGCTAACATTTTGAGATTTATTGGTTAGGTGCACAAGAGGAAAGGAGCTAAAAGATGTTCTAAAGCACTTTAAAATTGAATTTGAATGATTATATAGAACAAACTTAACCAAACCTATCAACATCCCCTTTTAAAAGGAGGATATCCACTAGTGTCTGTTGTTTTGTGGGACAATCTTTTTGGTGGGAAGGAAAAGGTTAGTTTTGTTGCTCAGCACTGTGATGCTAAGAGTGGTCAATTTTCCTGCTTTTGACAAAGAGACAGATATATGGGTGGGGGAAGACAGACAAGGTAGCAAGGGGGAAAATATAGCTTTTGATGCTCTAGGTGGCAGGTCAGTCAGACAGATGCTTTGGGTTGGCAGGTTAGCCATGACCACTATTGTCCTGGGCTCTGGCTTCTCTGCTGGTCTGGGACATCATGTAGCTGGTCTGGTCCCTCTCCTTTACCAGTCTTTCTCTGGCTGGGCAGAGCTGGCTGGACTGTCTCTTCTCGTTATGTTGGTGTCATGTAGTACAGTTGACCTCAGGATCAGATGAAAAGCAGAGAGACAGACAGACAGGACAGGACAAGAGGAAAAATAGTGGTGCAGAAAGAAACACACAAGGGAAATGGAGACACAGAGCAGAATCTTACATGTCTCTGGCTGGAATCTGCGCTGATGCGGTGGTGATGGCCAGGTGTCCTTGCTGATGGGCTGAAGTCTGGACTTCACAATGACTTTTGAAGTCCGGGGGGAGGACAAAGTCCCAGTAGTGGAGAAGAGGCCTGACAGCCTTTCCCCCATTCCAGGAACCACTCAGTCCATATATCCCCCTGCCCCCCCAGGTGTTTTTCCAAGGACTCTGAATGTAATGTAAAATGGTGATGTAAAATGAATGTTCAGCAGATCTCGCATGTAAATACATTGCAATGCTGGCTACAAAAGTGCCATGCAAATGTCTGTTCTCACTTTCAGGTGACATTGTAAATAAGAAGCGGGCAGCATTATCTCCCATAAATGTAAACAAACTTGCTTCTCTTAGCAATTGGCTGACCAAGAAGTAGGACTGAGTGGACTTGTAGGCTCTAAAGTTTTACATTATTTTGTTTTTGAGTGCAGTTATGTAACCAAAAAAATCTACATTTGTAAGTTGTGCTTTCATGATAAAGAGATTGTACTATAATACTTGTAAAAAGTGAATTGAAAAATACTATTTCTTTTGTTGATCATTTTTACAGTGCAGATATTTGTAATAAAAATAATATAAAGTGGGCACTGTATACTTTGTATTCTGTGTTGTAATTGAAATCACTATATTTGAAAATGTACAAAACCCTCTGAAATATTTAATAAATTTCAATTGGTATTCTATTGTTTAACAGTCTGATTAAACTGCGATTAGTAGTGATTAATTTTTTAAATCACAATTCATATTTTTGAATTAATCGCATGAGTTAACTGCGATTAATCGACAGCCCTACTTTTAAGTTCTGTTTAAAGCTTCCTCATTTTTTGTAGCTCCCCATTTTAAAGATAAATGTTGCTGTGATAGGTTTCTTTGATATTTTCCCCCCTACAAGGATGTAAAATTTAATTACATCATGGTTGCTATTATTGAGTGTTTCAGCTATATTCACCTCTTGGACGAGATCCTGACTAAATGAAGAATTGCCTCTTCCCTGGTGGGTTCCATGACAAGCTGCTCCAAAAAGCAGTCATTAATGGTGCCTAGAAATTATATCTCTGCATCCCGTCATGAGGTGACATATTCCCAGTCAATACGGGGATAGTTGAAATCCCCCATTATTTTGTGGGTTTCTGATTTTGTAGCCACTCTAATCTGCTTAAGCATTTCAAAATCACCATCACCAACCTGGTCAGGCAGTCAGCAGTATATTCCTATTGCTATACTCTTACTATGCAAACATGGAATTTTCTATCCATAGAGATTCTATAGTACTGCTTGATTTGTTTAAGATTTTTACTGTTTTCACTCACTGCTTTCTTTCACATAGCGTGCCACTCCCCCACCAATGTGACCAACCTTGTCATTCCTATATATTCTGTACCCTGGTATTACTGTGTCCTATTTACTATCATCATTCCATCAAGTTTCTGTGATGCCTATTATACCAATATCCTCATTTAATTCCAGGCACACAAGTTCATCCATCTTAGTATTTAGACTTCTTGCATTTGTATACAAGCATTTATAAAATTTGTTCATATTTAGTTGTATGCCTTCATGTGATGTGATTGAATTAAATTCTTTTTAGTTTGACTGTTTCTCTTCAGGTCCTGCCTGTACTTTATCAACTTCTATCCTCTCCTCTTTACTAGGATATAGAGTATCCCCTTTAATAAATCCTCCACTAAGGGATCTTTCTGTCTGAAACATGTGCTCCACCACACCTGTTGGCTTCCCACCCAGCCCTTAGTTTAAAAATGCCTTTTTGACCTTTTCAGTTTAACATGCCAGCAATCTAGTTCTGTTTTGGTTTAGGTGGAGCCCATCGTTCCTGTACACGCTCCTCCTTTCCCAAAATATTCCCCAGTTCCTCATAAACTTAAATCCTTCTGCCTAACACCATTGTCTCATCCACATATTGTGATCCTGCAATTATGTCTGTCTAACTGGCCCTATACGTGGAATTGGAAGCATTTCAGAGAATGCTACCATGGATGTCATGGACTTTAATCTTTCATCTACCAGCCTAAATTTGGCCTCTCTCCTACCTTTCCCTATGTCATTGGTACTTACTTGAACCACCACCACCTCCCCAGCACTGTACTTATGTCTAGTTAGATATCTCAAGAGGTCTCTTATCTGGCAGGCAGTTTACCATGTGGTTCTCCCAGTCATCACAAACCAAATTATCTCTATTTCAAATAATCAAATCCCCCATTGCTATTACCCTTCTCTTCTAATAACTGGGGTCCCCTCCACCAGAGAGATATCCTCAGTACAAGAATACACCAGGACATCATCTGGAAGGAGGTCCAAAAGTGGATTATTTACATCTGCTCCAGCTTGCTGTTTTCAAATCCCAAGACCTTCATTCTCCTCAACAGCACAGAGGCTGTCAGACTGGGGTGGGACTGCTGAACTGTGTCCCTGAAAGTCTTGGCTGTGTACTTTTTGGTATCCCTTAGCAACTCCAATTCAGATTTTCTGGTCTCAAGAGCCCGTACTTGGTGTCTGAGAGTCATGAGCTACTTGCACACATTCACTGCCTACGAAGCTCAAATTAGTGCAATAAACTGGATAGCCTCCACTCTGCTGCTGGACTTCTGCCTGCATTATTTTTAATCTTGCAGGGGTTTTTGTTTGTTTGTTTGTTTTTGTTTTATGGGGTGGGTTATTGGCCTAAGTTTTGAGAATGTTAATCAGGTGTATCTGGCTCTCATCTTCCTCCACAAAACTCTCCTGTCGGCTGCTCTTATTTGTGAGCTCCTGGTTGCTTAAGGGTTGGTTTTTTAAACCTCTGGTCTCCCTGAGTTAGCCCAACCCCCTTCACAAGGGATCCTAAAGAGTTTAGGGATCAAAGGATGGCAGGTAAGGCCTTGTTAATAAGCTCTCAGCCTAGCCTAGCAGGCTGCTTGGCTCAGCACACAGCCCCCAAAACAGGCCGCATTGTAAACTTCAATCAAGCAGGCTCTGGCAAGCAAGCTAGCACACAACAAACAGACTACACACTCACCCAAGGTCACGTAGTCGCTTCTCCTTCACCTTGAGTTCTCCCTTGCAAAACTCCCATTTGCTGCTCCTGTTCACGATCATTTCCACAGTACTGAAAAATTGTGTGGCGAACCACAGAAAGCAGTGCATGTTTAGCAGAGGGACAGTACTGTACCTCAAAGTGCAGTAAAGCAGCTGTTTTTTGCAGAATGGGCAACCAGGTATATTAATAGATGCACAGGAAGTGTTTGGGCATGTCTGATTTTCAGCTGAAGCACTCAGTCAGTCTCAGTGAACGCCCTGTAAAATCCGTGTTTGTCCTTAGTGGATGTGTAGCAGTCACATTTGGGATCCCCTGTACCAGCCGGACCAATTCTCTGGGATTGGAATGAGTTGCAGGCTACACAAAATGCAGATGATCCAACTGAAAGTGCACTTAGGGTTTGATCCTGCACCTACTGAAGTCAATAGTAAAGCTCCCATTGACTTTAATGGTGCAGGGCCAGACTGGGTCACTTGGAAATACACCATGCGGGTAATCTTAGTTCTACAGGCTTCAACACGGCCAGAGACTTCAACTTCGCCCTGTGTCACATGTTCACACATGGGAAGTCTCCAGCACAACAGAACCTCCCCAGGTTCCCACTGGCCAGGTATTGTTCCACTAATAACTCTCCCCACTCTCTTCTCTCCGGCATGCAGCAGGGAGGAGGGCCCACTGTACCAAACTCAGCCAGCTGAGAGCAGGGTAATCCACTCCATGGCAGCTCCTCTTTGAGAATTCCTGTATTATCCATGCAGCTTGAAAGGGCTAGTTTCTGATTGGCTACTGCCCTCGGGCAGTTATTTCTAAAAACACTCAGGGCCAAATTCTCTGCTAACCTAACTCCACTGAAGTCAGTGTAGGTATGCCAGCTGAGACATGGGCTTTTTTTTTCTTTAATATTTACCTCTCCTCTCCCCCCACTTTTGAAATTGCTCTTAGTTTACCTCAAACAAATTCCTTTCAAGATGAAATTGACTATGCTTAATCTCAGCCTATAGACGAGCACCTCTGGAAAATTTTAACAAAGTTGTTTCAACCACTTTTAAGTTATTCAAGCACTATATATATATCGCTGTATGTATACACACACTTTCAAATAGGTACTGATCAGATGATCACATTTCTGATGCTAGACACTTTAGGGTTGAATCAGTAGTTTCAAAGTTACAAGCATTTAAAGCCATCAGTTTCACACTCAGGCAGTAGCATTTTTCTTTAAGGTTTTTCACAGCAGCACTTAAGCTTAAAACAGCTGTTAAGCTGACAGGCTTGTTCAGACTTAGGTGCCTAAAACTGGCCAACACAATTCTTATTAACCCCCTGAATGAGGAGCCTGATTTTCAGAGTTCCTGGATACCCACAACTTTCTTTGGCTCAGTCTGCTTAGCATCTCTGAAAATGATCCTACTTAGTTATATAAGAACATAAGAAAGGCCATACTGGGTCAGACCAAAGGTCCATTTAGCCCAGTATCCTGTCTTCTGACAGTTGCCAATGCTAGGTGCCCCAGAGGGAATGAACAGAATACGTAATCATCAAGTGATCCGTCCCCTGTCGCCCATTCCCAGCTATCAGGGGTTTGTCGCTCACATCTGGCTACTCCTGCTGCTGTTGCTAATTCAACACTGTATAAAGTAGTAAAAAAGGGAATGGAGTATGTTCACAACCTTCTATTTAACAATGCTTTAATACAATGTCTCTCAACCTTTTCCAAAATGCCCCCCACTCCCAAGCCCATCCAGCTGGGACCCTCATATCTTCTATCAAGATGGGAAGAGCAAGGCAGTTTGTGATCCCCGCCCCCTCTCCCCCTCAGCTCTGATTAAGTCAGAGTACACCAGCTAGGGCACTTCAAGGTCTCATCTGCACAAACATTTCCCCAAGTTTCTCATCATTGCACTAGCACCAGTGCAGCATTAGTGTAGACGGGACACTGTTAGCTACTTGTGTTGTACACCGTGTCATCCAGACCTGTTCTAGGCAGGTTCAGCCAGCACAGTGGCTGCAGAATCAGCAGCCTGTTCTATGCTAGTTCTCCCACGGCACTTATGCAATGGTGGGAAAGATGAGAGAAAAATGCACAGTCCAGGAGATTTTGTTTACATGGTAAGCATGCCACGAAACACTCCACTCTCTGTCAGCAGAGAATGTGCGTGCATCTCTTACCCTGCCTGCCAAAGGAGCAGTTGGCCAGAGTTCGGGGACTGTCCTGGCATCAGACTACACATCAAACGAGTCTATCATGCAGCTGTGATGAGAGGGCATCTGTACTGGAAGCCATGTCAATGCTTTCCAGAAGAACAGCAGGTTTGGACTGTGGCAGCAAGAGAAAGTGAGTGTGTTTGTATGGAGAAGGGAGAATGACTGAACCAGTGTCTCCTCAATTCAGGTATGTTGGGTCCAAAACAAACACAAAGTATTCAGTTCAGTTAAAAAGAGGAAATTTTTAGCTTGTGTTTTTTTTTTAAGGGTTGGCTCTTATTCTCCATCGCCCTATGCTTTGCGCACTCATTTTCACCCATGCAAAATGGATGCCAACACTGGCATTCTGATTTGGTCGTGTTTCACACTCAATTTGTACAGGGGTGAACATATGTACAAGGTTCAGGATGACAAAGAATCTGACACTTTGTGTTTCATTATGTTGTAATTCTGGTTAAAGTGGTTTGTTTGTTTAAGTGGCTAACTTACCATTTGGGTGCCCTGTTTTGAAAATTGAAGTCCTGGCTTAGATGCACCCTGAATGGAATGCTAAACTTGATGGTGTGATTATTATTCAAACTGTGGTAGCACCCACATTGTGCTAAGTGCTTTTCAAACACAGAGAAAGACAGGATCCCAGTGGTGTGCAATGTACAACCAATAGCCCTGATCTTGAAATCAGATTTGTACAAGTGGACCCTTCAGACATGTGCAGATAGATCCCCATTGACTTCAGAGAGAAACCATGACACGACTGTCTGTGTGTGAATCCAATTGCAGGATTGGGGTCATAAAAGCTGAAGGCTCAATTTGGCGTTTCACTGGAGATGGAATTTTAGAGATGCACTGAACTTCAAAGCTCATTGGTCTGATGTAAGTCACATAGCGCTGGATTGTTTTCCTTAATTAACCCGCCACCACCCAGAGAACTAAATAAAAGCTAGTGTTAATGCAACATTAACACTGAAATCTTTACTGAAAAGTCATCCTAATTCTCCCCTCCATTGCATCTTGTACTTTCATTTGCACCTCCGCAAAGCGGCTGTAAATTGTTATCCTTTTTATAGCATTTTACACTCGATTTGCACTCTTTGCACAGATCTAAATGATGCAAAGCATTCCTAAATATGGCCCAAGAAATTTTTTAAAAAGGTTGATTTTATAAATTGGCTGTGTGGCACATACAGCTATCTAGTTCAGTTTTCCTCTTAGCTATAGAATATTTAAGTTCTTAGTACTTGCTATGAATGAATTCCATGTTTTATGCCATAACAAGTATAGGGTGCAGAAATTGCCTGAGGACTTGTCTACACTACAGACTTTACAGTGGCACAGCTACGGGGCTGCAACTATGCTTCTATAGGGCCTTAGTAGTGGAGAAACTTGCTACGGAAATGGGGGTTTCCATCACTGTTGTTAATCCACTCCCTCAAGAGGTGGTAGCTAGGTTGATGGAAGAATTCTTCTGTCAGTGTAGTGGTTTCTATACTGTGGCTTAAGCTGGTTTAATTACTGTGAATTTACAATTTAACTGAATTTTTCACACCTCTGAGCAACTAAGATATGTCAACCTAACTTTTAAGTATAGACCAGGCCTTAGTTAATTTTCAGAATGGCAGCCGTGTTAGTCTGTATCAGCAAAAAGAAAAGGAGTACTTGTGGCACCTTAGAGACTAACAAATGTATTTGAGCATAAGCTTTTGTGGGCTAAAACCCACTTTGTTCGATTGATCATCTTTGCGTGTTTCAGTAACAATAGGGTTTCATGTCTAATTTAGTAAATATTTATCTTGCCTCTGATATTATTAAAATGCTGCAATTTTCCTTTAAACTTGGCT
Source organism: Dermochelys coriacea (assembly GCF_009764565.3). Taxonomy (NCBI): domain Eukaryota; kingdom Metazoa; phylum Chordata; order Testudines; family Dermochelyidae; genus Dermochelys; species Dermochelys coriacea. The sequence goes on from NC_050068.2 coordinate 82,927,532, forward strand.
ATGTGATTAAAAACCATAGAACATACTAGGAAAATCTCATGTTTGTACTGCATCAATGGCCGGGCCACTGCAGTTGCCATGTCCTGTGCTCTAATGGCAACCTTACTAAATCAGATCAAAAGGAAACAGATGAGGCAGAAGGTTTTATAATCCGGGCCAACAGACTGTGTGGGAACAGATTTTTCCACCTAGATTGTTTCAGACTAATCAGACTGAAAAGTTTTTCTGCTAGTAAGAGAGAGGCTATTAAATAAGCAGTTTAGTAGTTCAGTCACTCCAACTCATTTGATGTCCCCATGAGATTATCAAATCAAATGAAAATAGCACCTATAGAAAGTGCTGAATACAGAATGCACTTTCACATTTTCCAGACTTTCTTCACTGGCTGCTGTCTTTACTGGGTCATTTGTTTATTTTAATTATAAATTAATTAACATTAATTTACAATGTTCACTATCTGCAGAATGTTGATGATTTAATTTTTTGAAAAGGAAACCAGCTAGTAAACTCTTTAGAGCAACGTATGCTACTCCCTCCAGGGGATCGTCACTCACACTGAATGAACATTACATTATGTTAAGATGTTGAAATAAAAATGCATCCTTTTATCAAATGTTCATAAATATGGGTCTCATACTGGGAGATTGTGAGAATTCTCAACTCCATTAAGCTTCTTGATTGGGGCCCATAGAAATGGACTCATACTTAGATATAGTTTTAATCCACTTTGAAATGATTCATTCTTAGTACTGGCACTCAGTTTTCATTGTAATTCCAGTTTGCATCTTAACAGCTCATTGACATAATATTAAAAATCTAAAAAAAAAAAAAAGGAGTCTATTGGATCTAATTAAGAAAAATACTAAAATGTTTTGAGAAAATTTGCATGATAAATGTGTCCTTTCTTGTTGAAAATTTTTAAACTTGAAAACTCTACCTGGTAGAGAAACAACATGAATTCTTCATGAAAATTTACATGGAAAAATGGCCCATTTTTATCAAAATATGAAAATTTTCAACCAACTCTGTTAAAAATATTGCTTATATATTATAGCTTCAGGGCTTGAATGTCTATTCCACTAGATCCCATTTCCACTGCTCTGTGGGTGCTAAGGGGACACAACTCTTGTGGAACTGGCCAGCTGGGTATTCCATCTTCCTAAGGAATTCCCTGAGTGATATACATCTGCCATAGCATTTCTATACCAGCCTCTCCTAGCCCCTCCCAACTGTAGAGGGGGTGGCTAGGAAAGGGGGGGGTCATCCTAATACTTCTTCGTTCTGGCTCTTCCTGGCTACTGCATTGGCTCATTGGAGTTGCGGCCAACTCATCTTAAGAAAGAGCAGACCTGAAGCTGACCATAATAAATCATGTTTTGGGGAGGGCTAATCAACCAGGCTGGCTCCAGAATCAGGGATCTTCAAAGGCAGCATAAATCCCCCAGGTCCTGTGCTGTGTGCATCTTGGTCGGGGCCAAAAATCTCACCCTCAGTATTTGTTTTCCCCAGTGGGCAGGTGTTGACCTGGTTGAATTTTAGGCAGAATTGTTGGGTTGGTTTATGAATCGGAGACCAAGAGCTGCAGCCTGGCCCAGATTGTGGAACAGAATCCAGTCTTCTGGATGGGATTGAATTGATGCTACCAGGTGATGTTCTGTGCAACATGGAATAGTCCAAGTAAAACTGCTCTTGCAGCTAGCCAGTCAGCCAACACAGCCCCTGCCCTCATGGAAGGAGTACATGGATCCCCTGAGCTAAGGAGGGGAATGAGACTGAGGCTTGTGCTGGAGAGCCACTGAACTCTGAAGGGGACTGTGATACTTCCAAGGCCCTCTTCAGTAAGAGAGGTCAATAGCCTCTCTTTTCCCTCAGACTTTTATTTGACTTTATTTGCTGATTGTGGACTGTTTCTTGTGCTTTACCTGAGAGGGGAAGAAATGGCCAGGAGGCCTTGGCTGGAAGGTTGTGCACCAACCTGCTAGAGGGACACACTGCCTGCTGGGGTGAGGGTAATTGGACCCACATGTTTGTACTCCTCATGTAGTTCCTAAAGGGGGCGCTCTGCCAAGAAGAGATTTGTGACACTGAGCCATGGGACAAGAGGGGAGAAGTCTCTCCAAATACTGGACCAGGGGGACAAAAGGGAGGAGGTTAAAGCCACACCTGGTTGCGGAGGGATTACACTAGTATACAGAAGTTAGCAGAGAATCATTGCTAACAGCCATGGCCCAAGGAATTTACAAGCCAGATAAATTAATCTAGATTAGCCTCCTAGATGTATAATTGATCATACAGAGTGATCTTATTCTAAAATTACCTGGGTACTGATCATCCCATATTCTTTGCAGGACATAACAATGGGAAGAGGATCCAAGTATATGGAACATCTATAAAAATAGATTACCTTCACAAAACAATTCAGTGCTGGTAACAAGCCTTTCAGAACTGGGCTGTTATTAATTTTTGTCCTATTAAAATTCAAAGCAATGACAATTCAAATGTAGCAGTATAAATATATTGTCTGAATTGTCTTCTTTTGGAAGACTATGTCCTACATGGGCAGAGGGATGGACTTCCTGTTTTAACAGGCTGTATGGGTCTCTGATTACTATGATCCTTTGCTCCACCAAGCTGTGGTGGCAAATATCCATTGCCCTCTACCAAGGGTGGTGCACTGAACACACATGTTTAAGCGAGATATTTACCAAATCTTACTCTTATCTCAGTTAAAAAAGAACAAATAATTCAATTAAGATTCCACTGAAGTAAATTTATGCTAAGGCTCCTTTACCCCAATCTGGCAGGATATTTTGGCCTTAACGTGGGAGTAAGTAACATTTACATCTGCTTTAAGGTCTCTTTACTCTTCCAGAGTGCTCTGAGACTCAGAAGAGAGTCCTTGATTCATGCTGTAGCAGAACTAGTGCATCCTGCCTTGGAGTATCTGGAACACATGATGGCCGTCAAGGCCTAATTACAAAAAAGCTTTTAGATTATATTAAAACAATCTGATGGGTCTATTATAAAAGAATACAAGCAAGGAAACTTGGAGTAAAGGATATGACTTTATCTCACACAGGGGGACACAAGTAGGTGTCTCATAGGGTGTGATCTTATGTTTCATAAGTGATGCAGCACAGTGAGGGATGTTAGGGTGGAGTGAATATTGTACAGTCAAAATCCTGTGGTCCTTACTCAGCTTTTATTCAGGCCAGGTCCCATGAATTTAAGGGATGTTAACCTGATTCAGTTCTGAGTAAAGGCTGAGTAAAGCCTTCAGGATTTGGCCTACAGTAACTTGGAATTTCCTTGCTTTTGTTAGTCTAGGGGGATATTAGGAAGAGTGGGAAATGGAAACACGGTAAACTAGAGGCTGGGTATGAGACATGGAGAATAATCTGTATCATTTTGAAATAAGAGGCTTGTTATGAGTTTTGAAATGCATGTGGTACTAATACATGTTGGATTCAAACCCCTCTGACTTTGGCTTCATATTCTTGTAGATTTCCAGTGACTCATTCATTAAGGATGAACACAATTGGTGCTTAAAAGTGTGGCATTTCTTTTTCTTTATTCTTAGTCTCTCTATATTGGACAATTTGTCCAGCACAACCACACTGAGAAGTGTTTCAGAGTAGCAGCCATGTTAGTCTGTGGCACTTGTGGCACAAGTACTCCTTTTCTTTTTATTGAGAAGTGTAGAGGGGAATTTGGGAGTAGAAAGGACATAGCATGGGGTGTGAAAGTTGAACTATATGGCATATATCTTTATGAGCTGTATAGGCTGTGAAATAACACCTCAGCTATTAGCCTACAAGATAAGTGCAGTAAGAGTTGACAGGGTGTGCTTTATCACAGAGTAGGTAGTGGTTGGTACATTGAGTACAGTACATGGCATTGGGATGGCTGAGGTGTGACTTACACTGTTAGAACAAGGCTGTGGTTGTGGCATTTGGCCAGTGGTTGAAGTGAAAACTGAAAAGTGACAACAGTATCCTGCAAAAATCTGGTATTGTTCCCCAGCCTCTCATTTTGTTCCAAAGGGCATAACATACCATTATCAGCTAACTCTGCTTCAACAAATTCTCACTGAAGGAAAAACATTTCTTGACAGAATAAGTGCTGATTTTTCTTTCCTTTTTTTTTTTAACAAATCTTCTTTGTACAGTAATAGAGTTCTAAAGTAATGTTTGTGTCAAAAAAGGTGAAATCCGGTGAAAAATGAGGTTCAGAAAATTGATAAATCTTATAGCTCAGCAATTCAGATCAATGTTTCACAAAGGAGGAAATCCTCTATGACATGTATCTGATAATGGAATCATTTCATATAAGGGAACTTACTGTATGAGGGCTCTTCTGTTCAAGCACTATACAATGGAGTACATTAGCAGCATAGTACCAGCTTAATACCAGGCATTGAAAGTTGACCCCTGCTTTCAGTTATTGCATCAGCATGAGTTAAAGGAGCCTTGTTCTAGACACGAAGGCCAGAAAGGCAGGGTGGAGAACTAGCAAATATTGAGGAGTGAGATTTTTTGCATAAATTGAATCAGATTCTCATTCCATTGCCATTTCTTACATATTGATCTATGCTTTTTCAGGAAAACATTCTTCCCCCAATCCTCCTCATTGCTAGTTTTGAAAACCTGATCTATCTTTCTATCGTCTCGGTCCTTATATGGCTCCCATTTAGGGTGACCAGATGTCCCGATTTTATAGGGACAGTCTCAATATTTGGGACTTTTTCTTATATAGGCTCCTATTACCCCCCACCCCGGTCCCGATTTTTCACACTTGCTGTCTGGTCACCCTACTCCCATTACTGTGTTATCTGAGCACCGCCAGCATATCGGAACACCCAACATCTCACGTTATTTAAGCAGGCTATTCAGAACAACAAAACCAGTGACTGGCTACTTAGTACTATCATTGTTTGATTAATAAATGTGATGCTATAATTGTCAAGCATGTGTTATGGAGGCAGGGAAAGCATTAAAAGTTGTGAGTCCTAGATCACTGTAGAATGTTTCAAAGCTAAACGGTTTTTACAAAAATGGGGACTGGAATAAACAATGACTTTCCAGTTAAACGCTTTGCTTTTAATGACATGAACAAAATATTAATATTATTTTAAAACCTCCTGCTGATAATGAATGGAGAAATTTGTCTAATTTTGTGCTGGATTTCCTCCCCAGTTCAAAGATACCAGAGTTTTTAAGGGCAAGATTCTGCCTGTGGGCGTGGTGTGGCTTTGTTGTGTCTGGAGTCCCCAGGAGGAATTCAGTCACAGTTCCTCCTAGGGATCCTCAGGGAGTGCACGCTGGAGTGGCAGGTCCACTACCATCAAAGAGGGTGCAGCATGTGCTGCCTGTTCTCAGCTCTGCAAGCGTGGTTGGCCATTTGGGGGTGGAGCAGAGCGAGGGCCCCACTCTCCTGTTCTCCCTTTCAGACAGCTACTGCCCAGTAGTGAGGGAGCAGGTGCTATTCTCCCCAAATGAATTCTAGCCAGCCCCTGTGCAGGAGCATAAGAGGAGAAGCAGCCTGGGCTTGCCACGGCAGCCAGAGTCTGTCCATAAATATTTATTCTCTGTATACCTGTTGTAGTCTCATCCCTGTTTATTTTCTTGGGATCATGCTTATCCGCTCACGCTAAACAGAGGCTGAAACCACTGATGTCACCTCTTTTTAAAACTGAGGCTAGCTTATACTTACACTGCTATCGAAGGTGTGATTGTAGCACAGGTATGCCTAGCAGTGCTAGCATTAGTCTACTTGGCATGGATAACAATAGCAGTGAAGAAAGCTGGGAATGGGTGACAAGGGATGGATCACTTGATGATCACCTGTTCTGTTCATTCCCTCTGAAGCACCTGGCATTGACCACTGTCAGAAGACAAAAACAACGAGGAGTCCTAGTGGCACCTTAGAGACTAACAAATGTATTTGGGCATAAGCTTTCATGAGCTAGAACCCACTTCATCAACTGAATGGAGTGGAAAATACAGGGGCAGGTATAAATACATGAAAAGATTTGAGTTGCCTTACCAAGTGTGAGGTCAGTCTAATGAGACAATTCAATTGACAGCAGGATACCAAGGGAGGAAAAATAACTTTTGAAGTGGTAATGAGAGTGGCCCATTTCAGAGAATTGACAAGAAAGAAGGCAACTCACATCTTTTTACATATTTATACCTGCTCCTGTATTTTCCACTCCATGCATCTGATGAAGTAGGTTCTAGCCCATGAAAGCTTATGCCCAAATACATTTGTTAGTCTCTAAGGTGCCACAAGGACTCCTTGTTGTTTTTACGGATACAGACTAACACAGTTACCACTCTGAAATCTATCAGAAAACAGGAGACTAGGCTAGATGGACCATTGATCTGACCCAGTATGGCCGTTCTTATGTTCTTAAGATGAAGCAGCATGGACTTCAGCACAAGCTAGAAGCCCACTCGGAATCCTGGATAATCCTCACACTGCTAGCCCATGCCAGGGTCCATGTCACCATATCCTGATTGCTTTTCTTAGCCGGGCTAGCTAGAATAAAGGTAGGGCGGGTACATTGAAAGGAGCTGCACTCACACCTCTGACTGCAGTGTAGACACACCTCAAGGGTCAGGGTGAGCAAACAGCCGATCTTGGCCTTTACTGAGAATATTTTTAAATTTTTTATTTGACCCTGTCATGGGATTCACTCATCATTATTGGCACCTCCTGCTGGCTGTCCTGGGAATTAGCTCTGCCAGGTGTTGCGCTCCCCCTCCTGCAGTGTTTTCTCCCATGTGTTTCACCCTGCAGCCCCTCTCACTCCAGGGACTGAAGTCTCCTCTTCATGGCTTGGCCCTCCGGCAAGGTTAGTAAGATTCTCTCCTTCTGGGGAATTCAAAGACTTTCCAGACCCGTGGTCTGGCTGACGACTCCAATGCCCTTACCCCTTCCCGGTGGCTGGTAGGGGAAACTAGGCCCACTGTCTACACTGGGTTCCAGCCCAGTAACCCCATAACAAGCAACCACAGTCCCTATACAATCCTATCCTTTGCTGCTTTTTTCCTGGGCTTCTTCCTACTTATCTTGGTTCCCCCTCTATGGGTTTGCCAGCCTCACAACTCCCTCCACTCAGGGAATGACTGCAACCTTCTTCCCGGCAGCCTTTCCCAACAGCAGCCCCAATCTGCAACCAGCTACCTGGCTTTCTACAGGCCCTGCCTGGTCCTGCACAGGTGAGCCTGTTCCTCTAATCGGGGCTTTCCTCTCAGCGTTCAATCTACTAGGTTATTTGCCCCATGGGGCCTCCATTAACCCCTTCCACTCCTCTTTGGGGTGGACACCCCATCATAGATCCTTTTGGGGGAAGGAGGGAGGCTGAAAGCCTGTGACTTTTTGTCCAATTTTCTTCTTGAGTGGCCTGCCTCCTGCTGAGAACGGCAATTAACATGGCAAATCCCTCCCATTGGCCAAGGGAGACACAGAAGAACCAAAGCAACTCCACTGCAGGGAGGTTGGGGGCACAGGTCATGCATAGTTGCCAAACTGAGCTCCCATTTGCCTTCTGAAAGTATAAATGCCAGCCCATCAGGCCTGTCTTCTACCTTCCCCTGCTCTCCTCCAGCCCAGGCAGGCACAGAGAGAACATTTTAAAAACACTTTAAAATTTGCCCTGCAACCTCTGTCTATTCAGAACTTCCCTTCCATACAGTGGTGTGTGTCTCCTGTCCGCAGGTGGGGAAGGGGACTTACACACACGAGTGTGACCAGGGACAGCTGCCAGTGAGCCTAGTGCCTGCCCCAGTGGGTGGGGCTGGAGACCGCATAGCCACGGCAGAGGACTGGTCGGGGCTGGGCACTGGCTCCTGTGAGCGGCAGTCTGACATGCTTCTGCTTTTGCCGCTGCGGTTCCTGTTTTATATATATATATAAAAATATATATATAAAATATAAATTTTGTATCCATGCAGGGCTCTAGGCATAAACACTTGTAGCTGACATGTTATAGAATTTAAAGTAACCATGTTCACTGACGGCAGAATTATTCAAACACTTAATTTGAACTGACAGGACCAAATTCCCTTCTCAATTATACTTTTACATTGGTGCTGAAGTCCGTAGTGTTACAGCTGTGCAAGTGAGAAGAGAATTTGGCCCAGAAACTGTTGATTATAGAATAGAGCCACCAAAAAATAACAGAAGTAGAATGATCCCGAAGTGCATGTTACTTTATAAAAACATCTCTGATATCAGATTATTTTTCAAAATATAGGTTAAAAATGCTTATGTACCTTTTCTTGGGAAATCCCACAGTTTTGTTTATCATCCAGCATACATCTGATTTTTTTTTTATTTGAGCCCTTCTCTTTGATGTGAATGCAAACATTTGAAAGGAATAAAACAGCAAACAGGCTCCCTCTTTTACTAGTGCATGAAATATTCCTTTTGTCACTTAATTTCCCCACTGTATTCATTTGTGGTTACTCACCTTCTCCTCAGAGGTCTCTAGGGAGCCAGAAAGCTGGCTATCTTATGATCTGGAACATGAACCGAAGTATTGCTCCCAATAAATTACATCTGAAGTGTTTACCGGAAAATTAGCTCCTCTTGGGTACTACAGAAAATGTTGCAGGCCTGAAGTGCCCACATTATAGAAAGTAATTCATACATCAAACATGTGGTAATCCCAATGAGGATGTGATGGGCTACAGTGGCCTGGGAAGAGAGGAGGTTTGTCTGTTCGCTGTGTCTAACAATGCTGAAATGTTTTTTCCCTGTCCATTCACTTTAACAATGTGCCATTCTGTACCTCATAAGCACTTAATTTATTCCAACTCCTTGGCCTGACCTGTAATCCCCCCTTCTCCTTACCCATCTGACCCATCTGTGTTTCATTTCCCACTCATCAGCATCCAAAGAGCTAGGCCCAGGCCCCGTTTGGAACCATTAGACAGAGATTGGCACTGTTCCCTCTTCCTGCACCACATCCTCTGCTGAAAAAAATGGCCATCAGATCAGAAAACAGAGCCTGCTTTGTCCCCAGCAACCAAGATCTGGAAGCACTTTCAATCATTTGCACTCTATACCCACTCAAACGCATTAATGTGATCAACATTGGGCCTGTTGTGGGCATTTTTTCCAGCAAATAGCTTGCTAACATTCCAGGCATGTACTTCCCTGAAAACAAGACTGAGACAGGGCCCTGAATATTCAATTGGAAAATCACCAAGAGCAAGAGCTTAGCTTGGCACGGCTGGTGTTGATTCTTAATAAGTGACTTCCTAAAGCTGAGGCATGGGGCTTACAGCTTCAATGACTTGTTTGAAAAATATTTTGTAGGTGTCTCATACCACTTTATTTCCTGTGGTATGCGTCATATGGTGAGCTATTCTGAGCCAGGCTGTTTAAGCACACTAACATTTTTTTCCAAGATTGTGTCGTTCAACTAAAAATGTGCTTATACAAGATGATCTCATAGCTATTCGTGCTGATGTAGTTTTAACTAGTTGGGTACCAATTGCCCAAGGCCTAAAACCTGCCAAAAAAAGAAAATACCTGAGCAAAAACTTCTCTCACAGTAGTTTAAGGCTTTCCAAAGACAAGGTAACAGGTAAAGTATTTTCTTATGGGGGAAAAAAAGAAGTTTCAAAATTCAGATCTTGTTGCTATAAGATCTTTTCTACAATACATACCTTTCATTCTCATTAGAAAGGCTCTCTGTTCTAAGGTTTACTGAAATAAAAGTGTTGGAGAGATTTGGAACATCTAATTAAAATAAGTCCCTCTAATGTTTCTGGGTATGCTACGTATACTATGTGTAGGAACAGCAGCTTGCCTAAGGCAGTTGGACTGACTAGATACATCCTAATGTTTTATTCATTTGGATGGGCCTTTCATCAACACTGCTACCATGACGAGGCAAGTTTGTCTATGCCAAAGGGGGCCAACTTAGATTTCTGTCAACAAGCACTGATGGAGGGAGGGTGACTGGCTGGCTCTCTGGCCCAATAACATAGTAGCATTGCTTTGTGGTGCCCCACTGAGGGGATCTTTTAGTTATTCTGTGGATCTGGCCCCTCATTCTCCCAGATGAAAGAGGGTAGGTGGAAGAATTGTGTAGGAAACCGTCAGAATCTTAGGTAGTATGGGCTAGCTGCCTATGTGACATCTCAAAACTCTTGCTGATAAAGAGGTGAAATTATGAGTCTTTGGAGGGTATCTTGCTGCTGTCCTTTTGGCCAAAAATGCCACCTTCTTACAAGGTCTGTTTAGGGGAAAAACAGCGGATGTTACAACTGACAGGATAGTGTTAGAATCTGGCAGGTGTGAGAGAATAATGGCATTAGGGAGTATGGGCTAGGGGCCTAAGTGAAGTAAAACTCTCCGCTTCCTAGGCCCAATATCTGTGTCCCTAGCCAAGTCTACTTCTACCCTGGGGAAGTTCCACTCTGAGGGGTAAGTCGCAGAAAAACTAGTGGTAATTGTGTAGTGTTAATTATTATTAATTTATTAATAATAAATGTATTATTTCATATTTGTTAGTTATATAGCTTCCCAAAACACATCAGATGGGGGGTGGGGCTTCCTTCTGGCAAGAGAGATGATCACTCTTTCCACCCAAAATCAGCTCAGAGAGAGAAGATTCAGCCTTGGCATAGCTTGAATGTGTGTGTATGTGTGCACATGTACATAACCTCATACAAAATGCTGATTGTGTGTTGTTCCATAACAGTGCAAACTACTGACAAATGATTTACAATATAATATGCAGTTAGGAATTTTTCATAATTTGCATTAAAAAATCCAGCCCAAATTTTTAGACTAATTGTATTATAATTTCATTGATTTGAATTAAATTCAGGTTCTGTTATTGATGTAAATTCTCTAACAGAGGTCCTGGTAGTTTTCTTAAATTAAATTAACTAAACAAGAGCGCCTTATACACTCCAAGTAACTCTGGCTTCCAAAGTTTATAGTCCCTATACTGCATTTTTGGGGGGGATAATTCATGGAACTATATTAAATAATTAGTAGATTTTTGACTCTCATTAGCCATGTGTGTATCAATGTATAGACACACATATGCCTAGAGATTGCCAGAAATGTGCATAGATATAATTTTTATTTCTGTGATATGAACAAATATCAGATTAGTCATTATTCTACATCACTAGACAATATTTAGTTTTAGATTTTGTTTCTCATAAGATCACTGAAAGTAAATTTTTTTAACTTCAGTCCTCTATCTTTCTATACAGTCTGTTTATTACAAATTGCCTTATTTTGTAATACAAAAATTAAGCCTTCCCCAATTAGCAAAGGAATGGGAAGAGAATGTATATAATAAAATGTCAAAATAACAAACCCAGTGATCAATCATGGTATCTCAAGATAAATTGGTTATTACTAGCAATGTCTGCTAGAGTAGTTCTGAAGTTCTAAACTCATGATGTTTGGACTGATTTGAGTTTTTCCCTTGCTCAGCCCCATAACAGAGCTTTAATGTTTAACATGGACATAAATTCACTGTGGCTCTCAAGTGAAGACTGTATTTGAGAACTGAATAGAATGCTTGAATTTACTCTACAGATTACACTTACACTAGCAAGTAAAGTTCCAAGTAACTTTCCTTCGCAGGGCAGCTCATACAAAATCTCAGGAAACAGCAGGGCTTAATTAGGACCCTGGTTTATAGTTTCACCTGAAAAAATACATTTAAAAAATCATGTATGTTTGGCTGTGCAGATTTTCTAGTCAATAAATTCTTGCTAATTAATCACATTAACGGCACGCCTTAAAAGTTGAAACAAAATCACAAAACAAACCAAATTCCCCATAAATATCAGATATAAAGACCTATTCACTGATGCATATTCTGTATTTCTAAAAAGAACTTTACAAGTGTTTTCTTCTCTCTTTTTTTTTCATGCACTGTGCAAAAATGACTGCCACTATCAAAGAGCAATGTTGCAGGAGGTGAAGAAGAATGATTTCTTTGCAAAGAGATTCAATTCTGCCAAATTATATCATTTTTTTCTTTAGATGACGAGTTAAATTCTTGCAAGTATGGCTGTTTCAGAATTTCAGCCACAAGTGGCTACACTCACCTCCCCCAGACAAAAAGCAAAATGTATGAGGAGGTCCTGCTCAATCAATGTATTGTTCCGGGGTGCAGAAAGCAGTAATCCTCAATGTGTCACTGAATACTATGCTACTATCTGCGGCTGTCTGATATAGTGTTGATGACACAAAAGCAGGATTATTTTAGACCCAGCCTACTAAGCAATAAACAAACAGAAACTGTTTTACTTTGCAGGACATTCATTTATAACGGGGCTGTGGTTTTATTTATTTTTTAAAAAGAAGAAACCAACAACTTGTAAACCGACAAACTACTAAATCCAGTAACATCTCCCACATATGTGAATGTCTGATTGTGAAGAACAGCTAAAAACCTATTTGTCACTCTTTTTTCTAAAGGGACAGCATATAATCTTCGTGATAGAATTTCTCCTGCACTTTAGTTCATTTTGGCCTGAGAAAAAATATCACTTGCTTCTTTCCATATGACCAACATGCTTTTACATCAGAATGGAAAACCCCGTGCAGTTTCAAAATGTGAACAGACTTAAGTTAATGTCAATTCTTTTGAATGCTGCCTGTTAATCTGCATGGGCCATGCCCTGCTTATATATACCTATAGAGTTAAGGGTCTGTCAGCATTGCTGTTATAAGCCCCTCAGAAATGGGCTTTACAACTCTGCTATAAACATTTGATCTTGGCAGAAACTTGACATATAATAAGATCTCTGTACTTTTTTTCTTTACCGCAAATGTAAAAATAAGTCATTTTTGACTGGTGTCATGTTTGATGGGCAGGAAGCAGGAAAACTCAGTGATGTTAGATTCTTGTGGTCTTCTCACCTGTCCCCTGCTACTGGACACTTTTCATCCCAGAGGGAACTCTAAGGGGACCATCTATTTTTACCTGTTTTAGTTCCTTCCCTTCCCCTTGAGGTCATGTATTGTAGGCACCATCTTTCCAGCTACGGATTGGTCCCCAGAATCCAACATTGCTACCCTTTAATCAACAACAATTATAAAAATAATAATTATTATCATCACTCAGTATTACATCATGGAGTTGTTGTAAAAACAAAACAAAATAAAAAAACAAATAGCCTTTACAATGTAAAGCTCTTTAAGCATAAAAAGGGGAAAGTTACTGTCTAAAATTTACATGATGAGACACCAGTAATCCGGACCAGGAACTGACTCCATAGGTTTGGGTAGTCAGGAGTTTTGTTAAACCCTCCTCAGAATTCCTGCATTTTAGGTGCTTAAATGCACTTGTTCTCCTTTGACTTTCTGTACAATTCTCTGCGTGTCTAAGAGTGCTGACTCCCTGGAGATCACTGACTGTGATTTCTTGCACTGCTAGCTTGTTGTAGAGCTGCTCATTCATTCCCTTAAGAATCTCTCCAAGTGCTCCAGTGATCACTGAGATTTTCTTTGTTCTAGTTTTCCATAATCATTCCACTTTTTGGCAATGTTCTTCATACTTAGCCATCTTCTCTTCCCCCTCTTTTTTTTATGTTTCTGCCTGCTGGTATGGCATCATCAATTAACATAGTCTTATTTGTCTTCTTTCCTACAACAACTGTGTCCAGCCTGTTTGCCTGCACAGTTCAGTCTGTGACAATTGCCAGAGCCCATAAAATCTAATTTAATTTAATTCATTTGCCAGAGTGCTTTCAATTTGGTGATTGTAATAGCTCATGGTTCATTTAAATCTCTCCTTGCCACAAAGGGTCCAATGCAGACACTTGGTGAGCACATATATTCTCTCCCATGCAGGCTTCCTCCAGGAGCTCAACACATGCTCCACCGTTTCTTCCTTTTCGGAACACATTCTGCAGTTCAGGGAGCCCGTCTGTTGATCAGCTTGTTTCAAACATAATTAGGCCTTATGGACTGGTCTCATGCACTCATGATGATGCTCTCTATATCTCTTTTGAGGTATCCTTCGAAAAGCCAGGAGTCTGTTAATCTCCAATCACTAATGGATTTCACCTCTCTCCACCATTGTCTGTGCTTTGATTTCTGTGTAAATTTTTTGAGACTTTTTTGGCTATTTGTTTTCTCCTTTCTTTTATGCTTTTTTTGGGTTGGGTTACACACTCAGCCATTGCTTGTTATCACAACCAGATGATCTTTTACTCTGTCTGTCTCCTTGTGTATTTTGATGTTTTATTCTTCATTAACAATTGCTTCCTCCACAGATAGCAAACCTTTTCCTCCATCACATTATCATGTGTACATCCTGTCAACGTCTTGACAGATATTCATTATTCTATGAATCGTCAGGAGCTTTCTTGTTTGGATGTTGTAATAGGAAAAGAGCTTGAGAAATAAGCCCATAAACCCACGCATAAGTCCCGGAGGTCCCGGAAAGTCACATAATCTGTGACTTCCGTGACCTCTATGGCAAACTTGCAGCCTTGATTATAAAAAATAATCAAATGCTTATCAATGTTTTAAATGTAATTGTTTGTACTTATATAGCTTGTAACACCAACTAAGTATAAAGGCATCCTCATGTCACACACAGGTTATCAAAGCACAACTCTACATCCCATGCCTCAGTCATGGTCCCATGCCTAACATTCCCAGTTCCACTATAAGGGACTAAAAACAATTGAAAAATAAAATCAGTCCATGAGTCCTATGAGGGAATGTGCAGACTAAGGGACAAATGGGGTGTGAATATGTGGATAGCAAAGCAAGGTGGCCACATAACAGTGTTTAGTCCATTGGGCCATCTTCAGTCCATGAATTATGCTTTTCCAGGGCAATGGGTAAACATCCTCCCCATAAAAAGACAAAAAGCAAGGGAATGTGGTAGGAAGAGAGCCTGAGACATAAGCCCTTGTATCAGAGGCTGATATAAGGCAGGACATACTCACAAAATCTGGTAAAAAAGGGCTAATATTGCAAAAATACATATTGCTAAGAAGTGCTAAGCACAAAGTACTCACTCAAACACATTCCGATATCAAGTGGTACCAGAACATCCAATATCAAGGATGGTACAAAACATTCCCCAAGGATAACAGGAACACACTGACCCCTCCTAAAAGATAAGGTCAGGATGATAGTACATAATAAAAATGTTTTTATCTAACCAAGATGTACAAGGTGATGGATAATAACTAGTCACATCAGGGGGCGGTAACTAACTATGTCAGAGGCAATACTAACTTGTTTGTATCAGGGTATACAGATGTATCTCAGAGCGAGTATCTTTGTTCAGCCGAGGGGGGGATGGAAAGTCTCGCCATTCACTGAGCTGCATCCATTGTCACGAGCATACATGTCTTAGTATCCTTGTAGAGTCTGCCAGGTGCTATTACTGTGCTTCATTGACAATAAACGTGGCCGGGCACCTTCACACCTTAACAAATCTTGTGGTCATTGGGCAGTTCACTTGAGCTCTGCTGTACCAGTTTTCTGCACAGAGTTGGGACGGCACACAGGGAGAACAGACACATGAAGCTGAACATCTGACAACAGATGTCAATTTTTTTTTTTACTCTTGATTCCATTTGATCACTCTTGGTTATGTACTGTACTACTGATATCAGCAACATGTTAATGGCTCAGATCAAATTCTTAGAGTTAAGGTTTGTCCTTGGAGTAGTTTTTATTCTTCTGTAATATTCTTTCTTCACTTCTTCTTTGACTTCTTTATGTTGTAACTCTGACAGTTTCCTAATTCCAAGGTATTTAAAGGGGTCATGCTGAGAGATATATTGGATAGTATCTCAGTTAACTTGTATGCCATCTGATTGCACCAGTTTACCCCTTTTTACAGATGCTGATGCACATTTAGCCAACCAGACTACTAGGTTTATATCTTCACCAAACTTTTCTACATGTCATCAAGCTCTATATCTCTCCTTTTGTGGCAGTCCATATAGTTTCAGATCATCCATGTATAGCATATGGCTAACTGGTTGTTCCTCTTTCCAGATATAACCACAATTTATCTCATGGAACATTCATGTCAGCAGTAGTATTGCTACCATGAACAGAACTGGTGATAAGGAATCCTCTTGAAACATTCCTCTTTTAATTTGGACCTAATCAATAAAAGTCTTTTCCCAGTAGAGCTGAGTATGCCAGTTAACTATAGATTGCTGCAGGAAGGAAATGATCTTTGAATGAATCTTGTGCATTTTTGATGTCTTGTTCATCCACAAATGTGGGAAGCTGTCATATGCTTTTTGGTCATCTATTCACACCATCTCTACATTCTTCTTTTTGCATATTCTGTGGTCATCCTGTTCAGCCTGCAGTAGTCTCACGTCCCTTTCGTGTTTACTGTGCAGCGTTTTTTGCTCAGAAGGCAGCATTCCATTGTGAGCTAGCACTCTTCAGATCTTCTTTGCTGGAATTGCCATTAGAAGTTTCCACATAGTTGGGATGATCGATCTATAATTTCTAGTATCACTCCAGCCTTCTTTCTTTTTTTGTATGAGGGCGATTCTCCCTGTCACCATCCATCTTTAACACCTGTTCTTCAGAAATTTATTAAGCTGTCCAGGTAAACAATCATGACTATCATGGAGTCACAGTCTCGGTATTCTGGAACTGCTCTGAATAAAGCTCAGCCAGGACTCTGGTGCAACATGTCTCACCTCAGGGCATGCCTTCACCAGGGCAAGAAGACTGTTCAGCTTTGGCGCTTTCTGGGTCCAACCCCAGAGTCAGCACCCTGTTCACCCCGTGAGCTCCCCTCAGTGAGTCCACCTGGATAGGATACCTGGATGGGAAGCCTTACATGTCCACAAAGGGGCCATGCACCCCAACTTCAAAGTCAGAAGTGACTCTCAGCCAGCAGTGTAAAATGGAAGGGATTATTAGTCATCAGAAATACAGAGTAGAACAAATCTTGTTAGCACAGAAATCATGAACATTCAGTAAAGTCCATCTTGGGGGGGACCGAGAACCCCATGGCCCTGGCCCTCCCCTATGAGTCCCAAGCCAGGAGACTGACTCACTTCTGACTGCCTGGCCTCAGTCACGCCCATTGCTCCTCCTCCATCCTTTGTCTTGTTCCCGGGAAAAAGGATCACCTGGTCACCACCCCTTTCCTTTTTCCAACTTGTTGTAGTCAGATGGCTCCTGGGGTGAGGCCCCCCTGGCCATTACTTGCCAGGTTATAGAGTGTTTTGGCCACTATCTATGTGCAGGAAGCTATAGGCAGCCACATCTGCTCACTAGGGTCTCTGTAACAATCACACACCCTTAGTCCACCAACTCGATACTTGAGTAATACATAGGGGAAACTGAGGCACACACCATATTCAGAGAAAACATTAAGAACATTTCCACTTTGTCACAGTTACACATTTTAGTCAGAACCCATGCACAATCTGGCCCGGGTGCTTTCCAATTTTTCATTACTCTCAGGATCTCATCTATTTCTTTCTTTGCTATCCCTGTGTATTTCTCTATGGTGTATTTTTAAAATTTCTCTTACATTTCCTCCCCTCCTTTACAATGTTCATAATAATTATTGATTTGCCTGGAATCGCTGGGTTGGGTTGGCAAGCTATACCCTGCTTGGTGCCAGTATTTCTAGACCTTGGGAGGGTTATTATTATTTATTTAACAGAAAAACAAGCACCTAAAGGCCACAACCAGGCTGAGTTCCACTGTGCGAGGTGCTCTATTAACATATAATAAACGACAGTCCCTTCTCCAAAGAACCTGTAATCTAAAGAAGCAAGAAGCTATAAGACCATGCAATCTACAAGTGCACCAAGGTGGGGTAGGGAGACAAGTTATAATGAAATAAACATTTGTAGGTGCTCAATTCTAGCCAGTTAATAGTAGTAAGCACAGCTGTCTACCTGCTTAGCCATTGCCAGATTGTACTTCACTGTATGCATTAAGGAAGAGGTGAATTTTGGGGAGAGATTTGATAGAGAGAGTGGTGACTTTAAGGATTTTGACTGGAAGCTTTTCCCATTCATTGGAGCACCATTGGAGCAAAGCATGCACATACTTCTCAGAGAAGTGGAGAATTGGGTGACCAAGGTTGGCATCACTGGAGCGAAGGCAAGGGTTGACTTTGCAATAAAATAACAGGTCTGGATTGTAGGTTGTGGCTAAATTGTTGAGGGCTTTAAGAGTGAGGACAAGAAGTCTATGCTCTCTATATTGGAAGATGGGGAGCCAATGGAAGGATTTAAAGAGTGTGGTAATGTAGTCTGAGTAATAAGTCAAAAAATAATTTTAGTAGCTGCCTTTCGAATGGATTTGAGGGAGTAAGATTGCAGGGATCAAGAACAGAGAAGCACTTGCTCTCTTGGTTATTAAAACCATTCCATCACTGTAGTGGCATAGACAATTATTGCTTTAACTTTTGCCTTGCAAGAATCAAATGATGGTCAAGTGTGCCTTTGGAAAATTGAAAGGCAAATGAAGATGTCTTTTGAAGCTCAATGATATTAAATATGTTTCTGATTATGCTCCTACAGGGTGCATTCCCCACAACCTTTCTGAAAACAAAAGGGAGTTTTTCCAAAGAGAATGGGCTTTGAAAACAACTTCAACCTCACATTGCTGTGATGCGTGAAGACTGCTCTGCTACCAGTATAAAAAATAGAGCTGGCCAGAAAATAGAACTTCTGTCCCTCAGAACATTTTGAGATTTCAGAAAAAGTGGTCATCTTGATTGCAGATGGAAAGTAAAACCCTTGACATTTTTTGTGGGACAATTTTTTTAAAAAAATCCATTTTAGGAGAGTGAAAAGAAATTTTGCAGCTTATCAGCTGTGTACCTGGAAGGTTCTTGACAATTTCACCTTTTCCTGCAGAAAGAACCCTCCAGGTGGACAGATAGAGCGCCACCATTTTCATTTTCCTGGTGGAATGTCTTCTTTTCTTTTTTGAGAAACTGAAATTTTCCTGCATGTGTAAAGGGCCCTTTCTGTAAAAAAAAGGGAATGTAACGTGTGTTTTTTGCTCTTCTCTGGACTTTCTCCAATATGTCCACATGTTCCTTAAAGTGTGATGCCCAAAACTGTAGCTGAGGCCTCACCAGTACCAAGTAGAGTGGAACAATTACCCCTTGTGTCTTACGTACATAGGTGCTGGAACCAGGGTGTGGGGGTATTGCCGTACCTCCTGGCTTGAAGTGGTTTGTTTCCATTATACCCAGGGTTTACAGCTTGGTTCAATGGTTCTCAGAGCCCACAGTATACAAATTGTTCCAGCACCCTGGCTTACATACAACATCCCTGTTAATACATCCAGAATGATATTTGCCTTTTCTTTAACAGCATCACACGGTTGACTCTTATACACTTTGTGCCATACTTCTGCCTGCCCAGAAGTTTCTGGATAGTTCTGTTGTTTGTTCTTGAAATGCCTCATCCAGCTCCTCCCTACCCTCCTAGGGTAGGATAAGTAGTAGACTCCTATCCCTCCATGACATTGCTCCTGTTCTTTTCACCTTTCTATTTTCACCCAGAGACTTTCAGCTGGCCTGCCTTTCACTTCCTTCTGGACCTCACAACAAGTGAATATATTCTTGATATAGAAGGGACAATCTCCTCTGTATGTATTGTGACAAAGTTCCTCCTCTACCTTTGTGGGTCTTGTGCTTATTGGCGGATTTGCTTGCCTTGGAGCTTCACGGCAGCCCTTAGCTTGGCCATTTTTCTGAACCCACAGTCCAGGTCAACTCCTCCTGTGTCAGACCAGGAATTGGGAGGTTTGGGGGGAACCCGGGCCTGCCCTCTACTCCGGGTTCCAGCCCAGGGCCCTGTGGAATGCAGCTGTCTAGAGTGCCTCCTGGAACAGCTGTGCAACAGCTACAACTCCCTGGGCTACTTCCCCATGGCCTCCTCCCAACACCTTCTTTATCCTCACCATAGGTCCTTCCTCCTGGTGTCTAATAATGCTTGTACACCTCAGTCCTCCAACAGTCTGCGTTCTCATTCTCAGCATCTAGTGCCTCTTGCTCCCAGCTCCTCACACGCACACCACAAACCCAAACTATTTAAAACCCAGGTGCCCTGATTAGCCTGCTTTTATTAATTCTAGCAGCTTCTTGATTGGCTGCAGGTGTTCTAATCAGCCTGTCTATCTTAATTGTCTCCAGAAGGTTCCTGATTGTTCTGGAACCTTCCCTGTTACCTTACCCAGGGAAAAGGGACCTACTTAACCTGGGGCTAATATATCTGCCTTCTATTACTCTCCTGTATTCCTGGATCCCAATAAGATTACTCTCCTGTAGCCATCTAGCCCAATCCTGTCACAGTATATATCTTCTTACTATATGTTCCATTCTATGCATCTGATGAAGTGGGCTGTAAGCCCACAAAAGCTTATGCTCTAATAAATTAAGCTCATTTTGTTACATATTTAGTCATATCAGAACAGCTGCACCACAGCAGGAAGTAAGGCATGAGTTTCCACTTTTTAATTTACCCTGTGTCTCATCTACCCAACATTCACTTAAGAGAGCTAATGCCATATTGTCTTGGCTCTTGAATGCATTGGAGGAGGCAAGCTCATGGAAATAACAGAATAGGGGAATAAGGTTCAAAATTAATTAACGTATCTATCTTTTTCAAATAGGTTGAGTGTTTTATTAATGATATTTGCTATTGTTTGTTGTTATTACTATTATTATAACAATCAAGACTTATTACATTGTTGTGAAGTTAAACAAACAGTATACAATACTGTATAGATTACAGATCTTCTATGCACTGGTACCCAGATGCTTTTTTCTACTGCCTTTCATGTACATTAAAATGTTTCTATCAAAACTGGAATTCCTTGTGGTTTGACGGAAATAACTGAATAGTTAAAGGACTGAGTATCAGGACAGTTTGGGTGTGAAGTGGCTAGGAAATGTGATCTTTTGTGGCTTGAGCATCCTCCATAATTACGTTTCTATGACTGTGTAAGACTTTTTTCCCCAGGGATTAGTGAAACTGAGCCACATCTGCATGGTGCCACAAGATATCAAAAAGCGATCACAAATAGAATTGTGAAAAATTTTGTAAACCCAATGTTATTTAATATTTTAACTCCTGTTTTCTCAGTAATAAAATGCAATCTTATTATGTTTGGTCTGGAACATAATCCACAGTGGTTCCACAAAACCTAGTTTAAAATGTTCACCTGGTCTGCTGCTTCCACAGTTTTGTTAATAATTTCAGGCTTGGTTAAACTTTTTTAAAACAACTAAGCACACCGTTCCTTGTGGTTTTGTTTTCTTTTTAACAGGAAGGGGCTTAGTTTGATTTCTCATAGGCCCCACTGATGTTAATAGGAGTCATGTGCCTATTAAACTCCAGTTTTCAAGAAGAGAATATAGTATACCTCTTCATTTTGACTGACTAATTTCAGTACCCTCCCAACTGTGCGCCATAGACTGCCTTTGATCCTCCGCAGACTTCAAACTGATACAGATCAAAGGCAACCCTAAACAAATATATAAAACATGATAGGGGAAAAGGTAGTTGACCAAACTGCACACACCTGTCTGATGGCAGAATTTGAACACCTCCCTCTGCCCCCCCCCCCCCCCGGCTTACTTTTTAAACACTCATGTGCATTCTTTTATTTTAAAATTAGGTGAAATTAGAAACTGTAGCCTGGGGAAAGTCTAAAAGATGACTTAGTGGATGCTAATATCATTCACCTGTTTGAGTTTAGGTCTAAAAGGAAGGCAAAGTGGAAGCTAGCTGTCAGAGTTGAGAAATATCTGGTATACATAGAGTTCTGGGCCTATTGCTCCCAGAGAGGGAAGATTTGTGAATCCCTAAAACCTGCAAAGTGACAGAGCTAACCCTCAATCAAGAGGCAACCTGGAGGAAGGAAGGTCTAAAGGGTAGGTAATAAAAGGAAGACCAGGGTACTTGAGTCACACACACATTCTACTCTGTGTAAATGGAGAAAGAAGGAAATTTATTCTCTCCTGAAGATATTTAAGTAGCATTTGGGGAAAATTTGCATTTATGATAATAATATAACCCACTCTCCATTAATATAGTGCTTTTTATTTTAAATTTCAAAGTACTTTAACAACAGTAATTAATTAAGCCCGCCAACACCATTGTAAGGAAAGGCAGTATTATCATAGACATTGTTCAGCTGGGTAAAATGAGACATAGGGAGGTGAACTGGTTCAAGGCCACATAAAAAATCAGTGGCAGAACCAGGAATAGAATCTAGGAGACATGAGTGTCAGTATATCACTCTGATCATTGGGCACATTCCCTCCTGGGCTGTACTATTGCTTTTCTATCTTTCCTATACAAATTTCCTATTCTGTTATATAAAGACTTAATATTCTGTTCCTTGGGGCTTTTTTGATGTAAATTAATTTTTTTCCTCCTGCATAGTTACATATAGATAATGCAGTGTAAATGACATAAATTAAACTTTTCTCTCCTGCAATGTAAATGACGTAAATTTACATAAATGACATAAATTAAACTTTTCCCTCTTGCATAGTTACATATAGATAATGCAGTGTTTTTTCTGCTTCATTGAGTACTTCCTGGTGATCTGTGAAGTACTGGTGAATCCTGTGGTATTGGCCCTTTCTCAAAGACCCTGAACACCTGTGGAAGCTGCTAGGCGGGGGAAAATAGAGAGACAGAGAGAGGCTAACAGCCACTATTGAAGTTACAGCTATGAGAGAAAGAAAAGAAACAGGAGTTGTCTTTAGAGACCTGAGCCACCACCGGGTGCCAATGAAAGCCACCCCTGCAAAGCAGAGCTGCCTATCAAGGTGCTGCCAGGAGCTACCAGTAGAATGAGAGTCAATAGGAGCTATTAGTAGGAGAGGACTCAGAGTATGTCTGCACTGCAGTGTAAGTGCAGGGTCTCTGGGTCTCAAGTTCACAGACCTTGTTTCTAAACCCACACTTGAGCATCCATACTGATTAGTGACCTTGGGTTTACAATTTCTGTACTCAAGTCTCACATCCGTACTTATGTGTCCACACTGCACTATGCAGCCCCAAGTCAAACTAGCCTGTCCCAGGTCTCCTAGCACCCTCTCCAGCTCTAGATGCTCTAGCTCTAGATTCATGGTGCACCATGAGAAAATTTGATTATCCATCCCACAGCACTTTAACTCATAAGTTATCTCAGCTTGCCAACACATCCACCCAGCCATCTTTTGGGATTCCACTTTCCTGGCTGCCGGAGCCAGCAACATGGATGCAGCACTGTTTGAAGAACCCATCCTGCTTGCACTTTCATTCCTGTTTGAGGAAATAGGCAGAGCATCCTGTGGATATTTTAGTGGCTTTTTTAACCTACTGAAGATACCTCAAGGAGGAGGAGACTCAAGCTGAGTGCTGCTGCTCACAGTTCTCAGTATAACTACTGATGCCCCTTTTGTAGATCAGCACTTCTGGAGCAGGGCCACAAGCACAGACAGGTGGGAATCACATCAATATGCAGACCTGAGATGACCAGCAGGGGCTCCAGAACTTTCACACAAAGGGAGCAACATGTCTGGAGCTTTGTGAACAGCTTGCACCCACTCTCCAGCATCAGGATACACACATGATGGAGGCCAGGCCGGTCCAGAAGTGGTTTGCTATAACCATCTGGAAGGTGGCTACTCCTGTCTGCTACAGGTCCGTTGCTAACCAGTTTGGTATTGGCAAGTGGATTGTGGGGCCTGTGGGAGCAGAGATTTCTGAAGCAATCAGGTGTACGATTTATCCAAAGGTGATGGTCATAAACATTGTCCCTAAAATAACTGCTAGTTTTCAGGGAATGGGGTTTCCAAAGTGTGCTGAAGCCATTGATGGAACTCATGCGCTCATAGTTTTCCCTCCTCAAGGAGCACATGAGCACATAAACTGCAAAGGGTACTACTCCATTATTAAGCAGGCCCCTTTGACCACAGAGGCTGATTCACGGATGCCAAAATATGCTGTACTGGAAAAGTGCATGATGCCAGGGTTTTCTGTCAATCACAGGTCAATTCATGGATAGGCTGGGACACTATTCCCACAAATGACATTGTTATGAATGGAGTAACTGTCTCCACTGTTATTCTAGGGGAACCCATGTACCTCTTTTTGCCTTGACTTATGAAACTTATGACTTATGAAACCATACCTCGAACTCAGAGGCTCTGACAAAAGAAGGTTTAATTCAAAATCTCAGTAGGTATAGAATCATGGCTGAATGTGTATTTGGCAGATTGAAATCCCACTAGCGTTGTTTACAGAACCATTTGGATTCCAGCATTATCAGTGCTGTCCTCTTTATTGTGGCTTGCTGTGCTCTTCACAATGTTTGTGAAGCCAAAGGAGAGCCATTGTCCAGTGTGGACTCATGACAGTAATGGATTGCTGGACATAAGAACATAAGAATGGCCCTACTGGGTCAGACCAAAAGTCCATCTAGCCCAGTATCCTGTCTTCCGACAGTGACCAGTGCAAGATGCACCAGAGGGAATGAACAGAACAGGTAATCATCAAGTGATCATCAAGTTTTGAGAGATCCTTTTGTAGCTCTTTGCAGTCTGCCTGGGTCTTAACTATCTTTAGTAATTTTGTATCACACGCCAGCACACACAGCTGGAAAGTGTCCTTGTCAAAAATGGAGCACGATGCATAGTTGCACCAGATATCAGGGATGCTTTGTGCACCCACATGGACTGATAGACAGGCCAGCTGCCATGGAATTCCAAAACAGAGATAAAATAAAGTGAATAACACAAACAGTGAACAGTAAAACCAGTCCAAAACAAATAACAATGTGTATAAAACTCCCCTACCTCTAAGTGTCCCCTGCTCCCTGTTCTCATTTGCCCTACTAGTGTGTTTTGAACACACCTGGCACTGCTGCACTGGAGTGGAGGACTGCACAGGGTACACTTGCCCAATTCAGCTAGTATTCATTCCTTGTTGCCTGGACCACTCAACCATAGAATTGTCCAACGAGTTCCTGATCTGCAAGACAGGGTAGCATGGAGGGGACTCAGGACCTGGGGCTGGAGCAGGAGGTGCAGGTGGAACAGGAACTTTCGTGGTCATGAGTGTAAGCAGCCTCTCAAACAAGTGCTTCTGCCTCATTCTATCTTCTTCCCTCAAGCAATGTTCCTGCTCAAAGAACTGTACTGCCCAGCTTCCCTTGCACTCTGCAGCCTCTCTCTGCCTTTCACCTTGACATCCATCCTTCTACCTCTGGGACTTTAGGTTGTTGGCTAGCCCTGTCCAGGATGTCAAAAATAAGGTTGTTGGAGACACACTTCTTCTTGGACTGCATCGGGACAGTGCGACCCCACCTCCAGGTTCTTGCTGGACTCTGACTGGCCTGTGGAGGTAGCAGGGCCTGACCTCAGGAATGAAACAGTCCATTATTGTCTCACTATTTCAGAAAAGTTTCACTATATCATCAGCAGACATGTCTTTTGTCCAAGCCCCCAAAATGATCTTTTGTATAACTGTGCTTCAATGTATTCTGAGATGGACATATTAGCTCCTTGGACACCACTGAAAATTCAGCCCAGCATAAAGTCGTCACACATAATGGTAAGGTAAAATTTACAAAATTCATTTAATGATATATCTTTTAAAATTCCAGACCATTTTTAGCCCTTGTGGGGAGGAGGAACTCCCACCTGGAGTTCCTACTATGGGAAATGGTTACAGCTATTAGACCCCAGGCATGGTCAAAAATTCATGGGGAAATCACAAGATGTTGTGTTGGCTTCCACATGGATTACTGCCTCCCCGTAAGCTGCTGAAAGCTCTCTGCATTCATGCAGTTACCCTGCTGCAACTATGGCTTATGCCATAGTCTTCATGGATTAGGACAATCTATGGACTACCTGCAAAGACCCCCAACAATATGAAACCTTAAGATGGCATACATGGACTATATATGTACCACAGGGACTACCTGAACTCACAACAGGGAATGCATCACCAGCATTCTCTTTGTTCCCACCCCACAAGTGTGCATCTGTAACAAAGAACTGCAAAGCACGCCTGCCACGCCCACTCCGCCACCCATCCCCAGCACATTTCTGGACTTCATACAACTCTCTGGTATATTTTGGACATATTTTATTTTTTTAATATTTTAATATTTTTTAATTTTAATATTTAATATTTTAATTCATCACCCGGGAACTACATTCCCCCAACGCACCACAGTACCGTTTAAAGATGGCTCAGTATACTCTGGCATGGCTGTTTTGTACAGTGCAGTGTACTGTCATTTCAGCCAATGGAAGAGTCTTATTTTGAACACCCCAATGCATCTGTGTAACTGCGTGACAGTATATAGTAAAAAGTTCATCACAATTGCTTGTTTAACTGTTATTTGCGCTGACCAATACTGATTTTGAATGCCACATTGGGGATAATTGGGGGTGGGGGTAAGAGACAGCAAAGCACTGGTTTGCAATCTGCAACTTTTAATAAAAATTTCATTGGATCATATGCCAGAAATCCCTCTCCATTTGCACATTAATAACAATAAACACAGATGCAAAAACTTAGCAGGCTCCGGTGCTACTTCTGCCTCTTCTGTTTCTGCTGCCATTTCCATGGTGGGCTGCTCCCCAGAGGGGGTCACCAAACAACTCCTCCAAGTATGGATCCAGGATGTACTGTAGCTGCTCTGGCAGCAAAGCCTCCTCAGGGACCGGGCACGAGCACCAGAGTCACTTTGTGAGCCTGATCTGGTGACTGTTGGCTCCCCTCTGGTGCTACCTTAGATTCGGAGGTTAGACGGTTACACTCCCTGCTGATCAGACAGTCATAAATGGCTATGGGCTCAGTGCTTGGCACAGTTCCCAGCATCTGATTAAAAGTCCTCGTAAATGCGACAGGATGACGGAGAGTTTCCAGAGGTGTGGTTCTCTTCTCTGGCTTTCCAGCTGTCAGTCTGGAGCCACTTGATCTGCTCTCTGCACTGGCCACCGGTCCGTTGAATCCCCAACACTGCCAGCTTATCCAAAATGTTTCTTGGTACACGTTGTAATTTCTGGTACTCTTCCTGTAGTCAAATGTCTTACTCATCTTGCACAAGAGGCTTAATAGAATCTGACTGTGGTCCTGTGGACCAGGTAGCTTGAGGTGATCTAAAGGGAAAATGGTTCAGAACATATAACTACTAAAATACTTTTAGGACCAGCTTGCTGCATTCTTTAGAATGTATTATTTACTGACAATTTTTTTGTCTAATATTTTCTGAAAACATCACAAGACTTTTTAAGTGTTGGAGTGAGTTGAGGGGCCATAAATCACTCTAAAACAGCGGTTCTCAGCCTTTTTTAATCATGCCCCACCTTGTCATTTTTTTTTCCAACTTGGAGCCACAATACACACCAACACCCTAAAATCTGGCCTGGCTGCCCCGCTTTCATGACAGGGGTCAGTCAGGCCAAATTTGAATGAGTGGCTAAGCCCCCATAGACAATCTGACATACCTCGCCAATTGAGAAGCACAGATAAAATTATGACTCAAAGATTAGAAAAAGAAAAAGGTATAGAAATCAGGGTTTGTAACTACCCATGTACTATCCCTGTTTTTTAAGTGACCATCGCTGCATGGATGCTGCTGTAGGATTACAGTGTACATCACTGTAAGATGCTACCAAACCAGCATTCCCCTCTCATTTATGCTCAGTCTTACCTCTACTGAAGTCAATAGCAAAATTGCCTGCAGTGAGAGTAGGACTGAACCCTTATATTGGTAATAGCATTTTATACTCACTTTGCACAAGTGTAAATAACTGGACAAGTTGCAAAGAAGTGGAGAATCAGGCCTGCAAGTGTTTTATTCAAAGAAACATGAAACCTGGGCGTTTGCAGGCTTTGGTTAAGTTAAAAACAAACTCTGGGCTGCATTCTGATCGGTGTAACTGCTGATTTCAGAAGAGCGAGTCTGGGTATGTCTACATTGCAATTAAAAAGCTGAAGCTGGCCCATGCCAACTGACTCAGGCTCGCGGGGCTCAGGCTGTGGGGCTTTTTCATTGCAATGGAGACTTCCGGGCTCAGGCTGCAACCTGAGCTCTAGGATCCTCCCACTTTGCAGGGGCCTAGTGGCTGGGCTTGCTTGAGCCCGAGTCCAGAAGTCTACACTGCAATGAAAAAGCCCCACAGCCTGAGCCCTGTGAGCCCAAGTCAGCTGGCATGGTCCAGCCGTGGGTTTTTTATTGCAGTGTAGACATACTCTCAGAGGGCACTATCATGACTCTGTTAAGGTCAATGGGAGTTTTGCCATTGATTTCAGTAGGGTCAGGATTTCACCCTGAATGTACAGTGGTGTAATGGAGATCAGAATCTAGCCCTATAATTTTGAAAGCTAGCTATTAAACAAATGGGATTAGTGTTAACCCTAAGTGTGCTGCATGTTTCTGGATATCAAGGTAAGGTCTGAAAAAGAACATAAGGACAAGAAATATGTGCTATGAAAGCTTAGAATGCAAAGAATTTTAAGAGGATGCTGAGGTGGTGATAATCTGGGACAGTTTATAAATGACTATAATCAATGTATTGCAACGGAATCAAATTATCCAATGGAAAACAGAGCAACCTACATACCAAGGGCCTGATTCTCCTCTCACTGCCACTGGTATAAGTTAGGAGTAGCTCCACTGAAGCCAAAGGAATACACTAGTGTGCAACTGGTTGTAGTGGGAAGAGAATCAGGTCCATTTGTGCATCATCAGGGTTCAGGAATATGCCAATATTAAAGAAAATCAGTTGCATTACTAAAGACCATTCAGCAAATACCAGGCTCCATAACACCTCACTGGGACTTCAGTTCAGAAAAAGGAGACATCAAAGCGGAGTTCAAGTGGGACTTTCTTAAGGATATTTCTAATTCAAACGAGCTTTCCTTGCTCTCATA
Organism: Dermochelys coriacea; assembly: GCF_009764565.3. Classification (NCBI taxonomy): domain Eukaryota; kingdom Metazoa; phylum Chordata; order Testudines; family Dermochelyidae; genus Dermochelys; species Dermochelys coriacea. Next base: position 82,956,451 of record NC_050068.2, read on the forward strand.
GGAATAATTATACTGCACTAAGTTTCATTACCCTCAGTTGCCAAGAATAGCCCAAATTTCTGAATAGTCACACCGGGCTCCTCAACAGCAATTTCTGTTTTAATAAAGTAAAGCATGCCACCCTTTCCCCTGCCTAAACCCTAAACATCCTTTGGAAATATAGCTCGCTAATTTAGTCCGCCTCAGAAAAATATTTAATATGTGTATCATTTACAATCCAGTAGAAGAAGAGGGGATAGGTAGCATTCAAGCCTTTCATACAGAAATCCCATGTAGGAAATGTAATTGTGGTGCACTGTGATAATCACTGAGACTGATCAGGGTTAGCTTTCTGGTGCTCATAGTATGTGTGGAATGGAAAGTAACTCTCTAGTGACCAATTACACTATAGATGGCTTAGGGCAGTGGATGGTTTTATTTGAACATATAATTTTACATATAACTAAGTAAGTTGATGGAGATTTCATTGCAGTAAAATATATGTGGATGTATATAAAGAGTTTTAAAATAACATGCCATTAGATTCAGCTATATAATTAGATATGTATTATACAATTGAAAAAGTGAATATTTTGACTCTTGATCAGAAGACCTTTTTTAGGTTTTTCCCAGTTTGAAAATGCACAGTATAGTGTCACGTAAAGCTTTTAAAAAATACCCAAAACTGATCTTCTTCAAGCCAAGCAGAAAAAAACAGAACACAAACACACAACTTCTTTTTTTCTCTCTTCAGATAGCATACTGCCTTTTAAAAGAAGCACAAGGGAAATATTTTAAGTAAAGATTTGTGGGTGATGGGAAATCTCTAGGCTGAAAACACTCTCACTTGGCACTCTAGCCACTGTATCTATAATCCATATCTTGGAACAGCTGTGGCCTAGAACATTAGTCTGGAGCTTGGTAATTAGGAGACCTGGATTCTTGTCCTGATTTTGCCCTTGTCTTTAACCTTGGGCAATTCATTTAATCTCTTTGTGACCTAGTATTTCCATCTCTAAAATGGAGATGATGATTTGTACCCAGCTTTGTAAAGTACAGTGGATAAAAAGTGCTATTGGGATGTATATTATTTTGTAGATTTCTCTTTAATTGATGTAATTATACCTGTCCATAATGTAGGTGAGCTAACAATTTACATTTACATGAAACACTACAAGGAATCCAGTTGGCCTGTTGCCAATTCTAGCACACTTGCCACCTACAGATCTTCCCATTCAGATTATAACTTCACACTCCAGGCTTCTTCTGGTAAAGGGAACTATGTAAATAGATAGGTCTTGTGGCCTGACCTGAAAGTTTTAAAAAACAACAAAACAACAACCTGAGGGCCCTCAAACCAAGCAAGTTCCATAACTGAGTCCCCTACCTTGAGAGCACACTGCCCCCAATCCCTTAAAGGATACATCCAAGGACTGAGAACTAGAACATCCCAGCTAGTCTCATCTGTTGGGACAGGACATTGTTGCTTGATCTATTGATTGTGCATTAACTGTATTGATCAGTTAGAAACCCCAGTTAACACTCCCTGGTTTGACAGGGTCTCATCCCACTAACAACTCCAGAATCATTAGAGTTATTATTAGTTTGGGAACCCCTCCATGCACAGGAGCAAAAATCACAGTTAGGGAAACTCTTTTGCATATGCAATGGTTTTATTAACACAGTTAGCAAAAGCACAAACACTCCAACCGAGCATCTGAGCATCCATATAATCACACTATCCTTTGCAAAAAGACCCAAAGTGTTAGTCCTCACCCTCATCAACAACGTCCCCATCATCATCATCAGTGGCCATCATTTCCCAAGACACAGTGGCCTGGATACAGGTTTTGTGGTATGTTTTGCTGATAACCACTATACCTAATGCACATTCAGTAGGGGTTCCAGCCCCCTTTACTTACCAGTATTTCCTCACCCTACTAATATTAGGGTGCCCTTCTCTCATAGGTTACTAGGTCTTTTACCTCAAACTTATCAACATATACGTCAGTTAGTTACCATGGCATTATTGTGGTTGGACATCTCCTGATGTTCCTTATTTAAAAATATCAAAAGTTGACATCAACTGGCATCTTGTGGTTAACTGTTAGCAATTTAGTCATACTTTTTTATTACAGCCTTCTATCTTATGATATCTTATGATCGAGGGTTACTCCTGGTTAACTGCTTATGCTAAGGCCTTATGAGCCTTATGAGCTGAGCAGTAGCTCACGAAAGCTTATGCTCAAATAAATTTGTTAGTCTCTAAGGTGCCACAAGTACTCCTTTTCTTTTTAAAGAACTATATGGTTACTGAAGACTTGCAAAATAGGTGCTAAAAGTGAACTAAGTGAATCTTAAAATAAGATTTCATTAAATATCACATTAAAGTGGTTCCAACCCAACATTTTGATCTTCTGTTCAGTGTAAAATCCTGGCACCAGAAAACGTTCCCTTGCGGGGGATAACCTGTAGGCTCTACATTGAAGAAAATGATTGCAGGAGGGATTCAAGCAGAGAGAGTGGGTTAGATCCTCAGCTGTTGTATATTGTCATAGCTCAGTGGTTTTCAACTTTTTTTCATTTGCAGACGCCTAAAAAATTTTAAATGAAGGTGCAGACCCCTTTGAAAATCTTAGACATAGTCTGTGGTCCCCCCAGGGGTCCATGGACCCAGGTTAAAAAACACTGCCGTTGCTCAATTGATGAGTATGGCCCAGAGAGGTTCTGGTCTAGGTTATGTTTAATTGAACATGGAGACATCATAGCTAATCAATTTAAGTTTGGTGGATGCACCAGAGCCTGCAGCACTTCTAAGAGAAACCATATTCAAACTTTTAATCTAGTCATTGCTTTCTACTTTGCAATTACTCCTTTATGATGTTTGAGTTTTGATTGAGCTTCTTTTTAACTGACCAGCAGCCTTGAGCAGTAATCTGTGGGAAGGACATTTAACGAAGGAAGAGAATACAAACAGATACAAAGCATGCCTATATGTTATACTTCTAGGCCTAAAATCAACTTTTAAAATATTTTCCGGAAATTCAGGAAAATATTGCAATAAGTCCATGATTTAGAGGTAGAATTTAGAATGGATATAGAAAACATGATTTAGTCCAGGTGCAACAGTGACAGCACAACACTGCCTGTCTACACTCTTATGTTTTACTGAGTATTTTTCCCCTCAGTTTTAAAACTTTGTATTTTTTTAAGATGCAATGAGGAAGCAAGCACAACTCTCAAGTGTTCATCTGCATAGTTCTGGGGCAAATATGCCAAGGACATTAATTGGATGCATTGGTGCCAAAGGAGCAGAGAACTTGGTGCTACATTCAGGCTAATACAAATGATTGTAGCCGATATTTTATTTTGGGGCTTTTGAATAACTTTGGGGGGAAATTGAAATGGCTTTTTTGGTGGTCACTTCATCTACAGAGGCAACCACAGTCAACATCTAGTAGAGCACCCAGCATTACCTGTATGTTTTAGTCACATTGCCTCTTCTGCACATAGATGTTAGTTCTATAGGACTACTGTAAAGAGAGTGTCTCTGGGGCACTTCCCTAGCTGGGGTGAAGCCCCTGGCCACACCCGGTTACCACCAACTGGGCTGCCCAGTCCAGGCCCACCCTCTTAGTCCTTGCAGTGGCCCCCGCCCTTGCAGACCCATTTACTTTGTATTGCAGGTGAGGGGGGAAGCAAAAAGTTCAGACACAGACACCAAGCCCCTCCCAGGGCCAACAAGAAAGAAAGAAAGACATCAGTTGCACCACCTAACTTCAGGAGTGCCTTGGGGGGTAACCGATTTACTGGCATTCTTATGACCAGGTCGCTAAGTCAAATTCTCCCTACTGGGCTTGTCCCTAAGTCCACAGACCTGGGCTGGGAGGCCATGGGCATGTCTCTGGACTGGGGTTCCTTGACTACTTCAGGGAGACACTTCTTTCTCAGAGTTTCCCCCTTGTTGAGTGTAGCTTGCTTCTTTTAAAGCCATGTCCGATTGGCAGGGCTGGGTGGGGAGGGCTACCTTAGCACACACAGCCTCCCTAGCCCCTTTCCTGTCAGTGCAGGATTTATACACCCTGTCACAAGCACAAAACGTAACGAGAGCAGAATCCCATAACCTGCTCCTAAACTCACATTCATTCAAAGAAAATAAGAAAAATCATTTTTGGACACACTTTTCTTTTAAACATTGGCATGTAAAATACAAAAGCAGCTTCCTCTGTGTGGTGTGTTTTTTCTGGCAGAATTTCTCTTTTTTTGCAGTAATATAGAAGTGATATTTTGCAGTATTTTAGCTTCTGATCTGGGCTGGAACCAAGAAAGGCAGCGGTGAACAGAAATTAAAAACAGAAGTGAGACAAAATTAACTAACTTTTTTTTAAAGTTCCGAGTCATACTGATTTGAAAAGGAAGTTTAGGTTCCATTTTTATTTTATATGACTGAACAGCTTCAAACATCCTTTATTTATTTTTATAGATGAGGCTGATGGTTAAAACTGGTTGGTTTTTGTTGTCAAAACTTTTTTTATATATAAAAATGACTTTTCAACCAAAATTTGGATGATTTTTTCTGTACTTTGATTAAAAAACAGAAAGTGAATGTGTACCATTTTAGGGTTTTTATTTTTCAATTAAAAAAAGAGAAAAAAATAATTCCCACCATTTTTTTCTGTTTTCATTGAAAATACAAAATGAACACATTCAATTTGTTAAAAATGTCTCATGAATAATTGCCATTTTTGACCAGCTCTAATGATGGTATTTGTAGTTCCTATACCACGATTACAGCCATGATCACTGGAAAACTGTGTAGCCATAGGCACACTCCCTCAAGAATAACATGGGATTAGTGCTGAATCCTGATTTAGAAAACTGGTGGCACTGTTAAGCAACATAAATAGGCATCTCTCCGTCCAGTGAATGAGCTATTCAAAAATATTGTTGCAGAAAGAAAGTAATCTCTTACTAGTCAGATGTATCTCAAGTGTACTGGGCATGATTTCCAGTTTCACAAAGCACATTAGTATTTCTTTTGGCCCCAAGCTAGTGTCTGCACATACAAAACAAGCACGTCTTATTAATATGGTCCTCCTTGCAGCATATACAGGTCTCTCTCCAAGGGAAGCTGTAGCACTCATAAGGGAATGTGAGGGTTAGATTTACCTGTCCCCTCTCTCCCTTAAAGGACTGAAGGTCTGCTGAGGGGTCAAAGGGGAAAGCTTTGCTTGCAGCTGCAGATTTGTGTGCGTGCTCTAAGCTCTGAGCAGTGAAGGAGCTTGTGCAAGCTGTATTTGTTTCAATGTTAAAGTAGCATTGTAGCCTTCTGATTAAATTATTTTCAAACTCTGCCCCTTTGTAATGACAGATCCTTTTGGTGAAACCAAATTTGAAAATAAAGTCATTGAAGATCTTGTCTGTCACAATTTTGCCTGACTTTTTGGTGGTAGGGTAGGATTGGACAAATCTAGTGAAGCGACCCAGTATCACTAAAATGAATTCATATCCTCCTCTACTGCTGTCTAGATGCAAGAATTATATTGATACAAACTTAAATAGTTCTGTTGTAACCATGTTAGTTAGTGAAGTTCTGGTAGGTTGGTGAAGGGTTTTTTTGCTTGATGCAAGAACAGACTATAGCGACATAATGTTCAATATTCCTCTTCATCTGTGGCCAATAAAACCAATTTCTTGCAAGACTGATTACTCACTATGCTCATAAATGTCCCATCTATTCATGTAGCTCTTGATATACTTTTCTTTTGTATTTTTCAGATAATACCAGTTGATTTTGCAACTTGCTTTTCCCATAAAGTATTCCACCTGAATCCATAAGAAGAAACATTTCATCCATGTCGGGGAAATGAAAACGTTGTTGATCCTGTAAACTTGGAAACTTGCTGATCAGACTGATATGGCATTCATACCAGCCGTAGGAACAAATGAATGCCAAAATCAGCACAAGTGATCACCAGAAAAATCTACTGACAGTCATCCAACTAGAGAGAGAAGAGCCCCACAGACACTGACATATTGGGGACACCTACTTATCAGTGTCTAAATCCACCTGTTGGACTAGTTAATGCACCTGGGGTTTATCTTAATGTTTGCTACATGCCATACCCAGTGCCTATTCCCCTATCGTATCCTGCAGTCTATCCACAACGTATGTAATATTAGTAAATGAAGTGGTAATGACTTATGGTATGGACATTGCTCTAAATGAAGTGTTTTATAGTTCTGCTTAGTTTATTATGTTAATTTAGCACATTTTCTAGATAGCTTGACATATGCCCAGTGACTTGGAGTAACATGGTTACACCATTTATCAAAGACTTAGTTGAGAATGACAGTTATGAATTTTACTCATGGACAACTGCTAACAAGCCTAATAGATGGGCTGTATATTATATTTTGATAATAAAAACATTGGGACATTACATTAATGAGCACTCAGAAAGAAATGTCGGGGTTAGATTTGCCTGTGCCCTGCGCTTTTAACAATTGGAGGTCTGCTGACAGGTAACATGAGTTAGCTCTGTTTGCAGCTGCAGAGTTGTGTGTGCTCCAAAAGGACTGAGCAGCAATGGGATTTGTGCAAACTCTATTTGTTTGTGGGTGGTCTTTGTACTAAGTTTAACAAAACTCCATTTTAAAAATTGTCCCTGGTCTGGGAGTGCAACAGAGGACCTGAGGACATTCCATAATTGGACATAATACAGTGTAATATCTGGCAAGAGAAGACCGGATGTACTCAACTCAGTGTATCTCATAGTACTATCTGTTCCCATTTAGTACAAGACCAAACAATCTCTAATTAGGAAGGAAGATAAATTACGTCACTCATACCCATTTACTGGAATGGATAGATGTCTTTACTATAGGAATTTGATAAAGGAATATTAAAAATGACCAACATTTCTCCAACCCCCCACCCCCCAAAAATGTATGAAATGAAAAATGCTCCATCACTGCAATAATAACAGAGAGATTTTGACATCAGTCAGGAAATTGTGGGTTTCCTGGGAACAGTCACTCTAACCCCATGTGTATGTTATTATAGATCCTTTCATTATGGGCTATTTTGTGCCTCTGGGGGAGTGCAGAGCACCCTCAGAATTCCCCCAGAACACTAACTGCTGCACCCACTGAAAAGGAACAGCATATTCCTCTTACCACCCTTTACCTCACCTCTGCTCCCGCACCGCCGGCCAACTAGCAAAGCTGACTGGTATGTGGGGAAGAAAGCAGAGCCATGGCACTGTCTCCTCCCTGCCCCCCCCCAAGGCACTATGCACCCTCCCTTCCCCAATCTACTCCAGGCAGCATCTCAGTAGCAACCCTTCATTTTACCAAGTGAAGTGGCTGTAATTCTGCCCAGCCCTTACATGTACCGGGCAAGGGGACAGTGGGCCTCTCCCTGCCCCCGACTGCCTGGCTGTCTAAATGCTGGGCAGAATCTAAGGCTACGTGGCCATACAACAGTGAGCAATTTGATATGCTATTCAGTAACTAAGGCAATACAGTGGAAAGGAAGACTTTCATTTTTCCTATATTGCTCTTTCACTACGTCTGTGTAAATCATTGGAATGATGTATGGTGGATCTGTGGTTTAACTGAATACTTTCTATAAACTTAGAGGCACAAGTCATCGTCCAACTTCAGGCCTTCATTTTTGTAGGTAAAATAGTCTGGTTACCAAATATGCAACATGCTGCTGATGAAAAGGACCAATGGACAGCAAGGATACACATCACAGGGCAGAATCTGTCTCTAATTTTCTGTTGGATTGACTAAATTTTTGGTAATGGGTATTTTGACATCAATTTCTCTCTAATCAAATGCCTCACTCATATATTCCTGGAATCTGAAAGCCAGTGAGGAAGAACCAAAGCCCAGACTTTAAAAGGTATTTAGGCATTGCTCTGCTGAGCATTGCAAGGCCTAAGTGATTTAGAGGAGCTCAGTCCCATTTTCAAAACTGATTTAGGCAGTTAGGAGTCTGAGTTTCATTGAAAGTCAATGGAACTAAGGCTCGCAAGTGCCTAAGTCACTTTTGAAAATGGAACTTCACCATCTAAGTCACTTAGGTCTTGCAATGCTGAGTGCTGCAATCTTTTAAAAATCTGGGCCCAATCCCATAATTTGGGGATACTGGCAATGTTTCTCTTAGGGAGGGTAGGCTTCCAGCTACTAGCTACTAATAATATATATTCAGAAATGAACAAGAGTTTAGGAAGATATATAAGTACTCATGCTTCAGAGCAAAACCCAATCTCTAACGATTAGGAACAACCAGAAAATTTACCCTGTGGACAGAGTATCTCAGAAAGGCCTGCTGCAAGGTTTCTTGCACTTTCCTCTGAAGCCACTGTACTGGCCACTGTTGTTGACAGGATACAGGTGTAGATGGTCCACTGGTTTGATGTCATATGGCAATTCCTATGTTCTATTAAGGAAAATTCTTGTATGGACATTGCACAATAAAATCACCTGATGCTAATAGTCTAGCCATCTTTATCCAGTGTATATATAATCTTCCATTCTTCATTCAAATAGTGACAAAGTTGTGATGAATCAACTCTCAGAGTAACTGATTAGGTCAAAGCAACTCAAGTCTTCTTGGTCTAGGTACAGACGTGGATATGGCATAGAGATTGCACGATCGGATTAAATAATCTTCTCCTGACAGTGGATGAAGATGAAGGATTCATGCTGAAATCATTACATCCATCAGCTGCTTTTGAGATCACTGATCAGGAGGTGTGGCTCATCTGAGACTCCTAAGCAGACACAGACAGGAGTGCAGTACTTGTGGCACCTTAGAGACTAACAAATTTATTAGAGCATTAGCTTTCGTGAGCTACAGCTCACTTCATCGGATGCATTTGGTGGAAAAAACAGAGGAGAGATTTATATACACACACAGAGAACATGAAACAATGGGTTTATCATACACACTGTGAGGAGAGTGATCACTTAAGATAAGCCATCACCAGCAGTGGGGGGGGGGAGGGGGAAGGAGGAAAACCTTTCATGGTGACAAGCAAGGTAGACTAATTCCAGCAGTTAACAAGAATATCAGAGGAACAGTGGGGGGTGGAGTCGGGGGGGGGGGGAAATAACATGGGGAAATAGTTTTACTTTGTGTAATGACTCATCCATTCCCAGTCTCTATTCAAGCCTAAGTTAATTGTATCCAGTTTGCAAATTAATTCCAATTCAGCAGTCTCTCGTTGGAGTCTGTTTTTGAAGCTTTTTTGTTGAAGGATAGCCACTCTTAGGTCTGTAATCGAGTGACCAGAGAGATTGAAGTGTTCTCCAACTGGTTTTTGAATGTTATAATTCTTGACGTCTGATTTGTGTCCATTCATTCTTTTACATAGAGACTGTCCAGTTTGGCCAATGTACATGGCAGAGGGGCATTGCTTGCACATGATGGCATATATCACATTGGTAGATGCGCAGGTGAATGCACCTCTGATAGTGTGGCTGATGTGATTAGGCCCTATGATGGTATCCCCTGAATAGATATGTGGACAGAGTTGGCAACGGGCTTTGTTGCAAGGATAGGTTCCTGGGTTAGTGGTTCTGTTGTGTGGTGTGTGGTTGCTGAGTGAGTATTTGCTTCAGGTTGGGAGCTGTCTGTAAGCAAGGACTGGCCTGTCTCCCAAGATCTGTGAGAGTGATGGGTCGTTCTTCCTACCTATTTCTCAGAGAGGTCTCAGAGGAATTGGAGATAACCATGCTTCTGACCCAATGGGTTGTGATTTGTGATTCCACACAGTTCCATCCTGTCCCTCCTCTTGTATATGTGTGGCCATTCAGGATTGGTGGGCAGTCATGGCATAGTGTTTTCAATATGCGGATGATACCAGTCTTTGTGTAGCCTGATCTATTCAATGCTGTTGAACTTGTGTCCAAGTGTTTGGTAGAGATTAGAGTATGCTTGAGGGATAGTTCAATCTGAATAAAACTTAGTTGAGATGGGTTGGGTAGGGGAAACAACCAAAAGGTTAGATGAGGATGATATAACCCATCTTGAAGGTGTGTGACCACCTCTTGTCACTAGGATCTAGGCTGGGTATATTGTTAAATCCCCAGTTTTATTCAGAGGTAATAGCCACATGGCTTTTTCATCTGCATCTGGCCAAAAGGTTGTGACCATTTCTTAAGCAAGGCCATAGTATGGTCCCCTAGATTAGACTACTGCCTAGATGCTGGTCTACATGGAGCTGTGATGGTTGGTGCTTGATGGAAGCACTACCTAGTAGTTGGGGGGGTGGGTGGGTCAGTTCCTTCTTAATGCAGAGCTAAGTTGATAGGGGTACTGTGGCGCTCCCACTCCACTGGGCTCTAGCCCAGTCCCTGTGACCCAAAGGTCCAGCACCCAAGAGTGCTATAAGGCTGCCCTCGCTGGGTCACTTCCTACCACTCACTCTATGGTCCAAGTTTTGCAGTCTGTAGCAAAAGGTAACAAAGAAAAGCTACTAACTGCACCTTCAGTCTGTTGGGGCACAGCAGGTAGGCTCTTCTTTTCCCAGAGGCTGATGCGGAGTACCTTCTCAGGAACTCCCAGGGCAGGTCCTTCTCCCTGCTTTGGCAGCCTTCTTCAGAGCTGTCTGGCTTCCTTATAAACTCCACCTCCATCTGGAGTGACTGGTGGGGTTATCTGGGCCCAGAGCAGCTCTTTAATCCCTTCAATCCTAGTGCAGGGTCACACGCTGTCACAGGGGTTACACCTTAAATCAACTCTGAAACTGAAGCTGAGATAGTATGTAGTAGCCAGGGTTTCCTGGAGGTGGGCAAATGCAGCAGTTTGCCCTGGACCCCCCATTTGAAAGGGCCCCAAGCTAAGTGGCTGTAGTGGGGTGGCTGCCCCACTCCAGGAGAAAATGGGTTAAAGTAGGCCAGAGAGGCTGCGCAGATGGGCAGCCAATCAGAAAGGGCCTGTGGGCAGCCAATCAGGCCAGGCTGAGCCCTATATAAAGGCTGCAGCACAGGAGAGAAACTAGTCTCTCCTGGACCAGCAAGGGTGGAGGATTGGCTCCTGGTAGAAGGAGCTGGCTGGCCGGCCGGCTGGCTGGCCGGCCGGCCGGCTGGCCGACCGACCATGCTAGACTACAGGCCTTGAAATAAGGGCTGAGTGGATGCTAGGGCTGCAGGAAGTGGCCCAGGGAAGGCAAGCAATGATGGAGAGAGGAGGAAGGCAGCAAGTGGCTGCTGCTCAAGGGTCCTTGAGACCCCCCCCCCTTGCACTGCACCTTGCCACAAGGGAGTGTGGCACATGGACTGCACCTTGTCCTGGAGGTAAGGGACTAGACTTCAGGGTGGCAGTTGGCTACAAAGGTAGGTGTGGACTAGGACTGCTGATATACTCCTGGAAGGGGGAAGAATGGAGTAGTGGGCACTGCTGGAGGACAGTGTCCTGAAGAGGCCACCATGGTCCAGAGCGTGACCTGTCTCCTGGTGATGGAGACAACACAGCCGATCAGACAATGGGCAAGACACCACATGCAGAGGGCACTCCACAGCTGAATGAGCTAATTCCCAGAGCAAGCCGGCAGGAAGCGCAGCGGTGGTGAGTCTGTGCCATGTTATAGTGGCTTTGTGGCCTGCCGTTCAGGGTTCCAGCAGCACTCACTGAAATCTAGCCTGGCAGCCCCTCCATTATGACAGAGGGGTAGACAGGCCAAACCTGAGTGGAGCTGCAATCCTGCATGCTAGGTAGCAATGCTTGGAGCAGGGAATTGGGCCCAGTCCCCTGGTACAGAAGCGGAGCCACCACTGTGGGGTGAGTGCAGGGTGGGCACACTCTCCAACCCAGCCCTCCCCTTGGACTCCGCTCAATGGTACACCTTTTTTGGAAGGGTGGGGGGCCTTGTTTTAGATCTCCCCTCCAAAAAAGCAAACAAAACCTCATGCAACTGTGGTGGTGACTCGCTTATTAAGTGGAGTTCTGATTTTAACTGTATGTATGACAGCAGTGCTCTGCAGTCTGTCCTGGCTGCTTATTGGATTCTAGGTTGATTTTAAGGTGTTGATTCTAACTTATAAAACCCTAGATGCCTCAGCACCTGGCTCTATCCCTGGGCCATATTATGTTACCACAATGGCAATCACAAGAGATACTTGATGGAACCCCATAAGTTTAAAAGAGACAATTCTGCTGGCAGGGTATTCTCAGTGAGGAGCCCTGAACTTTGGAATTTGTGTCCATACCTTTGATCTAAAATAGTTGAAATTTGCTGATCCTTGCTAAATACTCCAAAGCCCATTTCTGTTTCCAGGATTTTGGATTGGGAGGGACATACTGAAAGGAGATGTTTGTCAATGCAGTGGGGTAGTTTCAATTTTAGTTTCTTGGATACGAGGGATAACTTTTTTATTTCCTCTTCAGGCATATTTGACTCCGATGGGAGAAGCCCTCCTGTCAACATAGCACTGTCTACACCAGGGGTTAGGTCAGTATAACTGTGTCGCTCGGGGCGGGGCGGGGCGGGGGGCATGTTTTTCATACCCCTGAGCAATGTAGTTATACTGACATAAGTTACTAGTGTAGACCAAGCTTTGGATAGATACTTTTAACATGTCATAGCAATCTAAACAAATTTTCACATACTGTGTGTGATTTGCCACACTTGTACACATTTCAAACAACCTCAGCCTGATTCTCCATCTCTTCCTCCTGGTGGTCATATACACCAGTACCAAGGGAATGTAAAGTATGTGAAAAACTGTCTGCAAAATCAGAGTGACAGTGTTTTACATGTATTTTACATTTACTTTGCACAGATGTACTACAGAAGGTGCAAGGGAGCAGAGAATCAGGCCTCACCTATGTGATTCCTAGGACCTAAGTCGTTTTTTTTTCTCTAAGATAGGGGCTGAAGGTCTTTATTTCTTTCCTCATCACTTTGAAATCAGTCCCCCTCAGTCTTTTAAAATATGAAGTCCACCTTGTGATTTCTGTGCTCTTGGGATTTGCAGCTCTTTGCCTAACATATTAAGACCATGAAAAGGCTATGAAACTCCCACAGATGTCACTCCTTCATTTATATAAGTCAGAAGCTGCAGTTATGGAAAACATGCTGATGCCAGAAAGCAAGAGATTAAAGGAGCTCTAAAAAAAATGATTAACTGGATCAGAATTTGATGGTGGCACATGTATGGGCGCATATGGGGATGTAAAAATATTATTTTTAAGTGGAAAAAAAACTTTAGTAAAAATACATCCTATCTATTTGTTAGTATTAGAAGCTATACTACGTCAGGACCATCAGATTTTTGTTAATTTTTAAAGCTAAAAAATCTTCCTTGTGAATTATGGCAAACAAAAGGATAAGTAAGAAACAATATGCATGCATCTATTTGAAAAACCTTCACATTTTGATGGAATATTTGTCTTGTCAAAATTAGTGTCTTAGTAGTTTTGAGTCCCTTCATACATCAGCTATGAATACAAAATGATCCTGCTTTCAGTGAAGGTGCTGAGAATTTTGACATCGACTTCAGTGGGAACAGGATTGGGCTCCAAATTCTATTTTCAAAAGACGAGATGGATATGAAAATGTACACATGAGGGGTCAGGGGAAATGAAGTTGTTGTTTCATACAGATACAGTTTGTGTTACCACAAATCTTTTCTTTGCTGGTTATCATCTGACCTCATTTCTCCCCAGCAAAGATTAACAAATTGTTCTGAATAGTGCTAAGACTTTACATGTGCATTTGCTTGAAGTAGCTTCAGTGTAACTGAGCACCCCAGGAGGTCTGTAAACTTGTTAAAATATTAAGAAAGACATAATTGTTAAAAGGGCAGTTCTTACATGAACTCCCAGGTGGAATATGAAAAATCTCCTAAGGGTTCAAGGTAACACTGTTGCATTGAAGTCTGATGTTGCTCAGTTCATTTAGAAAATACTATAAACTACTTTACTATGGGAATTTGGTAAAGGAATCTTTCATTAATAGGAAATATTTGACCGTACACTGCAAATAAAGTGATGTTTACATAATTTGGTAAGATGTTTCAAAGATTCAATATCCTTCTGCTGTGGCTTAATGTAAGTACTATATCAAGCATGCCATTTTTAATAACATGAACATTTCATAATTAAGTAATTCAATTGTGGAAAATGTTTATTATCAACAGATATGCCATTTTAATATACTTATTCCTGACATTTTTGTGTGAAGCAAAAGCTCAGATATCCAGGATGTATATTTGCACTCAAAACATGCCCACAGTTGTGTGTGGCACAGGAATTAACTTTGGTCAAAGTCCCAAATTCTATGGAACTTATGAAACTGCAGTTTTTAGCTGTAACAAACAGATGTATTTATATGTAAACTTCCTCATTTTCAATTGTGCTCTGATAATAAAGTAGGATACAGCTTCATTTCAAATATTTCTTCCCTGTTACAAAATATTTCTGAATCAAAACTATCAAGTATATCAAACCAAATGACTGTTACCATTTTATAACTCCTAAATTAGTACATCAAAATTTTCTTCCCATTACCTTTTTTCTAGTTGTAGGACTGTTGTGAACTCCACACCACCTGCCCCAACCATGAAATCAGAGCACCGGGAAGCAGAGATGTGTGATCCACACAGTGTACTTACAAACTTAATCCATAGTTTGGTTCATAGGGGTTGGCCATAAACCAAATCTTTCACTTTTGTGTTACAGTTACAGGTCAGAGTTTAACAAACTCAGACCTGCAAGGGACTATCCAGTGAAATTCAGACATCCAAGCCAACTCCTTGGCCAAACCACTCCGCCCATGGGGCAGCATGTAGCCTGAACACAGACCCTCTCACAGAGTACACCATGGGAGTTTCATGACTATGGGTGTCGGGTGGGAGATGTAGTCCAGCCAGGGAGCCCAGCCAATAGGGAACAATGAGAGCATGCAGCAGCATACATACAACTCCATGAGGCATAGCAGCAACCTTTGGCAGATGGGGTGTAATCCACAAAAGAATTTAAATGTAGCAACACTAATCACTGCACCTTACTTTTAGGCACCTAGAAAATCACACAAACAACCCAATGAACCACAAAGCCTGAGTCCGGCACCTAGGCTCCATATACAATGAATGGGGAGAGATAGGAACCTAAGAATGCAGTCCACAAAAGTCAGCACACTAGACAGGAGCTGCCAAACCAAAGATGCTAAATGGGTGTACTAAATCCTACCTTTCTCTCAGAAATAGACACCTAACTCCAAGCTGCAGGCAGGTGCCAGTCCCCTGGATGTGACTGCTTTTTTATTATTTATCCACAGTGGAACAGTTTCAACAGAAGAGAGTGAGGAAGATCCACCTCAGGCTATCCTATAACTCAGTGGTTAGAGGAGGCTCTCCTGAGAGGTGGCAGACCACTGCCCAGATCTTTTCTCCCTCTCTGACAGAGAGGGGGTAATTGAACCTGGTCTCCCACATCCACGTTGAGTGCTCTGATCTCTTGACATCATCACATAGTTTTAAGGTGGCATCACATATTTTTCCTCTGGCCAGATTTTGAATGGGACGTGATCCCTCAGGTGGCCTACGAGCATGCCTACCATAGATTCACAGCTACTAAGGCCAGAAGGGACCATTCTGATCATCTAGTCTGACCTCCTGCACAACGCAGGCCACAGAATCTCACCCACCCACTCCTGCGAAAAATCTCACCTATGTCTGAGCTATTGAAGTCCTCAAATCGTGGTTTAAAGACTTCAAGGAGCAGAGAATCCTCCATCAAGTGACCCGGGCCCCATGCTACAGAGGAAGGCGAAAAACCTCCAGGGCCTCTTCCAGTCTGCCCTGGAGGAAAATTCCTTTCCGACCCCAAATATGGCCAATCAGCTAAACTTTGAGCATATGGGCAAGATTCACCAGCCAGATACTACAGAAAATTCTTTCCTGGGTAACTCAAATCCCACCCATCTAATATCCCTACCAGTAGGCCCTGCCCACAATTGAGGCAGCCAAACACCTATCTTCCACTGGTTCTTGTATCCCTCTAGGGCAGGGGTTCTCAAACTTTATTGCACCGCGATGCCCTTCTGACAAAAAAAAAAATTACTACACCACCCCAGGAAGGGGGACTGAAGCCTGAGTCCACCTGATCCCTGCCACCATGGGTGGGAGGGCCAAAGCCTCACTGACCTGGAGGGGGGGCAAAGCCCAAGGGCTTCAGCACCAGGCAGGGGACCTGTAATCTCAGCCCTACCGCCCAAGGCTGAAGCCCTCCGGTTTCGGCCCCAGACAGTGGGGCTCGGGCTTTGGCTTCAGCCCCTGGTCCAGCAAGTCTAAGCCAGCCCTGGTGACCCCATTAAAATGGGGTTGCGACCCACTTTGGGGCCCTGACCCACAGTTTGAGAACCACTGCTCTAGGGCTTAGGTGAGCAATAGGTGTCCAGATGCCTAGAGGGAGGTAGTAGTGTGCAATCGGAGAGGTGAAAATTTTTTTTTTGAAAACGTAGGTGCCCAGTTGAGTTTAGGCACTTACAGGGTTCGTGGGGAACTCTGTGGACCGCAGTGGAACCAAAACTGGGATTTAGCCACCTGGGGCTTAGGCGCTTTAATACCTTTGTGGACCTGGGCAATGCAGTTTAATATTGGACTGACTATGAATGAAACATGTTGAGCCACAAACGTCAAAACAAACTGTTTCTCCATTTCTGAACTGAAATTTTTTGAAACGTTTCATTCCATGGAAAAACTTCAATATTTGAGTTTTCATCCCAATTCAGGACAAACCCAAATTTTAACATATCAGAATTTCCCATGGGATGGAAATTCCAATTTTTTTCTCAGCCCTAGGAAATACTATTTGTTTGGCAGTAGGGGAGGGGAATTGTTGGAGGCATCAGAGTAAAGCTAGCTGAGGGAGGGAAGGAGTCTGACTGACTGAGGAGAGGAAGTTTCCCTACTGTGGAAACTTCTTTCTGTGCTCACAAAACATAATGAGCCTCTAACACAAGCTCGGTTCAAGAGGGTTCAAAGTTCACTATGATCATTTTGCACAGCTCACTTGAGAAA
The DNA here is from genome assembly GCF_009764565.3 of Dermochelys coriacea. Taxonomy (NCBI): domain Eukaryota; kingdom Metazoa; phylum Chordata; order Testudines; family Dermochelyidae; genus Dermochelys; species Dermochelys coriacea. The sequence continues at coordinate 82,973,470 of NC_050068.2, forward strand.
TCCATGTTTGTGCTACATCTTACATTAGTGTGATAAATAAGTAAATTAGCAGGATACACTTAACAAAGTCCAACCTAGCCTCTGTTTTGTATCAGTCAAACAGAGCTAAAATCTGGGGTTCACTGTATTTTTAGGATAAAACCTTTAATATCAGACAAGCTAACTTGTGCTGAGTAGAGAAAAAAATATATTTAAAATGTTTAACTAGAATGAATAGGACATATAAGGTTTCTTGCTATTTAAGCCCTTTTACAGCTTAACAAAATCAAGAGAAGAAAATTCACCTGAAATTTTGATGTAGACTTGACAGGACAAGGTCTGCAGCTCATAAAGAAATCCTGATTGAAAGATTTATCTTCTGGAAGGAATCCATGTGGATAAAGTGGCTAGATAAGAGAGGATGGAATAGCACACAGTAGAAACAGGTTCTTATGCTTTTTGTGTAGTGGCGTTCTTTTGTTCTTTGTATAAAATATTCTAAATAGAAAGTCTGAGTCTGCATATTAATTGGTGGGATTTAAGAACACCAGATATGAAGCCCACACACATCACTTCTGATTGGCTCAGAAAGAAAGCTTAATGGAGTGTAACAAAACAATCACATAATGCTTTCTTTCTGGGCCATCTGAGCAACACCTGGATAGCATTTGAAATGTGAATGATTACAGAAAAATAACAGGCTGGCATCTGCAGAGTATCATCTTAATAGGTAACACATTAAGTAGAAGCTTTGGGTGCACAAAGAATTCAGGATTAGGCCTCATGACTCATTTTAACCTCACACAGGCCCTGATTCAGGAAAACACTTAGAGTGTATTTAAGTCTGTCCCTATGCAGGACAGCACTTAATCACATGTTTAACTTAAGCATGTGCTTAAGTCCCATTGACTTCCATGGGACTTAAGCATGCACTATAAATTAAGCAAGTGCTTAAATGCTGTCCTGAATAGAGATGCTTTCCTGAATTGAGGCCATACAAAGCACAGTTCAGTGATGCCTATGGAATACACATATTTAATATATTCATAGCCTCCTTTTTTAAAATCACCACTCCATCCATCCCTCTGTTTAGCAATGAATCTAAAGGATACCACTCCACTTTACTGCTACTACTACTTTCCATCCTTTACAAATATATTAAAGTTGCCATGACATCCTCAATTTTTTTACACTATCTTACAGGCATCTCTTGGGAAAGCTGGAAATAACAGAAGTTTGGTTCGCACAGGAAAGTTACACACTGGAAATGTTTACATGGTCTGCAATTGTGGTCATCTGTACCTAAGCAAAAGGGAACCTCTAATTTTCTAGTTTATATGACTGAATTTTTAACTGCTGCACAGAGAAGACATTTTTTGTGAGCAATGAACTCTAATTAAAATTTATGCAGGCTGCATCATTTAAATAAGTAAATAGTGTTCTGTTCTTGACATTTCCTCTTCTAGAAAAAAAAAATTACCCTCTAGGAAAGACTCCAACATTTTACAAAGAAATTACTTCCTATAGTCAAAATTGCCTTGCTATTTAGTCAAAGAATTTGGGTCAAGTACACATTCTCATGGTTTCAAAAGACAACCATATGTATGTCAGTTTACACTTCTTTCTGGTTTTTTGTTCAGATTCCTGTAACAGTAACATATATTCTATTATAGGTTTCAGAGTAGCAGCCGTGTTAGTCTGTATTCGCAAAAAGAAAAGGAGTACTTGTGGCACCTTAGAGACTAACAAATTTATTAGAGCATAAGCTTTCATGAGCTACAGCTCACTTCATCGGATGCATTTGGTGGAAAAAACAGAGGAGAGATTTATATACACACACACAGAGAACATGAAACAATGGGTTTATCATACACACTGTAAGGAGAGTGATCACTTAAGATAAGCCATCACCAACAGCAGGGGGGGGAAGGAGGAAAACCTTTCATGGTGACAAGCAGGTAGGCTAATTCCAGCAGTTAACAAGAATATCAGAGGAACAGTGGGGGGTGGGGTGGGAGGGAGAAATACCATGGGGAAATAGTTTTACTTTGTGTAATGACTCATCCATTCCCAGTCTCTATTCAAGCCTAAGTTAATTGTATCCAGTTTGCAAATTAATTCCAATTCAGCAGTCTCTCGTTGGAGTCTGTTTTTGAAGCTTTTTTGTTGAAGTATAGCCACTCTTAGGTCTGTGATCGAGTGACCAGAGAGATTGAAGTGTTCTCCAACTGGTTTTTGAATGTTATAATTCTTGACGTCTGATTTGTGTCCATTCATTCTTTTACGTAGAGACTGTCCAGTTTGGCCAATGTACATGGCAGAGGGGCATTGCTGGCACATGATGGCATATATCACATTGGTAGATGCGCAGGTGAACGAGCCTCTGATAGTGTGGCTGATGTGATTAGGCCCTATGATGGTATCCCCTGAATAGATATGTGGACAGAGTTGGCAATGGGCTTTGTTGCAAGGATAGGTTCCTGGGTTAGTGGTTCTGTTGTGTGGTGTGTGGTTGCTGGTGAGTATTTGCTTCAGATTGGGGGGCTGTCTGTAAGCAAGGACTGGTCTGTCTCCCAAGATCTGAGAGAGTGATGGCTCGTCCTTCAGGATAGGTTGTAGATCCTTGATGATGCGTTGGAGAGGTTTTAGATGGGGGCTGAAGGTGATGGCTAGTGGCGTTCTGTTGTTTTCTTTGTTGGGCCTGTCCTGTAGTAGGTGACTTCTGGGTATTCTTCTGGCTCTGTCAATCTGTTTCTTCACTTCAGCAGGTGGGTATTGTAGTTGTAGGAATGCATGATAGAGATCTTGTAGGTGTTTGTCTCTGTCTGAGGGGTTGGAGCAAATGCGGTTATATCGTAGCGCTTGGCTGTAGACAATGGATCGAGTGGTATGATCTGGATGAAAGCTAGAGGCATGTAGGTAGGAATAGCGGTCAGTAGGTTTTCGATATAGGGTGGTGTTTATGTGACCATCGCTTATTAGCACCGTAGTGTCCAGGAAGTGGATCTCTTGTGTGGACTGGTCCAGGCAATATATTCTATTAATATTTAATAGCTGACCAGATAGCAAACTTCCCAGAAATTGACAATCACTAGATGTTTCTGGCTTGGAAAATTGTCATGAACATTTAGCAGCCCAAGCACATAATCTCTCCTTAAATCTCCCTTTGTTGTGATGATTCATCATCATCATCATGGTACCATTACGCCTGTTGTGTTTAGAGCAGCGAAGAAGCTTCTCCACTCCTGTCTGTTTCTGGCAAGTCTTTCAATGTTCCCCAGCTGTGCCCCAGGTTTTTCAGCTCGGCTTCCACAGCTCTTTGCCATGTTGTTTTCAGGCGGCCTTGTTTTCACTTGCCTTCAGGTGTCCATCTTATTGCTACCCTGGTGATGGACTCAGTTTCCATCCAAAGCACATGGCCAATCCATTTCCAACTCCTGCTGGCAATGATGGTGCTCATATCCTCTTGGCTGCACTGTGTCAATAGATCTTGGTTTGAGATTGTTCTAGGCCAAAAGATAGAGGATTTTTTTGAGGCAGGTTGTATGGAATGAAGACATTTTGGACGTGTCATACTTTCTCATTCCCCAGTATTCTGCACTATAAAGTAATGTTGAAAGTACACAGCTTTATAAATCTTGAGTTTTGTTTTGGTGTTGTATTTTGATGATTATGACGATTAAGTTCCTGAAGGTGTTCCTGGCTTTATTGATTCTTATCCAGTTGTCCTGGCTTGTTCCACCGTCCTGGCTGATGGTGCTGCCCAAGTATGTGAATGTTTCTGTGTTGGTGAGAACATAATCCTCTATCCGTACTGATGATGGTGAGACAATATTAACAGTCATGATATCTGTCTTATTGCAGTTGATTTTTCAGTACAATTTGCTGGCTGAATGCATTGAGTTGAGTTATTTTTTTCTTGTATATGGTGTTGGGTATGTGATAGGAGAGCAAGATCACTTGCAAAGTACAGGTCTTCAAGGGATGAGAAGTGTCCATTTAATGCCTCTTGGCATGTCTTCTATTATATGCTGCATTACCCAGTCGATGGCAATGTTGAAGAGGATTGCAGACATGACACACCCCTGATGTACTCCTGTTTTGATTCAAAACTGAGCTCACTGTGATCAACACTGCATGTAAAGTTGACATAAAAGCTTTTGATGATGTTGATTACACGGAGAGGGATTCCATATGCCCACAGAGTGCGCCATAGGCTGGTCCTGTGAATGCTGTCAAAAGCCTTCTCAAAGTCTATGAAGTTTATGTAGAGTTTAAGTAGAATGCATTCTAAGCATTGTTCTATTATGTTTCATAGAGTGAAGGTCTAGTCTGTGCACCCATGCCCTCTCCAAAAACCGGCTTGCTCTTTTCTGAGAATGCTATCTATTGCCTCTGATATATGCTGGACTATGATCATATACAATACTTTGCTTGGTACAGATAAAAGTGTGATACCATGCTTATTACAATCATGGAGTTCCTTTCTTTGGTATCTTCACTATAGCCCCATTGATCCACTCATCTGGCACTTTTTCCTTTTCCCATACTGATGTAAATAGAGGGGCCAGGGTACATGCTCTTAACTCAGGATTTACCTTGAACAATTCTGCATTCAAGTTATCCTTGCCAGGATCTTTCCCATTTTTTAAGGATTTGATGGTTTGAATGATGTCTTCCTTAGTAGGGGGTGGAGGAGGGGAGGAGGGTCCGTGTTGGTATCAAGATCTTCTTCTGCCTTCTGGATGTTTGCTTGCTCTTTAGGTGGCTCTCTGTTTAGCAATTCTTTGAAATGCTTTGTCCAGGGCATTTCTTGTTCTTTTCCTGTTGTTAGTAGGTGGCCTTGTTTGTCCCTGTTTGTTGGTGTCTGCCATTTACCTCTGATATGCTGTGTCATTTTGTAGATAGTTCATTGTTCACCACGAGCAGCTGCATGCTCTCCTCATGTTGCCAGATAATCAATATAATGTCATTTGTCCGCTCTCAAGGCGTTTGCTCTCCCAGAATTCATTGCTATACTACTCATGGTGTTTGTCCTTTAGCTTCTGGGATTTTGTGTCTAAAACATTTTTTCTTCAGAGCTCTGTGGTTTTTATGGCGTTCCATGTGCTGGGTGTAGTTCACTCCTTCCTTTTCTTCTGCCTGTAGCCTAGACGGGCTTCACTGCTCTGTTTATAAATTGTTGTTACTTTGTTCCACTTCTTGTTGATCTCCTCATCTGCATTTCCCTCCTCTTCATCAAGGTCTGCAAGTGCCTAAATCCTGTTCTTTAACTGCAGAACAAAGGCTTTCTGTATTTCAGGGGACTTTAGCTTGTCAATGTCATAACATCTATGTCCCTTGTTTGGTGAACCTACACTTCTCAGTTTTAGCTGGATGGAGGCTGTTACAAGGTGGTGGTCATTGCCAACATCTGCACCCCAGTCAGTGACCGTCACCATTTGCCATTGGTCATCATATGGTCAATCTGGTTCTCATCTCTGCCATTTGGAGAACATGTAAGCTTGTGAATTTCATGATGTTGAAATAGGGTTCTGCCGATGACTAGGTCATTCATATTACAGAAATCAACAAGCCTCTCTCCATTTTCATTCATGATGCCACATTCATGTCTTCCCATTGCTCTGTCGTTGCTTGTGTTGTATTTACCGACCTTGGAATTCAGGTCTCCCATGATAATAGTTAAGTCAGGTTTGTGGTATTCTCTCTAGCTCCGCCTGTAATATAAGGTAGAATTTGTCCTTTACTACTTCGTCACTATCATTTGTCAGAGCATAGCACTGGATCAGTGTGATATTATTGTATTTCCCTTTCAGTCTGGCTCTCATAAGTCTGCTGCTGATAGACTTCCATTCAAGCAGGGAATGCTCCACTCCTTCCTTCAAAAGAATACAGCAAAGTTTCTCCCAAGGCTGTTGTTAATCTTCCTGAACCTAGCCATCTGCTCTTGCTGACACCCAGGATGTGTAAGCTGTAGCATCTCATCTCTGCTGTGACCTGAGCTAGCTTCCCTGTTTCATACATGTCCGTATGTTCCAAAAACCAAGTTTGTTTTTTTGTCTTGGTGTTGAGCACTTCAGTCTTCATGCCAGTGGCTTTCTTTCGGTTTTCACCACTGGCAGTCATATGGGTCATTGATTCCTGAAGGCCATCACACACACAGTAATGGTCGATTTCTCCATCGCTGTTTCCGTAATATTTTGTTTTTTACGGGACAGAGTTGTTAGCCCTGTACCTGACCCCCAACCTGGAGGACCAGGGCATCTGTTTTGTCTGGCCTCTCCCCCGCAGACCAATCCGGCATGATTGAATCTACCAGGAGCAAAAAGCCCCCACTGACACAGACTCTGGGGATCGTTAGAGCACGCAAGCTGTCCCACCACAACAAGACATGGACACCAGAGGACAGGTGATGATGATTAGCATGAAAGAAATGCTGCTGTTTAAGGTAGCATCTATAATGTGTGGAGTGCTTTCTAGACACTCCAGAAGAGAGAGTCTCTGCTCCAAGGAGTTCTGTCCAATGCCAGACAGACAGGTAGAATAGGTATAGACAGGTAGAGGAAGGGAATAGCATATTGGGCCATATTCTCTTTAGCAGTGTGTGTAGTCAATTACATTAGGGCATGGTGAAGGCAAAGAGGATGTAAAATGCCACCCGTCAGGATCAATATTTTACTGCTCACCATCAAAAGCAAAACATGTGCACACACCTCCCAAGAAAACCAACCACTTTGTCTTGAACTAAAGGTCAAGTGACATTTTTCAAGGTACTTTTGTATATACAGGGTGTGCTTTCTGCTGAATTAATTTCAAAATAATAGAATGTGGGGTCATACTGTGCCTCCTGATGAAAAACCTGAATATCCATCTCTAAAAACTGCAGGAGTATGGCAGGGTGTGAAGGAAAATTGTCAAGGTTAGGAAATGGCGTTTCCTCTTTCAGGCAAGTGTGCCTTGGAGGGCTGTGGACAGGGCAAGCAGGAAGCCCCAGAATCTGTTCCAACACTGGAGAATCTGGACACTCTAAATCATTCATCCTCCATAAATAAGGCTACGATTTTGTCATGGTTATTTTTAGTAAAAGTCACGGACAGGTCACAGGCAATAAACAAAAATTCATGGAAGCTGTGACCTGTCCCTTGACTTTTATTAAAAGTAACTGAGACAAAATGAGGAGTCGGGTGATCCAGCATTCAAGGCTGCTGTGGCTCCATGGTTTTCCCCACCACCATTGTGGCTGGAAGCTGTGGGGTTCCCCTTCTGCCTGTAGAGAAAATGGGACACCCCCATACACTCACCTGAGTCTCCCACCTCCTCAAGGCTGTCGCCCATTGCTGGAACCCTGCAGGGGGCCCCCGCAGGAGGCTGTCACTGGAACCCTGCTGTGGCCCCCGCTGGCTGTCAGCTCCAATCCTTTAGCCCCTGAGGCTGAAGCAGAAAATGTCACAGAGGTCTCTGGAAGTCACAGATTCTGTGACTTGTGACCTCCGTGACATAAAGATAGCCTTATTCATAATCACCTCTGGGGCCTCCTTCTCCATCCTAGAGATCTGTACTGTTATTGCCATCTTGTCCCTACCTCTGTGCATCGCAAAGTGCAGAGGGAGCAATGAAGGAGTTAATTTGGCTTGGAGCAGCTTTCACTTGGTCACATATATCTGTGTGGTTTGGAGTGGGCCATACCGCAGAATATGGTTACTCCCTAGCTCCACCCCTTCCTGCCTGAGCACACCCCTTCCTGACCAGCTAGGCCCCCATTACAGGTGGATTGACACACTTCCTTCCCCTTCTGATCTCCCTCCAGATCCCCTGGCCTGATGTGATTGAAGAGCACTGGTCTACTACTGTTATGTGTGAAGAAAGGAGGTGGTAGTTTACCCATTGTTAGCCAACAATGCATTGCAGCAAGACTGAGTTAGCAGTAACAACCAGAGCCAGGCAATATCTTTCTAGCAGCCCATAAAATGCTATCCTAGTTCCACAATGGGTGCATGTGTCTGTGATGTATATAAAGTAATGCATCTGGCTTTGCTGGGGGTGGGAGGGAGCAGGGGGTAGACAAACCATGTTAGCACTCAGTCTGCTGGACAAATGACATACATCCTGCCAGCCCCGCCCAGCCCTAGCTGACAGTAGAAAAATACCTGAGTGCTATTTACAATGTCATCACTGGAATCCCAGTTTAGACACCTTCAAACACAGGGATAGCTGTTTCTATGCAAATAGAATGAATGAATTTGGCTATTTATCTTCCTTTGCACTGGACTGTCAAGCTGTTCATCTAGGACCTGATCCAAAGCCTAAGTGGCAGTGAAAGGTAAATTTCCGAAGGTTCTGAGCTGTGGTTCATTTTGTATGTGGAATCAGAAGTTTGAATGCTTCTCTGAATCTCATACAAATCTCTCTTCTGATTTCTAGAAATCAGTCTAGAACCTTCTAGAAAACAGTTTTTGGTTTGAGAATCTGGTCCATTTGGTCATTTTACTTGAACTTGTTCATTCATCCCTACAAAATAAGAAGATGCTTTCTTTCTCTTTCTACCACTTGCTACGCTAATTTTGTTTTCAGGTATCAAACAACTGATTCAAATTATCCTGGGTTCATTGTCAAAATTCTAGTCTGATCTTTTCCTACATGCTGAAAGGCCCTGACCTTGCAGAATCAACTGAGGAATAACACTTAGGAGCTATTTGGATATTTAATTAAGTAAATTGGTGCTACCCACTGATCAGGCAACAAAGGAAATAGGATGACTAAGTGTATTACAAAGGGATAGAAAATAATTCAGAAATTATTATAATGATATATGGAAAATAGTACTCCCTCATCTGGAGAACTTCAGCTAATATAGGTAATTTCACCTTAAAGGTACAATAAAGACTGAAATAGAAAAAAAAATTGCAAGGAAGATGGAAGAACGGTGTGGCAATATTACATGGGATAAGATTTTGGATAGACTAGAGGATTAATCCTTCAGTACTAATAATACAGCAAAACACCTATTGATGGGATTTTTACCTCAAAAGATTGCAGGATATGGGCATAGGATTATTCAGCTAGAAAGAAGAGTACATAGTTGACCTATGGAATTCACTGCTGCCGAAAGTCAAGTCAACTACTGTAGTTAGATTCTAAACAGGACTGCATACTTTAACAACCACTTATAAAAAAGGCCCAAATCCTAAGGTCCTTGTTCTATTTTCACTTGGGTTTAGTTAGGAAAACTCCCATTGAAATTAATTGGGAGTTTTCCCGAGTGAGGACTACATGAAAACTGATAAGTATGAACATTTTCAGCAATGAGAGCTAGGATTAATGAATAATCCTATCTCGTGTCAAATTATAAAATGGCCTCCTGTGGTGGTCGGGAAGGAATTGCCTTTCCTAACATACTATACTGCATAACTGATACCTACTTTGTAGGTATGGTCAACCTCTTGATTCTTCAGGTACTGGCCACTGATGAAAACAGGATGGTGGAACATTGTCTGATCCAGCATGCTATATTATAAATTCTAAGGGTTATATGAAAGGAAAACGGAGAATTTTCACTCTGTGTACATACAAGTAGACAGGTCTGTTCAAGGTAGCAAGAGCTGCATGTGATTACTGATTCCAAATGTACTTGGAACATATTGAACTTCATAACTTTTTGCTGCAGGGTTGGTTGTGTGTGTGGTTTCTTGTTTTGGGTTGTTTTTTTTTGTGATAGGCAGCTGTGATCAATAGAGTCTTAAAAACATAAGTGAAAGAAAGATGGTATGGCCTCCAATATTGAGCATAAAACTAGCATTCCTGAGTATGACATCGCAACCTACGCCCCCCAGTTTGAGCAAAGTCAAGGCACATTGTTTAAAAACTAATTTCCAGAGGTAAAAGTGTAATTTATTAAGTGTATTCATAGGTCCCTTTCATTGACTATAGCTGTGTGTTCATTTATTTATTTAAACTTCTGTTTTTAACATTAAAATACATTACTGGTTTATCCTTCTAGGGCAATTTAAACTAAGAAATTTAAAGAACAAAGTAACCATTACATTTTACAAATGTCACAGAAACACTGGGCACAAACAAAACAGGCCTCATGAAAAGACACATTCAGTTTTTCTTTAGAAAAGGTATAGTACCAAATTTATCACTGGCATAAACTCACTGAGCTCAGTGGAGTTACATCAGGGACAACTTTGGCCCCTTATGTAAGTTACAATGCTCTCCATCTCTTAAATTGTGTTTCTGCTGCTGCTAATAACTGCTTTGACTTAAATATCATTTTTCTGCAGTTCCAGGAATTTCTCTAATTTCCTGGATCTGATATAAAATAAGCTGCATTCATAAACACTGGGTACGTGTTGTGGACATTAGTGTCCTGAAAGAAAAAAAAAAAAAAAAGAAAAGAAATTAGCTGCTACTTTATCTATGAACTTGCCAGGCTGCAACGGGAAGTAGTTAATTCCTCATGGCTAGACACAAACATTCCATCTTTAGTGACATGTGTAAAGGTTGCTGTTTAGAACAGACTCTTTTCAGGACCCGTTCCTTCTGGGCACTTACATTTCTAAACCCCTCAAGAGGTCTGCACTTGTGAAAAACAGAGAGAGTGGAGACTCTGGTGTTCTGCCTAAGACAACGCCAGCACTCTTGTGAACAAACGTTGGATCAATCCAGAGTTGGAAGTGAACACGAAAAAAGTGTCAGTCGCTCTTTTGTAAGTCTTTTTGTGGTGCATCTGATTGACCCACATTATGGTGTACAATAGCATGAAAGAGTGTTAGTAATCAGTGCTAATGAATACACGTACCTACCTGATTCATATACTGGACATTACCCTACACGAATGCTTTTCTTTCACATTCATTAAAATTCTCATCATGACACAAAATGCTGAACATTTACTCTAACGAAAACAAAAGCAAACAAAAAATGAGACACATTTATTGCAAATTTCAGTCCAAAAAGATATAAATAAGGAAGTTGCATAGCACAGGCATGTTGTCCCATTCCTCATCCACTTTAGATCATTAATTAATGTTTTTAGAAAAGATATTTAAACTGAGACCTCTGTGAGAGCTTGTGGCATAATCCTCCTCTTTTCACCCCTTTCTTCACTCTCAACCCCCAACATCCCCGTAAAAAAGAAGACTACTCGTTACTCTATTCTCACCCTCTTTAGAGGAGGGGAAAAGACCTTAGTGAAATTCAGCACTCGCAGTTTGGACTTGTCCAAAATGTATTGTGAACCTCATTCTCCTATATTATTTTTTTTTTGAGGACTAAAATGGACATTTGGCTTGCTGAATTTTGTAAAAATATATTAGAATTTGACAACCAGAGGGTATGGTCTGGACAGGAGAAGAGGGTCAAGTTTCAGGGGGGACCTAGAGTGGTGTAACACCAGGGATTCAGGAATTCAAACTAAGATCAGACAGTTACCAAACACAGGCCTCTTGGCATGTAACACTGGCATCTCAGCATGCTCAGTAATCTTTTTTGTGAAATTCTGTCTACTTGCTGCATCATTTATTGCTAATGAAACACGGTGGCTATGATTTTTCTCTAAGAAGTTCCAGAGTGTAGCAAGTAGAAGCATGAACTGTGTGGCCTGATGCCCTCAGGAACCATTAGAGTTTGCAGAAAGGAATCTAGCCCAAGCATCGACTTGATGGAAGCAGGAGTCTGAGCTGTACGAAGATCTTGTCAAGCAGAGGGGAAGCAGGAAAGTAAAGCTTTTATCTCATTGAGGAGCAGTGCAGAGAAGTCTGCTAATCTGATGCTTTCCTCTGCCTCAGCATTAGTGGGTATGTAAGGAAATCTAGGCCTAAGCCTAAGGAAACTGTGGTGTGATACAAGTTTTTCACAAAGAACCAATCTGATGTGGACAGGACAGACCCCTTTATGCCAGGATCATGGATTTTGGTGGCCAGATGTAATTTTGGAGATCTGCAGTGTTGTCAATGCTCACAATTTTATTGCAAGTCTGGTGATATTTGATGGTTTCTTAAAGGCACCCATATGTGACAATCTCAGCTTTCATTAAAAAAAACAAAAACAACCCCCCCCCCAAAAAAAACAAAAACAAAACTAGCCCTCATGGTTGTGGAGAAAGCTTGAAAATGTATCATAACTCTAACCAAGTCCATGCACATACCGGGTTCAGACACTTGGGGTAGGAGAGCAATGAGGCACTATTTTAACTTTAATGTATGCAACAATCTCAGTAGGAAACTTCTTTGTCGGATTTCAGCAAGACAGTCCCGATGAACTGGATTCAGAGAGACCATTATACATGTCAGCTGCTCTCTGGTAATGTACAATGGGAGCACAATGAAGTCAGTAGGAAAATGGAATCTCATATTAACAAACTCAGAAAAACAAACAAACCAAAATACCAAATAAACACTCTGGTAGTGGATGGAAACTGCCAGCAACCCATTTAGGGGAATACAGTTATTGAGGCAATGGATCTGGTCAGGGTACAGAATCAGAATTTCATAAGCACAGTACAGGAAGGTAAAGAATTAGTCCCAGGAACTATAGAGACAATCTTAAAAAAGCCTGGAGATGTTTTCAAGGGTGCCCGCTGTCTGGAAGGTGAACTCTGGTCAGAAGCAGATCCACTAGCTGAGCTGGTGTACTTAACACAGAGGAAAATCCCCGCAGTGCTGGATGATCCAGTCAACAGGGAATTTGAGAATCAGTAAGGGAGGGGAATCTTTGTAGTGAAAGATTCCAACACTGCCTGGATACGCAGCATGGTGGTTCTAAAGAATCCATAGAGTAAATTATGGATCTGAATAGATCAAAAGTCATTGAATCATTTATGTTACCTTATCACCGTAGTAACAAGCAGTTGCCTTAAGGAAGTCTCTAACATTTTACCTTGGCTACCAATGGTTATCTTATGGTGTCTACTGATCTCTCAAAGAAATTATTATCCAAACTCAGCAGTTATTTTCAAAACATCAGCATATCACAAACATAGAAACAAGCTCAGCAAGTTTATTATTAACTTACTTATGCTAACTTACCTTTATAATATAGCTAACTTATTCTAAGGCCTAATGTGGCTAGGCTAGATATCTTAGAAACCTGAGGCCTGTAGACCCTGTATTACAACATTAATTAATACTTGTATCTCACCTCTATCTCCTAAATATACCTGCTATCTTTTATCCTTGGCTACAGTAAGAGATGCATGAGGCAGTTCACATATCAGAGCTATTATTTCAGGTTGAATGAAGACTTAGATGTCACTGCATCAGTTGCAGTCGAATCTTAGTATCAAGTTTTTTTTTTCTCAACAATGAGGGCTAGAACCTTACTTTTGTTTTGTAAAGGATAACTGAGATTCTCACAGTCATGTGACTCCAGGAGATGGAGACCTAGGTGTGAACCTGTAGCACCTTTACCTTAATCCGGCCCTCATCTATTTCAAACACTTTAGGGAAAAACAACTTCAAATATTTTTTTGCAAAAATTATTTTTCATTTTTTCAACCCCCTCTACCCTGGAGCAGAGCAGGGAGTAAACTGTTACTTTGAAACATTACCCCTTGCTCCTTGGGGACAGCAAGCCACACTAGCCCTTCTCCTGTTCCTACATGTCCCCTCCCTGCACACCTCTCCCCACCATGTAGGGTCTGGCATTGTGAGTAGCTCACACAGGGGGCTCCTTACACATTCTTACTCCTTGGTACAGACATGCAGCTGGGTTCACAATTGCATCTATACACTTTTCAAGGTGGTGTCATGAGATGAATGCCTACAGCTCATAATACCCCTTTCACATTAAGTATTTTACTTGTTCTATAGAGGGCTAAAGGAAAGTACAGAGCAGCTACATGACTTGGCTGAGGTCATACAGTAAATCAGGAACAGTCGAGAATAGAACCCAGGAGTCTTGATTCTCAGTGCCCTATTCTAACCCTCCCCACAACATGATGCTTTTAAAGTTCTATTAATAATTTATGAGAGAGGGGCACTTTTCAGAAGATATTGGGTGGGATTTTCAAAAGCACCTTGTTGAAAGACTTGTGCTCCTAAGGAAATTAGGTGCTTTGGGATACCCCATCCATTGCCAGATAAGCACCTTAGCAAAAGGTGAATATTTTCTTGTTATACAGTTCCTTTTCTAGAGATAAAAAAGACTTGGTTTTGACTGTCCAGTCAAGCAGAAATACATTACTGATGTCTGCTCAAATCTCCTATTTGGTCTGATAAACATTATATACAATTGGGTTTTGTTTGCCATTCAAAAAACTATATTGTGTGTGGGAGGAACAGTAAAAATATACTTCAACTGATGCTTACTAATTACCCATGTTAAAAGTTCGGCTTTTAAAATGTTACTTAAAAAAACATTGGCTTTGTTGAGGAGAAATTCTACCACACTTTGTGTGATGATGGGGAAGCCCAGATTTAAGCATGCTTAGTTTTGGCCCCCACCCAAATGATATGTTTCTCATCCTTATTTGCTTCTGAACATGATATGACTCAACTCATTAAACATTTCAGATTTAAATTAGGGCCAAGAGAAAATATTTCCCCCTGCCAACACATCCTGGGATGGAATTCCATTATCCATCATGCTCCTAAACAGGGATTCCCTCCTACTCAATTCTGAGTAATAATTTGGAAGTAAGATCTTGGTATTCCCTCAGAATGACTGGGCTAAGCTCGCAGCTCAGCGTGAATCACTTGTATACATAGGCACATTGAGAGAGGGTAAATGATCCAATTTGTAGTTAGTGTATGTTTTCCATTCATTTCACTTGCTTCATCAGCCTCGATTCAGCCTCTCTGCAAACCACACCCTCGTTTAAAATGATTACAGTAAGAAAAGGTTGAGCAAGCATGACCACTCTTTTCCTTCAAGGCAAACTGCCTAATATGTACTTTTAGAAGTTACTCCCAGGGAGAAAATAAAAGCTCTTGTCATTTGCAGTAACATGGCGAGAGACCCTGTGCACCTACTGTGTGGTGGGACTTGCAAAGCTACAGAGTGTATGTAAAAGGCAGGGAGTCACCGCTGGATCCTGTCCTCATAGCTGGATGTGGCACAGCAGCTCTCTTCCCATCTGGTGCCCTCAACTGAGAGCTGCTCTGATCCTCCAGTGGTCTGCCTCTTCCTGTGACTTGGTCCTCTGGTTGGGTCACAGTTGAAGTCTACCTCTTCTGGGGTAAAAGAAAGTCCACCAAACCAAAGTCCAAGACCGTGTATCAAGTCTTTGGCTCCAACACTGGGCACTGTGGTCCTCACATCCTTCTCCCAGTCATTTCCATCCGCTTCTACAGGGCTTCAGCCCAGTGCCACCAGTGATTGAGAGGGAGCCCAGTCCCTTCCAGCCCAGGGACTCTATAACCATTGGCATAATTCTAGATCAAGAAAAAAATCAAAAAATGTGTCAAGTAAATCACTGGGACCCTAATCCACTAATAGGAACAAGCATGGTTTTGTGATTATTTATTTATTGGTTTCAGAGTAGCAGCCGTGTTAGTCTGTATTCGCAAAAAGAAAAGGAGTACTTGTGGCACCTTAGAGACTAACAAATTTATTAGAGCATAAGCTTTCGTGAGCTACAGCTCACTTCATCGGATGCATTTGGTGGAAAAAACAGAGGAGAGATTTATATACACACACACAGAGAACATGAAACAATGGGTTTATCATACACACTGTAAGGAGAGTGATCACTTAAGATAAGCCATCACCAACAGCAGGGGGGGGAAGGAGGAAAACCTTTCATGGTGACAAGCAGGTAGGCTAATTCCAGCAGTTAACAAGAATATCAGAGGAACAGTGGGGGGTGGGGTGGGAGGGAGAAATACCATGGGGAAATAGTTTTACTTTGTGTAATGACTCATCCATTCCCAGTCTCTATTCAAGCCGAAGTTAATTGTATCCAGTTTGCAAATTAATTCCAATTCAGCAGTCTCTCGTTGGAGTCTGTTTTTGAAGCTTTTTTGTTGAAGTATAGCCACTCTTAGGTCTGTGATCGAGTGACCAGAGAGATTGAAGTGTTCTCCAACTGGTTTTTGAATGTTATAATTCTTGACGTCTGATTTGTGTCCATTCATTCTTTTACATAGAGACTGTCCAGTTTGGCCAATGTACATGGCAGAGGGGCATTGCTGGCACATGATGGCATATATCACATTGGTAGATGCGCAGGTGAACGAGCCTCTGATAGTGTGGCTGATGTGATTAGGCCCTATGATGGTATCCCCTGAATAGATATGTGGACAGAGTTGGCAACGGGCTTTGTTGCAAGGATAGGTTCCTGGGTTAGTGGTTCTGTTGTGTGGTGTGTGGTTGCTGGTGAGTATTTGCTTCAGATTGGGGGGCTGTCTGTAAGCAAGGACTGGTCTGTCTCCCAAGATCTGAGAGAGCGATGGCTCGTCCTTCAGGATAGGTTGTAGATCCTTGATGATGCGTTGGAGGGGTTTTAGTTGGGGGCTGAAGGTGATGGCTAGTGGCGTTCTGTTGTTTTCTTTGTTGGGCCTGTCCTGTAGTAGGTGACTTCTGGGTACTCTTCTGGCTCTGTCAATCTGTTTCTTCACTTCAGCAGGTGGGTACTGTAGTTGTAGGAATGCATGATAGAGATCTTGTAGGTGTTTGTCTCTGTCTGAGGGGTTGGAGCAAATGCGGTTATATCGTAGCGCTTGGCTGTAGACAATGGATCGAGTGGTATGATCTGGATGAAAGCTAGAGGCATGTAGGTAGGAATAGCGGTCAGTAGGTTTCCGATATAGGGTGGTGTTTATGTGACCATCGCTTATTAGCACCGTAGTGTCCAGGAAGTGGATCTCTTGTGTGGACTGATCCAGGCTGAGGTTGATGGTGGGATGGAAATTGTTGAAATCATGGTGGAATTCCTCAAGAGCTTCTTTTCCATGGGTCCAGATGATGAAGATGTCATCAATGTAGCGCAAGTAGAGTAGGGGCATTAGGGAACAGACTCCAACGAGAGACTGCTGAATTGGAATTAATTTGCAAACTGGATACAATTAACTTAGGCTTGAATAGAGACTGGGAATGGATGAGTCATTACACAAAGTAAAACTATTTCCCCATGGTATTTCTCCCTCCCACCCCACCCCCCACTGTTCCTCTGATATTCTTGTTAACTGCTGGAATTAGCCTACCTGCTTGTCACCATGAAAGGTTTTCCTCCTTCCCCCCCCTGCTGTTGGTGATGGCTTATCTTAAGTGATCACTCTCCTTACAGTGTGTATGATAAACCCATTGTTTCATGTTCTCTGTGTGTGTGTATATAAATCTCTCCTCTGTTTTTTCCACCAAATGCATCCGATGAAGTGAGCTGTAGCTCACGAAAGCTTATGCTCTAATAAATTTGTTAGTCTCTAAGGTGCCACAAGTACTCCTTTTCTTTTTATTTATTGGTGCATTGAGATTGAGGATATCTAGATTCAATTCCCATCTCTGTCACAAACTTCCTGTGTGAGCCTGGAGAAGTCATTGAATCTCTCTGCACCATCTCGTCTGTAAAATGGAGATAATAATGCTCCCTTTGTTTCTCTTGTCTCTTCAGATGGTAAGATCTTCACAGTAAGGATTGATTTAACTAGGGGTATGTACACCACTGGGGCCTGTTGGAGCTACTGTAATACAAATAACCAATCATAAAGAGTGCACAAGTTAGCTTTTTCAGTGAAATACTTGCAAAACAGCCATAGGAATTTCCGCCTTTGCGGTCTGATTCTGCAAGGTAATGAACAACTCCTTGAGGTGCGGCTCACTCATGACTCTCATTTATTTCAATGAGAGTTGAGGGCACTCAGCACTTGCAGGAGTTGCTCAACACCTCACAGATATGAGACCTTAATGATCCGTTCTTACCAAAGATGGCCTCTAGCAGCTTTCCAGGCTAAAAGTTTAGCTGCTAGAAATCCTATTAACAATTTTTCTCAGAGTGGAAGTTCTAATGCCAACATTAACTAATGGAATGTACCAACCTTGGTAAGTACCATGATTTCATCATAACTCCCTCATGTCTAATGCATACAGTAGCTTTAAATACCTCCATGTTGCATATTATATCTATATCCTATATACTGTAACAGGTGTCACTAGAGATTTTGTTTCCTGTATAGGGCAATTAGTTGAAGTTGGGGACTCTTGCACACTAACAAAATGTCAGGCTTTACTATCTCTAATCTGGAAACTTCACTCAACTGCAGTCCCTCATATTCATGGGAATCTATCCAGTGTAAGCAGGGAAACATTTTTCTACTTTATCTGAGTTTTCTCAAGGAACTGAAATCATCCAGTACTGAGTCACATGCCATTTGCAGAGCCCCTGACTAGTGCATAGCAAATTCTAAGAAATCCTTTATTCAGAACGTCCTCCGGTTTTGCAAGCCCAAGAATTCAGGTGACCACAGGAAGCAGTTGAGAGGTTTTCCAGCCTGACCATATCAGCCGTCTCACCACAAGAACTTCCTATTTTGGCTGAGTACCTTCAATCAATTTAAGACTGCTCTTTATGATCAATAGGAGTGAGTTTAAGGATAGTTTGTTTGCTTTCTGTTTGTGAAGTAGTTCTTGTTCACAGGTTTCTCTTTCTTACATGAGAACTGCTACTCTTTGCTTTAATACTTTAAGCCTTTGCTAATTATCCAAATAAGGGAGGAGGGGGAAGCATAATACACCTCTCATTGAGTTTAATGCAAAGTCCACAGTAAAATTAATTACATGAAATATAGCAGGCAAAGAATAAGAACAGAACAATTATTATATGAGTAAATGTGCACTTATATTGAAAAGGACTGCAAATAAATAGCAATGTAAACCTTAGCAGTGATATGGGAAAGTGCTATCTGTCCTAAGGTTTAGAGTTACAGACAGAGATCTTGAAAAGTTTTGTTGTAGAAACAAAAAAACCAAACAAACCAAAAATAACCACAACACAGAACCATTAGTATATAATGAAAATAAACCTCTGAAAGTGACCTCACTGACTGAAAGGGATTTGCATGCATAGAGTTATAGACGTGTAGGTAAATTACTTCAGTTACTGGAAAATAATATTTGCATTGGATAACTTAACACTGGAATAGGGTAAAAAGAGGGCATCTATCTGTATCAGATCTCGACATCCTAACTAGAGCATTGCTATGGATTTTTTCTGTGGGATGCTCTTCTTTTTAAAGCAGAACAATTGTGAAATTGTCTCATGTTGCCTATGATCTCTTAATCCCAATTTCAGCACAGATACCTAACACTGCTTAATGGAGGAAGAGAGATTTGTTCTATTAAAATAAATGTTTGATTCTTCATGGAACGTGTAGACTATTTAGAGAACAGCGAATAGCTTGTGGAATAGATATCTACATGGGTCCTCTATAATTACACTAATTCGTAAGATCTTTGGGGTAAAAACCTTGTATTTTCATCTGTTCTATAGAGTGCCTATCACTGTTAACAGAAAAGAGTCATAATGAAAATACACAACTTTCTGTATCAGGTTAGACGGTTAAGCCATCAGACTGGTATCCTGCCTCAAGCATTAGCCAATGGATCCTTCAGAGGGTTTATATGTAATGCTGCAAATGAAGGGATATATCCTTTACTGGCCTGTGGAGCGAATGGATTACAAAGCCTGGAGTGAAGCTCATGAGAATCTGAGATAAAGCATCCTTGGTTGCTCAGATGAAGACTGAACTATTGGAAGAGGTTAGACTGAACCAAAGCCTGACTGATTTGGACTACACTGCAAGATCCATCTATTTGCTCAGATTTTCCTGCCATAGCCAAAGTCTAAGATTAACTAAATATTAATATAATCCTCCCTGCACCCCAAAAACTGAACTTCCTAAAACCTAGGAAGGGCAAAGAGTAAATCATTATGGACATCTTCCATGCAGTTCTAATGTCCTGTTTTCTTCACTTACTATCACTACTGCTGTGGCAGATATTAAAGCAATGCCAATAACATATTATTAGTTTTCTCAAAACTCACAAATAGTTATCCAGAAGTTCACATTTTAACTTAAAAACAGTAACAACAAATATTAGAAATTACAGAAATGTACCATTAAGGTCACCCAGATGATCTTAACCCTTTCCTGACTCTTACTGATCTTTCACCTTCTGCATACATTAAATGTTGCATTGAAGATGGAGATGTTTAGATGAATGAGCGTTCGATTAGGCTGAAACTCCTTCACGTCCTTAGGTACTTTATTTGTATATTTTCTCCTGTGGAGTCAAGGAACCCTGAAGTACAATGCCTTTGGTTTTGTGCATATGCCCCTGATTCTCCGTTACACTATTGCCCCTTTATACCACTTTGATGATGTAAATGAGCCTTACGTGGTGTTGAGTTGCCTTCATACCTTTGTTCAGAGAGTTTTCCTGCCCAGCACACAGCTGTCGTAAGAGCTCTACACCAGCACCCTGCAGAGATATCATGTTGAGGAAGGGCCAGTGAAGGGAGTGGACTCAGCTGAATGGGCACTGTGCTCTGGTTATTCTCTGTTTCCCAGGGCACTCATTGCCAGACTCCCTCTAGATGTCCCATGTAGCTCTTGTCTTCCTACTCCACTCCAGACCGGCCCTAGACTGTGGCGCGCGCTCTCTCTCTCTCTCTCTGATGCTAGACACACTCATAGACCCGATTGTGGTTCTGTGCCTACCATTTGCCACATAGCAGCTGTACGATTCAGAGCCATACAGACTTTTTAAGTCTGTATTGGGGCAACACAGAGTTAGGAAATGAATGGGGATTCAAATACCCCTGGTATCTGCTTGTAATGACTAAGTAAACTCTCCACAAATGACCCAATACTAGTCAAGGGCACCCATACGCCCAACACCCACAGAATAAAAATAATGTGAAGTGTCTACTCTAGGCTAAGCCATTTTGAGCTATGCCAAGCCAAAACAGAGAGAGGAAATAGAAGAATGTTCACATGAGAACACCTCAAATTTTGAAGCCTCACATCTCCAAAAATGCTTTTTCTGATTTGCCTCCAGCTGCCCAGAAAAATTCTACTCTAGCATAGGTTCGCACCTGTGACATTTCAGATGGATTTGGTTAGTGTTGGCAAAGTTCCTGCGGGTGATGATCAGCCATATAAAGGAAGGCAGGCATCAAATTAAAACTGTGGAAAGTCTGTACTGTTTGTCATACATAACTATGGAGACAAACTCTCCTCCAAAATGTAGCTTTTGGTTCTGGAGGCAAGTTTATCATCAAGAAAATAACTGAGAATTGCAGTGTTTCTGTCTGAGTCACTGGCATTTGGTGTATTTCCTCAGTGCAGTTGTTCATTATAAAAAAACCCCACTGTGTTAGAGTCACAGCTAAAGATGGAAAAAAAATAGCCACAGATAAACTCCCAAGACTTTCTACAGCGAGAGGGGGTGGAGAAATCTGAGGAGGCCCCTCTATGACCACATTCATTGTTTATTTCCTAACCTTTAACATATGGAATGATTTGGAAACATAACAAGGAACATTGCACTGGTATTGAGTTTTTATTTAAAAAAATCAGTTAGACTTGACCTTTTAAATATATTGACAAAACATTATTGAGCCACATGAATGGGCCTTGGATCAGTGTTTTGTCCATAGTAGAGTAACAAAGTTTAGTCTGCAAATATTGACATTAATCTGCTGAGTAAAACATATACAAATTCACAATTACCTTACACACTTACATACGCTATGACTGTCTGAAATAAGGTCATTATATCCTAGAGGTTTAATATTCCCTCCCACTTTTTTTTTTTTTAAAACAACAACAAGCACAAACACTTACGTGCAGAATACTTTGCTCTCTCAGCTATGCATAGCTATAAGGAAGAAGGATTCTCCTTGAAGTTTAATCGTACCATTCTTTTCTGACTTATACTTCTGGACTTCTGTATGCTGCCAATTGAGTTTCTGGCTAACCTCAGACATACAGAATCCTCTTTCCCTCTGGACAGAACAAAAACCTTTTCCATGGTGTTTCTAGTATTATGGCTGCATTCCTTTATTTGAATGTCAAGACTAAGTGGACCAGAGCCAAGAAACAAAATTATACCAATGTCTGTACACTGCCAGCTTATTAACCAAACCACTGAACAAAATACAATTAAAACTAATTTTCTTCCCTTCTGTGGAACTGTAAGGGACATGGAGTGCAGCTGTTGTGATTTGGTTTACGGGCTATGATTTCAACCTCAGTATATTCTTACTGGTACATTTTCAAGGCAGAATATTAGGCTTGCTTCTCCAATAGTTAAAGCTTCAGTTAACAATAATTGTTCTTTCTAGAGTGCCATGAATGTACATTTTACTTTCAAAATAAACAAATTGTGAAGTGGACAGATTATGTTCTCTGACAGATTGGTGCAAATGTGGAGGAACTCCACTGATTTTAATGAGATGACTCCAAATTTATACTGGAGTAACTGAGAGCAGAATATGGCCTAAGGTCCGTGCCCATAACATGTGGCACACTGACAGTTTACCCTTGAAATAATATATCTTAGCACAATAAGAGAGCTAATTCTTTGGACATCGTGTTTCAGTTGTATTGTGCAAATTTAATCTATTACGCTTTTCTGGTTCAAGTGCAAGTATGCACCTGCTACAACTAGTAACAGGCCAAATTCTGCTGTCAGGGATATTGACTTCACTGCAAATGTGCTACCAGAAATGAGAAGAGAATTTGTCCCAAGGTCTTCAAATCAGTGGTGCGTGATGTTATTTTCTCTTGAACTGAAGCGAGAAGCAGTAGAGGATTTAATATACTTTTGCCCACAAATGTTCCCTCGTAGTGGCGCATTCAAGCTTTTAGATGCAGTATTTTCTTACAAGCTGTTAATTACAACACACAAGCTCTTAATCATTCCAAGCATTTTGGCTTAAATCCAGTAATAGATATAAGCAGCCAAGTCAAAACCATCTTTTCGCTTCTTCCACAACTGTCTCTCTTATTTACAATCTCATACACACAGGTTTCAGGACTGGATACTTTCATGATGTGAAATAACAGCACTGTAATAATTAAGATGGCTCAAATAAACCTTAATTAGGATTTAGCAAGCATTCTTGTTAGCCTGATGTCCAGTGGTCAGGTCTGCCTGCATCAGCATGTGCACTGTTACATGCTTGTTTTGAATGTTTTCTGCAGCAAATTAATGTGCAGATCGGACACCATGACAGTGTAGGTGTTCAGGCAGCATAGGGTATGTAAATTAGAAGCAGTTGCAGAAAATCTGGTGTCTTATCTTAAATTAAACTATAGTATTTAATGCATATTTCTTTAGCATGTATGCATTTTATGTGCATGTACATTATATGTGCATAACTGTATCTTGAGTAATACTTTTAATAAGAGACTGGTGTTTAATAAACATGTAGACTTTTTTGCCCTGACTTACACCTTGTACAAACCCATTTAAATCATTAGGTTGCATAGGGTATAAACGGGACAGAATTTCATCCATAATATAATGATTATCACAGAATCATAGAAATATAGGACTGGAAGGGACCTTGAGCGGTCATCTCATCCAGCCCTCTGTGCTGAGGCAGAATCAAGTAAATTAGACAATCACTGACACATATTGGTCTAACCTGTTCTTAAAAAACCTCCAATGATGGGGATTCCACAACCTCCCTTGAAGCCTAGTCCAGTGTTTAACTATCCTTATAGTTAGAAAAAAATCTCTAATATCTAACCTAAATCTCCCTTGCTGCAGATTAAGCCTATTACTTCTTGTCCTACCTTAAGTGGACATGCTGAACAATTGATCATCATCCACTTTATAACAGCCCTTAATGTATTTCAAGACTGTTATCAGGTCTCCCTTCAGTCTTCTTTACTTAAGGCTAAACTTGACCAGTTTTTTAACTTGTCTTCGTAGATCAAGTTTTCTAAACCTTTTATCATTTTGTTGCTCTCCTCTGGACTCTCTCCAATTTGTCCACATTTTTCTTAAAGTATGGTGCCCAGAACTGGACACAATACTCCAACTGAGGCCTCAACAGAGTGGGACAATTACCTTCTGTATCTTACAAATGACACTTCTATTAATCATATTAGCCTTTTTTGCAACTGCATCACATTGTTGACTCAGATTCAATTTGTGATCCACTATATGCCACATTATGTGCCAGATTCTGCCTCTGTCACATGAATAGTACTTTGCTTGCAGGGGAAGATACCCATTTGACCTGTGGGAGGCGGGACAGAAACTAGCCCTACCCTAATTACATATATAACATTGGTTGAGCACCTTCAGAGCATTCATGGGCAGATGTTTCAAGTGGTTCTCTTTTGGAATGTGCATAACTTTATAAGGAAAAAGGTGGATAAACAGAGAGTGAAATTCTGTCCCCAATAAAGTTTCCAGTTGTACATTTTCTAGTGTTTTGTCCGGTCTAATTTCAATTGAGTTGGCAGAATATTGAAAAAAATTATTTGTGAACATCTTCACTAATTCTGATTCTTACACTTTTTCTGTTTTCTTGTCTGTGAACATCCATGGGGACAGATTTTTGTCAACAGGAATGTTTGGGGAGTCTGTCTTTCACACAAAGTGCATGTGAACAAAAATATTTGTGTAAAAATACAGATTCACTATTCATGCTGGAAGTACTTGTCTGATTTCTGAGGTTTCATTCATCCCATCAGGGAGCAGATACAGAACCCACATGATTTAATTGACTAATTACAGCCCTGGAAAACTATATAGTGAATAATCAATGCAAATAAACTGTGAACAACCCATAGCCTGAAATACCCCTTCAAGGTGCTGATCAAACAATTGCAAATAATGGGTACATTTTATAAAAATCCACATATTTGCAAATAATTAATGCACAGGAAAAAAATCTAGACAGATTATCTGATAAATAGATAAACTAACCCTCATTTTAAATGTCCAAATCAATGGGGCTTCCACAATTTCCCCTGAGACACTTTTCCACAACCTAATACCACGTATCTAACAGCGAGGAAGAATTTCCTTGTAGTCAGCTTAAATTTTATTTTTCTTAATGTCATTCTTTTCCTCCTAATTATTCCCTGTGTGCTACCTTAAATACTACTTTTCATCCTTAGTGTTTACACTCTCCCAATATTTGTAGACTATTTCTGTCTACAAATTCATCTGTAAACTAAAATATGCATATTTAGCCCTTTTAATCATTCCTCATGTCAATTTTTCTAATATTTAAAAATTATCTTCTCTGAACTCCCTCCAATTTGGTAATATTTTTGTGGTAATCTGGTGACCAGAAATGAATGCAATATTCCAGGTGTGGGAATACCCAAGACAAATAAGGAGGGTCTCTTATCTCCCTGCTCTGTTATATGATGCCTTTGTGAATGCAAATCAAAGCTTCACTGGCCTTTTTTCTGCCACATCATGTTGAAAACATTACTAATGTTTTGTCCACCATTGCCCCTTGGATCTCTTTCACCATTATTGTTTTTACAGTTTATTCCTCCCACTGAGTGTCTATATTGCAGAACAATTTTCTCAAGTGTATTACCTTGCATTTCTTCAACTCAAGTGTTCTTTCATCTCTGCCCATGTTTTTTAGCTCTCTGACTTCACTAGTTACAGACCTTCTCACTTCAATATCATCTCCGAATTTCATTTAAAAACTGTTTGCTTCCTCTGCATGATAATCAATAGAGAAGTTAAATAAATCTCAAACAAACAGAGACACCTATGGGTCCCACTATGCATCTCTGCCCCAAATATACTATAACACATTGTTACTTATAACTCTTTGTTGTTGTCCTCCAGCCGGTTTTTTATCCTTATGCTTGTGCTCCTATCCAAACCAATTTGAGTTAATTTTTCAAGATTCAAGAGAGCAACAGCAAATGCTTTATTTAAAATCCCAATAAAGTACACTGATTATTGGGCAACAGGCAGAATGAAGAAGGTAAAGGGAAGTGCAAGATTTTTTCTGAAGATCTCCACTACAAAGTAGAACACCTGTCAAAATAGAATGGTCTGCTGCTGTTTCATTCCATCCTATCACACCATCTCCCAGCTTTCTAAATGCCTAGCCAAAATCAGCAACTGGATGAAAAAGCCACTGCCCAAAACTGGGCCCAAGGATAACGGAGATGATGCTGGTAAGAAGAGCTAAGAACTTCATTGAACTTAGTCTTCCAAAGAGGAATAGGCACAGAGGGTAAATTTTCAAAACATCTAAGTGACTTAGGAGCTAATACTCCATTTTCAAAAGTGAGTCAAACACTTAGGAACCTCAGTGTCATAGATTCATAGATACTAAGGTCAGAAGGGACCATTCTGTTCATCTAGTCCGACCTCCTGCACAGCGCAGGCCACAGAATCTCACCCACCCACTCCTATGAAAAACCTCACCTATGTCTGAGCTATTGAAGTCCTTAAATCATGGTTTAAAGACTTCAAGGAGCAGAGAGTGTCATTGGAAGTCAATGGGACTTTGGCTCCTAAGTACCTAAAATACTTTTGAAAATGGAATGTTGGCTCCTAAGCCATTCAGGCACTTTTGAAAATTTTACCCATAGCTTTTTTGGAACCAAATGAGGCAGTTTCAAGTAGAGTGGAATGGAACAGGGCTAGGATAGATCTGTGTGTGGACTGGCTGAGAACCAAAGAAAGTTGTTCCTGAGGAGCCCTTGCAGCAATTTATGAGTTTATGATCTTAAATTATGCTGGTTTTTTTCTATTTAATATCTATCATTGTTCAAAACTATATGCCAAACATATTGTAAAAAAAGTAGACTAGAATAACTTATTAACAAGTTTGTTAACCTTACTCATAGACTTATAGACTTTTAGGCCCCAAGGGACCATTATGATCATCTGATTTGCTGCACATCATCGGCCACAGAACCTCACTCATCCACTCCTGTAATTGATATTTGCTACTAGCAGTCACAGATCAGCTACATGCTATTGTAGGCAGTCTCATCATACCATCCCCTCCATAAACTTATCAAGCTCAGTCTTAAAACAACTTAGGTTTTTTGCTCCCAGTATTCTCCTTGAATGGCTGCTCCAGAACTTCATTCTTCTGATGGTTAGAAACCTTCATCTATTTTCAAGCCTAGGCTTATTGATGGCCAGTTTATATTCATTTGTTCTTGTGTGAACATTGGTGTTTAACTTAAATAACAACTCCCCGTCCCTGTTTTTTGAGGATTCCTTCTCACTGCTGAATATATTTAGCCTACATTCTGTGATATAGCCATATCCTAGAACCAATACTGTAGTCCAGGTAACCATTGATACTAGCAGTTGGGATTTTTCCAACAATATCAGATGTTTAATTGCTGAGAACTGTTGTTGAGAGCTGTACCAAAATATCTCAAGCACCATAGGGTTAAATACAATCTCGATTTGGTTTGAAGGGAGAGTATACAGTATTTATTGTTGGTATTTCAATGACTGGAAGGATATGCTGGCTTGTATGAAATATATGGCTTTTTATTCTAGATACTAGAGTACAAAAGGTTAAGGCTGTTCAGCAGCAGACACAGAAAACAATTCAATAATACACTCACACTCACACATACACACAGCTGGGCAGGCTAATAAACCCATATGGAACTCCTAGAAAAGCTATTTTAAGTTTTGTAGGAAGTTAATCCTGTTCCAACAATTTGACTAAGAACTGTAAAAATATCTTTGCTGAGGAAGGGTATCAACATTTTAATCTACCTTGCATTGATAAAGAGAGGAGGTTGGTTCATTTTCATGGAATAAAATGAAGGCAAAACAAAACACTCTTTGTCTGAAGAAATATTGCACCTGCAGTAAGTTCATTGCTGACATCCTTAGGTGAAATTTGATTTTTCCTCCTTCCTCCTCCCGTCATCATTTTCAGTGCTGACTTGGAATGTGAGGCACGCAAGCCATCCTTCTTGTCACTGACAAATTTCTTTCTTCAACTGTGAAAAAAGCCTTCCTCACCTAAGTTACCATCAGCAAGTCCTCTCAGCAATGCACCTGCACCTTGTAACATTATACTAAACTTTGCAGGGCTTCATACTTGTGTGACAGACTGGAGAGATCAATTTCCTGCCCATCTCAAGCTCAGAACTAAAGTCCTGTTCTGACAAGGAAGGCCTTTTTAAAATAGACCTGGTTTTCAAGGCTGTGAATCAGATTGAGAGGTAAATAAATCCTATCCATTTGATATAGGAATCCTGATTTCACTGAAGGAGAAAACTGCATTAAAGCTGTAGCTATTACTCTAAAGTTGTAGTTAAGAAGGAGATGCAACTGTAATCCATCTTTTATTAAGTGGCCCATAATTTTCTCAAACATATTCCTTTAGGGATGAAATTCTCCATATTTACATATATGTAGATATACATATATACATGTTGCTATTGGGACCCAGATCATCCCTCCAGGAGGAAAGTCTATGGAAGGAGCTGCTGGTGTAGGAAATCCTTGCAGAGGATCATCTTGTAGAGATTCTTTGAAGTCTGGACTGAAAACTTGACTAAGAAGCTTTACAAATAAATGAAGGCAGGCTGGGCTATTGTAAAGCTTAAGGGAGAGTCTCTGTAGAAGCCTCGTGGACACAAAGAAATAAGTAGGTTCTACGCCCTTACAGTAAGGGATTGTACAGTATGTTCAGACCTCTGATTTGCCTTGCAAAACTCATTGAGAACTATGTAACAAACTAAGTTTGCAAAAAATTACTTTAGTAGGCATGACTTGTTAAAGTGGTGATTCCCCAAAACGGACACGCTCAAATGATGGGGTTGTTCAGACTTTGGGAATCAAATCAGGATTAGTTCCTTTTGTTTTGAATTCAAGCCAGGTATAAACTTCAGGGGGCTGGGGAGCTCTGTCTTTTCATATGCATTGGTCCTGCCACCAGGGATAGAGTTAACAGGCAGCAGGTATAGGAAGCATTCTTGAAGAGTGATGCTGATGAGAAAAGAAGGGTTCTTACGGGAGGACATGCAGGGCAAAGATGAGAGAACCCAGTGGGGAAATAATGGGAGGAAGAAGAAAGGGGGGAGGGCAAGAAGAAATTAGATTGAAGGGAAATAGATGCTGTAAAAGGTGGAAAGGCAGAAAAGATACACATGGCTATAGAAAGAAAAATTTTCACCAGGGCAACCAATGACAGAAAGTCTGGGCATCCTTTATTAATAGATTCATATATTATGAAGCCAGAAGAAACCATTGTGATCATTTAATTTGATCTCCCATATAACACAGGCCAGAGGACTTGCCTGAATTAATTCCTGTTTGAACTAGAGCAGAGCTTTTAGAAAAACATGCAATCTTGATTTAAAAATTGCCAGTGATAGAGAATACACCACAGCCCTTGTTCAGTTGTTCCAATGATTAATTACCCTATTACAAATTTGTGCCTTATTTCTAGTCTGGATTTATCCCTCTTCTACTTCTAGCCACTGGATCATCTTATTCCATTGTCTGCTAGATTGAAGAGCCCTCTATTAACACATTTCTTTTCCCAATGTAGGTATTTACAGGTTCTGATGAAATCTTCTCTTTATAAAATTAAACGGGTTGAGCTTCTTGAATCTTTCACCATAAGGTATGTTTTCCCGTCATTTAATCATCCTCATGGATCTTCCTGAATCTTCTCCAATTTATCAACATCCTTCTTGAATCATGGACACCAGAACTGGACACAGTTTTGCAGTAGAAAGTCGCATCATTACCAAATAAAGAGGTAATATAACCTCCCTACTCCTACTCAACATTCCACTGTGTATACAACTAAGGATAACATTACTCCTTTTAGTCACAGCATCACAATAGAAGATCATGTTTAGCTGATTATCCACCATGACCCCAAAAGTCCTTTTCAGGGTCTCTGCTTCCCATGATGCAGTCCCCCATCCTGTAAGTATGGCCTAAATTCTTTGTTCCTAGATGAATTACTTTACATTTGGTCAGATTAAAGGGCATATTGTTTGCTTAGGTCCATCTTATCAAGTGATCCGGACCATTTTGTATTAGTGACCTGTTCTCTTAATTATTCACCAGTTCCCCAATCTCTGTCATCTGCAAACTTTATCAGTGTTGATTTTATGGTTTCTTCTAGATTACTGGTAAATAACATTAGGTTAAGAACCCTACTAGAAACATACCTGCTATTTTCAGCTCTGTCAGTTAACCAGTTTCTAATCCATTCAATGTGTGCCATGTTGATTTTATATTGTTCTTAATCAAAAGGTTGTGTGATACCAAGTAAAATGCCTTACAGAAGTCTATTTCATCAACACTATTATCTTTATCAATCAAACTTGTAATCTCAACAAAAAAGATAGCAAGTTAAACAAGATGTTTTTCATAAATCTGTGATGATTGACTTTAATTATATTATCATTCCTTAATTTCTTATTAAGCAGGTCCTGTATCAGCCATTCCATTATTTTAACCAGACTGATATCAGACTGACAGACTATAATTATACAGGTGGTCCTATTTACCCTTTATAAATAGTGGTACAACATTAGCTTTCTTCCAATCCTCTGGAACTTCCCCTGTGCTTTTAGACTTATTGAAAATCATCATTAATGTTTCAGAGAACTCCTCAGCCTGCTCTTTTAAAAATCTTGGGTAAAAGTTATCAGGACCTGCTGATTTTTAAATGTCTAGCTTTAATAGCTTCTGTTTAAAATATTCCTTAGTTACTATTGGAATGGAAAGTATTTCATTATCATCAGATGAAACATCATTAGGTATTTCTCCAAATATAGAACAGAAATATTTATTGAACTCTTCTGGCTTTTCTACATTATTACTGACAATTCTACTATTTCCATTTAGTAATGGATCAATATCATTGGTAGGATTTATTTTGTTCCTAATGTACTTTAAAAATCCTTCTTATTGTCCCTATCTCTGTTTGCCTGATTTCTTCTTGTGTCCTTTTGCTTCTCTTCTTTGCTTCTCTTCTCTCTCAATTTTCTACAATCCCTTCCTTCTGATTTATATTTATTGCTATCAGTTTTCCTCTTTTTCCATTTGTTATACATGTTTTTTTAAAAATGTTTTAAAGTTCCCTTCACTTCCCCCCTTTTAACTATTGTAGCCTTTTTTCTCAATTGTGGGATAGTGGCTTTTTGAGATCTAGTAAAACAATTTCCAATTATCATTCACACTTTTCTGTTTAAATTCTTTCTCCCAATTGATCAGGCTCATAATTGCTATCAGCTTTGTGAAGTGGGCACTTATAAAGCACCAAATGTATATATTACTGATTTGCACAAAACAAATGTAATGTACCTACGCTACCATTAATGTTCATTTTTGCTTCCTGTATCAATTTTCTACAAGTTCTAGGTCTGTGATCAATTCCTTTTTATATGTCAGGACAAGGGCTAATATAGAATTCCCCTGTGTTGAATGGAACACTTTTTTAGTTAGGAAATTCCCATCTATAATTTTTAGAAGTTCTGATGACATTTTAGTATTGGCAGCATGACACCTCCAGCATATATTATTCTGATTGAAGCCTCACATGACACTGTAGCTTATTCCCTTCACATTATAGATAGCTGCTTAAGGAGTCAGTCATCCTGTTCTCAAGGTACCTGCAATCTCCCCTCCATTGGGGGGGGGCAGGATCCTGTGATCAGTTTCCAGAAAACAAAAGACAGCAGTACAAGCCTGGCAAGGAATGTGGCCAGGGTCGTTGGGGCCAGGGTGAGGCAGATGGCATGTGCTAATTCATTTTTGTCATGAACCTCTACTGCTGGAGCTCCAACAGAGCTATGGTTGGAAATTACATCTGCCTTCCCTTGGGTGAATGGGAGTTTTGCATGAATAAACTTAGCAGGATTTGGCCCACAATAATCAACCTTTCATTTTTGGGGCTAAATCTGGTCCTGCATTTCTAACAGAGGCAAAACTCCTATTAAAATCAAAGAGGAAATTTACCTGAGTAACAGCCTGATCCTGAGAGATACTCGTCACCTGCCAGGATTGAGTCCCAAGGTGGCAGAGTAATGGACAGAAATTGGTACCATCTGATGGTTCTTCAGTGGCCTGTGTGAAATCAGTTGATAGTCTCAGTTCAGTCTCTAGTAGTGGACACACGTCCACATCACAAAGGGAGTCTTGTCAGCAGCTTCAGATGGAAGACTTTATGGGCATGGAGACTATGGCCTGTCTCCATGAGGAAGGTTTTGCCAGTATAGCTGTATAGCGGTGAACTCGCATAGTAGAGACGCAGTTTATAAAAACAAGAGTCCTTTTGCTGGAATAGTTTAATCCAGTTACCTGAATGAAATAAGTTATATGAGCCAAAAAACCTTTTGGTTGGTACAACTGTTTCTACACTAGGGCTTTTGGGACCACAGCTATGTCAGTTAGAGGTATGATTTTTTAATACCCCAACTGACATAGCTATGCTGGCAAAACTTTTAAGTGTAGACCAGGCCTGACCTATCTTCTTGGCTCTAGAGTTGGGTCTCCACAGTGCAAACAGGGAGTGGATGTTGTGTAGTGTGGGAAGCTGGCTGCTTTTGCAGTATGTCTTCTATGAATAAAGCAAGGAATCTAGTCTACCAAGTTGTGAGTACATCACATTCTCATAATGCTAAATTCATAAAAACAAAATCAATAAGAAATAATTATTCTATATGTAGCTGGGAAACCAGTGCCTAAAGTACTGATATGTCTCAGGCCTCACCTCTTGACAGCTATTCATTAATCTCTAGGGAATGCCCACTCCCTTAAACATATGTCCTAATAAACAACCACCATTTCTTTTCTTCTGCAGCAGCAAAACTATAACAAACAGAGGGCAGAATGTATATACATTTAATATAAAAGATTTCCCTGTAAAATACTGTGTGATCTATTGTATCAAATACAATCTGTTAAATGTTATGATTACTGTTTTGTCACCAGAAGCCCTGGACATTTTACTATACGTAATTTCCTTCTACTATATCTGGTTTGGTCACTCTGTTGGCAGACCAGGTGCCAGTTTATGACAAAAGCCCAGGGCCTCAATGAACACTGACAAATGCATAGCTGGAAACCAGTCTGGCTCATCTGTGGTATAGTTAAAATAGATATTAGTGTTCATAAGAACATAAGAATGGCCATACTGGGTCAGACCAAAGGTCCACCTACTTAGTATCCGGTCTTCTGACAGCGGTCAATGCCAGGTGCTTCAGAGGGAATGAACAGAACAAATAATCATCAAGTCGCCCATTCCCAGCTGGTAAACAGAGGCTAGGGACACCATCCCTGCCCATGCTGGCTAATAGCCATTGATGGACCTATCCTCCGTGAATTTATCTTGTTCTTTTTTGAATCCTGTTATAGTCTTGGCCATCACAAAGTCTTCTTCCAACGAGTTCCACAGGTTTACTGTGCGTTTATAAGAATACAAAAAGAAAAGGAGTACTTGTGGCACCTTAGAGGCTAACAAATTTATTAGAGCATAAGCTTTCGTGAGCTACAGCTCACTTCATCGGTTGCATCCGATGAAGTGGGCTGTAGCTCACGAAAGCTTATGCTCTAATAAATTTGTTAGCCTCTAAGGTGCCACAAGTACTCCTTTTCTTTTTGCAAATACAGACTAACACGGCTGCTACTCTGAAACCTATAAGAATACAGTTAGTGTTTAGACTTTATGGAATGCTTGTAGAATGCTGTATGTATTAATCCTACTTATAATATCTGTATCCCATGGTATAAAGTTATATTGAGTGTTTGCTCTGTAAGCTCTGTCACTGTGTAACTCATCAGACAGGAAAAGAAGCATTAATTAAAGTGAAGTGCTCGTCCTGCACACAAGATGACCCGTTGAAGACAAATGAGGCATTGTGTAGCATCAAAGGACAGGGATCTTGTTGATTGCATTCCTCACTTCCCTCCAGGAAGAGGAAGCCTGCGTAGGAACTCCGCCCACCATCTTGCAATCTGGGGTGAGAGAGTGGGGATAAAAATCCTTGACTGGATCTTTTATGCTCTCTGGACTCTGATGGGCAAAGATTCCAAAACATTAGCAAGAGATCCACATGCTGCTTGGCATAAATCAGTCTTAAAGGAGCTGCTTATTACAGAAGCTTATATTACCTTTTTAAATCTAAGACTCTAACTCAATTGTGTGTGTATGTTTCCTGGTTGAACCTTGTAAATACCTCTCATTTCTTTTTCCAAGTGAATAAATCCTTAGTTGGTTTATTACAGGATTGACTACAAGTGTTGTCTTTGGTTTGAGATCTGTGTACAATTGACCTGGGGTAAGTAACTTGAATATTGTTGTGGGTTTAGCTAACTGCTAATAGAATGCTCCCGTAACTAGTAGTAGAACTCTGTTTTCAGCACACAGCCACACAGTAATTATTCCTTTAATCCTAGGAAATTAATAAAGCTTGATGGTCTACATCCGTTGGACAGAATCTTATAGTCCAATTGACGACATTGTTGACACTTAGAAGACCTCTATTAATGGCAGGGTCACCGAACTTGCATCATTTGCTGGTGCAGTATGGCTCCGAGTCTTTGATCCTGGTAGGCATAAACATGTTGCAATTTCCTCATTCACAGTTTTTAATATCTAAGATTAAACATATATTTCTTCTTACTCCCCCTCTCCTCATCATTTCTTCTTCTCTTCTCTCTCTCCCTCAACTTTAAAAATAAGCTGAAGGATTTGTGTAAATACATTTAAGAAAAACTGATTATGAGGTGTAAAATCAGCAATGATACAATCCTGCAAGATGCTTAGGACCATCAACTTTTGCTGACTCCACTGGGAGTTGAGGATGTTTAGCACCTTGCAGGATCAAGCCCTAGCAGAAAAAATGTTCAAAATGACAAATATATTATTGTTTGCCCATAAATGAACACATGGGTCTGTGTTTTTTCTTATAAAACTTGCTAGATCAAGCATATAAAGCAATAGGAAGTACAGGACTGGCAAAAAGTAAAAGGAAAATATTTTAAAACATTTTGTTTTACCTTTTTAGTAATCAATTATTATTTATTATTGTTTTATTATTATTTAACTCTTTACAACCTTAACTTTGACATTTCTTGATTCTGTGTGTACTTAACCTTTATGTTTTCTTAGGGCCACTTTTTACATGGAATTTCCTAGATTATTTTAAAAAGAAAAATTGGAGGAAGGGGAGAGGGCGAAGAGTCCAGTCTGGCTGCTAAACACCCTGTGTGTAAAATTCCATAATCGGAAACTAATTGCCTATACACCACTGGGATCCTGCCATCCTTCACAGAGGCCATCAGAACCCAATTTCCCTTGACTCAGAACTTCTGGGTCCTGAGGAAAATGTACCCTTTCATTTTTAGTGATGCTACTCCACTACTACAAATATCTAATAAATAATAATAATAATGGTTTTACCCTCTACTTCTAGAGAGAGAAAAATATTTCACACATATTGCTTGGACCACTAATCTGTATCCTCCAGCAGCAGTTGAAAGCCCAATTAATAATATGGGTATCTTCCATCTCTTTTTGTTTCTAAATTCCCTGTTATTCTCTCATTACAAAATCTATTTATGCCAAATATTCTCAGCCTTTTTGCTTCTGTTCTGTTTGTATACTGTGGAAGGCAGCAGACATATAACATGTTGTTTCTCCCCTATATGGTTCTCGGTGCTCCTCCATGGGCACCTAATAATAGTAAATACTAATATCGACTAGCCATACTTACTGTGGATACTGCTACTCACTGTACATACATCCCTGATTAAACGGCACACTCTTCTTCCCCTCCTCGAAAAGCGGAAGTCCAGGTAACATAAATCTGGCATAGCTGAGTAAACATCACTTGCTTCTGCCCCTGGCATAGTGGGTGTTCCAAGGAGGTGTTAGGGATAGGGGCTGCTCTGATGTGGATTGAGACTGAACCACAGGGGAGGCAGAGGGAGAAAAAAGCCTCTTCCCTAGGCGCACTGAGCAGAACTCAGGCACACCTGAGCCTCTGACTTGAAGTACTTTTTTTCTCAAAAAGAAAAGGAGTACTTGTGGCACCTTAGAGACTAACAAATTAAAGGTGCCACAAGTACTCCTTTTCTTTTTGCGAATACAGACTAACACGGCTGCTACTCTGAAACCTACTTTTTTCTGACATGCAGTGTTGTCTAGTGGATAAGTTTGAGCTCTGTCATAACAGGAACCTGGGTTTTGTTACTAGAGCTGCCACTATTTCTCATGGTACTTTGAGCCTTAGCACATTCTGTGTGCCTTCATTACCCCATCTGTAAAATTGGAGTAATTATATTTGCCTCCTTCCTAGAATGCTGTGAGCTTTGTCAAGTATGGATTGTAAAGGATGGAGCTTCAGGAAGACTAATCAGTACAAGAGTTAGAAATACAACTCAGGACCTCTTGGTTCCCAGCCCTGTACACATCCCTCTAGAATAAGCAAACATTCTGATATGACTTGTTGCAGGAAGATCTTTTTTCCAGGCCCTTCATTTTCCTGAAACATTTGGAAATGGCTCCTTTAACCTGAAGAGAATAACACAGCGGTATTGCAAGTTAACCAAGCCATGTGTGTGTGGGTATGCAGTGTAATCTTAGTTGTGCATTTCACAAGCATAGCAAAAACACTCATGCAAAATGCACTGAGCATGTCTAAAGCGTGGCTTTCACAGGCTCACCCCTTGATTAAATCAAAACCAATTATCCTCTAGAATGTTTTGTGCCAAATTTCAACTTTCTACCCTCGGCCATTTTTAATGTACAGCTGTTCAAGCTAACTGCAATTTTTTAAATATAATAGGGAGTGTATTTTTTTTCATTCTCCTCATATTCCCAGGTAGTTTAACCAGTTTTGTTCAGCATTTCTGACATTTAGGTAGAGCCCAACCTCGAAACATTTTAACTAAAAGGGGGGGGGGGAAAGTTTCAGACAGATGCTGTACTGCAAAAGAGCAGCTTAGAAGGGAAATTGTTTCACAAACTTCTCTTAGTGGGTCTTGACCAAAACCCCTAAATTTTCTGAAAATACCCATAAAATGGATTCTTTAGGATTGTTTTCCTTGCAAATTACTTTGATACTGCTATAGTATCATACTTTCTTTTTGTTCCCTGAGGATTCATCATTTTCTATGAGTTTCTTTTCTGTGAGCCAGTATTGGAAAGTATAATGCAGTTTTACTATGATGATGTCTAGTAAGATATCAGGGAATCCTCAAGGATTGCTATTTTTTATTTTATTATATATATATATATTTGTGATTTACACTGGAGCTGGGGCTTTAGATTTGCTTTGACTGGGAATAGGAAGTTTCAGTTCACTCTTGGGAAGTAAAAGAGCATTATAACCAGTGAAGCACCAGAGACTGGCTACAGCTAGAGACAGGACACTCAATGGGGTGGACCATTCTCTGAGGTGCTCTGAGGTGGTACAAAGAAGCCTCACATAAGAATGGAGACACTAGGTCAGACTGAAGGTCCATCTAGCCCAGTATCCTGTCTTCCGACAGTGGCCAATGCCAGGTGCTTCTGATGGAATGAACAGAACAGGTAATCATCAAGTAATCCATCTGCTGTCACCTATTCCCAGTTTCTGGCAAATAGGCATAGTTTGACTTCTATATTTGGGGCGAGGGAGGGCAAGGGGCTTAATATTATTAAAAATAGGTACAGGTCTAACTTCTGGATTTACCGATTGTTAGTAGTTACTTACATTACAGTGTACTTGAAATCACAAACACTGTTTATGTTCATTATTTTATAAACCTTAATTTTGTTTTAATTTAAGTATTTCCCATGTTTACCAGCTACCACATAAAAATCAACATTAGCATAAAAACAAATTCTTGAATAAACAGAACTGAGAACTTTCATGCAACTATGAATTATGTCTCCCTGGTTTTAGAGACACATAAACATGCAATGCACACATCAAACAAATCCATTGCTAAAGCCTGTCCCCTTTGCCCATCGGCCTAAACACATTCCACTCACATTTAACCTTCCCTGTTTACTTTGTTACTCACCTGGGCTTGACAAAGTCAATGCTATACACCGCACACATGCTTGGGAAGCAGCTCAGATCTTATGTTCACTTGCTAGAATGTTACCAGTGCTGATTAGAATCTGGCCCCTATGTCTAGATCATTGTGTTTCTGGGACAAGTATTTTATTTATAGGCTAGTAAAATTGAAATGGCCCCAAGCTGGAGCCCTGCTTTGAGGGTCAGGAGCTGCTCTCCTGCCCTCCCCTTACACAGCCCATGTGGGGAAACTGACCTGGATGCACAGAGCACTTGGTGTCACTACTTACCTGCTCCCCCACCTCCGAATGTTCCTTGGCAGGGAGGAAGCAGGACCAAATACAAGGGAGAAATCTGGGTATCCACCATGTTTCGCCTCTGTGATGTATCCAGTTTGGGGGGCAATACCCTCCGAATCGCTGCACTTGCCTGGCTAGTAGTATATCTCCCTCACATGCTCAGGGTTAAACTGATTGCCAGATCTGAGGTCAGGAAGGAATTTCCCCCCAGGCCAAAGACCTTGGGGGGTTTTCACCTATGTCTGCAGCATGGAGTGTGGATCACCTGTAAGATCATCTGGGCACATCCCACCTAATCAATTCCCTCCCATTGCAGGCACCTCAATCTCTCCCATTCTCTGTCAGTGGTACAACAGTTTAGCCTTGTGAGGACTGAGGGGCTTTGGTCTAACTAAATCGGGGTGGGCTGCGGGGCATGGGAAACAACAGGGGAGGGGCTGGGGGTGAGCCTCCCCAGCCAGGAGCTCAAGGGCCAGGCAGGATGGTCCCGTGGGCCGTAGTTTATCCACCTCTGAACTAAATCATTGGGCTCAACATAGAGCAGTGGTTTTCAACCTATTTATCATTGTGGGCTGCATATGTGGCCCACAAAGTGTTAGCTGGGCCTCAGGTTGAGAACCACTGTGCCCCTCACCTCAGCCCCCCCAACCCCTATGTTCAGCATCCTCTGCCCACAGACCCCTCCTCAGAACAGGTCAGGAGCAGACAGCTGGGCCTGGGATGTGGGGTGGGGACCCCGACCCCCCCCATGGTGGGGGAGGGATGCCAGGACTCTGAACCCCAGACCCCACTGCGGGGGGCCAGGTGGAAGCCGACTGCCTGGACCCCGAGCCCTGCCATGCAGGGCCGGCAGCCCAAAGCCTGCCTCCCTGGGCAGGGCAGCCCAGAGCCCCCAGAGTAGCAGGGTAGCCCAGCTGGGAGCTGGCAGCCCAGAGTCTGCCATGCAGCAGGGCAGCCAGGAGCCCACGGCCTTTAGCACACAGCTGAGCTGGGCCAGAGCTGTGTGCTAATTGGGCTGCATGCGGCCCACAGGTTGAGAACAGCTGACATAGAGGGATTTAGGTGAAATGTAATGGGCTGTGATACACAGGAGGTCAGACTAGATGCTCTAATGGACCTTAAACTCTATGAAATGCCAAGTCATCAAAGGAGCAACCACCATATATGGTGAGATGGTGGTTCCCTTATGTAGCCCTTTTTTCAGCAGTTTGTAGAAGAAAAAAATATTTTGCCAAATCTGACCACAGATGGTGCTATCCTGGGAATCATTTTGTTTGGTGGTTTCATTGGTAAATGTGAAAACAAAATAAAAATGTGAAAGACTTATGTGCAGGCAAGTGTGATGAATGAAGAGGGCTAGAATGTCTGTGTGTTAGAGGGTATGTCTACCCTGCAATTAGACACCTGCAGCCGTCCTGTTCCAGCTGACTTGGGCTTGGGGGGGCTTGGGCAAAGGAGCTGTTTAATTGTGGTGTAGATCTTTGGGCTCAGGCTGCAGCCCATGCTCTGGGATCCTCCCACCTCACAGGGTCCTGTAGCCGGGCTCCAGCCTGAGCCCAAATGTCTACACTGCAATTAGAGGCCCTTAGCCCAAGTTAACTGGCACAAGCCAGCTGCGGGTTTGTAATTGAAGGGTAGACATACCCACAATGACTGAATGGAAGCCATACCTCAGCTAGGAGAGAAGTACTTTGAATGGAGGGAGGCCTTTGTGTAGGGAGAGCCAGGCAGGAGCCAGCAGAAGACAGGTAAAGGAAGAGGATCAGAATTCAGTGGGGAGGCAGTATGAAGTGCAGAGAGGGTTTGAAGCTCAGGAATCTATGCAGTGAGGATTTGGGGA
The DNA here is from genome assembly GCF_009764565.3 of Dermochelys coriacea. NCBI lineage: Eukaryota > Metazoa > Chordata > Testudines > Dermochelyidae > Dermochelys > Dermochelys coriacea. The sequence goes on from NC_050068.2 coordinate 83,013,546, forward strand.
AGGGGGTTAGGTTAGAAGTGTACAAGAAATGGAGGAAGGCCAAGTTCAGATATCTGAAGAGAGCCTTGAGAAGTATGTGAGGAGAATCACCACCCCAACTCTGCCTTCTGTGTTATAGGGACAATTATTTCCAAGTGTAACCCTACTAAATCATTTTAATAATATAAATAAATCAGCAAAGGCAGATAGAGAGGAAAAGCATGCTACTCATTTTTTTTTCAAGGTACCCTGTTTCAGCTTCTCTCCAAATATAGTGTAGATCTCGTGTAATCATTCGAGTGAGTCTTCATGATCATGTGTATTTGAATGTAATTATTGCAAATTCTAAACATTACACCAAAACGAAAGAAGGGAGGACATGGGTGGGGGGAGGGAAGAGAGCACATGAACACAGTTAAAACAGCAAGGATTAAAATATATGCAGAGATCCCATTGAAAACACAAGTAGCACATAGGCAAAGGAATAAAAATAGTGCTCAATAGGTTAATATAAAAGAAATAGCACACAGGTAGGTAGATGTCAGCTCACAGAGCTCTGAAATAGCACATGACAGGCTATGCTAACCCATTAATGTTTTAGAGCTTAGTTTCATAAATCCTCAGGATTCATAGATACTCAGCCTCAAGTCAGTACTGCACTGTATGCTGTCCTGGCTCTGAGGCCTGGAACACAATATTATCACCTGTGGCATTAGATTGCCAATTTCATCTAACTGAGAATGTGCAATGTGATTGATGCCAAACCACAATCAAATCACAGATTCTTCCCAAGCTACCACCATCTTGGAATCATCATGATTTGTTGGAGATAAGAAAGACAAGTGAAATACATGCTGTAGGGATAAAGTACATTATTATTCATATATAGAATCCTACTTGGCATCCTGTCTTCATTTGTGGCATGTCTGCTTTGGTTTCAACTTGTTCCTCCTGTTGGTGTGGTTTTACCTTTCCAATTAAAATTTCATTGGCAAGAATTAAGATTTTGAGAAAACAATCTGTAGATTTCCCATGCAACACAACATGTTAAAATACCAGAAAATCCTTTCTGTTCTAACGTGCTCGCTGCCGAGCAGTGCAGCTACTCAGAAGGTCTCTAAAATCTGCTGGAGATTAGGCCTAAAAATAAATCGGAGTAAATGGAATGTTTTTATGTGCTCAGATATTAGGACCAGCTTGAGCTGCAGACCATCTTGGCAGCCATTGTTGGACCTCCCTGGTGTCTAAGGAATTGCAAGCTCCATTCCAAATCCTTTCGGAAATTGCCAGTTTGATAGAATAACATTGCAGGAAACCACTCAAATTTAACATATTTGTTGTTTCTTGTTCTGCCAGTCAATTGCCAGAACAATGACAGGACACCAGATTAGGTCATAGTTCTGAAAAAAGCACAGACAATAGATTCACATACTGAAGATGCTTTTTGCTTTCATGGAAATGTAAAAGGTATCTCTCTCTTTTGAAAATGGGGTTAGGGAGGGATTGGATACTATTCCCTATTAAATTCCCCTGTGGCCTACATCATGATGTACATTGCGGACATTTTGTTCCAGGATATGAAGCATACTGAAACTTAACTGACAACATGCTATGCCTGCTGTCCAGCTGGTCTTATTTATTATTTGTATGGTGGTAGCAGCTAGAGGCCTCAAGCAGGGACTGAAGCAGCATTTTGCAAGGTGCTGTATACACACATAATAAAAAGATGGTTTCTGCCCCAAGAGATTATCATCTAAATCAGTGGTTCCCAAACTTGTTCCGCTGCTTGTGCAGGGAAAGCCCCTGGCAGGCCGGGCTGGTTTGTTTACCTGCTGCGTCCGCAGGTTTGGCTGATCACGGATCCCAATGGCTGCAGTTCGCTGCTCCAGGCCAATGGGGGCTGCTGGAAAAGGCGTAGGCCGAGGGACGTACTGGCTGCCACTTCCAGCAGCTCCCATTGGCCTGGAGCAGCGAACTGCGGCCACTGGGAGCCACGATCAGCCGAACCTGTGGACGTGGCAGGTAAACAAACCGGCCCGGCCCACCAGGGGCTTTCCCTGCACAAGCGGTGGAACAAGTTTGGGAACCACTGATCTAAGTAAAGGTACAGCTCTGCAGTTTTGGATTTAAAATGGATGGCTTTGGTTTACAATACTATTATTTATTATTTTATTATTTCATTTTGATTACAATTAATTTGGTTACTTTAACTATTTACAAAGAGGACATTTTATTAAATAATTGTTCAAACAGAGGCTCTCACCAGTGTAAGTTTAAAATCAGAATGAGATCACAATCAGAGTCTATACATGCTAACTTCCCATGTGTCAAGGAGATTTAGGATATTTCAGAGAGCTCCCAATGAAGAAAGGTTCCATACTAACCTCTACTCTACCATACCAGTTTCCTTTGTGGACTGACTAGTAAGGCTGAAATCCTGCCTTTACTTTCTGAAGAAATGCAAAGGCTGCAGGGAATGGAATGGGTTTTTTCAGAGCTATCCTGCTGGTGCAAAGCAGGATGGCTCAATACAAGCAATGGGGGAAACGTGTTAGGGCACTGTTTACTGCTCTTCCAGAGAATGAGCAGCATATGGACCCCATTTACACCATATATGCTGGTGGCCTGGTAAAGCCCTCAAACCAGCGACCATATTCCCTTGGAATTGGCAGCACTGGCAGCAGTAGTAACTCACCCCAAGCCTAACACTAGGTTGAGGATTAGGTAACCATCCTGCTCTCCGGCTGCATAGGTGTCTGTAGCGAAAAGGCTCTTTATGAGTTCTTCCCTTCCGAGCACACCGAAGCAGCAGAGGGTATGGGTTTATCCTAAAGGTCTTATCCTGCATTCTTTAGACAAGTGTTCCCCTGAACAACCACTGTCAGCTGAAAACTGCACTAACTACACTAGAGCTAGTCATAAATTCTCTGATGGAAAGTTTTTCCATCTGAAAATACTGATTCAACTAAATCAAAATGTCTCACAGGAATCTATTGATTTTGTCAATTTTTTTATTAAAAACTATCAAAACATTTAGTTTCGATAAGGTTAAAATATTTTGTTTTGATTAGCATTTTGACTATAAAATATATATTTATATCAGTCAAAATGAAGCACTTCAACCTTACGGAATAGTGTCATTTCAGTAGAGTCATTCTGAAATTTTGGAAACAAAGTTTTTTTCAGAAATTTCATTTTGTGGGACAAAAGGATTTTGAAATGTTGGCATTTCCCGCAGAACAGAAATTTCATGTTTTGACCAGCTCTACTCAGCCCCTTGCAACAAATGTTCACAGCATTCAACAGGATTGGAACATCTTGATTTCTTCCCACCTGTTTATGATATCTGCAGAACAGGGAGTATGCAGTTCTTTTTTTATTAATGTTTTTGGAAGGACTCCAGTCCTATACAGTCCTACATTCCTCAGCATCTTGATATACAAAAATGTTAGAACACAGGAAAATAAATTAGCCATTTAAAAAGTTGTTCCGCTTCATCTCCTAAACACATGGGATGATATCTGTTTTAGCTAAAATATTGCTGCATCTTTGTCATTGAACACATTTGAGACACATTAAAAATGAATGTAAGAAGAGGTCTATTTTTCTTCCATGTTAGATAAGAGGCCCTTGTTTCCTTTTCAAAAATTGAAATGGCAGCTGTTTTGGCAGCTGCATAACAGTGCAAACAAGATACCATTTTCAAGTTTCGACATATTTGTCATGTTACAGGCACTGGGAGACTGAATCAATAAAACCAAAAATCTCTGAGTGAGGATTGTCTGGTTTGCTTTTGGATCCCTTGCTCCCAACAAGATACATGTCGTAATCTCAGCTCAAAAATGGTAAGAGAATGAGGAGTTACACTGATGAAATTACAGCACAACTCTCAGCATAGAGAGTAGGATGATATTTAACAACATATAGGCAAAGTGTGTAAAGGATGTAACTATATTCAACTAGATTAATGCAGACTAAACACTTGCTTTTTATTGTTTTATTCTAATTAAAAAAGCAACAATATAAAATATCCATTAGCAGCCTTTAAAAAAATTTCTGCAAGGACTAAAATTTTAAATTTTGGTTTAATACACAGATTGTTCAAGTTCCTTTGTTAAAAACCTCAGTCATGGAATCCTTGGCTTACTGCATCTTCATGGAAAACTGACCCAAAGAGAAAAAATGAGCATACATAGATATGTTCCAAACATATACATTTTGGGAAGTGCAGCAGGTGCAGTGTGAATTGGTTAGGCCAATATAGCTGATGTTTTCCTATGGTGTTTTATTTGGATATATATATATATATATATATATATATATATATATATATATATATATATATATATGTCTGTGATGGAGAAGAGAGAAGTCTCTGGGCAAAATCCTGGCCCTGTAGAAGTCAATGGGAGTTTTCCTATTGGTTGGGGCCAGGATTTCACCCATAGAATTTTGAAGTAAGTTATGCAGGTAAATCTGAAATAAAGCATTGATCCAGGACCACAGTTAATCATGTATGTTAGTAAAAGCATGTGAGCAGTCCCATGGATTTCAGTTCACTTCACTGTGGCATTCACTCTGGTTTCAGTGGCCCCCTCATGTACTTAAAGTTACACATGTGCTTAAGGGCTAGCTGGATTGAGACTTAAGCGCTGTCTTTATACCATATCACATAATCAGGTATTCTGCACATACCACATATGTTCATATGTTGCAGAAAAAATATTTTAGGAATTTTAGATATATTTAAAATATTCTGGTGGGACTATTTTTTTTTTTTTGCATGCCTTCATCTTCAAAGATAGGTACTTTTCTATACAGGAGTCCAATTATGCAGGGCGGGAGCCATAACACCACTAAAAACAAACCTAAAATAGATTGTCCATACCTTAAAAAATGCCATGCTTCTACAATCCATTCATTTTTTCCCTTCCAGGGTTACGAACTTTGTGTTCCACTGGAAAGCTCTTTCCAATCGTGTAAAGCTCCCATTTCTAAACCTTCAAGGCTGCATATTAACAGGCTGAAAAGTCATGAATGTTTTGTATGTGTAAAACTAATCTCTAGTGTGTGGCTGAATATTACCCAACCTGGTTCTTGGGCAGAGCCTTCCACATTGGTGGAGGAATATAGTAAATGTTTCTCAATCAGCTGGATGAAAAAATATGGTAGCTGTTTGAAACTCCTTAGTAGTCTGACATGTTTAGAGTAAGCTCCAGGGGAGATGAATGAGCAAACAAAGATTAGGTGAGTTAGCCTAATCACCCAAACCTGCCTAATCACATTGATATCACTGCCACATTCATATGTAGCATAAATTCTGTCTGCGTGTGTGTGTGTACATTCACTCACAAATACACACATACATAACAAACTGTTGACACGCCTTTTTTCTTTTCAGTGTTGGGGCAGGGTGCGTGTGTGTGTGTTTTCTTGCCTCGGGCTCCAAAACATGTAAGGCCAGGCCTCATTGGCAATTTAGTTAATACTGAGTGATGGTTTCTTGAGTAAGGGCTGGACCACAGCATGTTTAATAGTCATTGGCAGCTTGCCCTTCCTTTGAGCAATAATAAAATTCCTTCATTAAAATTCAAACAAATAAAACTAATCAAGGGGCTCAGTACTTGAAGGGATGTGGATCGGAAGAAAGGAAAAAAATATAGGGAGCTTTTAGTGGATCTAAAAGAAATCAATATTGAGGTGTAATTTTAAAAAGCAGGCCTGAGAAACTGAGACAGGTGTCCACATCCTAGGGCCAACCATTGAAAACGTCCTAGTGCCAGTGCTGATCTAAGTCATGATGATGGATCCCCACATGGTTTCAAGATACATATATCCATCAGCATGATGCTGAAATGTAGCCAGAAACTTCACTATTTAAGGATTTAAATACCAGCTGGACCAACTTAAGGTCCACCTGCCATTTTTAGACAGAGATCACAAAGACAACAGGGTGGGCTTAATATGCCCATGGTTGATCAAGCCAGCTAACAAATCTGCTGCTGTCTTCTGACCAATGGAGAAGCCATTCGGTACATGCTGTTAGGAGGGAATTACAATAATCAGGCCTCATGTTCATGAGTATGTGTTGGTATTACAATGTAATTGCATATATATAAAGAACCTGCCTGTGTAAACTACATCACTTTAAATAAAAAATTATAAACATTGTCAAAATTGCCATGAGAAGAGGACTCAGATTGACTACTGTATCACTGAGGTGGCTTTGTTCTGAATATGACTACAGAGATAGGTTACTAGTGGACTGGAGTGGGAAAGAAGATACTATAGCTCTCCTATTTGACTTATGAAGTTTGTCCTTTAGACTGGAACAAGTCGAAAATGCTGTAGTGATTTCTCATGGGTTTCTCCTAACATTGAACTAAATATTCTAGTCAAGCTAAAATCTGAGAGATCATGTGGAGAAAATAAAAATAATATCTGAAAATGTTCTATTTCAACTTTGCAATTCATTGCTGTGTAAAAGTCCTTTGGTTCAGCATAACTTTCTTTCCTACTTGTGTGACTGGTCACACTGCTAAGCCGAGCTGTGTGGAATTTCTGGTTTTAATTAGTTCCTTTGGGTTTTGAGGGAAACCTGGGACAGAGGTTCAAGATTACTTGAAAGAGATTTCAGGTTTTTGACTACAGGATTTTCACAGCTCAAGATTAAAATATGAATCTGGAGCACTGGTTTTCATAGCTTTAAGGTACTTCTGACTTAGGTCTGTGTCTGCTTTTCTCTTCCATTTTGTTATCTAGCTGGCTGTCAATCAAGCCAGCCTGCACAAGCTTTCTGCAGACAGAGAAGCAGCTGCAGACTCAATAGGAGCTCTGAGCAGATCAGCAGCACAGCTGTTCTCCTACATTGGTTTCTAAAGCAAAAGTCTTTTGTGCTTACATTAGGTAAGGAAATGTACAATTTGTGCCTTTCAAATTTTTTTATTAAAAGGCAAAGAAAGCAAAAATGTATATAAGGGCAGGAATTGTACTAGAGAAGGGTTCTGTGTCAGCAACTAAAACATGTGGATTAGATTCACTTTAATACCAGCTATTAATGGGAACTTAAAGTTAATTTAGTTGGTAGTAAAATGCATGTTAATATTGTTGAAGTTTTTAGTATTGTATTGCTTGTAAATGTGAATTGTGAACTGTATGGCAACTAGCTGGCTGTCAGTCAAACAGGCATACATTTTTTTCTAGAGAAAAGCAGAATGGAGCAGCTGCATACTAAAGAGGAACTAATCATCATTATAAACTGACTTGTATTTACTGGATGCACATGGCAGGGTCCTCTTCTGGGCACCTTCCAAAAATCTTTTTTTAAAAATCCAAATAGAAGTGGATTTTTAAAAAAGAAAACATAGCCCAATTATTGATGATTTCTGAACTGGTGATGGAGGGAAAAACACCCAGTTACCTACCTCCGTTTCATCAGAATTGAATAAAGGAATCACCTAAAAACCCAACCCCATATTACTTGTATAAAAGACCACACCTGTTAGGCCACAGTCTGTCTTAAGAGACTGTCCAAAAGTGGGCCTTTTTAACCTTTATTAGAAAACTGCCTCTTTCAGCACTAACTTTTGCCAGTCCTTTAAAAGTTAGCCTAGATGATTCAATGTATCCTAAAAATGAGATATAAATGTCCTCTGTCACTTGTGTATTTCAGCAGGAGAGCTATTCCTGCAACACTTGAGGGGCGAGAGCTAAATTATTCACTGTGGTATCTGGCTGTTTGAAAAAGATAACCTCTCAGTAGATTTTGTATCGATTTTATTCATGAAGACAAAACCTATATTGCGTTTCTAATGATCCTATCTTGAGTCATCTGTGATTTGTACCATTTTACAGCAAAAAACATACAACTTTTTTTCAAAGCTGCAAGAGTAGGCATCTATACTGCACCCAGAGACTACACACCTGCATGAACAAATACATATTTTAAGCATTAAAATTAAGCATTACCTGTCTGCAAATTCAGAAGGGATATTTTCAAGCTAAAATTGCCCAGGAGTGTGAGCAGCTATTTGTTTTGCACCTGTATATGCACATGCACTTACCTATTTGTTTATGATGGGCTTGCTCCAAAGCCTATTGACATCAGTGGGCTTTGGCTCAAGCACAATAGCAGATCTTGTGGCTGCAAATTAAGAGCTGCATTTTTAAATGTATCCCTTGCTGTCCTTGTGTTTTCATTATAACAATTGTAACAGAAGATGTTGGTGCCAGATGCTGGGTCACTTCAGAGAAACATATATTACCAGCATGCAAGAGCTGACAGAATTAGGGGCTATTAGGAAGAACAAAGAAAGGGTCTCTCTCTCTCTCTCTCCTGCAAGAATTTTCAGAATTCTTCCAAGAACAGGATATTTTCCACCAGGAATAAGATTTTGTTGCTCTTAGGGAGAGCAGGCAAGCCATGTCATCTGAAGCCTGCAAATATTAGATTTTGTATCAATGGGTCTATTTCTATTCCTGGAAAGTGCTCAGTATCACCTGGATCTGTCCTGCTTCTAGCCAAAACCCAGCAACCAACTTCCCTATGCTGGAGGCAAATGGGGTCTTTTTTTCTATTGTCCGAGATAAGAGACCAACTTGAGTTTATGTTCTGCTGAGAACAAAGGACTACACAATTTACATACAACACAGGCCCCTGGCTTCCAGGTATGGAGAAAGGAGACTGATTGTCCATTATTTGGCTGCAATTTTAACAGCTGCTTAGATGTCTTAATAGATAGACAGGTGTTCAATCAGATACATAGGTGAAAGCAATTTCTCTAAAGAATTTTCAAGAGGTGGGACTAACTTCATGCAAAGTAGACATGCACATTTGAGAGGCAATCCAAATCCTACTGAAATCAAAGGAAAGATTCCATTGGAAGTCTCTCTTGATTGTGGGCACTTGTATTTTTGTGCATTGTGGCCATGACTTAAGGATTTGGGCACCCAGCAGAGATTTTTGTAACTGGGTGAGGTTTTCATAGTTGGATGTATATACTGAGAAGGTAGAATAATCCGTGACACTTCTATGTGGTTGGGCTCAGGAGTGCTCTTCTTATGGGTGCCTGTTAAATGTGCAGAAGTTCTCTGTATGGAATTCCCAAAGAGACCTGCCAATGGAGGGAAAAAGCTAGTGCAGCAATGTGTAGATACTATGCTACACAATGTTCTATGCTGCAAAAAAGTACTTTGTCCAAGAAAGTGAAGAGGGGCAGAGGACTCAACAAGAATGGTGGTGGGGTGTAGGGTACAACCTCATCAACAAGTATATGGCCTGATCCAAAGCCCATTGAAGTCATTGAAGGTAGGGAGATCTTTCTGTTGACTTCAGTGGGGTTTGGATTAGACCCTTAGAAGGGACCAGGGGAATGAGAGGGGCTCATTTCTGTAGCTGCAGCTGTCTGCCCTGCATCTTGGTGATCTCATGGACAGTTCGACTTGCCAGCCAGGTGCCCAGTTATGTGCAGACACCTCTTGCAGGCTGGAGTGGGGAAACTGGCTTTCCCACTGCTGCTGACGTTTAGGGTTCATTTTGTGATGAGGATGCAAAGAAAGGAGTTTGTAAATCAGCACTGAGATCATCTGTCTGAGTCAGCAGATGACTGACTTTGCTAAGGGTTTTTTTTTTTTTTTCAAAATTCATCAGGAAATCAGCCACACTAGCCAGGGGGTCTGCTGCAGTCTGTAGGAAGCTGGCCACCTCATTCTGATGCTCTTCACTCTCAAGGGCCCCATTCGCCATTTCCCAAATGAGTGCCAGCTGCTTTTGGGGCCAGCCTTTTGCCTTACTGCTTTCATTCCTGTAGAAGCTCACAGTTGCTGAACAGCAGCATCTCCTCTGCATTCATTAAACCTTTTGGAGAAGGTTCTGGGCCCTGCTGGGCTGTTCCTGCTGGCCTAGGCTCTCCTGATATTGGTCCTACACACAAAAATGGAGGGTTGTAGGTGTCAGGAGGGGACTCCAATGACTCATCCCTACGTCATCTTCCACAGATGCCTCAATGGCTAGATGGTGAGTCCCTTTGGAGGACCTCACTTTTGCTGGCTGATACTAGCTTGGTAGGATGCTCCAGCCTGGTTGTTTCTGGCAAAATAAGGATAAAAGGAAGCTGTCACAAATCCCATCCTCACAGGATGAGGCAAACAGTTATGTATCCAAGGACACCAGTAACTGGGCTGAACATCTGCTTACGCCTATACAAAGCAGGAATCTTGGCTGATGCTCAAATGTGGGTGGCAGTAGCAGGGAGGGAAAAAGCAGTTGAGGATGTATCTGAGGTGGCAATTCTTCATGAAAAATCAGAACTCAAGCTAAGTTGTCTCCAGTGTTGTAACAGTGGAGCTGTAAGGCGTAAGGAGAGGAACTATTGGAATATAGCAGAGCCAGATGCTCAAGTGGATTATATCGGCATAAGTTTCTGGAATGATGTTCATTTACACCAGCTCAAGACATGGCCATAGCATGTAGTGCAAAATTGCTCTGGAACCCTACAATAGTTCCTGTGCACACACATGCTGCCCACTGACTCATGAAAGCAGTGTTTAGTGCAATGGCCTGTCCCATACATTGCTTCCACAGGGATCGCTTGGAGCATCACTGTCTCCTTTCAGAATGAATGTGAAACTCTCAGTCAGTTCTGAACTGCTTTCTCCAACCTCAACTCAGTCAGCTGCTGCCTTCTAAACATCTCTGCAGTATTTTTCTTCTTCATATCACCCACAACCCTCCAGTACCCTCCCACCACATTCATCCCACCCTTTGTAGGCAGCTTCCACATCACCAAATTTATCCCTTAAAAGGAAGGCATATCTGCCGTTAGCCATACCTGACCTCTGCATGACTAAAAGTGGCCTTCCTTTTTTGGATTTGGGCTGACAAAGCTGTTGCAGAACACCCTCAGGAAAAGATGCACATGATCTGACAGCAAATGACACCTACAGTGGTTGAGTGCAAGCTGTCAGAATGTAATAATCCCTGTTGGGATGCAGTATTCTTATTTGCGTGTGCTAAATAATCATTATAATATTTCAGTTATACAAATTTATGGAGATTTGCCCAAGTGCCAGGGGCTCTGTCAATTGAGTGTTCTGTTTTTGAAAATATTGCCTGCAATTTGGCATGTAAGCATTTACATCCCACTCTATACTCTCTGCTGAACAGTAGCAACCAGCACTGGAGGATGCCTAACAGTGAGTGTCCTTAAAGATTACCAGCATCTTCCATAATGGCTGATTATAGCCCTAGCATGTAAGCACTAGTCCTGACACAAAGTAACTTCCTGCTCACAGTGTTTGTGGTTATAAACCCCTGCACCTGACAGATTAATTCAGGGAGCTACAGCCCAGTTTGTCTTCCCAATTCCCTCAATCTCTGGTCAGGTCTGCCTCCCTATTCTTTTCCTCTCTTCTGAACATTAACTGTTCCTAAGACAACTGTTGCAAAAAAACTGCTGTATTTTCTCCATTATGTGAGAGCTGTACTGTTATTAGCTATTGCACACAGAGTTCCCAAGATGGCACAGCGCCCAGAACTCATTGGCAGGCTGTATTTAACTCCTTCTAGTACAGATGCAATCCATTGAGAAGAAATAAAGGTAATTTTTCCCCTACCCCATAAATCTTGTCTCTTTTGGGACAATCCACAATCCAAAATGTTTATGATGTAGCTTTCTGTCATGTGCACTCCAGATGAAATCAACAGGAGACCATTCTAGTAGGACTTTGGCCCTGTCTTTAAAATGGGCATGGCTACAGTCCAAAATGTTCAAAGATAATACAAAACTTGAAAGCACAGTTCACCATGAATAATTCTGGGTAGACACAGATCTTAGTGCTTTATACTGGCCATGTAGCCTCATAAAACACATATTTATAACTGTACAGCCCTGTCACTAATGTCAACGGAGTTTGCAGATGTCCTGGGGTGTAACAAGGGTGGAGACTGAAAGATGGAGGAGAGACAAAGAAAAGTGAGTCAGCATCAGGGTGGACCAGGGCATTGGCAACTAAATTCAGGTATACACTGATCTTTGCTTTCATTTGTCATCCACACAATGTAGGATGCTGCCACTCTCCCTCTAACAAGAATACTATCACTGATCATTCTACTGAAGATTTCCAATGCAAATCATAGAATCACAGAATCATAGACTTTAAGGTCAGAAGGGACAATTATGATCGTCTAGTCTGACCTCCTGCACAACACAGGCCATGGAATCTCACCCACCAACTCCGGTAACAAACCCCTAACTTATGTCTGAGCTATTAAAGTCCTCAAAGCATGGTTTAAAGACTTCAAGGTGCAAATAATCCTCCAGCAAGTGACTCCCATTCCCCATGTTGCAGAGGAAGGCAAAAAAACCCCAGGGCCTCTGCCAAACTGCCTGGGGAAAAATTCCTTCCCAACCCCAAATATGGCGATCAGCTAAACCCTGAGCATGTGGGCAAGACTCACCAGTCAGATACCCAGGAAAGAATTCTCTGTAGTAACTCAAATCCCACCCCATCTAACATCCCATCACAGGCCATTGGGCATATCTACCGCTAGTAGTCGAAAATCAATTAATTGCCAAAATTAGGCTATCCCATCAAATCTTCCTGGACAGACTTTAACCATATTGTATAGTATTTTTCATGTGGCAGGGGATCACTGCAGACAGCTGATGGGTTGTAATTGCTGTGGGTTTCTTATCCTTCCAGCTTGCTTGGGATTGTGGGGAAACATACATCGTATGGATTTCGGGACATCAGCCTATTGCCTCCTGGCCTCCTTCTGCCGTCTGGCCAGTGGTTTCTTATAGCTTAAGGCAGCCTTATGAGCAAAAAAATTAGGCTTACTGTTTAATGGCTGTGCTCAACTTGAGATCAGAGGAATGGGTTTTTTTCTGAACAGCCTCCATAAGAATAGTGGGGAAAATAGCAGAAGAAAATATCTCAGGAATTTCTGATTAGAAGCATCAGTCTTACACAGCAAATGAGAATTGAAGAAAAGTTAACAGCAACAACATTGCCTTACTTCCAACAAATCAGATGCAAGTTCAAGAAGAAGCAGTATTTCTCAATTTTTGCTTTAATAGTAGCCATCAGAACTGCAGAATTCATAGCTGCATAATTCTAGAAACACAGGGACAAAAAACCAAAATATTCAGAAAGCATTTATGTATCCAACTTCCGCCAGTCCTACTGAAAATCCTGCATAGAAGCTCAGTCATTGGTGTCCTTGGTCACTGAGCATCAGAGACACAGAACTTGGTCTGCATACATTTTGGTATTTGATCTAATTAAAAAAATAAACAGGCAGTCAACAAAACACTTGAACAATGTCTTTGCTAAAATGCACTCTAATATCTACGATTAAATCTACAAGAACAGGCAAAAAAGGACAGTTTAAAAAATCCCAACGTAGGCAAAAGGAGAAAGTAAATGCAGTTATATAAAGGAAGATTTACGTTGAATTCCATTTCATTCCAAGTAGTGATAGAGAGATAATCTCCAAAATCTAGATACTCGGTTTTAGCTCTTGAAGGCTGGCTGGAGGCATATGTCAATTGTGTTACAATTCTGTATTGACAGAAAGCAGAGATGACCCATATCTGCCAACAGTGGGGGGACATAGTAAAGGCATCAGCTTCAGCAGATGTTACTGAACATTCTCAGTCCATGTGAGCATGCTCCATACAAACCAAGCAGCAAATTGGGGGTAGGGGCATGTGACCCTGCATACCCCCTCACACGTTGCCTCTGATTGAAAGTGGACCCTTTATTAACTATAGATTTTGCAAGTGAATGAATAAGTGTTTTTTCTAATAACATAGTCTGCCTGCCTCAATATTCTACATGGAATTCAGCAAAATTTCCAAACTAAATAAAAACATGGCAGGATAATAGTTTAATTAGTGCTCGAGATTCTGTTATGCAGATCAAAAGCTCACTAAATTCTCTTCCTGAATTTATTTTCAAAATAAAAGCAAGATGATGTTGTGACGGGCCACCCCAGGGTTAAACCTGTAACCAGGGTACCACTAAGCCCTCCATCTCACCAGCCTGGGCTCCTCTCACACTGTGCTGCTGTGACAAGCTACAGCCAATTCCCCACAGCTCCCTACCCTTGCTCCCGTGAACTGTACCATCCTGCCCTGATCAAAAGCCTGACCAATAAAGATTATTACCCAGTCCATCCCCCTTCCCCTCCCCCCCCCACCGATGTGAAGAGGACAATGCACTAGCCCCTGTAGCCAATTATTTTAGTTTATTATCCATTTATTGTGTGATGTTATGATTAACAATATGTTATATCATATATATGTATTGTACAATAAGAATGAATTGTAGGATTATAAAAGTATAAGATGTTCCTCTAAATATTGATCAAAGTATTAGACATAATTAAGACAAGTTGAAATGGAAGAACCTGTAGGTTGAGGCCTGCAAGACTCTAGCTTACCTATTTTAGGCCTTGGAGCCAAGAAATGATGACATAAGTGACCAGAAAATAACCCAATGCCCTCAGATTATGGGAAAAGAGGTACCAACTAGTAAGATTGCCAAATATTACCCAGAAGAATAATATTAGATCATAAAAAATACTGTAAAGACACATCTGTCTCAAACATGTGTCAACCACAGGATACAGGTTGTGCATCAATGCTAATGAGAATAAAGGGAACTTACACAGCCTATAGAAAATTGGGGTCCCTTACGTTTCCAGGGGACAAAGACCAATAAGAGAACATTTTATGGACATACACAGAATATAGGTATAAACAGAATTACATTATAAAAAGGGGATGCCCATAATTAGAAAACTGAACTCCCTATGGGAGACTCCAGCAGAAACTATCCCTCTACTGATGATCAAGCCTTGAGACCCATCAGACCCTAACATTGTTGTTAAGGAGGTAAGTATATTTGTAACTTGTGCATAGGTCTGTATAGAATTTCTATATACTTGGGTAATCATTTCTTTAATTGTAACTTTAATAAAACTTGTTAAACAGTCTCGACCTTGTACTTGTGAATGTCTGTGTAGTCACTACCTTTCGTCTTTATTAGTTCCTAGAGACTCTAACTCTGAATCAAGTTTCCAGAGGTAACTTCCACTCAGTTAAGTTTGAAACTGTAGCCTCCATAGCTGAACCCATGGTGGCATAATACCACATTACCAAATTCACTTTAAATAAAATAAAAGGCTACACCCCTGTTCCTGAGCAGATTCCCCACGCACTTCAAGCAAACCACACTGTTTTAGGTAAAAATATAAAATAGATTTTTAACTACAGAAAGATGGATTTTAAGTGATTATAAGTAGTGAGCGTACAGAACAAAGCAGATTACATAAGAAATTAAATAAAAAACACAATCTAAGTCTTCGCAAAAAGAAAAGGAGTATTTGTGGCACCTTAGAGACTAACAAATTTATTTGAGCATAAGCTTTTATGAGCTACGCTCACTTCATCGGATGTGAACTGTAGCTCACGAAAGCTTATGCTCAAATAAATTTGTTAGTCTCTAAGGTGCCACAAATACTCCTTTTCTTTTTGCGAATACAGACTAACACGGCTCCTACTCTGAAATCTAAGTCTTATACACTAATTAGGATTTGAATCAAGCAGTGTCTCACCAGTTAGATAGTATAAGCAGGTTATCATTTGCATACACAGGCAGGAATCCTCCCTTCCAGCCTGGGACCAGCACTTCCCCAGTTCAATCTTTGTTCCTTAGGTGTTTTCAGGTTCTGTGTTGTAGGTGAGTGAGGCCCAGTGATGATGTCACTTCCCCCTTTTATAGTTTCTTCCATTTGGAGGGAACTTCTTTGTTTCAAGCGAAGCCCCCCAACAGAGTTTGTGGAAAAATACAGGCATTAAAATGGAGTCCAGGATCACATTACGTAGTCACATGCCCTTGCATGCTTCGATGGGTCATGGCAGCCATTATTCATATGCTGACTGAAGCATCCACAGGTGCTGGCTAGGCTGGATGTAAAGCTTTGTGGGTGTTACCCAGGAGCAAGCAGATTTGAAATACAGATGCATAGTCAATATTTATAACTCCAAATACAAAAATGATACATACATATAAATAGGATAATCATATTCAGCATAACTTTTCCAATGACACCTCACATGACATATTTTGTACAAGATGCATCATAATTATGTCATAATCATATCACTATGGTGAATATGGGGTGCAGAGTATCATAGGTGTGTTTGGATTTTATTTCTCATTTGATTGTGATTTAAGGTATCCTTTTATTTAGGCCCTGTTGTGATAATTGGGTCTACAAATTTACTCTAATTGTGAGCTAAACTAAGTGAAACTTCATAAAATGTCACAATAACTTACAATAACAAATGTGGATGGGAAAGGGTGGGAAAGGGAGACAGACTAAATTCATCTATACAACAGGGCCTACCAATATGACTCTAGGACTGAGTTGAAATTATACTTGTTAAAAACAGCAGATGTGCAGCCAGAAGTTAATGAAACAAACTTGGTGTGTCAGATATCAGGCCTAATTGGTGGACAAGATAATGACGATTGGATGGCTATTCCAACCATCACCTCCCTTTTTGGGTCCCTAAAAGAAAGAGACTTTGGGAGAAAAAAAAATAGATAGAAAAACAGACAGAAGTAAGCTTTACCATCATGGCTGCCTCCCTCACCCTTTCCTGAGAACCTGGACATTCTTTGTCCTCTTCCTGAGGGATGGTCTGACTACCTTGGACCAGTGAGAGGGATCCCGATGACATTGCCAACACTCCCAGCTCTAGCTGAATCCCAGCCACCACCTGAGATGACATGGGATCAGACTTTAACAGCAGCAATGACAACTACTGTTCAGTTCAGTTCCCTTCTTCTCTGTTCCCCCAAAGGACAGTTATTACCATCTAAGAGACTGTCAAAAAACAGGGTGGTTTTCCTCCAAAAAAATATCTACTACTAATGGGAAGTGGAAAAGGGGATGTTGTGAAAATGAAAGCCTCATTTAATACTTTACATTTCAAATGCTTCAGCTGCTTTTCCTTCCTTTCTATATCTTTAATAAAAGGTTAAAAGGATTTTTAATGGTGTGTTTGCCATGGTGCTAAGCAGGCTTGAGGTCTCTGTATACCAAGCCCTAAACCTTGTTTAACACTGTTTAATGTTGGACAGTGACAGGGTCATGTTAACACCTTTAGCCCCTATATTCCATCTAAATGACTACAACTCTCCCCAATTGTGGCCATTTGCAACTACATTGGGCTTTTTCTGAGGAATTCATCTTTAGCTCAGACTGTTTTTATGTAACAGACCAACAGACTTTGCAACTTATCCCAGCATCCAAAGCAGAGGCATCTGCAATTTTCTGTGCGCCTGAACATTGATGTAAGTTTTCAAAGATTCTCAATCACAAAAATGGCCTCTTTCTAAAAAAAAAATAATTTTTCACTGAAAATTTGAAATTTTTTAGAATTTTAGTTTTCTGATGACAGAACAAAAATGGTGTATTTTTCTTTTAGTTTTCAAAACCCCCAAACAACCAAAAATGGGAGTTGGGAGGGAGAAACTTTCTGGTTAGTTTTGGGGGGGGGTTGGTTTTTTTGTTTTGCTTTTTTTTTTTGGTTGTAAAAAATGGAAACTTTTCAGAAAAATTAGAAAAAAAACAAAAAATTTGGTTTCTCTGAGTATATGCATGCACACATACTGCTCGGGGGAACTGGTTTATTTGCCTATATAGTTAAATAATTAATATGAAATCTGAAAAACTGGGCTTCTGATTTCCCCAGCTAGAAAGAGTTTCTATAGAAATACTGATGTAGTACAAATTACTGTCTCCTTTGCCATTTGATGTTCTTATTCCTGTTCCAGGTGAGAGAGTCTACTGAGCAGATCCATCTTGCATTTTACTGTTCAATACACTTGTGATAGGCACCAGATTCCAAATACTGCAACTCAGTGACCTGTCTGACTGTAAAATTATCATCTGATTTTGATCTAGGAAATGAAGAAGGCACATGGTCATACCTATGCCATATTGTCCCCTACAAAAGTAAGTGGTTGATGTTTTTATCTTTCTTTTCCCCCTTCCATCATCTGCCTTCACTCCCAGAATGTTCTTAGTGTGTGCAACACTTTGAAATTAAGACTAAACCGTGATGAGAAGGTATGATTTAGCCTATAATAATCCAAGAGATACCTAAATGATTTTGAGTTGTGAATTACATAAAAGCTATACTTGTGTAACAGCCACATCTGCTTGTTAGCAGGCTGCTGTCAATGTCTTTACCTGCAGTTTATTTGCTTACCAGTTTTACTGAACTCAGATGACCTTCATTTCTCAAAACTGGAGGTCTCCTACACCCTAATTAATGTGTGTGTCAGGGCACTTGAATGGTTGAAATCTGACTGACCATTTGGTGAACTCTGACAGCAATGTCAGAGTTCAAATTTAAGACATTTTCTGTATTCATCAGGCCAGAATAAATAAATGTATTACTTTTCAAGATTCCAGCTCAGCAAGCACATGGAAATTAATCTATCAGTCAGGTGTTAGAAGTTTCTGTATTGTAATTCTAGTGGTGGGTAAAAGACAATATCTTACCCTTCTTTTCTTCACTGAAGAATTATACCTCCCACCCTCACCGCAAGCCCCTAGGGACATTGATAATGTACTGTTTAAGAGCTGTCTCATGAGAAAAGGTGTTATTTCTACAAATCAAAGGTTTGTTCACTTTAGATCTGATTCAAGATTCATTTAAGTCAATGGAGACACTTTTGGTGATTTCAATGATCTTTGTAGCAGGCCTTTTATCCATAAAAACAGGGGGAGGTTTTCCAGGTTTGGGGGTTACACAATGTAATTATTGCAATGTTATGCTGCTACCGTGCATTAAAGCTAACAAAGAGAAATAGATTGAAATGCAGGAACTTTTCATTGGTCACTTATTATATGTTATATTATATATGCTATAAATATGTTTAGGCTTACCAACTGGCAGAAACATTCCCACAAGATTGGCGAAGTAGCATTTTTTGGCAATGCTGATCAGATTCATATTTTACTTAAAACTATAACAGGTTTATTAGCAGCAAAACAATTGAAAGACCTGTAAGATTAATTAGGGTATTAAAATATTGCTGAAATGATGACTCATTACACCCTTTCTGGCAAATAATATGTATCAGAACAACATATGCTCCTGTTTTGAAAGCCCTGCAGAAGGCTGGCTGGAATGTCAATCCACTTTTGATTAGATCATTTTTTACATAAGAAATATATGGGAACTGAATGGAGCAGATGCCATTCCTACAGTGGGGTTTAGCCTGTGCACAATGGGCAAAAACAACCATCAGTTTTGAACAATCCCATTAGTCTTTGGGTGCAATTTCTGTATAAGAAGTTCAGAAATAATCTCATAAAACATCACGGAAGAAAACTATATGGAGTCCAGAGTTGCTGAGCAGCACAAATATTCCGGCTTACAACAAAAGTTGTTCATTATTTAAGATTTGTATTACAGTCACACCCACTGATCGCAGCTAGGATTGTGGCCCCATTGTGTTAGAGGTTGGACAAAAAATAGAATGAGAGAGTCCCTGACCTGAAAAGTTTAATTCATGAAGCTGTTTTGTAAATATCCATAACAGTACACTTTCGTTTTAGAGAGCCAACTTTTAGGGGGAAAATTGTATTTAAATCACTAGAACATTGGGGCTAGTAATATATCCCCACACCATTTTTTTTTAAATGGACATTCAGTAGTAAAGTCTTCCCCTATTCCCCTAAAAGACTTCCCAGTAAATGAAGCTTCAGGAGCTGCAATATGCATAGTATGACGCATGCACTCTAATTGGTCTATATAAGTATAGACAAAGTTCATTATATCAGAGCTTGCAAGAAGCCCTTTATGTTGTACTCATTATCTCTAGCACTGGTGATCCTGAACTAGTCTACTACACATTAAAACAGCTTCTGTGGTTAAGAGATTTTTTAATTGTCTGCTAAGTATTGATCAAAGCTTCATACAAATGGAAGGATATCAGCTTTGATGAATAGTTTATTAAAGTATGCATAAGTGACTGCTAAAAAGAGCAGTACCATGGTTTCCTTATGAATATGAACTAGCTGCATGACTAACTCTTTGGTAAGCTTACATCTGGCAAGCTTTGTTGATTAGTCCACAAGCAACTTCCCTTCTGCTTTGAAATGTAGAAAGTCTGACTTGTTAACAAAATGTTGAGAAATAAAAATTCCACAGAGCAGTTAATGCAGTGAAAGCTAATTATGCTGTTGGATCTTTTGAGGCCAAATCCTGTCCTTGGTTGCTTGGACCTAACTCCACTTGATTTCAGAGGGATTGCCAATGTGTATATACACGGAGGATTTGCCTGGAAGTTGTTTTAGAATCATAGGACTGGAAGGGACATTGAGAGGTCATCTAGTCCAGTCCCCTGCACTCATGGCAGGACTAAGTATTATCTAGACCATCCCTGACCGGTGGTTGTCTCACCTGCTCTTAAAAATCTCCAATGATGGAGATTCTACAACCTCTCTAGGCAATTTTTTCCAGTGCTTAACCACCCTGACAGTTAGGAAGTTTTTCCTAATGTCCAACCTAACTCACCCTTGCTGCAATTTAAGCCCATTGCTTCTTGTCCTATCCTCAGAGGAAGAACAATTTTTATCCCTCCTTCTTGTAACAACTTTTTATGTATTTGAAAACTGTTATGTCTCAGTCTTCTCTTTTCCAGACTAACAAACCCAGTTTTTTCAATCTTCCCTCATAGATCATGTTTTCTAGACCTTTAATCATTTTTGTTGCTCTTCTCTGGACTTTTTCCAATTTGTTCACATCTTTCCTGAAATGTTGTGCCCAGAGCTGGACACAATACTCCAGTTGAGGCCTAATCAGCGCAGAGTAGAGTGGAAGAATTACTTCTCATGTCTTACTTGCAACACTCCTGCTAATACATCCCAGAATGATGTTCACTTTTTTTGCAACAGTGTTACACTGTTGACTCATATTTAGCTATGACCATCTAATCCCTTTCCGTAGTACTCCTTCCTAGGCAGTCATTTCCCCTTTTGTACATGTGCAACTGATTGTTCCTTCCTAAATGGAGTACTTTGCATTTGTCCATATTGAATTTCACCCTTTTTACTTCAGACTATTTCTCCAGTTTGTCCAGATCATTTTGAATTTTAATCCTATCCTCCAAAGAACTTGCAACCCCTCCAAGCTTGGTATCATCCGCAAACTTTATTAGTGTACTCTGTATGCCATTATCTAAATCACTGATGAAGATACTGAACAGAACCGGACCCAGAACTGATCTCTGCAGGACCCACTCATTATGCCCTTCCAGCATGATTGTGAACCACTGATAACGACTCTCTTGGAATGGTTTTCCAACCAGTTTTGCACCCACCTTATAGTAGCTCCATCTAGGCTGCATTTCCCTAGTTTGTTTATGACACTCTGTAATGATTCCTCAAAGCATCGGATAAAATGTTACAAAAATATATACTAAAACATTTTTCTTTAAATGTTCAGGCTGTTGCAGTACAGTGGAGGAGCAGCTACATTATAAGCAAGAAAGGGTGGGTTAACCATAACTTGTAACCACATTCTGCTTTGGCCTTTAAAGCACTCTCTTGGCTTGACTCAGCTTTGGGACAGATTTGACATATTTTATCTTATACTGAAAATAAGGGGCAAACTCCTAGCCTCACTGATATCAAAGGGAGCTTTTCCATTGACTTCAACAGAGTCAGGTTTTCACCCATGGGTTACAGAGATCAAAGTGGTGTGTGATGTAATTCCTCCAAGATGTACATAAAGAACATCCCATAGAGAGGAATACAGCCTGAAACAATAGCTCTGAAATGTGTGAACTTCTCCATTCATCTCAGTAGATACTCCCTGGCTTGTTTCAGGCATGCCTTTATACAGAGGGGTGAGCATGTGTCTGTTTCATGATGTCAGATCTTGAATCTGCTGGGATTACTGTTTGGTCTCCTTTAAACAAAATCCCATTTTGCACACACAATTTATTCCTCACCTGGCAACAGAGGGTAACCTCCTTTGGCATTTTCTCCTTGCAATCTGGCCAACCCAGGAGTATGAAATGGTTTTGTCTGTAGCACCCCATTCTGTTCAGTCCTTTGTTGGATTGTCTGGAGCCTCCCATCACAGATGTGAATGTATCGTAGTGTGTTGACAGAGTCGATCTCCTGTCCCAATGAGCTGTCTCTGTTGTACTCTGAAAGCTATGCTCTGTTCAGTGTATTTGCCACCAGTCCTCACGTCATAGCACTGGAGTCTCAATAACATGCATTTTAGTTACTTGGGTGCACTTGGCAGTGGCTTCCTTGTGACGCTTTCAAATGGCTTGGGGTTAGATTGCATGTCCGCCTTCTTCCCAGATGTGAATTGATGCAATTGTTCCATTCCAAATAGCACAGCCTGTAGCTCCTCTTCTCTCTGAGAATATCCCCTGTACTGCTCCGGGGCCTCCTGAGGCATCATACTATAGCTCTATCTACTCTGCAGGTTAGTAGTGCTTTAGAACTGGTGCCTCACCATTTTCTTTACTCCTTCATATGCCTGTTCTTGAGTGTCTGAGTTGACTTTCTCCATGCATTCAGTCTGATATTCCACTCCTGGCACTCGTATGTCATCAGCTACAATGCTGGTCATTACATAAGCATAAACAGGCAAACAATGTTATTATTTTGCAGGGGAGCAGGTGAAGAAGGAGAGAAATATACCAGTCTTTTCTCATGTGCTTAAAGTTACTATAATCAACATGTTAATGCAGAATTGCGGTTTTCTGGTGGCATCTCATGCCCTTCCAAAGCATCTAACTCAGCAAAACTCAGACCTCTGAAAACCAGGAAATTCAGAGTCAAGGTACACGCCACTGCAACCTTAACTCTGCCTTTTTTGACTGATGACCTAAAATGCTCATAATAAACATATTTGTGCTCTGCTTTGCAGATAGTGCAGAACACTCAAGGAGCAGGGCATATGACCACTGTAGCACAGAATCAAACACATTCTCCTTGCTAAGGCAACTCTTGTGTTTAGGTAAGTTAAACTGAACAGGAGCTACCTATTCAAACACAGTCTGCTCCACAGAAACAAAACTACACCTGATAAACATTATGACCTCTTCACACACTTTTACAACTCTCTCGCCCTTATGCACAGGATGCCATCGAACACTGTTCTTTCACTTATGCATCATTAAACCCACAGCCTATTCTCACTCATATCCCACTTCTCTGCTAACAGTCCCCATGGCGAGAAGACCCCTGTGGCCCGCTACTGACACAACCTACAGAATTCAGCACTGACATGCACCTCTTTCCTTTGATCATACATGGCGGGGGCAGGCAGGGAAAGGAAGAGGGGCTCACACCCTCCCTGAAAGGGCACTGTAGTGGATCAACCCTGAGCCTGGGCTGGGACATAGTCTCTCGCCCCTGGGCTCCTGATGAGAGTCACCACTGCTGGAAAATCTCTCCATTCCCAGCAGCAGTTCAGCTCACTCCAAGGTTCCTTTGTAAGTCCAATTACTTCTAGTCCCTGGCGGCATCCTCCAGTCCTTCCACAGTTTGCTGGCTGGGAGCAGCCTTCCAGGATGCCTCACCCATATCAGCCTTGTAGTGTCAGTCTATCCCAAAACAAAGGTGAGGGGAAGGAAAGGCCAGCCACTACCCTGGGTTGGGCTCCTCTTGCTTCAGGAGCTCACGAGCAGTCCCTAGCAGCCTCTCCTCCTGGGTAAAGTGCCCCACTTCTCTGTGGAAACTTTCACCTATTTAATCTCCCTTTCTCCAAGTGGTGCGTGTTCCGCAAGTGTGCCTAGTTGGCACTGGCTGAGTGCAGGAACGCCCCTTATCCTTTCTATCAGTGGGATGGGAGTGTGTCCCATCACATACCCTCCTTCTCAAAACCAGAAAGTTTCTTGCTCAAGTGTCTCCCCAGTCTCCATCTCCCTGGGAAACCAAAATCTGTATTTGTGTGCTCTTTCCATGCTCGGTGCTATACCCAGAAGCTATAGGGCTGGAGTGCTAGATACCAGCACATAATCTGGGGGGTTGAGTCTTTCATACAATGTAGCCACTGCAAGAGCTTGTCATCTGTGACTGGGGGAAAGGGACTACCCAGCAGGTAATACCTGAGGGAGTCCATGGCCCACTTTGTTGCCAGAGCTTCTTTGTCAATAATAGAATACACTTTCTCACTGGGGAACAACTTTCTGCTTAGATAGAGGACCAAGTTTTGTGTGAGCACCACTTGCAGGCCAGTGTTGGAGGCGTCTGTATACAGAACAACTTTCGGAAGAAGTCCAGGTGGCAAGGACGTGCGCCTGGCTCAGCCATGCCTTCAGAGTATTAAAAGTTTCATTGAACCGGTTATCCCACTGGACCTTTTTGGTGTCTTTGTCTTTCAGTAGATCGGTCAGTGCAAAGTTGGGGATGAACTGGCAATAATATCCCATCAAGAAATGGCATAATTATCTTCTGGTTCAGAGTGAGGGGCAGGATTTTAATGCATGGAGTTTATCTAGCACTGGTTTTACAAGGCCTCCTCCTTCCTGATACCCTAAATCAGTCACTTCTGTCATGGCTAACTTACGTTTGGCAGAGTTAGCTGTGAGGCTGACCTCCTGTAGGGACATTAGCCCCACCACTTAGGTGACATAAGTGATCTTCCTACCCCTGGTTATAGATTACAATGTCATCAAGGTAAACTGTAGAGTAGTGGTGTTGGGGTCCAAGGACTCAATTCATAAGGTGCTGGAAAATTTCTTCTGATTCTTGCAAGCCAAATGTCATAGTTTTAAATTGTGAATGGCCAGTTGGGAGTCAAGAATGCAGTCTTCTCTTGGGACGATGGAGATAGGGGGATCTGCCAATAGCCTTTTGTAAGGTTAATTGTGCTGAGGTATCGTGCCAGGCCAATCACTCTAACAGCTCATCCACCCTTAGCATTGGGTAGACATGAAACTTTGAGATGGAATTGACCTTACAAAAGTCAATACAAAAATCGGACTGTGGTGTCTACCTTGGGGACCATGACTACAGGACTCCTTCAGTCACTCCTGGACTCCTCGATAACCCCCTGTTCTCAGCATCACCTGCACCTCTTCTTATCCTCTTTCGTAAGGCCTAGGGATTATCCCTAACTAGTTGCCCTGGTGCTGTCTCCCGATCACTGTTGTATTACGTGTGTTCTTCTAAGATTTGTGGAGAATATTGTAGTGAAGTTTTGGATCATTTTCCCCAACTGGGTTTTCTGATCCAGTTAAAGGTCCGCACTTGATGGTAGGAGTCCAGATTCTGGGAAAACTGCCAGCTCAAGTCCTAGCTCAGGGTTCATCACCGGGGTTCTATCAGGAAGGCTTCAGAGGTCTTCCATGGCTTGAGAAAATTAACATGATAAACCTTCTTCTCATTCCTCTTGCTGGGTAGCTTACATCCAGGAAATCTAGAATAGCCGCCTTCACCAAGTTATAGTCTCTAGACTGCTCTGGATCAAGGTTATGGTAGCTGCCTGTCCCATCATGTATAGAACTAAAACTCACACCCAATGCTCTGGAGGACATTAAGAGGCAAGTGCCATGGATTTGTCAAAAACAAATAGTGTCAAAGCAACCTGATAGCTTTCTTTGACAGGGTAACAAGCCTTGTGGTTAGGGGGGGAAAGCGGTAGATATGGTATATCTTGATTTAGTAAAGCTTTTGATACTGTCTCGAATGACCTTCTCATAAATAAGCTACAGAAGTTCAAGTTGTGAAATCTCCATCATTGGAGACTTTTAAGAGCAGGTTAGACAAACACCTGTCAGGGATGGTCTAGATAATTAGTCCTGCAATGAATGTAGGGGACTGGATTAGATGACTTCTCAACGTCCCTTCCAGTTTCATGATTCTATGATCTTCTCGAAAGTGGTGAGGAATGCCTCTTGATCATTGATGGAGCCCATTTTAGTTAATTTCACCACCACAGGTGGCAGAGCTCCCCCTGGTGTATGGGGCCCTGCTGGGTCTCCCTGTTCAGGGGCCAGTGAGCTGAACTGTTGCAGAAAGTCTCTCTGGAGTTCTTGCTGCCAGGATACAACCTCCTTCAGCAGCTGCTGTTGCACTGCTTGGGCCTGCTGCTGGGCTGTCAACTGCTGCAACATCTGCTGCTGGAAAATGCTGTTGCTGGTTGGCCTGTTGTTGTTGACACTCCACCATCTACTTACATTAGCACACAGGGTCCAGGCTGGTGGAACTCCCCCACTCAACAGACCAATGCAGAACCCGTTTCTGTCTCAGGGCCTTGTATCAGGCACAGGGCTTCATGCTGCGTTCTCCACCAATTGTACTGGCCAACTCTCAGCCTGGGCTCAGAATTAGCATCTTGCCTCTAGGTCTCCTACAGGAACTCCCACTCCTGGGCAATCTGTCTGTTCCTAGTGGGAGTTCAGCTCACTCTGGGGGTACCTTCTGAGTCCAATTACTTCTCATCCCTGGAAATGCTCCCCGGGGCCCCTCGCCTGTATCAAGCTTGTAGTATTAGCCTGTCCACAAATAAGGGACAGGAAAACAAAAAGCTAGCCACTGCCTCAGGCTGGGCTACTAAAGCTCACTAGCAGTTCCTCCTTCTGGATCAACTTCCCCCCCACCTTTTTAATCTCCCCTTTTCCTGGTGGAGCATGATCAGTTAGGTGTTCCGAATTGGAACTGGCTGGGCGCAGGAGTACTTATTAACCTTTCTATCAGTGGGATGGGGATGTGTCCCATCACAGGCAAGACCACTCAGATTGCCTCATATCACAATCACAGCTCTATCAAGTTTCTCCAACTCATCCTGCCATCATTTCAATACAGCTATACAAAACAGTGAACACTATTGCATGCATGCAGCTAATTCCCAGTGGCTATTGCTAGCTCCCCAGGATGCAGAATTAAGGTTGTGTGAACATGTACCTTTACTCTGATTTTCCTGGTTTTCAGAAATTTAAATCTGAATAACCTTAAATCTTTACTTCTTGGTTTTCAGATAATTCAAGTTTTGCTGAACTTGCCATTCTGGAAAGGCACAAGATACCACCGGATAACCTTAACTCTGCGTTAACAAAGGTTTGTGTCAGGGAATTGCACTAGTGTTGGGAATGTATATCAGTGCTATCTAGTGAGCTTACAAAGCCAATCTAGTTGGCCAAATTCAGCTCTCCATTACACTGTTGCAACCTTATTAAAGTCAGTGGGGTACACTGATATAACAGAGTACTCTGTCACTGTGTCTTTAAAAGAATGGTCTAACATGACAGTGACTTTCCAGAATACTAACTAGCGTCTATTGTCATAGATTTTTCATTTTTTCATACAACCATTGAGAGAACTGCCCAAGTAAGAAGTTATATAATGAGTAATTCTTTTACAATATATCACCAAAAATGGTTTTAAGTGATCATTCCCTTTAAGTGTAAGTACTCCCCTGGGTAAAACAGGAGTGAACAGGGGAATTATTAATTGTTAATAGCACATCTTTTGTGGAGATTTAGCCACACAACCTCTGTCATTATTCTCATTCTGACTAGGAGTCTCTGTGCATCTCTTAAAAATTTTTTGAATCAGTCTGAATGCAGTATCCCTGCCTACATAATGTGTACACATAATCTACCAGCCTCAGATGAAGTCCATTATGAGCCATAATGCTGAATGGCTGCTGCAGATCTGATTAAAGACAGTCTCTAACTCAATTTCTACCCTATTAGCAATGCCTGTTCAACAGGGCATGTTTTATTTCGCTCTGTCTCCAGGATCCATTTACTGTCTTTCATCTTCACTTGGGAGAGGTATTTAAAAAACAAAACCCCTTATTCCTTTTTTCATGCAATAAGATTTAGTAAATCATTGTTGATGGACTTCATTAGCTGAGACAAATTATCTGAATAATTATCTGATTCTGAATCAAATGCATCCACTAGAAAACAAGAAGTTCTATTGCAAGTTCTTGTACCATTCTCCCAACTCATTACAAAGTCTAAGGAAAGTTAGAATCCTGCTTTTTCTTTCCTTACTCATTGCCTCACATCTTTTTCCTCTTCACTCCTTCCCTTCACACAAAGCATAGGGCACACAACTTTTATGTTGTCTCTGTTTCTTCTTTAGCTGTTTCATCCTTCTCTGTAATGAAGTTTCTGTCACTGCTGTAAGATTACATAGTTTGTGCCTGAGTGAAACACTGTTCAGTGTAGCAGATCTGCTGTGTGAGTGATCAGCCTGTTCATACTTTCCTGTGAGTTGTACTGTTTCTTGGTCATCACAAGTCTTGCCAATGAAAACATCTCATCTTTTAAACACAACGTGTAGAAGTTTACTGCGCTGGGGGTGGCAGTGGTGATGATTAGTGCTTTTCAATTTCACTGCTGGCCACAAATACTTTTCCTAAGCCCTTAATAAGTGAATCATGGGGGTGTTCTAGTAGTGACTCAGAAATCATCCCACTTCATTATATCATTCACTGATGTTTGAGGTTTGAGCTACTAGAATGGAGTGTTCCACTACAAACAAATCAGCTTCCATCACCTACCAGAAATCCTTTGCAGCTGGCCTCAGATATTATTGTTCTTCCAAAGTTGCTGTACAATTTTTTTTTTACCGTTTTCAAAAGCAGAAGCTGTATTAACATTGTCTGTGCCTGGAAGTCATAAATGTAGTTTGTTGAAGAGAATACTATAAAGAGAATCAGATGTTTGAGGGGTCTGTGATTAATGAGTAAACAAGTAGCTTCTACTTATAAAATTAATCCTTTCAGTGGTCTGCTTGATAAGTCATTTAAGCAAATAATATTCATGTGCCAGTTTGGGGTCTCTGACTGTTACATTTGGCTTGGTGAACTAAACAAACTTCTGTACAGTCACTTTGGATCTTGAAATTTTAGCAAGAGTCTAACATTTTTATAACAAGCAAAGCTTTTATTGTTTAAAAATGTGTGATGTTTTCTATTTGCTGAAAATATTCCACTGCAATGTACATATAGCCCTAGGGCCTATCATGAAGTTTGTTGTACTTAAATACAGAATATTAATTCAAAGTACAAATATAGTATTTGTTTGTGTATGTGTTGGTGAGAGGAGGGTTAGAGTTTTGTAACTGATGATGTTTCAGAGCTAGTGAAAAACAGACATTGCTTAGTTAGTGTGATGAAGCCGAGAAACTGCCAGAAACACAAGGGCTTAAAGCAGGGGTGGGCAAACTACAGCCCCCGGGCCGAGTCCAGCCCACCAGACCTTTTAATCTGACCCTCAAGCTCTCTCTGGGGAGTGGGGTCGGGGGCTTGGCCCGCTCCATGCATGCCATGGCTCCGCGCAGCTCCTGGAAGCAGCGGCATGTCCCCCCTCCGGCTCGTGGTATGCGTAGGGGCAACGGGGGCTCTGCATGCTGCCCCCACCGCAAGCACCAGGTCTAATTCTTCCATTGGCTGGGAACTGTGGCCAATGGGAGCTGCAGGGGCGGCACCTGCAGACGGGGCAGCGTGGAGAGCTGCCTGGCTGGCGCTGCACCTCCACGTAGGAGCAGGAGGGGGGACATGCTGCTGCTTCCAGGAGCTGCTTAAGATAAGCACCACCTGGAACCTGCACCGTGACCTCCTCCCATGCCCCAACCTTCTGCCCCAGCCTTGATCCCCCTCTTGCCCTCCAAATCCCTCAGTCCTGGTCCGGAGCACCCTCCTGCACCCCAAACCCCTCATCCCCAGCCATACCCCAGAGTCCTCACCCTGCTGCAACTCAACCCACTGCCCCAGACTGAAGCCCCCTCCCACACTCCAAACCCCTCAGCCCCAACCCAGAGTCCCCTCCCCCACACCCCAACCCCCTACCCCAGCCCAGAGCCCTCTCCCACACCCTGATTCCCCTCATTTCTGGCCCCATTCTGGAATCCACAACCCCAGCCCAGAGCCCATACCCCCTCCCATACCCCAATCCCCTACCTCATCCCGGAGTCCCCTCCCATACTCTGAACCCCTCTGCTCCACCCCCAGCCCACAGCCCCCTCCTTCACTCCAAACCCCTCATCCCTGGCTCCACCCCAGAGCCTGCATCTCCAGCCCACTTCCTTACCCCGTCCCGTATCCCAACCCCCTGCCCCAGCCCAGAGCCCTCTCCTGCACCCTGAACGCCTCATTTCTGGTCCCACCCCAGAGCCTGCACCCCCAGACACCCTCACCCTCACCCCCTCCTGCACCCCAACCCCCAATTTTGTGAGCATTCATGGCCTGCCATACAATTTCCATACCCAGATGTGGCCCTCAGGCCAAAAAGTTTGTCCACCCCTGGCTTAAAGAGAGCTTGTGGTCCAGCTAGCCCCGCCCCCTATACCTGTAGCCAATGCCAGGTCTGAAGGGGGGGATAAAAAGAGAGAGCCAGGCCCAGTTTAGGGCTGACCGATGAAGAGGCAGGTGCTAGCTATCTCCCTATCTGAAGGGACAGAACACTAGTCTAACAGCCATCTGTGAGTAAGCACTACCTCCCCAGCCAAGGGAAGACTGCAAAGGGGCCTCCAGCACCTGAGGTAACTGAATGAGTGGACTCCAGAGATATTGTGGGGCTTGCCCTGGCCAACTTACAGCTGCCCCATTCAAAGGAGCCTGGGACTGCAGCAAGGCACTGCCCAAGAGGGGCCCCAACAGGAAGCAGGCTGCCCAGCAAATTAGACTAGAGGGGCCATGCCCCAAAGTGAACAGACTGGTAAGAAGTAGCCCAGAATAGCAGATTCAGACTACCTGCTGGGAGGGACTCTTTGCTCCCTTCCCCGCCCTCCCATGCAGGGGATGATGTACATAGGGGCCTGAGCTGGGACCCAGTGGAGAGGTGGGCCTGGGTCCCCCTACACCTCCTGGCCTCAAAGACTGAGGCTTCTCAACCAAGCAGGGGACTGAGCACCAGATACTTTTACCACTAGGCTGTCCAGCCCTCCAAGGCACCTGTTACAGTCAATTTTGTGCAGTTACACATGTTCTGTCCTTCAAACACTGAGATGCTGTTGAAGTTATTTAATAAGATGATACTGCTTCAATGTGACAATGTTTCAAATGGGCCCTGGACTGAAAGAGTAAAAAGCCATAAGGCTAACTGATCTATTTGAAATGTGAGCAATTTCTGAACAAAATTGGCTAAATGAATGTTATTGGCAAAATACTATTGGAATGATCCTACATATTGAAGGGACCTCCTCAAAAGTACTTCTGTTTGGTGTTTCTTTTTAAAAGATGAGTTTTAGGCAACATACAGAATGGTTTAATGCAGGCTAATACATATTGCTGGGCAGGGGCATAACCAGAATTTTCATAAGGAGAGAGCCCAGAGAGATGATCCCTATGCAATAGGGTGCCTGCCCCAGTGTGGAGAAGACAGGGGCTCTGTGGGCATGGCTCATCTTGCCACACACAGCTTGCAGGGGGCAGAGTCAGCCACAGGCAAGTTTGTGAGGCTGCAGCCAGGGCAGGAAGTATTGGTATGTGCCAAGCCCAGGTGGGGCCCCCAGTGAACAGGGTGTAGCTCAAAGGGGACAGGAGGAGGTACAACGTGCCACCCTGTCATCTAGGCTGAAGCCCCTCCATGCTGCCAGGGCCTCCCGCCACAGTGCTGAGATTTCAGCAGGGAATCCTTCACTGGGCAAGGATGTAGGTACCCTGTCCTGTTACCTGCTGTGCAGGCAGCATGTCCGTGGTTGCAGTACAGCCCCATGCAACTTTCTTGGACATGGATTGATTTAGTGGGTCTTAGATGAGTCTTTGTGCAGAGCTAGCAACTGGGGGCCTTTGCCCCACCTTCCTTCCACCACTCCTTGCACCCCTATCAGGTACTGAATATGTTCAAACTAAGAATCATATAATTCTAATTACTTACAGCTTTACAAGGGAAGCGGGTATTCAAATGATGGTTAATTATTCAGAGCAGTATCTGAGAAATGCTGGATTTCCCTCTTTGGAAAAAATCTCAAAGATTTTAACGGACCTTAAGAAAAAGACGGAAGGGGGGAAAGTAAGGGCACTCTTGAATACATATAATGGTAAGCTAAAAAAAAAAGACGAAAATGTGTGGAACTAAAAATTTGTTAAATACTTTTTCAAAAATGTGAGCTATATTCTTCAAAATTAATGGAAATTGCCTCCCCTCTCCCCCATCCCCTATGTAACAGGTTGTCATCTCCCAAATATAAAATCAGAAGCAAGAAGTTTTTTGCATTTTGTAAATCAGTAAAAGTAAATATTAGGGCTATCAAGCAATTAAAAAATTAATTGCAATTAATCATATGATTAATCACACTGTTAAATAATAGAATACCATTAAATATTTTGATGTTTTCTAAATTTTCAAATATATTGATATCTATTACACAGAATGCAAAGTGTACAGTGCTCACTTTATATTTATTTATTACAAATATTTGAACTGTTGAAAACAAAAGAAATGTATTAGGTGAATTAAAAATATTAAATACTGTAGTGCAATCTTTTTATCATGAAAGCTGAACTTAAAATGTAGAGTTATGTACAAAAAATAACTGCATTCAAAAACAAAATAATCTAAAAGTTTAGAGCCTACAAGTCCACTCAGTCTTACTTTTTGTTAAGCTAATCGCTCAGACAAACAAGTTTGTTTACATTTGCAGGCAGTAATGCTACTCTCTTCTTGTTTACAATATCCTCTGAAAGTGAGAACAGGTGTTTGCAAGGCATTGTTGTAGCTGGCATTGCAAAGTATTTATGTGCCAGATATGCTAAAGATTCATATCTCCCTTCATGCTTCAACCACCATTCCAGAAGATATGCATCCATGCTGATGACGGGTTATGCTCGACAATGATCTAAAGCATTGCAGACCGACGTATGTTCATTTTCATCATCTGAGTCAGATGTCACCAACAGAAGGTTGATTTTCTTTTTTGGTGGTTTGGGTTCTGTAGTTTCTGCTTCTGAGTGTTGCTCTTTTAAGATTTCTGAAAGCATGTTCCACACCTCATCTGTCTCAGATTTTGGAAGGCACTTCAGATTCTTCAACCTTGGGTCAAGTTCTGTAGCTATCTTTAGAAATCTCACATTGGTACCCTCTTTGCATTTTGTCAAATCTGCAGTGAAAGTGTTCTTAAAATGAACAACATGTGCTGGGTCATCATCTGAGACTGCTATAACATGAAATATATGGCATAATGTGGGTAAAAGAACAGGAGACATACAATTCTCTCCCAAGGATTTCAGTCAAATTTAATTAACAAATTTTTTTTAATGAGCGTCATCAGCATGGAAGCATGTCCTCTGGAGTGGTGGTTGAAGCATGAAGGAGCCTACGAATGTTTAGCATATCTGACACATAAATACCTAGCAACGCCAGCTACAGAAGTTCAATGCAAACACCTGTCCTAACTTTCAGGTGGCACTGTAAATAAGAAGCAGGCAGCATTGTCTCCCATAAATGTAAACAAACCTGTTTGTCTTAGGGCTTGGCTACACTTGCAAGTTAGAGCGCATTAAAGCAGCCCCAGGCGCCCTAGCTCACTACCCGTCCACACTGGCAAGGCATGTAGAGCGCTCTGACTCCACGGCTAGAGCGCTCCTGGTACTCCACCTCGGTGAGAAGATTAACGCTTGTTGCGCCTTGGCTGAAACACCTAGGCATCAGTGTGAACTAGGTGTTGCATTACTGCACTCTGATCAGCCTCCAGAAATGTCCCATAATCCCCTTAACTCAAGTGGCCATTCTTCTCATTGTTTTGGAATCGCTGCAGGAATGCAGATATGCCCTTTGAAAGCTCCGTTTCTGATAGCCGGCATGCTTATCTGCTCTGAGACAAAGCAACCATTTCTGTGGAATGTTGTGTGTGTGTGTGTGTGTGTGTGTGAGAGAGAGAGAGAGAGAGAGAGAGAGAGAGAGAGGCAGGAGGGGTCTGCTGCTGTCTGAATTTACAAGACAGCATGCTGACATGCTATCAGCACCCACAAAAACCTACTCTCTCTCCCCCCACATACACACAACACACTTCCCTGTCACACTCCACCCCACCCACCCCATTTGAAAAGGATGTTGCAGCCACTTGCATGCTGGGATAGCTACCACAATGCACTGCTCTCTGTGGCTGTTGCAAGAGCTGCTAATGTGGCCATGCCAGTGCACTTGTAGCTGTCAGTGTGGACAGATTGCAGCACTTTTCCTACTGCATTCTACGAAGGCTGATTTAACTCAAAGCATTTTACATCTGCATGCCCTTAGTGATTGGCTAAACAAGAAGTAGGACAGAGTGGACTTGTAGGCGCTAAAGTTTTACATTGTTTTCTTTGAGTGCATTTATGTAACAAAAAATCTACATTTGTAAATTTCACTTTCTAGATAAAGAGATTGCACTACAGTAATTGTGTGAGGTGAACTGAAAAATACTATTTCTTGTTTTTTTACAGTGCAAATATTTGTAATAGAAAATAATAAAGTGAGCACTATATACTTTGTATTCTGTGTTGTAATTGAAATTAATATATTTGAAAATGTAGAAAAACATCCAAAATATTTCAGTTGGTATTCTATTGTTTAACAGTGCAATTAAAACTGGGATTAATTTTTTAAATTGTGATTAATTTTGAGTTAATTGCCTGATTTAAGGGTGATTAATTGACAGCCCTAATAAATGCCACCATCTACAGTGCCACATTGCCCTTGTACATCACCCCAAAGTCTCAGGAGGTTGTGACTATCCTGCCCTTCATATTGGTAAATGGGTGGGGGTTCTGGCTGAATGGGATGGGGGTATAGAAAAGACTGAGAATCACTGCTCTACTGCT
Source organism: Dermochelys coriacea (assembly GCF_009764565.3). NCBI lineage: Eukaryota > Metazoa > Chordata > Testudines > Dermochelyidae > Dermochelys > Dermochelys coriacea. The sequence continues at coordinate 83,048,345 of NC_050068.2, forward strand.
ATGCAAGTTTTCAATTTTTATACATTAGATTACTTCCTTGGAGTTACACCAGGGAGAATATGCTAACCAGCAACTAACATAAAAATTTAATCTCTTCCAAAAATCACATCAGTTGAAGGCACCCAGATTTCTGGAAGTTATTATCCTCCTTCCTATAAAATGAATGTAAAAATGTGAGTCTAACAGTCTAAAAAAATATCAGCAAGGAAGTGTCCTTTTCCAATGTATCAAATCATGAAACTGCATATTTTATCACAATGCCTGCCTGTCTTTGGAGCACAGAGTAGGGGCCATCTGTTAGGATGGCGTGGGTATAGAATTGATTGTGTTTCCAAGAAAAGGGGAGATGGGTGGCCATTATGGACATTAGTGCTTCCTGTTTACTATTTCTTTGTCTTTAGCTTTTTAAGGTACTTTTAACAAATTAAATAAAAACAAGTCAGAAATTATAAATATTTCACTGTATTTTTTTATATTCTACCCCTGAATGAGCTAATTAGGCTATATGCTTTTAGTCCAGACTCTGGACTGGAGATTGTTATTTCCTTCATTGTTTTTCCTTTCTTATTGAGATATGGGAACATCCATGACTCAAGAATTCCCTGCAGTTTTCAATCTCTACTGGCATTAATTTGGAGCAGGGTGCTGCAGTGCAGACACGCCCCAGAAGCAGACAGAGGCATTAATAGAGGATTAAGTTCTTGTTTATGGCACTGCCACACAGCACTATACAGCCATAGTGAGGCCTCTTACAGAATCTCACTCAACTCTTTTTGTGCGAAACCCTTGTCTGGAGGTTGAAAGAAACCATCCTAAGGAATATCTCCCTCCTGAGGTTTGTTAGCAAGGAAGCTTGTGAGCTATATGGGAGAGCCAACACCACAAGGAGAAGGCCACAAAGCTGCACATGGTTCTCACATCTTTATTGTAAATTTTTTGTATTGTGGTAGTACCCTGGAGTTGCTGGTCAGAATCTAGGTCTCTTTGCAGTAAGTGCTGTACAAACACTTAAATATACAGTTTTTGCAGTAAACAACTAAGAATCTAAGACAGCAAGCAGCGTACAAAGGGTCAGGGAAAGGGATACAACCTGAATGTGTACAATAATAATACACATAAACAAAATAAATAAATGTAGAGCCACTATACACACACACACGTGTGAGTATATATATAAAATCTCCAGCTTCAAAAGAATAAGATTTTTGGAGGTGTCAGGGTAGACAGTTGGTCTAGAGAAAGAATTGAAGAGAAGAGAGTTCAAGAAGGACTGTCCATGCACAGGGGCAGTATAGAAGAAGGTGCAAGGATTTGGGAGAAATAAAAGGTTGGTGTCACTGACAGAGTGCAGAGGGTGAACAATTGGGGGGAGCCAGAGATCAGTTCCAAATTATTCTATTACATACAGAAAGCGATGTTAAAAGAACATAAGTCTGTAAAGTCAAGCACTGAAAAGTTAGGAAATGCCAGAATTAAGATTGCCTGTGAAACTTTAATTTGGCCTCTTTTGTGCCTATGTATTGTGATACGGTCATGATCCATACTATTTTTTCCACAGGATCCCTACCTCATTCAGTGCCCAGAATAGATAGTGGACAGAACTGACTTTATCAGCAGCTATTCAATATTTGTTTTCTCCTTACTATTGAATGTGCAGCCCATGCCTTATTACAGCACACTATTCAAACCCTGCTCTGAAGACAGAATTAATTGCCTCCTGGGCTTATCACTATACTATCAGAGTGTTTCACAAACATCAATGAATTTATTTACACAACATCTCTGTGGGAAGTGGGGATGGTATTATTTCCATTTTACAGATGGGAAACTGAAGCACAGAGAAATGAAGGTCAAAAGTATTCATGAATTTTGGATGCCCAATTTGAGAAACCTAGGACCTGATTTTTCAGAGTACTTAGCATTATATAACACTTGCTATGTTCAAAGCATAGTCCCGTTGACTTCAACTGCATCTGTGAATGGTCAGCATTTCTGCAAATCAGACATCAGGGTCTCATGTCAGGCACCCAGAAAATGAGAAACACACAGTTAGTGACCACCTGCGAAAAGTTTGGTTTTAATGACTTGCCCAGCATCATACAGGATCTCTGCAGTAGAGGCAGGGATAGAATGCAGTTCTCCATGGCAGCATTCAGCTGCCTTAACCATGAGATCCTCCTTTCTCTTCCTGCAGTCCCCTACTTCATTCACTATACACCTTCCACCTCTGAAACAAATGAGGCAGGGTGCTGCAGACAACTGTCTCCTTTTTTTATTCATCCCCAGAGCAGAGCCATCCTGTGCACTGAATTAGGCAGGGGTCGTGTGGAAAAAAATAAGTAGGTGGTAATATAATTCAAGATTATCATAAAGTATACATACCCAAGGTTTGAATTAAGGTCACACAGGCAACCTTAATTTTGGCATGGCCTAGCTTATGAGTGCTTGAAATCTTAATAGTATTCTTTTAACATAGCCTGTGTGTAATTTCCTAGGTTTTAAAAAAGCACACTCAACACCATATTAATAGTCACACAGTCAGTCAGCTGGGCTGGAACCTTTAGATCCACCACACACACCTCTGACAAGTGAACTAACGCAGTAACTGAAAGCAGCAGTAGTAGGTTGTCATATACTGCATGGACCAGCACTAGACAGGAATGAGATGCTTCATCCCAGTGAGTTTCATAAATATAGGATAGCAGAGGAATAGTGACTCTCGGGGATGTTGGATTCCATTCCAAACTCTGAAGGGAAGTGTCCTGTAGTGCATGGCTTCCCAAACTGGGCTGCAGCACAAAGGTGGGCCACAATACAGTCCCAAGTGGTCCGCTGGCATAACTGCATCCTCCAGTCAAGCTCTTTGTAAATCTTTAACTCCATGTGACTCATAGAATCTAAGTAAAAGCTACATAAATGTAATGTTTTGAGCTGTATATGTGAGGGGAAATTATTTATTTATTTAAAAATCCAAGCTGCACTATGTCAAATTTAATTCTTGTGAGTACAACAGTGCATTTCACTGCAAAGTAGCCTAGCAATGTACGCAAAATCTGCCATTTGCAACTGTAAAAAACGGCAAGTAGTATTTCAGTGTCACGTGGATTGATTGATTTTTCAAAAACGTGTAAGTGGCACTCTCTTTAAAGGGTTCTCCTTCACACCCTAATCAGAGCCATGCCAAATATGTGCTTTTTCAATTTCTCTCAAATTAAATTTGTGGACCAAATTCGTGTCTCGGCTATATTCTTCACTGGCAAATGAGAGCAAAGCTTGCCCCAATGAATTTCATTGAGTGAATTCTTCATCTACATAAGTTGGCTTTGCCCACAAATTATTGTAGATACAGGACTGAAAAATCAGAAATTATAAACATCACATTCAAGCTAATTATCATAACAACCTAAACCCTATCAATGCATCCAAATTTAAATGCTCCAATCAGAATATAAACTTTTTTTGCTTGGTCTGGCTATTAGTTTACATGCGCCTAATTCTCTATTTCACAATGATCCTTCATGCTGTAGGTCCCCTCTACGTTAGGAATAAGGGCCCTGGCTGGTGCAATGCTATTGGAACAGCTCTATGCTGGTCCCCATTGCTGTGTCCATTTTTGGAGATAGGGATGGATGGAAGGGAATGAATGTGGCCAAAATGCACTGTATTTAAACTAGGGTCTGGTTTAGCCCCTGTTTGCCCTAGCTCCGCGTATCTCCCAGAAGCGACCGCCAGATTCCTGCAGCCCCTAGGCGCATGGGTGGCCAGGGAGGCTCTGCACACTGCTGTCACCCCAAGTGCCAGCTCAGCAGCTCCCATTGGCCGAGACAAGTGACCAATGGGAACTGCGGGGGCAGCACCTGCAGGCACAAGGGCAGCGCACAGAGCCTCCCTGGCTGCCCATGAGCCTAGGGGCCACAGAGATCTGGCAGCCACTTCCTGGGATCCGCGGTATGCGCTGCCAGGACCAGCACCCCAAACACCCTCCCACACCCCTACCCCAGCCTGGTGAGAGTGAGTGCGGGTGGGGGAGAGTGAGCAATGGAGGGAGGGAGATGGAGCGAGTGGAGGCAGGGCCTCAGAGAAGAGGCAGAGCTTCAGGGAAGGGGCAGGACAGGACAGGGTGTTCGGTTTTGTGCCATTAGAAAGTTGGCAACCCTAAAGGGCCCCATCTGAGATGTAGTTCTTGGGGCAAACTATCCTTCAACAGGAACAGGGAGTTCTGGGGACCAAAGTTGGACAGTCCTCTGAAATCCCGGATGGCTAGCAAGTATGCCAGCACGGTGACAATATGTGGTGTCCCTTCTGTGTATTGAGAATTAAAGTGATAGCTTGCAATGCCAACACAAGAGTGTGGGGGGTAGGAGCTGGTCAGGCTTGCAGATTATAAGGAGCTCTGTAGAGAAATGAGAGATCTGGGCCTCCCAGCAGTTAATACGGAAACAGCCAACTTAACAAGGTGTGATGAGTTGTGCATCTCTGCCTTAGGGAGCAGCCTGATTTTTTTTTTCTCTCATTTTGGGTTCTTGTGTGTAATCATTCTGAATTCTAAGAAATAAAGTAGTGTTATGCTGCAACCTTCCACCAAGACTACTTATAGTTTTATCTAACTTCTGTGTGTATGCTGTGAACATAATACCTTAATTACTCTTCACTTTGTTTTTCTTTTTGTTCTTGCTGGCATCATTTCTGGTACAAACTGGTTGTCTATTTAAGACACTTTAATACAGCTGAATGAAACTGGTCTAATTCAGTTTGCAGGAGCTCCAATAAACTTATTGATTGTTTGCTTTCATTCATGTGTATTTGTCCCCCTTGATTTTCAGTCTGTCACATTTTCTGCAAAATTTCCAGTCAAAACTCAGATGAAATTGTATCAAAACCATAAATTGGTCCCAGTGGCAGATTATCCACTGGGCCAACAGGGGTCATGCCCAGGGACCCTAGGTGCACCTGCACCTCAACCCCCTCCACCCACCCGGTGCTCCTGCCATGGAACAGATTCAGGGTACAGGGGCTTGCCCCGCTCTGCTCGCCTGGCATGACTGCAGGCAGGGGAGGGGAGGGGCCCCTACTTGCTCTGGCCCAGGGCCCCACAAAACCATAATCCGCCTCTGATTGGCCCAGGTCCACTAGCTTTACCCAGAAGTTTTTCAAATTATAGTGAGCCTTTCAACTCACACTGAGTGAGTTTTGGGCTTCAGTAAAACTCCAATCTGGCTAATTGTGTTGCTGTTTGGATTTCATTTTGATCATTTTCCACAGCTCCATGTGGTGGGCCAAAGTCATCCCTGGTATAACTCTACTGGAATTAATGGTGTTCCACCAAAAATGAAGTTGGTCTGTTAATCTTTTACAGAATGCTAAGGGAAACTCCGATTGCTTATGAAGCTTTGGCGCCTTTCTTTCCAAAAGACTTGAAATATTTATGTAAAAAGAATAATTGAAGCATCACCTAGTTAGTAAACTGAATACTGGTGTGACAGTGAAAGTGTATTCACGAGTGTATTTTTATGCTTATATATAACTGAAAGTTTTTTTTGGCACTGTCACTTGATATCTGGATTGTAACAAGCACTTCTTTTATTACTGACAAATAGCATGCGTTGGGGTTATTTATTGTTTTTTATGGAGCGTGTTTCGTTTAGTGTAGAGATTTTAATCTGAGTATTTCTCTAGTCAAGTATGAACTTTAGCTGTAGTAATTAAGTAGTGTGACAGGGTCGGGCCACATGGCTACAGGAGAGTGATCCTATTGGGATCCGGGAAGTGCTAAAGAATCCCCCCCAGCCTAACGGGGATCCAGCTACAGGAGAGTGATAAAAGGCAGATATATTATCCCCAGGTTAAGTAGGTCCCTTTCCCCTGGGTAAGGTAACAGGGAAGGTTCCAGAACAATCAGGAACTTTCTGGAAACAATTAAGGCAAACAGGCTGATTAGAACACATGCAGCCAATCAAGAAGCCGCTAGAATCAATTACGGCAGGCTAATCAGGACACCTGGGTTTAAAAGGAGCTCACTTCAATTTGTGGTGCATTCGAGGAGCTGGGAGCAAGTGGTGCAAGAAGCTGAGAGTGAGAAGGCTGGAAGACTGAGAAGTACCAGCATTATCAGACATCAGGAGGAAGGTCCTGTGGTGAGAATAAAGAAGGTGTTGGGAGGAGGCCATGGGAAGTAGCCCAGGGAGTTGTAGCTGTCACATAGCTATTACAGGAGCCACTCTAGACAGCTGCAATCCACAGGGCCATGGGCTGGAACCCAAGTAATGGGCAGGCCTGGGTTTCCCCCATCCGTCCAACTCCCTACTTGATACTGGAGGAGTTGACCTGGACTGTGGGTTCCACCAGAGAGGAAGGTCTCTGGCCTGTTCCCCGATCCACTAGGGGGATCAGCAGAGACTGTGGGGATTGTTGTTCTTCCTTTTCCCCATGCTGGCCAGTAATGAGGATAACTGAGTGAATGGCAGATTTGAGCCACGAAAGTGACCAAACTGAGGGCTGCCGTGAACTTCTGAGGCGAACAAATCCACCAATAAGCACAGGACCCACCAAGGCAGAGGAGAAACTGTCACTGTAGCTAATATCTAGCATGGTAACTAATTATCAAGGGGATTGAGGTGACATTTTTGCAAGGGCATAGTAAGACACTAGGCAGCTAGTTGGGATAGATTCCACCACTCTGTTAATGATTGAGGCCTATATTTTCCAAAATATCCACTAATTCTAGGTGTTTCCACTTCTGGGTGTACAAACTAAATCTATTCCCCCCCACATTTTCAGTTGATCTCAGTGGTGTCTCAAGCTGGGTATACAAAAAATTAAAGCATTAAAAATGAAGGGACATTTTTGGAAAATGTAAGTTTATTAAGGGATCACAAGGATCTGGAAGCTTTAAAAATGGTGCTGTGGGTGAGAAACCCAACTTGTAATTCACCCTCAAAACAATTATTTCATCTATTTTTTTTTCTGAAAGAATTTTCCACTAGAGCTGGTCAACTCTTGGAATTTCTATGATAAATCCAGACATTTCAAAATTTATTTTTGTTCCAAATTGGAATGAAAACAACAAAATTCAAAGTTTCCCATGAAACAAGAGTCCAAATTTTATATATTTGGACTCTTGTTTCATGGGAACTTACATTGGTTTTGGTCAGAATGTTTCATCTTGAGTTCAACTTTTAAAATATTATATTAAAAAAGTAAATGAAAAGTTATTTTGGAATGAAAAAATCAAAATGTTCCATTCCAAAAAGGAATATTCCATCATATCAAAATACTTTTTTCCTAAATGAAATTTCATTGAAATCAATACCTTTCCACAAAATGTTTTGATTTTGACAAAACTGCTTTTCCCAATGGCAAAATGTTGTCAGAAAACTTCCAGCCAGCTTTAATTTCTCTCAACCTCTGCAAAATGAAAACTGCCGTAGTTTTAAGTAGCAATTGTCCACTGATGAACTATTCACAACAAACACAGTGTGCCGGGATTGATTGGGATCATGACAGCATGTAAAACTGTCTCTGCTCACAATGGTGGACAATCCTATAAGCCTTAAGGGCCAATTTTTCAAAAAAATTACCTCCATTTTTGCACAAATAATTCTGCAATTCTGCAGCACTTTACATTTGTGTGTACAAGTTACAGAATATGCATATAAAGAGCAATAATTTGCACTCACATGTTGGTGTGCACAATTTATTGCATCTACCAAGAAAAACAAGAGATCTATTTTTAGCCTGATAATGTTCCTTTAGATGGACGCAGTCAGGTCTGAAAGGGGTAGGTATTGAAATACTATGATGATAAGCATAGTATAAAAACCACCAGAGTTAAATTCTAAATTGTGTGCTACACTATGTTTACAATTCATGATAAAGATCAGGAGAATTCAAAGTAGTTGTAGTTAGTCGGGTTAGAGACACAAAGTGGAAATTTTAATTTGCCTGAAACTATAGTCCAGGGGTCGGCAACCTTTCTGAAGTGGTGTGCCGAGTCTTCATTTACTCACTCTAATTTAAGGTTTCGCTTGCCAGTAATACATTTTAACATTTTTAGAAGGTCTCTTTCTACAAGTCTATAATATATAACTAAATCAGTGGTTCCCAAACTTGTTCCACCACTTGTGCAGGGAAAGCCCCTGGCGGGCCGGGCCGGTTTGTTTACCTGCCGCGTCCACAGGTTCGGCCGATCCCTCGGCCCGCGCCGCTTCCAGCAGCTCCCATTGGCCTGGAGCAGCAAACCGCGGCCACTGGGAGCCGCAATCGGCTAAATCTGTGGATGCAGCAAGTAAACAAACTGGCCCGGCCCACCAGGGACTTTCCCTGCACAAGCGGCGGAACAAGTTTGGGAACCACTGAACTAAACTATTGTTGTCTGTAAAGTAAATAAGGTTTTTAAAATGTTTAAGAAGCTTCATTTAAAATTAAATTAAAATGCAGAGCCCCTTGGACTGGTGGCCAGGACCCAGGCAGTGTGAGTGCCACTGAAAATCAGCTCGCATGCCGCCTTTGGCACATGTGCCATAGGTTGCCTACCTCTGCTATAGTCATAGATAAGGCTGTGAGTCTGTCACGGAAGTCACGGATTCTGGGACTTTCTGGGCAGCCCCTGGGTCAGCAGTAGCAGTGCGGGTGTGTGGGAAGGGGTTCAGGACTAGGGGCAGCGAGTTGGGGAGTGCGGGGGGTGCTTACCTCAGGGTGGGGGGCTCCCCGGCTCCCACTGGCATGGCCTCCCCTCAAGCTCCTAGGCAGCAGAGGGGCCAGCGGCGGTCTCCATACTGCCTGCGCCCTCGGGCCCCGTCCCCACAGCTCCCATTGGCTGTGATTCCTGGCCAATGGGAGCTGCGGCAGCTGACACTTGTGGCAGAAGCAGTGGAGCCCCTTCCCTCCTCCCCCCACCGTCTAAGGAGCTGCAGGGATGTGGAGCCGGGTAGGAAGCCCCTGCCGGTCCCGCCGACCCCCCTCCCCCAGTACTAGCAGGGTCCTGGGCCACCTTCCCTAGCACCCACGGTGAGCCCAGACTGCCCCCGCAGTGCACCTACAGCCCCCCACCCAAATTTTAGTCACAGCGGGTATTTTTAGTAAAAGTCATGGACAGGTCACGAGCCCATGAATTTTTGTTTACGGCCCATGACCCGTTCATGACTTTTTTACTAAAAATATCCGTGACTAAAACGTAGCCTTAGAGGATCCTATTATCAAAGAGAGCCCCAGTTCACCTTCTGGCCACTGCCTCCCAACATATCTCACTCATCCCCAGCCCTTTACCCCACACCCCGACACTCCCCACTCATCCCATAGCCCAACAACTACTCACTCTCAGCCTCTCCCCCACCATCCCTGGACTCTTCCTGGTCACTCACCAGCTCCCTCCCCACCCATCACTCCACTCCCATCCCAGGCTAGGGTGGCTTTTCCTGATTCTGGCTGCACAGCTCCACTTTCTCCCATCACTTGCCCCACACTGCTGAGGTTTGGCCCAGCTAGCCTTTCATCATAACCGAGACCCTTCGATACACAGACTCAGAACATAGGGAAATGCTAGTCTCATTCCAAGACAAGACAGGGAAGCTAGACCATGGAGGTGCAAGCTTGAGTGTCCCATACATACTATATCTTATCCGTGAGCACTCAGTGGTGATGGGATCAAAGGATCTAGCACAATTGCTACTGATGCTCTTTCTAGCATCCTGAATGGGTATGGAGAGTGACCCAACATCTTATCCAGAGATGGGGTCCCTTCAGCTCAGGACTGAGGTACTTAGGTGGAGGGAAATCTATGCTGCCAGTATTTGTGCTATACAGTAATTGTGCTCTGCAGATAAATGCTGTTGTCAGGTAATGGTTTCAATGCATTACCTTAATTTTTGTTAAGTTTTACAACAGTGAGCACCTGCTCTGATGTGCCAAAACCTCGGAGAAAAAGCTAGATAGACTCAAATATCTCAGACAGGAGAATTTTCCCCTCAGTGTTTATTGTTATACCAGTTAGGCCAACTTTTTCCAGTTTCCTCATTTTGGGTGCCAAATAATCACAATGAACTGGTTTGTACAGGTGCGACCAAAGGCAGTAATTAGCCCATTCATTCTAAGATCTGTGTTTTGAGGATCCCCAGGGAATGTATTACTGCTAACAGGTACTTGTAGCACTTACTAGTTGCATGTACAAACTGAATACAATATCTTGCTGTGTAAATCTCCTAGGATTATCACTGTGATTAAATCTGAGACTGGACATTCTTGCCCAGGAGGAATGGGGAAGAGTTTGTATTGTGTCTGCCTGCACCTTATAATGCCTGAGGAAGGAAAATGATTTTCCTAGGCTGCCAGTTGATCTGACGGGCACAAACTATTACCTTTTTCCCAGCAATATGAGGTTTGTGTTTTTAAAATGAAACCAAAGTACAAGGTTTATAAAGCAAAATGGACCAAATTCTGTGGTTCTTACGGCTTATTCAAGCAAAACTCACAACAATCAATGGGAGTTTCCCACACTTTAAAGAGGGAAATGGTGAAGGATTTGGGCCAAAAGTGTTCTGGTTATTAGTTCAGTCATCTTTAGAGTAGAGCAGTACACAGTGACTGCTAAACACCAGGTTCTGATTGACTAGTTGGACATTCTGGAGATGTCATGCCAGCATTTAAAATTTCCTTTCAAACATGGCCTCATTTGATGAGCTCATTCATATTCAACAACAAGCCTCCTTACTCATACTATGTCAATGAGATGGGTGGAAAACCATATAGCAGGGGTGGCCAAACCACAGCTCATGAGTCGCCTGCAGCTCTTTTACAGTTAAAGTGCGGCTCATGGACCCACCCCCATTCTCCGCCTACCAGTATGTTTGTGGGTGCTAGGGGCTTCTGCCCTGAAGCAGGGTGGTGAGGCTAGGAACTTTTGCCCAGCAGGAAGGGGAGTCTTGGGACTTCAGCCCTGCAAGTGCCCATTGGGGTGCAAGCTTCAGCCCCACTCCTGCTGAAGCCCCAAGAATCCCCCTGTAAGCTGCGCAGCTGTGGCCGGGACTTGCCATGAGCGGGGAAGGGGTGCCCCGTACCCAGCCCCAGCCTGCCTGCTGTGGCTGGGGCACCCCTCCCCGACCCAAACCCAGCACCGGCCCAGACCTTTCGCAGTGCCCTTCTCTCAGCCCCAACTCAGCCCCAGACCTGCTGTGGCTGGGAGAAGGGTGCCCCTCCCCCAGCCCGAACCCAGCCCTGGCCTGGACCTGTCACAGTTGGGGCGCCCCCTCCCAGCCTGAACACAGCCCCCATCTGGAACTGCTGCGACCGAGAAAGGGGTGCCTATCCCATGGCCCCGGCCCGAGCCCCAGACCTGCCATGGTGGGGAGAGGCACCTCTCCTGCCCAGCCCAGGTGCTCTTGTGGGGAGAGAGCTGAGGGGAGTCCTCTCTCCCCATCATAGCCCCAGAGCACCCTCCTGCACCCAAACCCCTCATCCCCACCCCAGAGCCTGCACCCCAACCCTCTTTCCCAGCTCTGAGCCCCTCATCCATGGCCCCACTCCAGAGCCTGCACCTCCAGCCAGAGCCCTCACACCCCTGCACCCCACACCTCTGCCCCAGCCCTGAGCCCCCTCCCACACTCCGAATCCCTTGGCCCCACCCCCACCACATTAATTTTTTTATGTGCACAAATATGAAGGTGATGTGTCACACATCACCTCCATATTGGTGCACATAACAGAATTCATTCCGCACATGTGTGGGAAAAATTAGAGAGAACACTGGCCGGACCCTGCAGGGCAAAGCCCCTAGCCCCACTGCTCCTCCACAGGGCTCAAGTCCAGGCAGGCATGCCTGAGCTCTCAAACTTCTGAAGATTGCCGTATGCGGCTCGGAGGGTCAGTAAGTTTGGCCACGCTTTCCCTATAGGAAGGAACATTTTTCATTAGTTTCTAAGAACCACTGTGGACAAGCTTCAGCAGGAAAAGCAGCTATAGGTGGGGTTTCAAAGACTCTCTCAGCACTGGTCTAACTGCTCCCATTACAGTTGATGAGCATTTCACAATGTTCACTTAAGAGCTTTGGAAATCCCAACCTCAGCCTTTTAAAAAGTTCAGCAGTTAAATTTATCATTCTCGCTCTTCAGCCTTCCATTCCCAACCATATTCAGAAACATTGCAGAGGAAGCTGATATCTGCTCAGCATTTATGTGAAGATTTTCAGAAAGGGGTACCTAATGTTGAAGGTCCTCAGTCAATGGGGAGCTACTGCATGCACCTCAGTTTTTGAGGATCAGGCCTCTTATTTAGGCCCCTAAATATAGATTTAGAAGCCTAATCTTAGGCACCTACTATGTTGAAAAGTCTTGACTTACCAGTTTTTCTTCTGTTAAAAAATCACCTCAGGGGTAAGAGGAAGCTTCATACTGAAAGGAATTGTTCTAAGGTATGAGTGACTGAACAAATTAGAATGAGAAGCAAAGCACTACCTTACCATAAACCTTAACTGTCAACAAATTCTGCAATCATCAGTTCATAAACACATCCTACCATTTTCTTTCCTTCTTTGTGTCAGTCTTCTAGTTCTCAAAAGTGCAATAGGAGCAGAACTCTCATATTTCCTGTAATCAACTATAGCAAATCCAGTTCATAGCTTATACCGCCATTGCCAATTCATTTAGGACTGTTTATTTTTCATATATGAAATATTACTCATCAATATGACTAGTCAAATGAACAAGTGAAGTATCATCCAGTGAACAAACTCCTTGACTAAGCCAGCTGTCAGGGATAGCAACAGCTGCTGATTCAGGAAAGGAATGAGAAACTTCCTTTTCTAAACCAGAGCATATCCAGAAAAACCTGTTAAAAATTAAAAAACCTTTCACTACAATCATGCATCAGATAAACCCAGGTGGAAGTAGTTTTTGCATTTAAAAAAAATCTGACTTAGGACGGATGTTATAATAAAGAAATGGGAGCATTAATTCTCAGTTATCTTTCTCACTTTATGGGCCTGATCAAAAGCCCACTGAAGTCAATAGAAGTCTTTATATATACACGAGATCTCTCTGACAAATTCCAAGCACATATTTATGAGGTCTTCCCTATGTGTCCATCTTTCTTTCAGCCACCTCTCTAGAAATGCTGCTTCCCCTTCGGTATTTTAAAGGAGTGGTAAAAACAAGCAGAAAAAAAACCCAATAAAGACATTTCCACTTTACAGGGTTTTTTTTGTAAACTAAAGTAAATCTAAGAGTAGAATATGTCATTCACAGCTGTCCCCTCTGAAATAATTATTACTACGATTCCTCATATCAATGTCCCTTGACAAATTTTAGGCTTGCATATCAAAAGTGATTAGTAAATGCAACTGAGTTTGTTCTCTTCTTTTTATTCTGCCTTATAATACAGGAACATTAGGACATTCCATGAAATTGAAAGATGGCACATTCAAAATCTGATAAATGGAAATAGTATTTTATACAACGAACAATGAGCTGTGGAACTCATTGCTACTGGATAACACTAAGGCCAAGAGTTTAGCAGGATCCAAAAAGGGATTAGACTGAACACCCTTGCCCCTGCCTCGCCCCTTCCCCGAGGCCCCGCTCACTCCATTCCCCCTCCCTTTGTGGAGGGAGGGGGATAACAATGATAGCCACAGTTAATTGTGAATCCTAAAAAACCCCTCATTTAAAAATAAGAGTTTCAAAAGGAACATTAACTCTCGTGTTTTGTTTTAAGCCTAACTACTGGGGATTAGGAGAAATCCTTCCCTGCTGGGGCAGGTTATCCAATAGCTGCTTACTGATCCAGCATACCAGTTTTTGTGTTCCCATAACACATCCAAACATCTTGTTCTTCATAATTTTTAAACCTTATTCACCCTGGGCAGGAATAAGTGATGCACCATGTGAGCCATGGTGCCCTGTGGTGTTATGTCTTTCAATTTATAGGGTTGCCAACTTTCTAATCACACAAAACTGAACACCCTTGGCCCCTGCCTCGCCCCTTCCCCGAGGCCCCACCCATGCTCACTCCATCCCCCCTCCCTCTGTCACTCACTCTCCCCCACTCTCACCGGGCTGGGGTAGGGGGTTGGTGTGCAGGAGGGGGTGAGGGCCCTGGCAGAGGTGTGGGCTCTAGGTGTGGGTCAGGGATGAGAGGTTGGGGTGTAGGAGGGGCTCAGGGATGTGGCAGCGGGTTGGGGTGCAGGAGGCGGTGTGCGGGAAGGGCTCTGGAAAGGAGTTTGGGTGCAGGAGGAGGTTCCAACCTGGAACAGAGGGTTGGAGTGTGGTAAGGGATTCGGGTTGCGGGCTACGGCCAGGCGGTGCTTACCTCAGGCAGTTCCCGGAAGTGGCCGCAGAGTCAGGGGAAGGCAGTGAGTATGCCTTAGCACCGCTGCACTGCTGATCAGACTTTTAGCAGCGCAGTCAGCACCGGCCGCCAGGGTCCCTTTTCGACCAGGCATTCTGGTCAAAAACTGGATGCCTGGCAACCCTACTTCAAAGGCCCAATACCTAGAAGCTTTGGTGTGTGTAGCACCCCCATTCTGCAATGGTTTAAGAGATAAAGCCAGTGCTCCCCCAGATGCAGTCAGCCCTGCATGGGGTGGGGAAATTCCTTCCCTGGCGTCTCCTAGAAATCTTTCCTCTGGGACATTTAAAAGAAGCATTAAAATATTTAAAGGTCTTTAAAAATATCACCTCACCTTCATGATCCTTTGTGATGTCAGAGTGTAGCGGTGTGATTGGAGCAGCACCGCTTTGTGGGCCTTCCAAGCTCTATGACACAGACACAGATCTCCCTAGGGTTGGGGGAAGACATCTCTGTCTCCAGTGGTGTCTATCTCCAGTGACCACTAAGGCAGGTGCCAGTCCAGCAGCAACTTGTCCCTTCAGTCTTATCCGTTTTTAGGCAGGGATGAGAGTCTCAGCCCCAAAAATGTTCTACAACAAAGAGCAAACATAATACTGAATCATCCCCCGTCTTCCGTGGGGGGGCATTGAGGAGAAGCGGGAGATACATTCTTGCCCTTTCCTTCAGGATTGGTTCCCAAAAAGTATCCAAGTCAAGCATTGTTTGTTTTTTACAGTCTAGATAGTCCTCCCCAGTGGCTGCTCTGGTTAACAGGACTGTCTCTGGAACTCTACCAGTGACAATCCCTTCAGATAGAGAGGCAAAGCTCCATCCTCCTCCCTGACCAGTCAGACCTAAAGTGAACCAAACTCTCTCCTTTCATTTCCCTTCCAGGCCTGGCATTGGGAGCAGATATAGTGGGACACAACTAGCTGGGCCTAAAGGCTTTCCTTCACCCCTTCTGTGCTGGTATGGGCCTCTCTGACCCATCAGGTAGACAGACGCTGCCCTCGGTGAGCACTGAAAGGAGAATGCAGGCTTCACTATGAAGAATGCCATATCTGTTTTTGCTTAAAAAGATGCTATTTTTGTTGTGTTTTCATTTCTGTGGCAAAATGAGATTCTGCAGCTGCAAAACTGTGAGATACTTGTGGGTCCTGCCTCTAATCAAACACATGCTCTACCTGGATATTGTCTTTGATATTCTTGGGCTATTCTCATTTTGAAAGCCACCAGCAGTAACAAGTTAGTTAATCTGTCCTGAAGAAGATGAATGGGTTGCCAAGTTTCTGTTTAAACAAAGGAGGAAGTGAATATGATTTTACATTCTGAAAAGTAAGAGTAGGTGACAGACTGCCATAAGTGTAGCAATTGTCTAAATAACTGGTTCTGAAATCATTTGTGTGAATGAATGATAGTCTTGCCTAGAGAGGATTGATGTATTACTAACTTTACTCCATTTTGTCTGCATTATAAAGCTACATGTTATCAGATACAAGATTATTGTACTTTAATTCTTAGCTACACTAAACCCCCATTATAAACCATCCTCATTAAAACATAACCTTGTCATAATGCACTAACTGTCTACTCAGGATGGTATTTTATTAAGGATGGAATGTAATTTCAGTGTTACTCACAGAGATGAACATTTAATAGAAGATAAAACTTGTTTCCAGATGTTCTTTATGGAAGGAACACTTAATATCTTTTAATAAACTGAACATGAGTATTTTGTGGAATGTGTTCACTGACACCTGATTCTGAAGACTAAAGAAAACTGCTTCACATGCAGCAGATCAGATTCTTCATAGGGGTAGGAGGGAGTAAATACACTGAGAACCTGATACTGTTCCCTGAGATCAATGGCAAGCTTCTCACTGACTTTAATAGGATCAAAATTAGGAAATAAAAAGAAGAGAGAGATTGTTCTTAGATAATCCAAGGTCTATCATTTTCCCTATAACGCACATGGAAGAGTCTCACAATTTAATAAATAGTAAAAAGTTTACAGCACCTATGATAACAGAATCTGTGAAGAAGGCAATTACAATATATTTTATCTTAGGCCAGAAACTCCAATCTCAGCAGCATCAGTAATAGTGATGTGCCAGTGACATGCTATATGCTTAAGGCCTCTCTCCCAAAGAGCTTGAGAGTCTAAATAGACAGCTTACTAACATGGGAGGGGTTTGGATGGGGATGGAAGACAGTGGCATGTAGGTCAAAAGGTCCAGCTTGTTCCTGGCTCTATACAGGTGGGGTGTAAGGAGGAGAATGGGACCAAGAAACCTCCTACCTCTTCTGTACCTATTTGCAGGAATTGGATACAGTTCCTCTGGGATACACATATCACTTTCTGCCAGACAGCTCTTGTGGAATGAGCTATGATCACAGACAGAACTTCTTTATTTCAGATAGCATACATTTCCTTACTGCATAATGAAACCCATTGAGAGTTGGTAGTTTTAGAGGCTGTTATACCTTTAAGGGATCCCAAAAATGCTTTAAAAGGTGAGGTGTGGGAGATAGGAAAAAGTGAGGAGGCAGATATTCCGTCAAATGGGGCAGGGACCAAGAAACAGCATGTATGCATTACTCAAAAGAGGGGTACAGAGGGAGAGAAAGGGGAGGTGAAAATTTTGTAGGAGGGAGGAATAATTACCCAATATGGGGGAAGGGAGAGACAAACAGAAAATTACCACATGAGGAGAAAATGGATGCGGGAGAGAGTAATTCCCCCAAAGCGTTATGAAAATGCACACAAAGGACAAGGCAAGGACGCACAGAGTGGGGAGTTACAGGACAGAGGAAGAGAAGGAGGCTTCATAAATGTGTTTACTTTTTAAACTATATCTTTAAATGCAATATCTAACTTCGCTAAAAAGTCATGTTCTGCAGTTGGACAATACCACAGAATTAGTCAGTGTACTTTTTGTTCCTGGGCCCCAGACTCTAAATGAAAGTCTAATTTGGCTCTCATCAAAGATGGAGTTTGATACCCTGTCATGGTGTGCCCTACTCACTGCTAGGATGGCACCTCTTCCTGGCCGTTCTGGGGACTAGCTTCATGAGGTCACCAAGCTTCCCATGGTGGCACTCCACCTCTCTGTCTTTCTCTTGGTCTGCAGCCTCATCTCTCTCTCCACAAGCTCCTGCTGCCTGTTCGTGACTCGGCCCTCCAGCCAGGTCACTATACGCGTTGTCCCCTTCCTGGGTAGTGTATCTAAGCCCCTTCTCACCAGCAGCCTCAGATAGTCTTCCCTTTCATTGCCCTATGGTCTCACTCCCTCACTGACTGGTAGGGGAAGTTGGGCCTACCCTCTACTCCGGATTCCAGCTCAGGGACCTTCTAATCAGCAGCCAAGGTCTATTCTCTTTTGGACCTTACTGCCTTTCCCTGAGCCCCTTCCTTACCATATGGCACTCCCCCATGTCTGGATTTGCCAGGATCCCCACTCCTTCCTCCCAGGGAGTAACTTTAGGCTACCTTGTCTCTACAGCCTCTAAACACGCCTCCCTTCTCCTAGGGAGTGACTGCAGACTTTTCCAAGCTGTCCCCTCAGCTATCAGCTTCCTTCTTTAATACATCCAGTCCAGCTTGTACCTCCCCAGGTGGACTCCTTCCTGAGTCAGGGGATTGCTTAGCCACCTAATTCCCCTCAGCTGTGTCCTGTTGGGTTAATTAGCCCCAGCTCAATCTCCATTAACTCTTTCAGGGCAAGTGTGGGGTGAACAGCATTTCACACACCCCTACCATAATGCTTCCAGGCACCCGGAGGAATGCAGTGCATAGACCTCCTGGCCTATGTGTCTTTGAAAGGCATAGCCTGTATTGCCCTACAGCCACTTTCAGGGGCACTATGGGTGAGAGAGTCATTGCCCCACTGTGATGGGATGTATGAGCTCTACACAGGTGAACTAAAGGTTAAATAACAATTCTAGGCCCAGAACGTTCCACCCAGCCGCACCTGCTGAGCATGCTCACATTGGAGACTGGGCTCAAAAGGGAGCAGCTCAGCTCAATCTGGGCAGACAGAGCAGGGGAATAGTTGTGCACTGCAAGGTCCTGCAAACAAGCTGTTTGGGCTCCACGTAGTCTATACCAGGCTCCACTTCCAAGCTGCCCCAGGCCCTTCACCTCATGGAGGCTGGGAACAATGGACCATCATTGATAGCGGAAGATCCTCTGGAGTATGATTAGAGAGAACTCCAGGAGGAATCCAGAAACAGACAAGTGTCACTGACAGAGGAACTGAAACCCAGTTAGGAAGTGGCCCAGGAAAAAGGCATAAGGACACTGCCCCCTGGACCACATATGTGAGCTATTATTCCCAGGATCCTGGGTTGGAACCTGATGGAGCAGGGAAAGCCTGGTTCTCCTACCCCTGGCCAACAACTCTTGCCTCCAGGAGTTATGGCCCAGATCACCCCCACTAAGGTTTGGACTTTAACCCCCATGTTGTAAAGAATGTGAGCATTGACCAAATCCTATTAAAAGGACAGTAAATGTATGGTTAACCTGACCCAAAAGAGGCCATGGATACGGAAAAGTTACTGAAATAAATGATGGAAATCCAGTAACAACAGATCATGGTACAACTGCAACAACAAGCGGCCCAGCAACAACTACTCTGGGAAATGGTGATGTAGCATCAAGTGCAGCAAGAATGCCTGATTCAGCAGGTGGCAGCACTCTTGCAGCCCAAGGGGGCATCTAACACCACAGTGCCCAAACCTGCAGGGGATATCCTCCCCATCCGGTTTCCCATCAGGCTCAAGAAAAGGGGCCCCAGTGATGACCCAGAAGACTTCCTGGTCACCTTCAAATGGATGGCTAGTGCAACACATTGGCCACAGAAACACTGGGCTACCATGATAGCCCCATATTTGATGGAACCTGTACAAACCACCTATTGGTGCTTGGACCCCATAGAAGTGCTGGACTATGGCAATGTAAAGGCAGCTATCCTCAACTACCTGGATTTCAACCCTGAGATGTTCTGCCAATAGTTCAAAAAGGAGACAGACACACCAAGAGCCCGACCCTGGTTGGACCCTGAGAAGCAGACCAGAGTACAGGTGGCAGAGGCTATCATGTTGGAGCAGTTCATCCAGGTTCTTCCGGCTGGCAGGAAGAAGTGGGCAAAATGCCATTGACCCTGGTAGAGGCCATAACCTTGATGGAGATCTACATGGTAGCTAATAATCCAGCCTCAATGACACCAAAGACAGAGTCCCCTGGAACCAGAACACTAGCTCCTAGAGAAGGTGGTGCTAGGAGGGGAGGCTGAGTGTGTCTGAACCAGACATCCCCCTTTGGATCACCTGTGCCCACATGGCAGGATCTTAGTACTGAGGCAGAATGGAGAAAAGACTGGGGTGACTAAGGAGGGGATACACCCACCAGGAGGTCCTGCAGCCCTGGGAATGAACCAGCTGACTGTGACCCCAAAAAGGAGCTATTTCAAGTGTGGACAGGAAGGGCATTTTAGACAGGAGTGCCCCTTAAGTGATTGTAGCAATGGATTGGCATGGATGGCAGGCACCAGAGCGCACAGGCAGGGCCTGGCCAAGAAGTCATGGATGGATATAAACTGTTCAGGAAGGATAGGCAGGGCAGAAAAGATGGGGGAGTTGCATTGTATGTAAGAGAGCAGTATGACTACTCAGAGCTCTGGTATGAAACTACAGAAAAACCTGAGAATCTCTGGATTAAGTTTAGAAACGTGAGCAACAAGGGTGATGTCGTGGTGGGAGTCTGCTATAGACCACTGGATCAGGGGGATGAGGTGAACGAGGCTTTCTTCCGGCCACTAAGAGAAGTTACTAGATCACAGGCCCTGGTTCTCATGGGAGACTTCAATCACCCTGATATTTGCTGGGAGAGCAATACAGCGGTGCACAGACAATCCAGGAAGTTTTTGGAAAGTGTAGGGGACAATTTCCTGGTACAAGTGCTGGAGGAACCAAGTAGGGGCAGAGCTCTTCTTGACCTGCTGCTCACAAACCGGAAAGAATTAGTCGGGGAAGCAAAAGTGGATGGGAACCTGGGAGGCAGTGACCATGAGATGGTCGAGTTCAGGATCCCGACACAGGGAAGAAAGGAGAGCAGCAGTATACGGACCCTGGACTTCAGAAAAGTAGATTTTGACAACCTCAGGGAACTGATGGGCAGGATCCCCTGGGAGAATAACATGAGGGAGAAAGGAGTCCAGGAGAGCTGGCTGTATTTTAAAAAATCCTTATTGAGGTTACAGGGACAAACCATCCCTATATGTAGAAAGAATAGTAAATATGGCAGGCGACCAGCTTGGCTTAACAGTGAAATCCTTGCTGATCTTAAACACAAAAAAGAAGCTTACAAGAAGTGGAAGATTGGACAAATGACCAGGGAAGAGTATAAAAATATTGCTCAGGCATGCAGGAGTGAAATCAGGAAGGCCAAATCACACCTGGATGTGCAGCTAGCAAGAGATGTTAAGAGTAACAAGAAGGGTTTCTTCAGGTATGTTAGCAACAAGAAGAAAGTCAAGGAAAGTGTGGGCCCCTTAGTGAATGAGGGAGGCAACCTAGTGACAGAGGATGTGGAAAAAGCTAATGCACTCAATGCTTTTTTTGCCTGTCTTCATGAACAAGATTAGCTCCCAGACTGCTGCACTGGGCAGCATAGCATGGGGAGGAGGTGACCAGCCCTCTGTGAAGAAAGAAGTGGTTCGGGACTATTTAGAAAAGCTGGACGAGCACAAGTCCATGGGGCCGGATGCACTGCATCCGAGAGTGCTAAAGGAGTTGATGGATGTGATTGCAGAGCCATTGGCCGTTATCTTTGAAAACTTATGGCGATCGGGGAAGGTCCCGGATGACTGGAAAAAGGCTAATGTAGTGCCTATCTTTAAAAAAGCGAAGAAGGAGGATCCTGGGAACTATAGGCCAGTCAGCCTCACCTCAGTCCCTGGAAAAATCATGGAGCAGGTCCTCAAGGAATCAATTCTGAAGCACTTAGAGGAGAGGAAAGTGATCAGGAACAGTCAGCATGGATTCACCAAGGGCAAGTCATGCCTGACTAATCTAATTCTATGACGAGATAACTGGCTCTGTGGATGAGGGGAAAGCAGTGGACGTGTTGTTCCTTGACTTTAGCAAAGCTTTTGACAAGGTGTCCCACAGTATTCTTGCCAGTAAGTTAAAGAAGTATGGGCTGGATGAATGGACGATAAGGTGGAGAGAAAGCTGGCTAGATCGTCGGGCTCAACGGGTAGTGATCAATGGCTCCATGTCTAGTTGGCAGCCGGTAGCAAGTGGAGTGTCCCAAGGGTCAGTCCTGGGGCCGGTTTTGTTCAATATCTTCCTTAATGATCTGGAGAATGGTGTGGATTGCACCCTCAGCAAGTTTGCAGATGACACTAAACTGGGAGGAGAGTTAGATACTCTGGAGGGTAGGGATAGGATACAGAGGGACCTAGATTAATTAGAGGATTGAGCCAAAAGAAATCTGATGAGGTTCAACAAGGACAAGTGCAGATTCCTGCACTTAGGACGGAAGAATCCCATGCACCACTACAGACTAGGGACCGAATGGCTAGGCAGCAGTTCTGCAGAAAAGGACCTAGGGGTTACAGTGGACGAGAAGCTGGATATGAGTCAACAGTGTGCCCTTGTTGCCAAGAAGGCCAATGGCATTTTGGGATGTATAAGTAGAGGCATTGCCAGCAGATCGAGGGACATGATCGTTCCCCTCTATTCGACATTGGTGAGGCCTCATCCGGAATACTGTGTCCAGTTTTGGGCCCCGCACTACAAGAAGGATGTTTAAAAATTGGAAAGCATCCAGCGGAGGGCAACAAAAATGATTAGGGGACTGGAACACATGACTTATGAGAAGAGGCTGAGGGAACTGGGATTGTTTAGTCTGCAGAAGAGAAGAATGAGGGGGGATTTGATAGCTGCTTTCAACTACCTGAAAGGGGGTTCCAAAGAGGATGTATCTAGACTGTTCTCAGTGATAGCAGATGACAGAACGAGGAGTAATGGTCTCAAGTTACAGTGGGGGAGGTTTAGGTTGGATATTAGGAAAAACTTTTTCACTAGGAAGGTGGTGAAACACTGGAATGAGTTACCTAGGGAGGTGGTGGAATCTCCTTCCTTAGAAGTTTTTAAGGTCAGGCTTGACAGAGCCCTGGCTGGGATGATTTAGTTGGGGATTGGTCCTGCTTTGAGCAGGGGGTTGGACTAGATGACCTCCTGAGGTCCCTTCCAACCCTGATATTCTATGATTCTATGATTCTAAGTTCTTGCTGGTATGGTTCAACAGAATTGAATTGATGGGCCTGATAGACTCAGAGTGTAGACAAATCATTGTATTGAGAAGTTTGGTAGAGTCTCCAGATGCATCAGATGCTCCAATCTATCTCCAGTGCATCTATGGGGACATGCCTCCCTACCCCACAACAAAAGTGTAGCTGAGGGTAAGAGGCTACACTGAGACTTGCCAGGTGGGCCTAGCAACCACCCTTGCTTTCCTGGTAATATTAGGTAGGGACTGGAAGTGGTTTGGGGATCCCCATCCCTCAGATACCAACACAGTTCTGAAAATGAGAGGTCTTATGGGTCAAGAAAGGGATGCCTTGGACACCTGAGGAAGTAAACCATTATTGGTTACCAGAAGATGAAGACTTCTTGTAGGAACAATGGGAGGACCAGACTGTGAACTGGGCTTGGGAATAGTTAGCCATCTCTGATGGACAGAAAAGTAAAACCCAACTGGTAAAGCAGTGGCCCCCCTTTGACCTTCAGAATGAGTGGCTTACTGAGTGATGAGACCCTCAAACCTAGGAAACATGGCAACATCTGTGGTACCCAAGAAGTTCCACCAAAGACTTCTACACCTAGATCACTTGGTACCTTGTGCCGGGCACTCGGGGATAGAAAAGATGCTGGAGAAAGTGTCCCTTAGATTCTCATGGCCAGGCATCCACAAAGAGGTGCGTGATTTTTTGTGCCTCATGCCCTGAATGCCAGCTGTCAGGGCCCAAAGGGATGCCAAAGGCCTTCCTGAGTCTGTTCCCACTGGTGGGCATACCCTTTGAACAATTTAGTGGGTCCCCTAGAGAAGAGAGCATTGGGGTACCGTTATATATTGGTAATGATAGAATATACCATGCAGTACCCCGAAGCCATCCTGCTACACATGATGAATGACCCCACTATAGTGAATGAACTCATGAAGATCTTTGCGGGGGTCAGAATACCAAGGGAAATACTGATGGATGGAGGATCCAAACTGATGCAGGAATTGTGTAAACTGCTGAGGATCAAAGCCCTCAAGACTTCGGTCTACCATCTACAGACAGATGGGCTGCTGGAGCAGTTCAATGGGACCTCCAGGGCCATGTTGAGGAAATTTGTTGACATGGACCCTGAACACTGGGACCAACTGCTACCATAGTTGCTATATACCATATGGGAGGTCCCCCATGCCTCCATGGGGTTTTCACCATTTGAACTTCTGTATAATAGACAGTCCAGGCGGATTTTGGACCTCCTCCAGAAGGCCTGGGAAGAACAGGAGTCCCAGGCTGAGTGCCGTAATGTGCTCCAACTATAAGAACATCTGAAAACACGAGGAGGTTTCACTAAGGAAAACCTTTTGAAAGCCCAACAAGCCCAGAAATGAACTTAAAACAAAGGAGCACAGCTGCGGACATTCAAACCACATGACAGTGTTGTTGTTACTCCCGACATCTAAGTAAAAACTATTGGCCTGGTGGCAGGGGCCATTTAAGGTGGTAAGGAGGTAGGGACAGTTTACTATGAGATCAGTCACCCCAGGAGATGGAAGGAGATGCAAATTTATCACATCAATCCTTGAAGGCCTGGAAGGTGCAGGAGGACTTTCTGATAGCCCTGTACCCCCTGGAACCAGAACTGGGACCTCAAGCCATGACATCCCCAGACCCAACCCCCCATGCTGGAGCTCAACCCAAGATAACCAGGCCAAATACTGCAAATGACTCTGGCCTTTCCTGTGGTATTCTCTGCCCTCCTGGGGAGGATGCACCTAACCCATTACCACATTGCAATGATGCCAGGACCGAAAGTTCCTCTGCTGAAGATGATGTGGGAGTGGTCCATGAAGAACCCCAGGTTATGCTGGTCATGGGGGTCATCGAGGAATCCCACAGAGTATGGAGGAGCCCTATCATGCTGGTGCCAAAACACAATGGCTTGATGAGATTCTGCATAGACATTAGAAAAGTCAACCTGATATTGCAATTTGCTGTGTATCCAATGCCCTGGGTGAATGAGCTACTAGAGAGACTGGGGAGCACCAAGTATATATCCACACTGGATTTAACCAGAGGATACTGGAAAATCCCCCTGATGACGGCATCCCAAGAAAAGACAGTCTACCATACTCCCTTCAGCTTCTATCAATTTATGACCATGCCCTTCACCCTACACAGAATGGCCACTACCTTTCAGAGACTGATGGATCAAGTGTTGTGGCCCCCTGACTAGTACATGGCTGCCTATATTAATGACAGTCATCTATAGCTACAGCTGGGAAGACCACCTACAGCACATGACTGCTGTCGTTCAAGCCCTCAAGAACACAGGGGTTACCACAAATCCAGTCAAGTGCCACTTTGGGCAGAGAGAACTGACGTAACTCAGGTATACTGTGGGGCTGGGCCAACTACATCTCCTGGTGGATAAAGTCCAGGCACTGACTGATTGCATCTGCTTTTTGGTTGATGGGGCAGACAATGTTTCTAGGCCTGGCCAGCTATAATAGGTGGGTTGTACCTCGTTTTGCCACAATAGCCCCCCTTACCAACCTGGTAAAAAGCACCTGCCCCAGGAAGGTGCAATGGACAGAGGCATATGACAGGGCCTTCAGAATTTTGAAGGACCTGCTTACTTAGGGGCCACCCTGTGTGCTGCAAGCTCTTACAGAGAAGCTGCCAGGGCTCCATATAGCCAAGAACAGGCGCCACAGCTAAAATGCCATAAGCCCTCACTTGAGGGTGCTGGAAACCATGGACCACAGTTGATAGCGGAAGACCTTAAAGGGTGTGATCAGAGAGAACTCCAGGAGAAATCCAGAAACAGACCAGTGGCACTGATGGAGGAACTGAAGCCGGGGTAGGAAGTGGCCCAAGGAACAGGCATAAGGGCACCCACCCCTTGGCCACATATGTGAGCTATTATTCACAGGGTCTTCTTGGGTTGGAACCTGGGGGATCCAAGTTCCCCTATCCCTAGCCACTGACTCTTGCCACCGGGTGTTACAGCCAGATCACCGCCACTTGGTGGTGCTGACAGATTTCGACTTCAAACCCCACCCCACCCAACACCCACCTAGACAGAATCCCTCCTTGCCTCTGCCCCAAAGGGTCAGTTATAATTAACTGCTTCTTTTTCCTCTTTCCTCTGTATCATGTGTATTTTCCCTTTTGTTTTTCATGCTTAGTTCCTTCTTTTGATAGTCATGTCATGTGGTATAAACTTAAATTCCCTTTCACATCTCCATTTTTCCTTGTTTTATGCTCTCATTATAGATGCCTCGTTACTCCATTCTCTCTTTCATTTATGACTTTTCTATTTTGTTTAATTTTTTTATTTTTGAGACTTTTGTATATCTCAAATGTTTTACTTTAATTACATTTATTACATATTATTTTCATTATGACAGCAGGGTGAGGGAAGACACTTTCCTATCTCGAAAGTGGGACACAACTAATTTTTTTTCCTATCATAGTTTTCATCCATTCAAGTACTGTGTCTTGTGTAGCAGAGTTACAGGCATAGACCTCGAACAGAACCAAATTCTTCCAGTTAAGATTTACTGTACTGTTTTTGCCTGCTGCTCTTCGGAAAGCTAAAACACAGAGGAGCAGTATTATCAAGTTTCTTAGTACTTCTCATCTTTCCATGAAAAATAAAATGCTTTTCAACAGGTTCTACACATAGTTTGTCTGATTATGGAAAGCAGGAGAAAACAGTAGAATACAAGGCAAGAAATGAGAATAAAAGAACAGAAGAGAGTCAAGAAATTATTTGCAAAAAGAAAAGGAGGACTTGTGGCACCTTAGAGACTAACAAATTTATTTGAGCCTAAGCTTTTGTGAGCTACAGCTACCGCTCACGAAAGCTTAGGCTCAAATAAATATTAGTTTCTAAAGTGCCACAAGTCCTCCTTTTCTTTTTGCGGTGTGTATTTAGTTCAATTTTGTGTACTTATTGCCTTCTGCAAGAGCTGTTTTCTTTATAAGAAGCCAAAACATCTTAAAGATAAACCAAAGGAATCAGTCTATGAACCTCAGCACAGTATTTAGAAAGAATGCTGAAAGATGACAGACAGACAGACACATTTTTCCTGACCAAAGTACTATTTAATCGTAATTATTAGGAGACGACGTTTTATCTGTGAGTTCATGGCATAGGAACTGTCTTATTTTAGCTAGTGTTTATATTGGCTGCGTGTAGGAATCCCTCTACTGACACAGAATGAGTTCACACAGCATTTTTTTAAATAACATCTGATATCCCCTTTGTAAGCTGTTTAAGACCAACACATATGCAACTTTTACAAATGTCCATGAATTTGTTTTCATTCCCTGGGTGATTTGTTCAGATGTAGTGCCCAGGAGTATGTTGCAACACTACTTTTCATGATGATCAAAAGAAAGAATTCTTAAACTTACTGTGTCAAATCCTCAGCTGGTGTAAATTGATGTAGTTTCATGACAGATTTACACCAGCTGAAGAGCTGTCCCTGTTTGTCACTTTTATCTTTGGCTTCTTTGTTTCTTCAGTTGGATTATGTTTTCTTTAGTGAAATATTTCTTGCTGTCAGTACTCAGAGAAGCTGTGTTACTTTATTTGGTGACATGAGTGGCTCCAGCCCACAGCAGTAGGCAACTAATGATTTCACAGAAGAAACATTCTTCATCAAGCTCACCTTTCCTGGATACTGAGTTATTTAAATTGGAACTCTCTTCAGCAGAATTGGTCTCTACTGTCAGCAACAATGAAATCTGTCTTTTTTTTTTCCTGCTTTTTTGTCAGATTGCAAGAACATGCCCTTTGAGAAGACCTTTGTCTGAGGATGGGGTCTCTTGCAAACTCAAACAACCCTTGTTTCCATATAATCTCAACTGCAATAGCTGTCATGCTAGGGCACTTTATAGTTTAACTGACTTGATTTCACAGGCACTTATTCGATGCCTCCTCTGGTGATAGCGCCAGAGCAACAGACGCTGGCAATGTGCCCATGTGCATTGATGGCAATTGCTATCATATCTCTAGGTACCCATACTCTGCTCCTTTCCTAGTTTTGATACACTCAAGGCTTCAATCCTGCGGTCCTTATGTGGGCGACACTCCCATTGCCCTCACTTAAGATGCCTGGACTTAAAATGATCAGAGACAGATACTGAAGGAAAAATGACAGCCAGAAGTTTAGTTAAGAAGTGGTAGGGGAGAATGTTGGATTTCATATGCAATAATCTAGTTTAGATCAAAGCGAGAACATGGCCGAAGTCTGCTCAAGCTTTGCTCACAATCCCAGTGTAACCAATGGCTCTGCTTAATGATCAGTAGTAGAGCAGTTAAATATTGGCATCAACATTGTCATCATTAGGTTTCACCATTCTCATATCATTTAAAAGAATAACAGTACCATCATCAGGCAGTCTGTCTCTCTGCACACTGAGGCAGACAAGCACTATATCAAGACATTCTGGAAGGTTTTCTTCATTTCTCTTTATCATGGTTCCATCTGAAGAATCCGAAACACAGGATTCATCCTACATAGTTTCTTTCCAAATGCTGATTTATGCTACTATTCTTGAAAAATAAATATTAAGGAGGCACATGGCTTTCGGTGAGATTCATAGTATAAAGACCAGTAGAGAAGCAGTACCTCTTTTAGACTATGTCTGCACAGGAACTGGAGGTGAAATTTCTAACTGGGATAGACATACATGTAAGCTGTGAAGGAGCTAGCACACTAAAAATAGAAGTGTAGCTGTGGTGGAATGGGCTATCCACCCCATATGTACCTAAGGTCTTGGATGGGATTGTACTGGGGACAGTTAGGTCTTCCCTTGCACTGCTGCGGCTATGCTTCTGTTTTTAGCATGGTAGTTCAATCTGAGCTAGCATTGGTATGTCTCTCCGAGCTGGAAGTTACTCCTCTAGCTCTAGTGTAGACAGTACTAGGTAGGCTTGTATCTAGGCAGCTAACCCATGCCACTGAAGCTTCACTGCTAAAGGAGCTTGATCCAAGCTAGCCCACGAATGGCTACATATGCTGCAATTGCATCTCCCAATTTTCAGTGTAGATTTACCTCCATAGGGTACATGCTCCTCATTTTTTTCACAGAATGAATCCTCAAAGCAAGACCTTTGAGGGTATGTAGACATGTATCTTATGTCTAAACAGCCAGCAGCAGCAAGCCTCCAAGCCCAGGTCAACAGACTCGGGGGTTTGTGCCATCATGCTAAAAATAACTGTATCCACAGTGTTTTTAAGTTGCAGCTCAGGCTCTGAAGCCCATCCTTCCCTAGGCTTCAGAGCCCAAGCTACAGTGTCTACACAGCTATTTTTAGTGCTGCGGTGTGAGACAGGCTTAGAGGCTTGCTGCCACAGGCTGTATAGACATACCCTCAGGCAAAAGCACACTCAAAGTACAGTAGTTTGATATTCTAGGTTAAGAACCTTGACAATGACCCTCTAAATATATTGACTATGATATGTTACACTCATAGACCCAGGGCTGTTTTAAAACCAGAGAGATGTATTACAGTAGAATAAAAAACAAACAAAAAACCCCCCCAAACACAGCTTGCATGAGTCCCAGTGCAGGAGCATCTTCCAATAACACTACAAACTCTACTGCAATCACACCCTGGTTCACCAGGATGTGGCCCTTTTGACCCCTTCCGCAGAAATCTAATCCTTAAAGAGACAGGACACAGGAAAATAACCCTGCTCCTCCAGCCTGGTCTTAAACAAAAAATTTGTATTTACATTAAAATACTCTAGCATACATACATATTAACTTATGAGTTTTACAAAAACATCATTTCTATTTTACAATCTGCACTGCCATATTACACAGCCCAGTGACGCAACTCTTTTTAAAATTAAAATTGTATTGCATTAAAAAATAAGGTAACACCAACAAAGATGAAGATGTTTAGCTTGTATATAGTACGCTACTCCTGTAAATCTCAAAACACTTTACAAAGGTTGTTTATTATTATCCCCAGCTGACCTAAAATCTCCCTCACAAAAATTCGGCTTTGATGTCTAACCCTGAAAACCCTGCTTTGAGGCATTCCTTGCCTTAGGAGGAAAAGGATGATCAAATAAGATCGGGCTTTCAATCATTATGTGACACAGCAGTATCATGTCTGATCCCTTCAGTCAGATTTTTTTTTTCATATAATTATTTCCAGGGAAGAGAAAAATCTGTTATTTCTTTGTATCACTAGAGCCAGAAGCAGCAGCGTTTTGAGGCATCCACTATTAATACAGGGATCTAAGGAATATGGAAGAATGGAAAGTAAATCAAATAGATCAAGGTAGCTAAATGGCATAATTTCAGATGAATATAGGATCCTACTATACTGATTACAGTCAGACTATGGCTGTTGCACAGCCCTCCACATGACTTTTACAGTCTGGCATTTTTACTGTCTGGGATTTATAAAAGTGAAAATCTAGTCATTTCAACATCAAGGCTAAATTTTCAAAATTAGAGAACTCCTGTACCTGTAAAAATTGTATTTGTATGTACAAATATTCACAGCAGTTATGGTAGACTACAATCTATTTCATAGCATAATGATAAACTCCCTATGAGCCAATCACAAGCTAAAATGACCAGCACTGTATAAGCCCCACTGAAATTTGTACATCCACATTTGAGTAACTGCATGTGCAAACAGATACTCATATGTGCATGTACGTATAGCCACTGGTCAGTGAGCATTATGCATTCCCCTCTGTGTTTTATCCACAGACAATGTGAGGTCCCAACTATGGTTCTTCAGCACAAGGTGTAGTGATTCCTGCTTGTAGTGGTCTGTCTCTGGTTCATAACATGATGCTGGCCAAAATGGCAGACATCGCAAGTGAATAAAGGGTCTGGTTGTGAGACCGCAGCAGCATGCACCTCCATGTTTTTGCATATGTATCTGTTGTGGCCAGTACTACATATATGGCCTTTTGAAAAGAAACTTATCAAATCTAGTGACATCAAATATAAACCAAGTTTTAAGTTTCAAAATGGCATTTTCATATATGTTGACCTCTTCCCCTTCAAATGATAACAAAAGTGTGTTCACTGCTGGGCGCCTAAAGGATTTTTTGGCTGGAAAGATTACAGAAACAACATATCTGTATGCTCCCCTCCAGGTCTCTCTGCAGTGTTCCTGGGCCTGATTCAGCAAGCTATATAAGCATGAGTAGCCCCATTAAAGTTAATAGCTTACTCAAGTTCTTTAGGTTCGCTATGTACTTAAGTAACTTGCTGAACTGGGAGCCCTTTGAGGCAGCAGTGTATTGAAATTTACAGGAATCTCTGAAAACCTAACAGAGAATTCCAGTGTGTTGGGACCATAAGACGACTAGAATAAGAATGAAGAAAAATGTCCTGCACATGTACACCTTGTGATCCAGACCAAAACTCTGGTTATCCTTACACTAGTTTCAGGGTTTTTCACGATATGCCTGTTAGTTTTACAAGACACATTTAGTCCTGGTTTATCTAGCCCCTGTAAATTGGATACGTGAAGAAGCTGCTGTCCAGACGAGCACTAAAAATGACAGCAAACTGAGTGAACCAACTTGCATTTCAAAGCCTTCTTTTCTATAAGGCCTGCCACCTTTTTACCTAGTCTTATCCTTCCACAAGGCCTTCCAATGAGCCCCACTCTGTATAAGAGTCCCCAGGTCAGCCCTCCTTCACATCTTGTTTTGATGTCAAATTTACAGTGCAGCAAGAAACAGTGAGGAAATTTACCATAGTAGGGAAGGGTAGGCAAACTCTCCCCCATTTTTCTCTCCCAGTCTCTTTTATAAGAAGACTTTACCACCACGATCTTTCCCTGCCAGTGCACTCGTTGAGATAACTGTCATTATTTTTTGTTTTGAAAATAATGTGGTCATCCTTAACAAGATCAGGTCTTTAGTGTGATCTGTTTTGTTGACCATTTTAAATAAACATCTCTACACAGTCATGAACCACAATATCTGGATAGGTTATTACCCCCCCCTCCCCAAATGTGCTGTTTTTTTTTGTTTTAAGCTAACTTGAGAACATCAGAGGTTTATCTTTTAGCAATGTATAGTGTTGCACTCAGATGTTCCAATATTGCTCTCACAACACTGTAAAACAGGAGGAGCTCCACTGACTCAGTGGAGTCATTCTAATATAAAATTGGCATGGGAAGCTCAGGCTCTGAGTATCTTCAGTAATAAAGATGAGACTGACAGAACTGATCTGGCCCGAAAACTCACTTTTACAAAAAAGAAAAAAAAAATCTTGCAAGCCTTGGGAAATCTTAATTACATTTCAGCCCCCGCTGGCTTCTCCTAGAATAGATTTTCTATTAGTCATGGGATTTAAGGCATGTGGCATGTCAAGGGTGGGGATGGTCCTGCCACCTGAGAAATGTCATAAAGCTACAGCATGCAAGAGCAGCCTATGATTGATTTAGGCCTGGTCTACACTAGAAAATTAGGTCATCATAACCACATCACTCAGGAGTGTGAAACATCCACACTCCCAAGCAGCACAGTCAAGGCAACCCAAGTCCCCAGGAACATAGTGTTAGATTGATGGAAGCAATTTTCAGTTGATCTAGTTACTGCCTCTCAGGGAAATGGATTACCTATGCCCATGGGAGAATCCCTCTTATCAGCATAGCTAATGTCTACACTGAAGGGCTACAGTAGCAGCCCTGTAGTATTTTAAGTATGGACAAGTCCTTAGAGACTAGCATAGTCTCTAGTTCTTATGTTCTTTGAAGAAACTTAGAGACCTGCTAGTCTACCTTATTTAAAAAAAAATAAGGTCAGATATGCTGCCCTATTCCCTCCCACTTGTGAAGGAGATAAATGAAGGAACAGTAAGCAGTAAAGAACATGTTTTCTTAATTGTGCTGTAACCTGCCTTTCTACTGAGGCCCTTGCCACTGCATGCCACATGAAGCAGATGCCATATGAATTGTTATAATGTGCAGATGCATTTTTATTCAGAAATGGTACACACATAGCTGAAAATATATGGCACATGTATTTGATTTTGTATGTGCTACACTACCAGCTGCAAACAGAGTTTTGGGATGATCTCCTGAGAGGGGAGCACAGAAAGGGAGTGTTCTTGTCTATACTAGAGAATGTTGATGTTGTAACATACTTTACATGCCCACCCACACGACTGCTGCCAGTGATTGTACAGGCAGTTGCAACTGTAATGAGCATGGTAGCATAAGACTAACCACTGTGTTATCCACCAGTCTTATTGGTTCACTTGCTGTCTAGGCTAGCCACTGCTCTACCAGCTCAATTGGTCCTCCAACTGATATCTCGGAATGGCAGACCACCCTTAAGAGATCTGTCAAGCTCACTTGACCTGTTATAACACAGCTTCAAAAGAAGCAGAGACTGTCCTCTACAGTTTTCTAGCTTTGCTTCCTTCCCACCTTGGATCCCCTCAATAATGAACAAGATATCTAAACAGGCCAAAAAAAGATTTTTATTTGTAACTCCCCAAAAAAGGGCTTTCATTTTGTGATCAATGGAATAAAGTGCTACATCTTCACCATTTTTAGGAAGGTCCTGTTACATTTTTAATAAACATTTTATAACACAACAGGTTTATATTAATACTGCATTACTGAACTTTTTTTAAAAAAATGCATCTTCCTTTTATCCTTGTTCATGTCGCCTTGTTTAAAGAAAAAAAAATGAGAGAAAGAAAAAAAAAGTTAGAAGTATATATATTTAAAACTCTCAAACCAGGCCTGCTCCCAAGAAGTGCTGCCAGCCTCAGGTATTTACTTTGCTATGGCCTCAGCTGTGTAGTTGGCGGAGAAGCATCTCTGGGACACCAGAGACCTGAAAGAGGAAAGAAAAGAAGAAGAAGAAAAAAAAAGTAGTGAGATGTATAATGGGCAAGCAACGTTGTCTAACAACCACCTGGTTAGCAGGGAGGGAAATGGCTAAGAAGAAGGGTTCAGTGAGCTAGGGCCCAGTCCCCAGTGTGCTTTGGGAGGGTTAGCCATTGTGCCTGCAAGGCAACCCACTGACTTCAGTGGGACTTGTGACTGCCCATGTGGAACTCATTGCGTGATGGGGACTCACTGCTGCTTGTTAAGCCACCTGATGACAGGTTGGAGACACCTGCAGACAGCTCAGGGCTAGAGGGAGTGAGAGTATGGAATAGGCAGGGTGAGGGCACAAACTCTGAATAAATACAAACCTGAGGAGAAGGCAAAAGCTTATGCTGGGAGGATTTCTTCTATGGCTGTATTAGGGATCTTTTTGATATTAAAACCAGAGCCAATAGAGGTGACAATTGTTTGGAGAGGGGTTGAACAAACAGCCCTGGGTTGCAGGAAGACTAGGGAGATAACTGCACATTTATTCATGGTAATACTCTCTAGCTACCTGCCCTCCCTGTGGAACCTTTAACTTACCACCTGATGGCTCTCCAGCCACCATTCATCTTCTCCTATCCCCCCAGCTGCACGGTAGAGCCCACAAGGGCACCACTGCCACAGATGGGGTAGGGGTGAGAGGGGGAACTGACTCCGGGTCCAGGAATCCCCCAGAGGGACCTGCTCAGCCCGCACCCTGGCCCGCAGGATGCCCGTCTCTAGATCCTAGGGAAGCAAATGTAAGAGAGAAAGAAAGCGCTAGTACAACTGGAAAACATAAACCCATGAAACACACAAAATATCAAGGGCAAAACAAAGGAAGAGCTGCATGGCAGAGCAACTGACTTACTTTTCTGAGCACAGCCACCCACATGTGGCCCTGCTCATCATGGTATACTCCTGGACACCAGGCCCATAGTCGGTTAGGAAGAGGAATAGCCTGCATACTGTCCTCTCCCTTGCCACAAAAAATAGTGTGAGAGTGTTTCCTCCAGGTGCACATGCTCAGAAGCTCAGGCAGGGCAAAAAGCAACCATTAGACTAAACCATTGGGACCAGCCACCAAAGGATTATAAACAAAATGAATATAATTATTATTACACATAAACATAACATGATGCTGTATCTGTGCAACATATTATAGAACAGGGGTATCCAAAGCAATGAGGCAAGACCACACTGTACAAAATACAAAAAACTTTAATGCAGACACCCCCCACTCCCAGCAGTGGCTGCTTCCCTTGGAGCCAACCACAGGTGATTCCACCCCCTTCAAGGATACTGTCTTTCAGATTTCCCACCCCCCAAACTCCACCCACTGCAAACCCTGTCTAAAATATAGCATACATTGCTATATTGCATGTGTAGCAAGAGTTAATCATTGTAATTGTTTTAAATGTTGTCATGAAGAGTGTAACAAGATTCAATATATTCTATGCATGTGTTCGTAGCCTTTTCTTAAATTTTAGACAAAGCTGGTTGAAATGCTAGAGCTGTGCATTTCCACGCCGTCTCTTTATATTTGGGACTTTGCTCCCAGATCAGCAGCACAGCTTTGGGGAGAAGGAAACATGCATTGCGTTGCTGGGGTTTGAGTTCCGTGTAATGCAGTTGCCAGCCAATGGGAGCTGTGGGGGCAGTGTGTAGAGTCCCCTGGCTGCCCCTACGCATAGGAGGCAGAGGGGGGCCGTGCTGCTGCTTCTGGGAGCCGTGCAGAGCCCTGGTATGCACGGAATGGGGCAAGCTCCCAACCCTGCTCCCCGGCTGGCGCTCAAGGACTGGATTAAAACGTCTGAAGGGCCAGATGTGGTCCCCGGGCTGTAGTTTTCCCACCCCTGCTGTAATGCATCTATAGTGGTGAGCTATGTTTTCTTCATCCTTACCGCTATTGAAACCCTTTGAAGTTAAAACTTAATTGTAACCATTCGTAGCGATGGCATAAAGTTTGAAGAGCAATCTCA
Source organism: Dermochelys coriacea (assembly GCF_009764565.3). Taxonomy (NCBI): domain Eukaryota; kingdom Metazoa; phylum Chordata; order Testudines; family Dermochelyidae; genus Dermochelys; species Dermochelys coriacea. The sequence continues at coordinate 83,083,801 of NC_050068.2, forward strand.
AGACTAATAGTCACAGACACTTGGCTTGTGTGAAACTGAGTTTGTTGGTCTGAGCAAAAAACCCTAGCACACAGTTGTACATCATATGATTGTAAAGAGGAATACATTCAGATTGAGTTTAGCACCCTGAAAAATGATTACTGCATAAAGTGAAAACTAACAAAAAGTAAAGAGTTGTATTTTGTTTAGAACTGAAGCTGAGTAAAGCTTCTAGGAAACATGTTGTGATCTTTCAAGGCAACTAATTTAGGCCCTGATCCTGCAAAGAATTCTGCAGTTGCATGGAGTCTCCCTGATGTTAATAGGGCATGGTTCAGCTTGCTGGATCTGGATTCTAAACAGTAACTTTCACAAATGTTTTCTCCACCATTATACAAATGTCTGCTTGTTTAATATGTTTGTGTGTGAGACTAGTCAGGTTACCTAGAATTTGTACTGTTGTGTTTAACTAAACAAAGTTGTTCTTTGCTGCTGGGGTTTGAGCTCCCTGATGTGTGTTTTGAATTTGCTAGTGTGTTAATAAAGTGTACCTGATTAAACAACACCCTGATGGCTGCTGTGTAACTGTGCCACCAATTATGGGATAAGTAACCACCATGGAGTGCTACTGCAATACCTAACTGCTGGTAATGTACACAGAGCATTGGCATGCTTGAAACAGGTTGGCTGTTTACATCCATTTATGGTAGCGCAATCTGATTGACTCAATTTTCTAGTATAGATGCAACCAAAGAGAGGTCATCTGGCTGTTTCTTTCTCTGCCATGGCCTCAGTGCTTGAACTACAATTGCTACTCTTACTTTCTTCTATGACACTTTAATCCCAGTTTTCAAGTGTAATAGCTTTAACTCTTAGGACAATATCATATTCCAAGTGGTTACTCAACAAGGGAAAAAAGAGTGGGGTTTTGGGATGAGTTAATTCTGACCCAATCTGCTGCCTTATAATAATACTTACATTGTGTATCTCAAAGCGCTTTGCAAAGAAAATCAATATTATTATCCCTATTTTACTGATGGGGAAACTGAGGCACAGAGAGACATCATTTGCCCAAGCTCATTTAACAGGCTAGTATCAAAGCTGTGAATAGAACCCCGGTCTCTTGAGTCCTCGTGCAGAGCTCTAGCCACTAGATCACACTGCTTCCCTAGCCTATGTTCTTCTGATGACTAGCCTCTATCTACTGTTCAGCTCTGACTGCTCTTTCAGCCTGGGCACCAGGAGGAGGGAGGGAGGTTTCGCTGAGATTGGGCAGACTGGCAGGCAGAGAGCAACATAGAGACAAGTGGCAGGGAGATCTGGTATTCAGATAGGGGTAAGGGAAGGAACTTAGTGAGAACAAGATGTATATAGTCATAAAATTATTAAGCCTTTGTTTTCTGTGTAACTCACCTTCAGACTTATAAGAACTCGGTCTGCTTGAGGAGACAGTAGCTGTATCTTTCTCATAATTGCTCTAGCCCAGAGGTATCAAACTCATTGGGTACAAGGGATCGAATTCCATGTTAAATTATGGGTCAGGGTATAAATTTAGGAGTACATATGCTCCAGCACAGAGGTTCACAGAGAGATCAACACAGTGGGAAATATGCTGCCCTGTAAGGTCACTGCTATCTCTGCTCTTCTCTTCTTTCCTTCTTCCATCCTCCTTCCGTTCTCTGTTGCTCTCCCAACTTCTTTCGCTGTTCTTTTCACTGCATTTCCTTCTCTGAAGCAGCTTGTAATTGCCTGTGGGCCGTGCTCCTAACCTCTTCCCCATTGCACCTGCTAAACTGATCAGCACTGACATGGTTAATGTTAACAGTGAAATATCATCAGGGAGTTTAGCCCTGATGTCCCAGTGAAATTAATAGGGCACGGGAGAGTTCACACTGCTGTCACGGTTTCAGACTGTCTGCACATTCAGGCAGACATCGCTGCATCAGTTATGGAGCTCAGTTCACATTTGGAAGCTTTTCTTTGCAACTAGGAAGATTACAAACTTACTTTTTTATAAAATGAAATGAAAGCAGAGACTCTAGGCACTCAGACTATGTCCTGAAGGCCACATAAACATATCAAGTGGGCCAGATGTGGCCCACCATGGTGAAGGCGGATAGAGAGAAGGACACACTGTACTTTTTTCTCGGGACTTGACTTTTCTTTTTTGTTGGTTTCTTCACTGTAACCCTAAAAGTAATTCAGACTGGATACACCTGTATGGAAAAACACAGCAGCAGAGGACCTGTCCGTTTGAGAAGGAGATGGGGGGGGAGGATGTGGGGGGAGAGTGGAAAGGTGAGGAAACTACTAGGGATTGGAGAAAAGGGGAAAGATGCAGATCTATTATCTAATTCATGTTCATACCACATTTAACACATTTTAAGTGCTAAAAGGAAAGTTTGACTCCAATCCCTCAGTAAAGAACACAAGTTGCTTTAGAGGTGACAGAACATCTGAATTTCTACATTTGGATGCTCAAATTGGTGCTTACAAAAGTTAATATCTACTTATACCCTTGCTCAGTGTCTCAGTATCCCATGGGGGGGATATGGCTGTTGTATGAAGATCCCTATATCTGAAAATAGGGCCTTCATTCCCCATCAGATTTTCTGTTCAGGAGATTGCTTTTGAAGGTATTAAGCGGACACAGGTGGTATCAAAGCTAAGTGCCTGCGCATGGAATATCTGCTGCAAGTTCTCCAGTTCCTGTTATCTTTACAACAAAGCTTGATCTTTTAACCCCTTCAACACTGCCCCTTTTTACACTGTTTTACCTTTGATGTTTGAATGAAGTCACAATGGATCCTTGTGATGTGACTGGCACATGGTGTAGTGCTTGAGCTGCAAAGTGGTTAACAGTCTGCTTGGAGGAAGAAGAGTGCTGAGCGGTGTTCTCAGAGTTGCTGCAGACAAATTGCATCCACCATGCACCAACGTGTACAATATGAGTGTCAAAGGTGGGTTTGCTGTGATTCACTCTCTGCTTTTAAAGTTGGCTAAGACCCTTTTACTCCATCTGTGTAAAAAATTCTACTGTATTCTGTATTGGGCAACAAGGGGGAGGTTTGAGATGGCAAATTTAATCCCACCTTAACTCTATTCAAAAGAAGTGGTTTCTAAATGTTTGTCTTCTGCCTAAAGTCCTTTCTCTCTCTCTCTAATCACAGACAGAGCAACTTTCACTCAAAACACTCAAAACTCACTTGTTTTCAGGTTTTGTTACAAACTGGAAACTTGGCTTAGATTTGGTGAAAGGTTCACGTATCTTTGCAATGAGCTTGATTTTTTTTTCATGTCAAAGACACATAAAAATTATAGATCCAGATGAATACAGTACAAAACCAGGAAAGATGCAGTAGATTAAAATTAGCTTCCTCAAAGAATGTTTGAATTTGTTTGAATTCCAGAAGAGGGGACTGGGAAGGCACCTCAAACAAAATATGGGTAAGCTGCCTCAGTGGAAATCACAATTTACCCTAGTGCTCTGCATCTCCATTAGCGTTTGCATTACTATAGCTACATAGCTCAAATGTAGCTCACATCCCAGTGTAGGCAAGTCCTAAAGTTTATGAAGGGTCTAACTCTCAGGGACCCCACTCACTTACATGTGTGCTAAGTGAGTGTAAAATACTACCATTCTGATCTGATAGAGTCTTGCTCCCACTTGTTCAGTCACTTACCTCTGTGCAAAGCTACGAGCAGGCTCATTTCCAAGAAAAAATAATCCCTCTCATAGCTCTTTGGAGGCTCAATGTAGTATCCCTTATTTCTTTCCTTTTCAGAAGGTATGATATAGGGGGTGGTCTTGTTCACCTACACTATGTCCAAAGGTATGCCTAATCTCTAACAGAGTTTGCAAGCTGCGAAGAAAGAGTTAAACTGCTGGAATGGGTTTGGAGGAGAAAAACAAATGAGTGGATATCCTAGAAAGGCATTGTTAGTCTTCTTATATTTATATGTTTAGTTCCTTCTGTTCATGTTTTGATCAAGGATAGATAAAATACAAAAAAATACACAGAAATTGTAGTCTGGCGCTTCAATTAATCTGCTCCTTTCACTCACCCCATCTTCAACTGCTGTGCAAAATCTGTGGGTCTTAACCATACTCCAAGCATAACCATCTCCCTTTCATTCTGTCCCCTGTGCTAATTGCTCCAACCTCTTCCATTGCTCCTCTTCACTTCAGAGTCACTCCACTGAACTATCCCTCGCTCCTTCCTTTGACTTCCTGTGTAGCTAATCCTCTCCCAGCAAAACTCTCTTCCCCCACCCCCATAAGCACTACTCCTCTTTGGGAAAAACAAACCAACCTGGAACTATGATATTTGCAAACCAGTACTCTGCTCCCTGCATCCCTTTCCCTCAATCCTTTGTCTTTCTTGTCTACTTAGACTGTAAGCTCTCTGGGGCAACAACTATCTAGTACTCTGAACAGCACCTAGTGTAGTAGAGTAGTCATCAAAGGGTTAACTGGGATACACAGACTATTATGGGTTAGAGCCATGCTCCTGTTTAGTTAGTTGTCATCCTCCTTCCCTGTTATGTAGCTGACTAAAGCAGCATGTTCCCGGCCCGCAGTGCTGTAAGAAGAGTGTGTTTCTTGCATGCTGAGCAGTCCCTTTACAAAACCTAGAGCAATGGGCCCCTATTCTTGGTTGGCCCATAGTGCCCATTACATAATCAAGCACATGTTCTTACAAAGCTATTAATTAATCACTTGGTAGTGTCATTCAAAAATACTATGGGCTTTGAGCTGAGATATGGTAACAATTGTCTAATGTTACACTCGAGCACTTTAAAACATTGAGGGCTACACTGTGGGCAGCAGTGGCTGTGAAATGACTGGCCAGACAGCGGGCATTCCCAGAGTGGGTTAATTCAATGTGTTTTTCAGCAGCACCTAACAGTGGAAGAGAGCACCTATGGAGTGTTGAGAGGAATTAAAGCTACTCCTCCCCCAGTGTAAACCCCAAGGGAGGATAGTGGTGGCACCTCCTGTTCTTTGTGACTATGCGCTGGGGCAGAAATTGGTCCAGTAAAAGATATTGCCTCACCCACCTTGTTTCTCTGGGGCAGAATAGGCTTTCTATACTCCAGGAAGTGTAATTTCCCTGGACCAGCTTTCCCAAATCTGACCCCCTTAAGTGTAACAGTTTCCAAGCTGATCAAAATTTTTTGGATTACTTTAAACCCCCATCACGCTGCCTTTCTTAAGAGAGTTTATTCTGAATAGGAGTCATCCCATGAAAGGACTTTGATATGGGCTGAAACTAAATCAGTTTCAAGGAAATGCAAATGGAAACATACTAATTGAAAATCTTTCCAAGCAAGCAATACAGACTGCTATTCTCTTGCGCTGTCCCGCCCTCAGCTAAAGTGCACCAGACTTTCTGTACTCATTTAACCCTCGCACTGCAGCATTGCTCTCATGGCAACACTCAGAAAACAGATATATTAAATCTATGAATATTGTTTCCATTCAGACACCTAGTTTTAACTTGGCCAGCCAACTAGAGGCTGAGTTTTTTGTTTTGTTTGGCTTAACCAGACTCTGTTATAGCTGTTTGATAGCTGGGATACAAATTAAGGCTGCCTAAATATTTTCTGCTTCCTGAGTCCCATTGAGGTGATGGTGTTCAGATTAAATTTTCATGACTGTTCTCATTTTTACATGTTCCATATGGTGATTTTTTTAGGCACATGAGTATTGAATACAAGGTTACGGGTTGTTTGCTTTTATAAAAGCACTTCTTCAGAAACTAGTATTGCATTTGTGGTTTACTGAGAATCATAGAATCATAGATTATCAGGGTTGGAAGGGATCTCAGGAGGTCATCTAGTCCAACCTCCTGCTCAAAGCAGGACCAATCCTCAACTAAATCATCCCAGCCAGGGCTTTGTCAAGCCTGACCTTAAAAACTTCTAAGGAAGGAGATTCCACCACCTCCCTAGGTAACGCATTCCAGTGTTTCACCACCTTCCTAGTGAAAAAGTTTTTCCTAAAATCCAACCTAAACCTCCCCCACTGCAACTTGAGACCATTACTCCTTGTTCTGTCATCTGCTACCACTGAGAACAGTCTAGATCCATCCTCTTTGGAACACCCTTTCAGGTAGTTGAAAGCAGCTATCAAATCCCCCCTCATTCTTCTCTTCTGCAGACTAAACAATCCCAGTTCCCTCAGCCTCTCCTCATAAGTCATGTGTTCCAGTCCCCTAATCATTTTTGTTGCCCTCCGCTGGATGCTTTCCAATTTTTACACATCCTTCTTGTAGTGCGGGGCCCAAAACTGGACACAGTATTCCAGATGAGGCCTCACCAATATCGAATAGAGGGGAATGATCACATCCCTCGATCTGCTGGCAATGCCTCTACTTATACATCCCAAAATGCCATTGGCCTTCTTGGCAACAAGGGCACACTGTTGACTCATATCCAGCTTCTCATCCACTGTAACCCCTTTCACGACCCTTGGGGCACTCCACTTGATACCGGCTGCCAACTAGACATGGAGCCATTGATCACTACCCGTTGAGCCCGACAATCTAGCCAGCTTTTTATCCATCTTATAGTCCATTCATCCAGCCCATACTTCTTTAACTTGCTGGCAAGTTAAATACTGAGGTATTATGGCAACTAAGAACATTCATACCGATATTCCTCTCCTCAGGACTTTTTTCTTAAGTGAATTAGATAAAAACAGCCCATACGTAAAGAAAAAAGCCATTACTACTGGAGCTGAAAGACTGGAGAAAGCCTATACCGTCCTTTGTGTAGAACAATCCCTCCATATTCAGTGAGGACAGGATGATCTGCATACCCATAGCCTGGCTAGCCCCACCCAGGATGCTTGGGCTGACCCCTTAAGCACAGCTAATTCACCCATGGTGCATCCCAAAATTTTTCAGTCTCTTCTTATAATTGAAACTGCACTTTTGTTGTCAGAGCACCTTTGCAGGGTCAGGTTTTGCCCTAATGAGTTTATTTGAACTTAATAGTTTGGTAGGACTTTACATAAAAATAGATTTTAAAGAGCATTTACCTAGCTGAGACAGGGTTAAAGTCAAAAGCTAGAGCAATTATATAACCAGGGTTTGGTGATCTTTTGATTTGTTGTGCTCAGGAGTACCACTCATGAACTGTACCTATTTCTTTTTTTTAAACAAATACAACAGTAAACACGAGATTACAGCCTTAGGTGCATAATGGGCAGCACTCATCTTAAATAATTCAATGCAATATTTTTCATTAAGTTCTAAAATAAAAATCCACTTTTTAAATTTCATCCATATATGTTTGTTCTCCAAGCTTGAATGTACGTATGCCTAGTTTAAAATATATACTTTTACTTTTAAAGCCCAATGTTATTACTCATGGTGATTAGGATTTTTTGCTAATGAAACAAAGATGGGGAATGAATACATTTGATGATATGAATGAGTTTCTTGCTCTTTCACGTTGATTACAGATTTCATTGTTGGTGTAGCTGGGTGTGGGGGTCATGAAGAGGTGTGGTCTGGTGGCTTGAGCATTCAAGTTCTAATTCCAGCTTCAACACCAACTCCCTTCCTAGCCACAGCCAAGTTACAACCTCACTGTTTCAATTTCTCCATGTCTAAATAACTACCTATTTTGCAGGGATGTTCTGAGGATGTTAGTTAATGTGTGCGCTGTGTTTTATCCATGAAAAGTACTATATGTAGAGTATACATGCTAAATGTTATTAAAATTCAGGACATTTAAAACTATTTGAAATATGTTTAATAGAACATGCCTTACTCCAGATCCTCTCTAAAGAGCACTGCAGCTTTAAGGGTATCATTCCAGATCCTCATCACACCCACATATTTGTCCTCTCTTTACACAGCAAGTGCCAAGCAGTGACATCTACTATAGTCTCTAGGACAGGCTGGTCACTGCCACAGAGTAAAAAAAAAAAAAAGGCGGGGGTGGGGGAGAGAGAAGGGGAAGCGAGAGCTAGAGCACGAATCTTATGTTCTAAAAGGATGAGTCACTTCCTAGCCATAATTCTGAGAAGCTTATTTATTGCAGTTTTGCTGATAGGAAACTTAGCTCAGTTTCTCAGCAGAGTTTCAGGACCCAGCCTCCCTCCTGGCTGTCCATTAATCATGAGGGACTGTTCCGAAGTGTACACAGAGTGGGAGTTCTGCCTGTGAGTGGCCTTTAGCTGTCTCCAGTTCAATGAAATTACCTTGTGTGAAGACTTGTTTTATGAGAGATTGGTTTATTTGTAACTAAACTACTTCCTCTGTTATTTGATAAGCTCAAATATTTGCTACTGATAGTCAGAGAGTGTCACATTTATTATCCCGTTTCAGGCATTGCCTAACTCCTTGGACCAGGCTTCTTTTAACCCCTTGGAAGACAGCAGCAAAAATGCAGGAAATGCTTTAGTATTCCAGTTATTCATGCTCTAATCTGACATAATTTGTTTAAATTCATTTAGCAAGAATACGCAACACAGAGAGGTGATTTATACATTTAATTTATAATTCCTCAGCCATGTGACCCATGGATATAATTCTGTCCAGTGGTTCTGCAGACATTTTGAAGAGCAAAAGTGGAGCTCACATTGTGTTTGTTACTAAATCCAGAATGAAATGGAAATGGAACTTTATGCATCTTCCTTTTTATGCTGTAAGGCTATTTAATAGAACAGTGGTTCCCAAACTTGTTCCGCCGCTTGTGCAGGGAAAGCCCCTGGTGGGCCGGGCCGGTTTGTTTACCTGCCGCGTCCGCAAGTTCGGCCGATCGCAGCTCCCCGTGGCCATGGTTTGCTGCTCCAGGCAATGGGAGCTGCTGGAAACGGCGGCCAGTACGTACCTCAGCCCGCGTCACTTCCAGCAACTCCCATTGGCCTGGAGCAGCGAACCGCGGCCACTGGGATCCGCGATCGGCCGAACCTGCGGACGCGGCAGGTAAACAAACCAGCCCGGCCCACCAGGGGCTTTTCCTGCACAAGTGGCGAAAAAGTTTGGGAACCACTGTAATAGAATATGAGAGCTCCTATTTGAAACATAAAGGCAATGTGGTCCAGTGGATAGGGCACTGACCTAGGTGTCAGGAGACCTGCAGCCAGAACCTCAAAGGTATTTAGGCACCTAACTCCCATTTTTTTCAATAGGAGACAGACACCTAAATACCACTGAGGATCTGGACCTAGGGTTCTGTTCCCTGTTCTGCTACTGACCAGCTGTGTGACCTTGAACAAGTTGCTTCAGCCCTTCTTCCTCAGTTTACCCATCTGTTAAACAGTAATAGTCATACTTAACTTATTTTTTAAAGTGTCATGAGATCTTTGGATGAAAAAGCACAATGTAAGAGCTAAATAGTACTTTTATTATATCCCATTTATCTTTAGTGCCATATTGTCCCCAGACTTTGTGTGTGTGCAGGCGTCTGGAGTATTCCTATGTTCTCTACACAAGGGCCACGGGCAAATTTACACCACGTGATTGGAGGAGCACAGGGACTTCACTCTCTACACTCTGCAAGGAATGCAATACGACCCTGATAGGGCAGGGGTGAGGCTGTGGATTCATATCAGCTCACACCATCCAAAGGGAGCAGGCTGAAGTGCCCAGAGACAGCTCAGGGTGTGCATGCCGCCTATGTGCTAGGAAGATCAAGGACAGCTTGAGACATAATCCCTCCTGGGCCTTCCCCAGGAAGCTGCACGACCCCCAGTGCAAGTCAGGGACCAATACCACAATCAGTAACTTAATACATTCTATCAGCAATGATGCAGCTTAATGGAATCCCATTGACAGTGGACAGATAAGTTTCATTTTGTTGCTTTATGAATGTTTTCAGTATTTGTTGTGGGATGGTATTTCACTGTAGTATTTAACTAGTAACAGAGTGCTCTGTGGAGGACTCTGTTACAAGTGACAAACATTTTAAATGAGATTTTTATATTCTATAACACAAGCAGAAGTGGTGTTTAATTTGGTAATTTAATTAGGAAACTGAGAGGTGAGGAAAGTGTGGTTTTGTCAGACCTATTCCAGACACAAAACCAGATCACAAAGACAAATGAGCTAGAGTAAAATAAAGCTGAAACGTAACCTGTCTATTCTATAAGGCAGTAATTTACTGAATACATTTCTGGTGACTGCCTTTAAAAGATATGCCAAACTTTCTAGACTAGTGAAAGATAGCTGGGGAAACAATATTGTGCTTAGAAGGGAACCTAAGGAATTTGTGATTGGTTTGCACTGTGCAAACAGCTCAGTCTGTTTGATTTTTACAGGTTACAATGGGCCAAATCCTGTTCTCAGCTCAGTACTGCAAACCCAGTTGGAAGTTACTGGGACTGTTCGTGTTAATAAAGGCAACAGGGGACTGGCCATTTGGAAGCAGTGAGCACCTTTTTGGAAGAAATATACAGCATGTGGAATTTGGATTTTGCAAGGAAAAAATATTAGGAGAAGAAATCTTGGAGAAAACTGTTTTCTCATGACAAGTTGTTGTTCTGAATGAGATAGTGCCCTATCTACATTTTAGGACTGGTTGCTCAAATTTTCTTTACTTACATATAAATACAATCACCTTTTTGAAAATTCATGGGACTTTACATGCTGAATACTGAATGCTGAATTGCTGGTGCTTAATGTTCAATCAAATTTCAATGCCTTTATTGTTCCTATCTGATTTAGAAAGCACCAGTTTTTTTTTTTAAAACCCAAACTCCCTACATTATGACTGTGTGTAAGATTGCAAAGGGCAGGATTTTCAGAAGTGCTCAGTGTTGACCTAATGCTGCTGCTGTTTAAGTTGGTCGGAGTTCTACCAACCACAATGTTCCCTGGGACCAGAGTTAAGCCAATACTGACCATTTTTTGAAAATCCCACTTTGTATTTTTTTAAGTAACGTGGCAAGTGAAGGAGATAGTGGGTGTGCCCACAGTACAGCTGGGACCAAGTTTCTAAGCCCAGGTAGGCAGACTCACGCTAGTATGCTAGAAATAGCTGTATGGATGTTGACTGGTACCAGCAGAAGTTTGAGCTAGCCACCTAAGCTTGGACCCAGGCGGTAGGATGGCTAACCTCAGCATCTACCAATGCTGCAACATCCACACAGCTATTTCTAGCATGCTCATGCGAGCCTCGCTACAGCAAGTCTGTCTACCCAGGCTGGCAGTTTGCTCCAACCTGCAATGTAGACATATGCTAAGTCGGTCGGGCTGGGGCGTGAAGTGAGGCAGGGCGTGAGCCGTGACTGGATGAGGCGCTGCTGTCTCCCGGGGGTGGGGCAACTCTGGACGCGAGCTGGGCCCTTCCTGTGGGGATTGCCCCAGCTGCAGTGGACGTCGCTTGCCTCTCCCGCTCCGCGAGGATGGGGGGGAGTTGGCAGTTCACCTTGGCCAGCGCCTAGCAGCTGACTTAGAACTGGTGCGGACCAAGGGAATCCAACTGTTTAATTAAAACAAAGCACCAGTATCCTATACTGCTCAACATCAGGTGGTGAAATTCTTCTTAAATTATTGAACTGATTGGTCATCATGCATATAGTAGTGCAGCCATGATGTATCCTTTAGTTTACCATACATTGTAGAAACAGTATTTCTTACGGTTATATTATTCATGGTAAAATTATCATGGTATACATAGAAGGCATAGAAAACAAAACATTATTTGAAATTTGCATGGCATCATCCTCCTACAAATTCAAATCTATCAATGTTTCCTGAATATTTATACAGGATGAAGTATGAAACACCATATCGTATTTGACTATTAAGAGGGTTGTTTCCCAATCAGGTAAAAACATCTAAGAGCCTCATGCAGCACATCTGTAATTACTGACTTTGTTTTCTGTTCAGATCTTTCATCCAATCAGAATAGTTGTGGAGACCAATAATAATGAAGTGTAGCTAAATTGGTTGTTTTGAAGAACTTGTTTTGTTATGTTACTTTCATTTCTCCAAGAGAACATATATCCATCATTGTTCACAACAGCAAATTAGAAGGATCTGATGTGAGCCAAATCTTTTGCTACTAAAATGTTTGGGGAGATTAGCTGTTTGATGTGCCACAAGCACTTCTGTTGTACCCTCCATGTACCCATACTAGTAGCCGTTGTAATGGAAGAAATAGTACAAATCAGTCTTTTATTTGTTGTTAATACAGCTGGTCAAAATATGGGAATTTTTTTTTTGTCCATATGAAATTTTTTTGTCCAGCTCTAATTGTAAGTAGGGGGAGAAAAAAAACCAAACCATGGGAAATGTTTAGAGACAAACCCTCCTATTCTAGGGGAGAACTATAGTGCTTTCCTTCTACTTGAATGAAGCAGCACACCTTTTCCATCGAGTGGGGTAAGGAGTGTTCTCACTTCACTTCCTTTATGCTAGCTGCTTAAGAACTATTATTTTGTAGAAAGAAAATGTGCCCAGCAGCAGCACAGAAACCATCAGCCCGGGATGACAGAGACTCGTACCCCATTATGCCAATCACCCACAGTTCCTTTCCACTACCAATGCCACCTGACAGCTCAGGGTCTCAGACCAAGCCTCCATTCCCAGCAGCAGGAGCTTGCTCAGGTCACAAGTCCCATCTCTTGTCCCTAATCTCAAGTAGTGAAAGCCACTCTGGGATTAGTAGGACCCAATCTCCCATGCCACTGTTCTCTGCCCTGTTCCTTTGTACACCTGTGGTGCAAGCTGCTAGGAGATTGTTAGTTAGCCCGAGGGTTCTGTCCATGGCAAAAGCCCCTCCCTCTAAAATATGAGCTGCTCATAAACTGTTGGAGCCCACTCAGAGCTCTTTTACCATGTCATAGTTATTTTAATATTTGCAAAACTCTGTTCAGTTATCTTCCTTCTCTGTTATAAAAATGCCACATTAATGATTAATATTATGTCAAAGATTATTCATTTAGATCTTGCTTATTCACTCAGTTTTGTTACCATCCCAAGATTATTGGGGTTGGAGTAGCAGGGGAGGATAATTCAGCTTTAAACTCTTTGCACATGTACTACAGCGCTATGTGTTATGCTGACATTTATTTCTGCTAAAAATTTCTTGAATGATGTTGAGAGAAATTTTCAGCAACCTGACATTGCAAGTGTTCTGCCAAAACCAGGAGTCACAACAATCTACAGGTCCTATGTGGCTCTGAATGCATTGCAACCCAAAATAAATACCATAAATGAAATGGAAAGGAAAAGTATGATGGGCTGATGATCACTTCCAGGAATCACAGAGAGAAAGGGGGATAAAGAAAAGGGGAGGAAAGGGTGTGTGTGATCTAAATCAATAACTGAAATATAATGAAAAGGAGTACCCGTGGCACCTTAGAGACTAACAAATTTATTAGAGCATAAGCTTTCGTGAGCTACAGCTCACTTCATCGGATGCATCCGATGAAGTGAGCTGTAGCTCACGAAAGCTTATGCTCTAATAAATTTGTTAGTCTCTAAGGTGCCACGGGTACTCCTTTTCTTTTTGCGAATACAGACTAACACGGCTGCTACTCTGAAACCTGAAATATAATGTTCATTCTTAAAAGAAGCTTTAAGATCAGGATATTTTAAAGACTAGTCATATTTTCTCATCTATTCAATACATATCTTAAACTGGAATAGAAAATAACCTGAAGGAAGTACTTGGGGCCAAATTTTGCTCACAGATGCAAATAGAAAAGTTTCATTAACTTTCATGGGAGTCGTACACATGCATTCATGGACAAAATTTCACCTGTAATCAACATGCTTTTATTTGCACCCTAACTGTGGCAGATTTTGAGACACAGTATGACTGTGGTATTAGTGACATACTTTGTCACTAGCTTTCTACTGTGAAAAATTCCTCTGAGTCCTTTTAGTACTATGCAGACAAAATTGACGGAAGCCCCCAAGTGTGACTTGACTCCTCGGGACAGGATAAATTAATTATTTCTAGCTCCATTATTTGTAATCTGTAAGTGAATATATGGTTTGCTTAACAAAACTCTGGTATTTTCAAATTGCATCTGAACTCTTCTTCATGTAGGTTAAGGAAAAAATATTTTTTATAATAGGGCCTGCTTCTTCTTCCATTTAAGTCAACGGGAATTCTGCCACTGACTTAAGTGTGAGTAGGATCAGGCCCTTAGTGTTGTGTATTTATCTATGCCAAAAGACACAGAGACATAGAGAGGAGACTGTTCAATGGTTGCCGCCTTATTCAGTAAGCTCACTGCTTGCTGGCAGTACAGCATTTCTAATGTAGCAAAATATTACAGCGTTAAGGATTACTTTTGGCACTACTCAGACCATAGCATGATTCAAAACAGTTAGGGTTATGTTTTCAAAGATGTAGAGAAGTTTTAGCAGTTGGATTGAAAAGTCAGTGGGTATTGCCAGACTTAAAACCTACATAGCTCTCATTAGGAAGTTGTATTATTATCCTTATAAATTGAGGCCTTGTAGTTAAGACATTGAACTGGGGCCCTGGAGATCTGGGATCAGCTGAAGGGCTTTGCTACAAACTTCCTGTTTGACCTTGGGCAAGTCACTTTCATCTCTCTGTGCCTCAGTTTTCCCATGTGTAAAATGGGAACAGTTATTCCTTTCTCCCACCCTTTGTTTTGTCTGCTTAGACTGTAAGCTCTTCATGGCAGGGACTGTCTTACTGTGTGTATGTGCAGTAGCTAGCACAATGGGATCTCAGTTTTGGTTGGGCTAGGCGCTACAACAATAAAAAATAATACATTCAAGTAAAATTCCCCTTTAATTTTTGAATGTTTCAAACTTTCAGATAGTTTAGTTTTAAATTATTATCTGGTTTAAATTTTAGAAACCAGCGAATAGCTCTTTTGAAAGGAATGTTATTTATTTGTATTACACTAGTTCCTGAAATACACAGACAAGATCTGTGTTAGGAACTTGTAAAAACACAGTTTAGAGAGTTCCTGCCCTAGAAAATTTACCATCTAAGGGCCTGATCCTGAAAGTGTAATGCACTGTTGAGTGTATTACAAATTTTCCTCTTTGCCAATCCGCTTATGCTTTTAGCTCTGAAGATCCTTAGTTCATTCCTCTGTGTGTCTGCCAAGAGGGCAGTTGTCACATGAAGACACTTGCCCAACTCAGTCCAGGCTGGGCCATCTTGGTCCCCTGGGCAGGAGAGGACCCAGGCAGGCTTAGAGAGACCGATTCAGCTGGATAAGATGTAGCCCAGGCCAGGTGGGGTTGCCTCAGCCCCACTTACTCTGCAGGAAAGGAGGCAGGCAGGATTGGAAACGAATTGTTTCCAGGGCAAGCAGCCTGCCTCCCCTTTCTCCATGATGGGGGTGAAGCTAGAAACACACTGGACACAGGACAGATATGTGTGTCAAACACCAGACTGCAGTAAAGGACTTGTGGACCCACTCCCTCCCCCTGCTGCCATTTCTAACAGGCCTCCTAGTGGTTCCCTACTTCTATCCCAGGCTGAGACCACCAGAGGAAACAAGGACCTGCCTGGTCCATGTGGCTCTTATGCAATAGTTGGGTTAGAACTTCTGGGGAGCCAATTCATGAACTCCAGGCCAGCACCTTACCTAAGAGACCCAGCAGGGTCTGATGTGGGACCGGGAGACAATAAGCCCCTTTGAGGACAGGAAGATCACTAGCCACTCAAAATAATAAAGAGGATAGGGTCATTCAGGCAGCGTACCGACTGTGAAACTATGCGTAGGAGGTCTGCAGCTGTCCTAGGCAAGCTGCATCTCCCTGGGAAGAGACAATAGGGATTTCCTGCTAGGCTCATAAGACTAAGAAAGTATTGGGCTTTCCTCAGCATCTGCCCCTGTGGGTTGCCACCGCCTGACCACTGGGCTGTTGTTCCCAGCTATCTTTGTGGGTCACCACATCCCAGGGGTGCTGGAACAATTTGTATAGTGGGGGTTCGGAGAGCCATCAAACCAAACTGTAAACCCTGTATATGATGGAAATCCCTTCAAACCAGCACCCCTAGTTCTAGCACTTATGCCACATCCTATTGTCCAGGTGATTGTTCCCAGTTTCTGCTGCAGGTTGCCATGCCTACCAACACCTCCAGCTCCTCCGCCCGCCCACCCACCCAAGTTAACCAAGGAGTGATGAGAGGGACAGTAGCCCAGCTGTAGAAGAACAAGCAGGCAATAAGGAGCATATTGGCCAATGATTTCTTTCTTTCTAGCCTCCCCCCATGGGAACATGATGATAATGACTCTCCATGTCATTATCCAAGACATTAATGAAAATATCGAATAATACCAGACCCAGGACTGATCCCTGTGGAACCTCACTTGATATGCCCCCCATTACCCCCAGTTTGACAGTGAACCATTGATAACTACTCTTTGAATATAGTCTTTCAACCAGTTGTGCACCCACCCTATGGTAATTTCATCTAGACCATGTTTCCCTAATTTGTTTATGAGAATTTCATGTCACTGTGTTAAAAGTGTTACTAAATCAAGATATCTCCTGCTTCACCCTCCCCCCTTTCCCCATCCGCTAGGCCAATAATCCTGTCAAAGAAGCAAATTAAGTTGGTTTGCATGATTTCTTCTTGACAAATCCATGCTGGTTATTTTTCGCTAGGTCCTTACAAGTTGATTGTTTAATTTGTTCCAATATCTTTCTAGGTATCGAAGTTAGGCTGACCAATCTATAATTCCCCAGGTCCGCTTTGTTCTCCTGTTCAAAGATAGGTACTATGTTTGCCCTTCTCCAGTCCTCTGTGACCTCACCTGCCCTCAATGAGTTCTTGAAGATAATTACTAATGGTTGCAAGACTGCTTTAGCTAGTTCCTTAAGTACCCTTGAATGAATTTCATCAGGCCCTGCTGACTTAAATCCATTTAATTTATCTAAATATTCTTTAACCTGTTCTTTCCCTGTTTTGGCTTGTGTTTCTTCCCCCTTGTTGGTAGTATTAATTGTGCTAAATATCCGGTCACTATTGACCTTTTTAGTGATTGTGGGATACAAATCTGTTTCACACAGGTATATGGGGCATTGGTCCTTGAGATCAGATGCTCAGGCAAATCAATTTCTAGCTCTCTTAGTGGTATAGTTAGGATGCTTTATGGAAGACTTTTAAAAGTCACTAAAAAAGTTGACTTACTATCCTAGTTTTTGCCAGACATTGTAGAAAGGAGTCCAGGTCATACAGTAGAACCTCAAAGATACAAACACCAGAGTTACGGACTGACCGGTCAACTGGACAACAACTGAAACTGGAAGCAACCAATCAGGCAGCAGCAGAGATCCCCCCCAAAAAAGCAAATACTGTACTGTGCCTGTATTGCATCTTAGTAGGCACATCTGGGCTGCCTGTCCCCACCCCGCCACTTCCACCCCCACATGCAGGGCAGCCACTAGCGGCTAGCCCAAGGCAGCTGGAGTCAGCCAGCAGAGCAGGACCAGTGCTGGGATCTGCACTGCTTTCACCCCTACTGCCTTCTCTGGCTAGGAGGGGGGGCACGTGCTGATTTTACACACACATATTCCTCTTCCTGGGACAAACTTGCAAACTCATGTTGGGGCTGAGTAGGGAGTTCACCTGCTGTTGAAGCCTGATCTGGAGAGTCAGCTGATGGATCTGGAGCCCAAACTGGTCTTTGTTCACAGTTCTAGTCTTTGGACTAGATGACCTCCTGAGGTCTCTTCCAACTCTGATGTTCTATGATTATGAAAATTTCAGAGTTATGGACAACCTCCACTCCCGATGTGTCTGTAACTCTGAGGTTCTACTGTATGGCAAATTGAATCAGATCCTGAAGTACAAGTAGTAGCTAGAACAAATGTGCGGTATTGAAAAGAGGTCAATAGCTGCCCTCAGAGCTATCTGAATGATCCTAACCAGCCCTATCTGAGGTTAGACCCATGACTGGTGCTCGGTTCTTTCAGTCTGGGAGCAAATGGCTACTTACAGCTTTGGTCAAAATGAGGTCACTGGACACTGTTCAGAGAGGGTATACTATGGAGCTGTGGGAACAGATTTTTTCCATTGTCAAACACTGTCAGGAAAATGCCGGGACATGAATCATAGAAATGTAGGGCTGCAAGGGACCAAACAAAGTTATTGAGACCACCCCTTTTGAGTTCCTCCAGGAGGGCTTTAATGTGAATGTATATAAGAATATCCAAGCAAAACAATCGTACCTCTGTAGTATAATGTTCTTGGCATGCTCAAGAAAAGGATGTTTTGTAAACACCCCACTTTTAAATGCTTCCTGAAGGCAATAAAGCCCCACAGTCTTAGAACATGACCCGGGAGCCACTGTCTGCTCCATATAGCAGTGCCCAGCACTATCTTGCAGAACATGTCAATCTACTTCCTTTCTATTAAAGTAGACTTCCCAGTGTTTTCTATCTCCAATCAGATGAGCGTTTGAAGTTGGGAGCTTTTTCTGAGACCCAGTATTATACTTCTAATTCAAATAATTCTCACAACTTTCATAGCATTCATTACCAAAATAAATTAAATGAGTACTCTTACCTTCTGTGAAGTATCAAAGTCCAGTCCTTAAGAGCACTAACAACCTCAAGGTAGAGAAATAATATGTCCTGTATTGATATCTGCTAGATGACCCTCTATATATAAATGCACCATATTCTATATTATTGGTCATCCAGTCTTTGGCCAGTGCCATTTTTGGCAGAAGTCTTCTCCATGCCACAGGAAGATGGAGGATGGATGTCCATATTTAAAGGATGATTTCGCTTCTCAGTCAGAGACAGATGAATCATCCAGAATAGAGAGGAAAATTGATACCCGAAATTGGGTTTCGTTCATTAGGGGGAATTTCTCATGCTTTGCAGTAGCAGCAGTTGTGCTTTTTCCTCAACGTATATTTAACGTGATTTGTAATTTAGAGAAGTAGAATTGAATTATGGAAAATTTTCTCAACTGAAGGGAATTTCAGGAAACAGGGTATTCCCCTGCTGCCAGTGATTGACAGGACTGATTTTGCGTCCAAATTGCAAGTAGGCTGAAGTATATGTTTAATGGACCTATGGACCTTATTACTCAAAGAAAGGAAATTTTCATGAAAGCACAGATTTTATTTTATTTGTTTTTTGCTGGTCCAAAATTTCATCTGGAAAAATGAAGGCAAATTTGACCCATCTAGTCTATCTCACTGACTATACATCATTCTTCCCTATTGTATATTTGCTAGTGTTTTGTCTCATTTGATTTTCCCAAGCAATGGTGATGCCATCACTTCCTTTGGATGACTAATGCAGAGCAGAAAATATCTCACTGTCCAGATACTTCCCTGATATTCAACCTAAACTTTCTCTTTTTTCTTTTATCTCAGTACCAGTAGTTATAACCCCTTTCTTAAATAATTTATTTCACCCCGTAGTGTTTCCACCCTTCAAATATTTGTACACTTATTATGTGTCCATATTTAAGAGTCCTGGCCCTAGAGGCAAAATTTTCTGGTTTTGCTGCAGAAATTCAGTAAAGCAAAAACTGGCAGCTTTGCACAGATCTGTACATGTACAGTACTGTAGACGTTCTGTGGTGTATCCGTAGGTTATGCCTAGTACAATCATAATTTGCACAGCATGTTCATTGCTTTTGGCACATACATATCCAGTATTCCTTACATATTGTTTATCTAACCTACCTAATAAAACTCTGACAAACAACTATGTTGCTTGTTATCAACACTGCAAATTTACTGGGATCCTTTGAAAATTAAGTTACTTGCAAAATCATAGCTATAAATTAGGAGTTTCTGGTATTTTATTTTTTTCTGATTTTTCACTATTTTTATACAAAAAGGTTTATTGGGTGTGGGTATGAGGGGCGAGAATCTATTTTTAACAGGTGTTTTTAATTTTCACCCAATTGTATTTTTAAAATGGTGCCCCTCAAAAGCCCAAATGACTGAGGCTGAACTCCCCGTGAGTGTGGAGAGCTTTAGAGCCCACTGGCCCACTCACATTAGGGTGTTTGGGATTTATATTTTATACAATCCTGATCTCAGATTTTTATTTGGTGGGGTTTCATCTGACTCGTATCAGTTTTGGACTAAAACAGAAGACCGTAAATACGCAGCATCGTTAATGTGGAGCATTGCTGTACATGCTTTACCCAAAGATGTAAATACTTCATCTATGGTAGAGTGATTCAGATATATCTAGGCCCATACATGTAGGGAATAGTTCTGTAGAATTGAATAAAGATTGGTCTAAAAAACCTTTATCAATTTCTGGAGTTGTTTAGGGTAAAATAAAGGGTTTTAGAGTAGTTGCTATAAACCTCTATGAGTTTTGTCCCTTTTAAATTCGATAGACTTCTGGGGTGAGTGCATGTTCCCCTTCTGGGTGAAAAGGGAAACACTGAACATTACCTGAAAAGATCTGTGGGATTAGGAGAGGTGCTAGTCTGATGCCTGCCACATTTCTTCCTGTTTTGAATATATGCCAGAGTTGAGAGCATTGTTTATATGGGTATTATTATTTTTACCTTGCCCAATAATTTAAATCAGGAATCCCTCTTCCAGCTGTATGGATCACCAGCCAGACACCAACAGAGGCTCTTTTTTTATTATCCTGTCCAGTTCTTTCCTAAGTATGGACAACCAGGGAAGGCTCACAGTCATGCTTCACTGACTTCCAGCCACTGTCTGTGCTTGGAGAGTCTCTGACACGTGCAGAGTTCTGCAGAGGGGATGTAGGTAGCTAAGGGGTGTATCTGTGTTTGCACATGGAAATGGAAACATCAGGCACAGTCATATCTCCCTTCTACCTGCCCCCACCATGGGTTGTCCACAACTTTGTTCCACTTGGCATCTACCAGCCCTGAATTCAGCAAAGCATTTAAGCACACATTTAAGTCCATCCTTATTCGGTAAAGCATTTATAGCAAAGGGACTTAAGCACATTCTTAAAGTTAAGTTCATGCTTAAGTGGTATGCTGAATAGGAATAGACTGTTGAGGAGGAAAGCAGGGAACATAAGAGGCATAGTATATATGCAATTAGTAACTGAAATGTAAAATGTACTGTACATATAAATGTAAGAAGATTAGCATTTTGTTTGAAAGGAGAAAACAAAGCACAATGGAAAACAAGTAGCCTATGCTGTAATTTGTTTTTGTCTTCAAATTACCTAAAATACCCAAAGTACAACACTGTTCTTGCGTATGGGCTTTTTAAAGTACCTTGTCTTTCATGGAAATCTTGATTACTCTCACTTTTTGAATCAGGATATTTTTCTTCTTTTAAGTAAAAACTAGTACTTGTATCAATTAATCTTTTCTTACCACAATGATCCCTTTATTTCTTGCTATGAGAAAGGAAAAACTCTAAAATGTGACTCATCTCAGCCACAACTCAGGTGGTACATACATTATGCTAGGTGAGTCTCAGCAGTCCATATGCTGAACTGCCAAATGTCTCAAGAAGGAATCATCACAACTTCCTCAAAGACACAGAGGAAAGTTAAACCTACTAGTTAAGTGTTCACAAAGACAAAAGGCTTTGATTAAAAGAGAAACCCGCAGCTCGTAATTTCAGGAGAAAAAGAAAAAGCTGCAAATATAATTAGTTCAGCATAGGCTAAAATACTGTCTTTCAAGAACATATAGCATTTACTCTCAACAATCCCCTCAACAACCTCCCACATCTACCCTCCAAACATACTAAGACAAATTACACCTTCTGTAATCCCATTGCCTTCAGTGAGATTGCACATGCTGTAAATCACTGCACTATTTGGCCCCATATGAATTGCCATACTTAATCAGACCTGTAGTCTATCGAGTCCAATATCCGATCTCAGACGGTAACCAGTATTCACTTCAAAAGAATGTGCAATAAATCTTCCAGAGGACAATTATGGAATAACCTGCCCACAAAAAAAAAATTCTTCTTAATCCCTATTAGTTGCAGGTTGGTTTATGCCCTGAAGCATTACAGTTTATATCCCATTAAAATTTTGTTTAAAGTATCTTATTATTATAATTCTGGATGTTCTGGCTATCCATATACATTTCCAGTCCTTTTCTGAACCCTGCTAAGATCTTGGCTTCAGTAATATCTTGTAGCAATAAATTCCACAGGCTAATTGTGTGTTGAATTTTTTTCCTTCTATCGGTTTTAAATTTAGTTTCATGTAATGTCCCCTTGTTCTTGTGTTGTCAGAAAGAGTGAATAGAAATGACTGATCTAATTTTTCTCAGAGAGAGATGGACACATTATCTTATGTACCTTTATCATGTTCCCTTTCATTCATCTCCTTTCTAAGGTAAACAGTTCTAATCTTTTCAATCTCTTTTATTTTTTTAAGATTAGTATTGCTCTTTCCTCAGATTCTGTTTGGACAGTTTGTTGTCCTGACATTAATTTGTGGCCTGCCTGGATTAAGAGAGGTATGAAAATGGAGGAATGGAAAATTCAAAAGTATGTTATTCTTTGTATTTTTATGAAGAAGACATCTTCATATTAAATAACTAGTTTCCACTAATTAATGTGGGAATCCGGTAAAATTATTACTTTCGGTTTTTTCTTTTCTTTTCTTCTCTTTTTTGGGCATCTGCTTCTCTGTGGAACATATCATACAGTCAGGTGTCTGTAGAAAGCTGACAGGGGCCAATGGGTTAATGTGTTCCTGATGATGTAATCTCATCAGTGCTCAGGTTTACAATTATGCCACCTGGCATCTGCTGTACTGACTTCTAGATAACCATGTCAAATGACAACCATACATACAATCCGGACTCAGCTAGCTGGAGATCAGTACTACATCTGTGTTGTCTGTCTTAAACATGCACAAAACCTTTGAGATAATTCTGATGGGTTCCCACCTGCAACTGGGGGTACCACTGAACCCCCTCTCACAATGTGCTGCTGTGATAAGTTGCCAAGCTCTCCAGGCTTGCTTTTTCACCAGCATACACATAGGTAGGGACACACCCAGCTGCAGTACTTACAGGCTGCTTTGATCAGCTCTGCATGGGGAGGCTACAGCTAAGGAACTGCCCAGCTACTCAAGAGCACATGCTCTTCTGGAATGTAAACTCAAAATTATACCATCTTGCTCTGCACCAAGATCTGTACAGCATAAGCTCATGAAATTTGCCCCCTTCCTCAATGTGGAGAGAGAATATACAACAGCCTTTTGCCCCAAGTTATGACTCCCATGCATTGGTTTGTGATAAAGCAAAAACAAATGTATTAGCTACAAAAGATAGATTTTAAGTGATTATAAGGGATAGCAAACAGATCATAGCAGGTTACCTAGCAAATAAACAAAAATGCTATCTAAGCTTAATATACTAAAGAGATCGGATATAAGTAGAAAATTCTCACCCTAAATGATAATTTAAGACAGTTGTAGAGATTCTTACAGGGCCAGCTGCCCTTGCTTGCATCTTAAAAAACCCAGGTATTCCTTTCACAGACTAAAAATCTCAGCCTGGATCCAGCCCTTTCCCCCAGTTCGGTCCTTATTCCTCAAGTGTTTCCAAAAGTCTTTTTGGGACAGGGAATCAGTGAAGAACCAAGATGATGTCATTCCCTGTTGTAACAACCAGGCAAGGTACTAATGAACTTCAACAGGACTTTATTTTTAAAGTGGAAACCTCTTTACCAAGCTGCTGCTGCACCCTCAGTAGCTCTCACTCAGCCGCCTCAAATCCCCCTCCTCCTTCCTGTTTCCTGTCCTTTCAGAGTCCCCGCAGCCAGTGCTCCCAGTTCTAATAATTACAAGCAGCATCTAAATACCACATTCCCTCCTCTCTTAAGAAACTCTCCCAATTAAAATAAACATTGTTGTTCTAACCACAGGAACAAATATGAAACAAGATGCTATACTGTTGGCGGAAATATTACAGTGAAAACACTGTAGATACTACATAACATAGTCTCTAGTCCAGACAGGTGGTCGTCTGGGTCTGACAGGCCGTCTCTCAAGCCTCAGTTCCAGTGCAATGTCTTGTTGTGTTGTTACTACGGTGAAGTCATCCAATGCAGACTGGGTGTTGGCATAATCTCCTCTTGGTGCATAGGCAGGTGCAAGATAAGAAGCGTTCCATACCCACCCATCAGAAAGTCGATAGGTGTAAGGTCCCTTCTTCTCTATGATTTTAAAAGGAGCGGTGAATTTATGGTCCCCTTTTTGTAAAATTCTAGGTTTCCATATTCTAATGAAGGAACCACACTCAAACTTTGGTTCCTTAGCACCCCGTCGCTTGTCTGTGAATGCCTTATATTTTGCTTGGTTCTGTTCAATTGTTTTTCTCACATCCTCCTCGTTTGGGGCAGCAAGTCATGCCTGTAACAATCCAGAAATGTTCAGTTTAGTATTCATCTGTTTCCCGTGCAGTAACTCTTCGGGTGATCTTTGTGTTGTGGCATGTCATGTAGCCCGGTATGCTTGCAAGAAATCAGTAGTGAAGGTTATACACAATCGCCCTTCCAGTTTAGCCGTTTGCAAACTCTCTTTCAAACTTCTATTAAACTGTTCGATTTCCCCATTGGCTTGAGGGTAATATAAGGATGATCTTCTGTGTAAAATGTTCCTCTCTGCTAGAAAAGTTTGAAACTCCAGGGACGTAAATTGACTACCATTATCTGAAACCAGTTCTTTCGGGTTACCTTCCCTGCTAAAAACTAAAGAGAAGAACTTAATTACTGTAGCAGAAGAGATATGGGATGTAATCACTACCTCAGGCCATTTACTGAAATAGTCTATTAAAGTGATGGCATAACGGCAGTCACTTGGAGCAGTATCAAAGGGTCCTACAATGTCAATCGCCACTATTTCCCATGCAGATTCAGGAAGAGGAACAGGCTGTAATGAAGAGGTACATGTCACTGGTGTCTTATCATGCATTTGGCAAGTGACACAGGATTTTATGAGTGCTTCAATTTGAGAGTCCATCCCTGGCCACCAATACAGATCCTGTAGTCATTGTTTGGTTCTGACAATTCCTTGATGAGTATCATGTGCCAGATGTATGAGTTTTGACTGTAATTCTTCTGGCACAAGTAGCCGATGTGTACCTCTTAGCACACAGCCATCAAGCAAAGAAAGTTCATCCCGAACTCTAAAATAAGGCAGCAAAACTGAGTCAAAGTTTTTAGGGTTACTGGGCCATCTCTTTGTCAGAAATTCTTGTAGTTTTTGTTGAATTGGACCCGCTGAACAAGCAGATTGAAATTGTTCTCTTGTAACTGCAGGAAGAGTGTTTGTAATAAGCGCAACTACTACATCCTCATCCTCTGGTGGACCATCTGGTGAAGGCAAAGGCACGTGAGAAAGGCAATCAGCAACCACATTTTGGTTTCCAGGCTTATATTTCAGTTCATAATTGAAAGAGAGTAGACTTGCAGACCATCTAGCAGTACGATATCCTGCTCTTCCCAGTCCTTTCATGGTGAACAACGTCGTCAAAGGGCTGTGGTCTGTGCGCAACTTGAATTTGTGGCCCCACAGGTAAGTTCTCTATTTTTGAGTAGCCCAGACACAAGCAAGTGCTTCTTTTTCAACTGTAGAATATTTCCTCTCAGCATTACTTAGTGTCCTTGAAGCAAATGCAACAGTCCTCTCTGTGTTGTCCTCATGAAGTTGTGTGAGGACAGCCCCAAGTCCACAATCAGAAGCATCAGTAGTTACAATTGTGGGAAATGCAGGACTGAATAGTGCAAGTACTAGTCTATGTACAATTAAGTCTTTCACCTTTTTGAAACTAGCTTGTGCATCTGTTGTCCACACTAAGGTTAAACTTCTCCGTAGTAATTCTCGTAATGGTTCAATGGCAGAAGCATATTTGGGAATGAATTTTGCATACCAGTAGGTAAGACCCAAGAAGGAACATAAGGTTTGCAAATCTGTTGGAGGACGAGCATTTGAAATTGCCAGGATATTATCTGGATCAGGTTTTAGTCCAGCCTGTGAAATTGTATGCCCGAGAAAGGAGAGTTCAGTTTGTCTAAATTTGCATTTGAACCTATTGAGCTTGAGGCCTGCTTTGCTGATGCAGTTTAGTACAGACTGCAGGTTATCATCATGATCCTCAGAAGTATTTCCAAACACAATATCATCCAGATAGCACCGAACTCCACGTTGATTCTTCAGAATCAATGACATCATTTTTGGAAGGCACTTGGGGCAGATGCGAGACCATGTGGAACACGTTTAAAATGAAATAGTCCCTCATGTAATAAATGCTGTGAGGTCTCTGCTATCTTCATGCAACATAACCTGGTGGTATGCGCTCTGCAAATCAAGAGGAGAAAACATCTTTGCTCCACTCAATTCTGCAAATACTTCTTCTATGTGAAGAAGAGGATGGCTGTCAATCACAATAGCTTTATTTGGCTCCATTAAGTCCACACAAAGGCGAATGCCTCCACCCTTTTTCTGCATCACTATTATAGGTGAAACCCATTCCGAGGAGTCAATCTCCTTAATAATGTCCTTTTGAACAAGTTTTCTAAGTTCCTCTGAAACAGCTTCCCTGACTGAATATGGTAAGCACCGTAACTTCCATCATACAGGCATCACATTATTCCGCATTTTAACTCTATGCAGAAACCCATAAGCACAGTCGAGTTTCTCCTCAACCTGTTGTTGGGTCCCAGATGAAACTGGTGTGTGTACCGCAAGAGTGCTTTGCTGAGGAAGATCAATTTGTCCATTAACTACCCTGAGATTTAAAGCAGCCAATAAATCTCTGCCAAGGATAGGAGTGCCTTTGTGGACAATGTAGAACTCTGCAGTTACACAGCAATCACCAAAAGTAACTATTGCTGGCAGGCAGCTGTGTATTGGAATATGGTTTTTCAAATAGTACACCAAGTGAAGTTTGGGTTCAGTAAGAGGCACATCTTTAAAGTAATGCAAATAGATGGAATCAGGTAGTATAGATACTGCTGAGCCAGTGTCCAACATTAGCTGAATAGAGTGTGATTTGCCTGAGGGTATGGCAGAAACGTTTACAGTGCACTTTATATGTTCTGGAATATGTGCAGTAGTGATTTTGTCCACGCTCAGCACAGTAACATCTGGTATTGTAACTGCATACACCTGTTGATTGAACTGGCTGCTGCAATATACTTTAGCAAAATGCCCAATCTTTTTGCAATGATTGCACTGAGCTACTTTTGCTGGCCATCCTGTGTAGCTTGCAAGGTGTTTTGAGGATCCACAGCGAAAGCATGCTTTTACTGTATTTTGAATTTGCTGATACAGTGTTTTTTCATTAGTTTTCCACTTGGAATCATTTGTCTGCAGCAATAGTGAACTTTTCTGCAAAGGAGTCACAGCCTGGACTGTGCCTCCTGTATCCATGCTCATTATTTTGGCTTCAGCTGGAGCTGACTCAATCTGAGTAGCAATGGTTATTGATTTTTCTAGTGTAAGTTATGGTTCTAGAAGTAAACGTTCTCTTACACGAAGCATAGTTGTTTTCTCAATGAGCTCGTCTCTAATCATCTCATTTGCCATATTCCCAAAGTGACAAGTTACAATCAGACTCATCAGGGAAGCAATATACTGCATAATAGTCTCCCCTGTTTTCTGCTCACACTGAAATCTGTAGCGATTAGCTACTTACATTCACTTTTGGCACAAAAATGTTATTTAATGCAGTGAGTGCAGTCCCATATTTATCATCTGCAAGGGAAAAGTGTAAAATGTACGCTGCCCTTCTGCTCCATGGCAGTGGATTAGCAGAGCACGCTTTCTTACTTCAGAAATCTCTGTAGCACTGATTGCAAGCAGATAAGTCTCAAACATATGGATCCAGGCAGTAAAAGCAATTGGAGGCTTTGCAGAAAGGGTGCAGGTGGGTTCAGAGGCAGAAGATCCATCCTCATTGCCAAAATGTTGTAACAACCAGGCAAGGCACTAACAAACTTCAACAGGACTTTATTTTTAAAGTGGAAACCTCTTTACCAGGCTGCTGCTGCACCCTCGGTAGCTCTCACTCAGCCTCCTCAACTCCCCCTCCTCCTTCCTGTGTGCTGTTCTTTCAAACTGCCAACAGCTAGTGCTCCCAGTTCTAATAATTACAAGCAGCATCTAAACACCACACTCCCCTGCCTTAAATAGCTTTTGCATATGGCGGGAACCCTTTGTCTCCAAGCTTGGTTCCCACGCCTTTCAGCAGAAAAACACTGGTATTCCAAGATGGAATCCAGTACCAGGTGATCTGGTCACATGCCTCTGTAGTGTCATAGCAGCCATGATTCAGAGGCTGTTTGTAGTGTGCTCGGGAAGGCTCCCTTTGGGAGATTAGCTTCTTCTAAGACCTATTGTTATCCCTAACGGTACATTGACGTGAATGGGCCCTTCCCAGCCAGCCATCTAGACTGACAGTCTTTTGCCCAGTGGGCATTTCCCAGGTGTAAACACATTTGTAATAGGAATGTTGTCTATGTATCTAACTTCAGATACCAACATGATACATGCATACAAATAAGATAATCATATTCAGTAAATCATAACCTTTTCAATGATATCTTACATGAGCTACCTTGCATAAAATACATCATAATTATGCCATACTCCGATCATAATAATATTACAATAAAGAATATGGGGTGTAGTGTCACAATAATATAAGGGGGCTAAAGCACATTGATCAGAAGATGCTTTATCTTTATCTTTCAGATTAGTGTGACTAAAGATGTTTAAATTAAGTTTGTGTTAAGCCTCTCATTTTAATAGTTTCACTTAATTACTGAACCGTGTAATCCAAGTTGTCAATAAGGAATTCCAGGTATTGCCCGCATGAGAGATAGGGTGCTTGTGGTATGTGTATATGCTGTATTAGAATGGCCCTATTGTCTGACATGAGAGGATCAGAGCTGTGGAAAGATAGGGTTAAACTGCAGCAGCCTGGGTCTACGATTTCTGTACTGTGCTTTCTATGTTTGTTTTTTCCCCACAAAAAATCCTTTAAATATTTTTATTCCCTCCAGGCCTGCTCGCAGGTGTTATGGGTTGGAGCTATTTTCAACCCCTTTTTGCCTTTGTATATTATGGTGTTTGCCCTTCCCCCATCACAGCCATTCCTGATATTTAGGGCTATTTTTGTTTAAAGTAGGTATGTAATTTTGCTAATTCTGAATGTTTGTGATCGTTTCAAGTAGGGTGACCAGATAGCAAGTATAAAAAATCGGGATGGGGGTGGGGGTAATAAGGTGCCCATATAAGAAAACCCCCTCCAAATGGGGACTGTTCCTATAAAATTGGAACATCTGGTCATCCTACTTTCAAGCCACACACTCAGTTTATGAGTGTAGTGACCAAGTCCTTGATCCTGCAGTCAGACAAAACAGAGATAGATTCATGTGGATGGGCTTCTGCACTCATTGGGGCTCCACATAGATGCATGAGTCCAACGGCATAGATTCAATTGCAGGATTGGAGCCCCAAAGTTCCCACTAACAAACAAACCGTGTGATAACCCATCAGAAAGCAGCCGTCATTGGCACTTCTGTGGGCAATTTCAGCAGAGGCAAGGACAAGAAGGCATAGAACTGCACTGACCTCTCACTTTGGAGATATGCCTTCAAGCTCATGGTTGAGGCACCTGGGCTGTGTCATGTGGGAAAGCCTGCACGGCCAGTGGCACCTGGCTTTGCTGAGATGAATTAGAACTTTTTGTTTGGATTTGTACAGGGCCTAGCACAATGGGGTCCTAGTCCCACAATGCAAATAATAATCTCCAAGACTTCTCATGCACAGTGATTCATTAACATAGCTTGTGCATTAACATAGCCTTTTCTATTCAATAGATGAAAATGTCAGCTACGGGCCAGATCCTCTGCCGGTGTAAATGCACCCCATCTTCTGACCTCCTCGCTCATCGGGGGATTTGGCCAGAGGCAGGAAAGAGAGACCCCCTGGGGTCTTGCCCAATGTGGGGAAGAGAAGCAGCACCCCCTTCTTCCTTGTTAGTCTCATGTACGAGTGGAATTTGGGCAGAGTTTAGGGGCCGTTAGTTTCCACCCCCATGGCTTGCGGGGATGGTGTGATTTTTTTTAACTGTTCCTTCTGGGCACAGGCTAACATGTGCCTGTTTTCTTTGCCTCCACCCACCTTTACCTTGGGTTTGTTTTTCCTGTTTCTAAATGCTAAATTTCCCACTTTGCTCTGGGCTTCAGCCAAAGCCCTTTTAGCAGGCTAGGAAGGACTTTTCCCACATCACACCACTAGTTGCCAGTCTGCGGGTTGTTGGGTTAGAGAAGAGGGTATTGCAGTGTTCATAGGTATTTGTTGTAGCTGTACAGCAGGTGTGCAATGCAGCCTAACTGAGGTAGCAGGAGAGCCAGAGTTACTGCTATAATAATGGACACTGATCACATGGGATTTGGATGGGCCCTTGTTGTGTATTGCATGGCGCGGGGAGGGTTTCAATATCTGGTGTCATAAAAAGCACCCTTTATTCAAACCCTGATCCCTAGCAGGAAAAAAGAGGTAAGAGAGACTCTTGGGATCTCTTGTTCCTGATCAGTTAAGAGGTAGCCTCCTCTTAATTGTTTTGCCTTTTCAGGTATTTGTTTACAAAACGCACTGTATTTAGCCTGCTGGGTAGTTTGTGTGCAGAGGAGCTGCTTGGCTCTTTCTCCCCGAGTTTTGTTATGACATAGCTAATAAAAGTTGCGCTTTCTATTAAAGTTGCATCTCTGGTATTGGTGTTTCATTCGCTGCATATCTAGGCCAACCCGCATAGTAGTTTTACTTACTGTGGCAGAGGTCACCAGATGGCACTGTTACACATAAGATTACAAGTTCTTTTTCTTAGCATAGAAGCAAGATTTTAGAATCTTGGAAGTAAATAGTGTGATGGTGTTCTTTATAATTCAGTTTCTTTGGGCAGAGCAGTGGCAGGTGGCAAGGGAATTTGCTCTCTACCTTAAGCTCTCTAATTTGAGGCAGGATTATTCCTTGGAATTGGGCATTGGTGTTAAATCTTGAGATTCCTGGAAGAAGGGATTACTTGTATGCTATTTGTGATCATCTCTGTTCCAGGACTGATACGTGTAAATAAAACAAGTTACATTAAGAATATACTATCCCTTTAAGGAACAGCCAGGTACTCACAAGCAAAACAGTCTGGAGGTAATCAAGGATAACATAGGGCTGGTCTACTTAAACAGGAAGCTGAGCTGGCAAAAAGGGTTGAGACAAAAGCAAAAATGAAAATGGCTAGATCTAGAAATGGGAATTAGAAGCCATGCCAGTTGCGAGGGGGAGTCAGTGATTGCTCTCTGATAGGGTGTGTCTACATTGCAGTTGGCACCCACGGCTGGCCCATGCCAGCTGACTCGGACTCGTAAGCTTAGGCTGCGAGGTTGTTTCATTGCAAAATAGACTTCTTGGGCTGTAGCCCAAAACCTAGCACTGGGATGCTCCTGTTTCATAGGATCCTAGAGAACCCAGTCTTCATTGCATTGATACAGCCCCACAAGCCTGAGTCATCTGGCATGGGCTATCTGTGGGTTTTTAATTGCAGTGTAGACATACCCATAGGTTGCAGAAGACTAGCCTGACCGGCAGCAATTTTGTTTAAAGTCTTGGAGTTGAAGTGCTCTCAGCCAGCATTGTGAAGTAAGGGCCTCTGAATTGTGATTACAAATGCTCCTACCATAAGACTTTTAAACTTCGTTTTGGCTTCGCTGGCGCAGAGGTACGCATCAATGCCCCAGCTGGGGAAAGTAAAGTGGGGTTCATTGGCAATGCCACATCTGATCAGAAGGGGGTGCAGGAAAGGCCCACACCATTTGCATTGATTTCAACTCAATAGGAAACTGACCTGCCAAGGCCTTGAAATCTGGTATTGATCAGCAAAGGGATGATACACAGCAGCTTGTGGAACTGTTGATTTATAGCAGCTGAAAATATGGTTAAATATGGTTAGTAAGTGTTAGAATTTGGGCCCTGATCCTACTCAGTTTACTCCCATGAATTGTCCCATTGACTTCAGTGGAACAGTTCATGGGAGCAAGGAGATCAATATTTCACCCTTTATAGAGGAATATAAATAACAATTGGTTTCAGAGTAGCAGCCGTGTTAGTCTGTATTCGCGAAAAGAAAAGGAGTACTTGTGGTACCTTAGAGACTAACAAATTTATTTGAGCATAAATAACAATAATATCCTTTTGGACCAACTCTCCTCTACTACGAAGAGTTATTCACTTCTCCAGCATTTCAAAAACACATGAAAAATTAAAATGGCCTTTTTAAATGCAGAAAAAAATATTTTATAAAATTTTGTTGTTTGTTTACAGATATTTTTGTTGCAGTTTTTTCTGTGCCAAACTGAAAAGTGGCCTATGTGAAAGCAACAAAATGAAACTCATCTGCTGGACAGGTGAATGTCGTGGAAGTGTTTTCCTTTACCAAAGATAACTGCATGAAAACACTATAAACTTACTTCGCTTACCTTTTTTCATTGATGAATGTACTCAGGATTTTGTATGTCCATATAAAAAATTAGGCTAGAGAATATTCCCTGTGATTATTTTTTTTAATGAGGAGAAATAAATTATAATGGTTGCAAGTTATAGTTATACAGTTTAATGCATGTTTGTAACTAACAGTCTCTCTGAGAATTATACTTTTGTTTCCATAATCCATAGTTTTATGTAACTCAGACCATTAACTTTATAACATGAATTCCATATGTTGAAAAGCTTGGCAGAAAATATATTACACTAAATCTAATAGCAAAAAAATTGATATGGTTAGTCCATAAGCTTCTTTTACTTCCATTCTCAAATACTGGGGGGAAAATCTGAGAGCTCTCAAAAGAGACTGCCAGACCCTGTTTTTACTGTTATTCGTACCGCTGTTCCAGGGAACTAGTACATATTTCTAGGAAATACTCATTACCAGATTTAAAGGAACTTTTTCTTTCTTTCTTTCTTTCTTTCTTTCTTTCTTTCTTTCTTTCTTTCTTTCTTTTTAAAAAAGAAAACCTCTAAGGATTTGGCTGCCAAATCTATAGAAAAAGAAATTCTGATGCAATTATCTCACTGTTTCTGTTGGCAGTTACCTTGTATATCTGAAGTAAATTAGTGTCGTCCCCCCACTCCCACACCACCATCTTTTTCATTACACAAATGGCTGTATGCCCCTAAATAGTGGTGTGTCTTCCATTAAATTGGGTAGAACGGATTGTTTTCTAGGGGTTAGGTATCAAATTGTTGACACAGAGAACCTCTTCCCTCTGATGCTTATGTGGAGGAATTGGTAAAAACACAGCTGTCTTTGCTCCTTGGTTGCTGTGTGTGTGTATATGTGTGTGCACTGCTTCTAGTAGTGTGGGAACTTCTGACTGGTCCAGATGGGGGTTATCTAGTCAGGAGGAAGGTGATGTCAGGGGCTCCTCCACTCCTATGCATCACACAACCAATGTAGTATGAACCGGTGGTGAACTTGTCCCCAAATACATATTTTTGGCCATATCCTCAGCTGTTGTAAATCAACATAGTTTTATTCAGGGCCATCCCTAGCTATTCTGAGGCCCTACACAGATACCTCCCCGGGGGGGGGGGCAGGCCTCTGTGAGTGGGGGCTGGCCCCAGGCCTCCATGAGGGGGGTTGGCTTAGGGGGGCAGGGGGGAACCACCTCCCAGCATTCACCGGTGGTGTGGCTGGGGCTGGGTCGCTGCACTTCCCGCTGCCGGTGAGTGCAGACCCAGCCCTGCTGCAGAGTTCAGGGGAGAGGGGAGGCTGGGGCAGAGCGGGGGGGAAGGGGCGGGACTAGGGCGGGAAGAGGCGGGGCGGAGCAGGGGTGGGGGCCCTGGGGCTGGGGCTGGAGCAGGGGCTGGAGCAGCATGCAGCTGTGCAGAGCACCAGGAGCCCCAAATTTCCTGGTTCCCTAAGCAGCTGTGTATTTTGCATATGGGTAAGGACGGCCCTGGTTCTATTCAAGTCAAAGGATGTTGTCCTAGTGACAGATCCTGGCCGCTACAGGCACAATGGTCAAACTCCTTAAAGGTAGGTAGGCATCTAATTATCATTGAAATCAATAGGAGATAGGTACCAAAATACCCTCTGAGGATCAGGGCCAAAGCCTCCTTTCACTGTTGCTGGCATTGGTCACCTCCTCCGCTCCCCACCATGTCACAGATCCCAGGTAAAACACAGCAAAATATGAGTTTGGGTTTAAATAGAAATGTGTGAACACGACAAAGAATATCTGCTTTTGTTCTGGACTGTTTCACGGGCCCCGCGCTTAGATTTTCCTGTAAGTTTGTGAAATGGTCATTTTCACTTTAAAACTTGCCACATTTAAAAACTGTGTGTGTTTCAAGACCAAATTTGACTCCGGTCAACAACATTGCAAAATACAAGGGGTTTGGAAATTTTAAGGGTTTTGCTTTATGTTAGGAACCATTTCTGAGTGGAAAATGAGCCAGCCCATAAAATTTTAATGAACCAGGTTTGTTGAATGAAAAGGAAATGTGAAAATTCAAAAAAATGTCAAAATCTGAGGTTTGGTTATGAAAACGTTGCATGGCCCTGTGTAATAGTAAGTCTTACTTGACACAGTCCAGTTATTATGTTTATTTATCTGAGGCTTCTTTATTACATGCACCTGTTCCAACTAACTTCTGACTGTTTCTATGTTCTGAAACTTCTGATTGGCCTGTAGCCAGGAAGACATGTATATTCCCACAGTTAATATGAGCTAGATCCTCAGATGGTTCATGGTGGTGGGTGCAGTATGAAAACCCAGACAGATAAAAGCTTTCCTCTTCCCACCTCTGTCCCTCCCTCCCAACAGCAGACTGGTCCATTTACTTATTCTGTTCGCACTGCTGGGGGGAAAAAAATGATTTTAAACACCACCTGTGTAGGCCAGGCTTCAAGTTCACAACAAGTTCAGGAGAGTTTTGAATGGTTTTGGATTTCATTGCAACCTGTTCATACAACTCTGTAATAATCCTGTTTGTCCAGTTTCATAGTGAAATGTGTGGACTCTAATAACATGAACAAATAGAATAAACAACTATTTAAACAATACATATGTTGTGCAGTTAAATTTAAATTTAGGGATGGATGCAACATTTCACTCCCATTGATGCTGTTAGAGACTCTGAAGAAAAGACCCTTTAATAACTAAGAAATATATTCTGCCCTTGGTCTGTGAATATAGACTGAGGTTAGTACAGGAACTGATAACACATTATGGATCTGAATTGTAAAAGTTAGGGAGAAACTCTCAGGCACAAAATTTTACCCATTGGGTTCTATAGTATTCAATGTCCATATTTTGGTCATTTCTGTTGTTTCACTATTTCCTCACTGTTTTAAAAACATTTCTATTATGGCATTTCTTTTTATGCAGTGTGTCAGCATTTATCGTAGGACTCATCTCATTGGAAGGTGGCTCCAGATAGTTTATACGAGTGATAAAAAAGGCAAGCACACTGGATTTGCTGTTTTGATATCTATAGAGATATTAGTCAAGAAGAAGCAGGCAGATCTTAACTGTAAGCATGAAGGGTAGCACTTAACAGGGTATTTTTTCCATTCTGCAGCATTGTGGTTGCATGAAAGCAAAATGTGATACTTGGTGAGATCAGAAAATCAGAAACTGAATCAATAGTACTGCAGTCATTTTGGGGAGGGTCATTTTAAAGAAACAGCAGCAATTGCGATTTAACGAGCTGAAGGAACACTGTCAGAAGGTGAAAGAGTTCTGTCTGCATTGGGTTTATGAGTAGAGTTTTTTTTAAATGTTACTAAACATATCTACTAATTCACTGGTGAAAATAAGACAGGTTCTCCTCTGCCTACTTATTTGTTATAAATGTTGTAAAAATACATATTCTGGTTAAATAAATTCTTTAAATATGACTTTTCATATATTCATTGTTGTATTTAGGAAGCATTAAGAAATAGACCTCATCAAAAAATAGAGAAAAAAACAAAATTTGTGGCAAATGTAAAATACCATTTCCTTTTTTGCATCAAAAATTCTCACTTTTTGGTAAATTTCTCTGATCAGCTCTACTCATAAGTCAGGATGGCTGAAAGAAGAAACTGTACTTTGAACTACATGAGCATTCACCCTAATCTGAGTCTGCTCAGGCTGCTGGAAGCATCTCATTCACACTGGTCATACTTAGAGGCTTAGCAAATGCTTTAGCATTGTTACTCTTCACCTCCATGCAAAAGGCTGCAAGGCCACTCCAAACCTGGCACATCTCAGGGATCTGTTGATGTCCAGAGCCAGCCACAGAGCAGCTCTGTGCATCCAAACTAGCTTTGGCCTCTTTCTCCTCCCTGGCACCTTGGCACTGGATCCACACTGTCAGGGAATCCCCCTGGCCATGACTGCTGTGGAGCACCTGGAGTGGAAAAGTTCAGTGGAAAAGATAACATAGCCCCCAGATCTTATTGTTCCTTCGAAGGATTTTCTTTGGGGTTAAAGGGAAAAAAAGTTTTGTTTTGTTTTTCCCCTTCAAGATCCCCCTTCTGAAGCTCACTCTTACTGCACCCACTTCTTTTTTTACCCACCAAGTCTTTACTCCCTTCCTTGGACTCATGAGGAGGTCTTCATAGGATCCAGTGCAGCGGAGAAGAGAGGGTAGTTGATGACAGGGAGGTGGCAGTTTTTCCTTTTCACATGGTAGCAGGAAAATGCACATATGGAGGAACTCGGGGTAGGGGAACAATCTGGGCCTATATTAAGATCAGCAATGTAAGGAAAAGGAATAGGGAAAAGATGAGATTTGATTGACTGCTAGGTACCTTTTTGTTTTGTTTCACATAGTGACATACAAGACTTCGATTGGACTCTATTTCTTGAGCCAAATTCAGCCCTGGTTTACATAATAAGCATATAAATGGATGTAACATCACTGACTTAATTGGAATTATGCTTGCTCACACAACAGTTGAACTTGACCCCTGTAAGAATTGGAAACACTGATTTGGACTGGAGCTGTTACTGCATCCTTAGTGAAAGGATGACATGAATGAAAATGTGTATATTAAAAGAGAATGAAAGTTATTTCCAGTTCCTCAGCTTTTGTGTGGAATGGCTGCTGCTGTTATATTTTATGTATTTTTATCAGATTCTGATTGGATTATTTCAGAAAAGTATTTAAAATTTTAACAAAAGGTTTGCATATGTAGGGCTGCTGCTTTTGTTTTATCCATGCTATTCAAAAACTACTGGAGGGGTGTACCCTGAATGCTTTCACTTGATTGTAATAACTCCAAGGGCAAGAGATTGATTCTGAGCATGAAGATTTCTTATTATTGCCACCCCATTAGCTTCATGAGCTAATCTTGACCATGAAAGGCTTAGAACTTTGTTTGGCAGGTTTTTTTGCACATGGATAACAATATTTCCCTGTTTGTTTATTTTTTCTATCTGCTTTTAAAGCTGTGTCATTTGAGGGCAAAATGCTACATTCATTCTTCATCTGCAAAATGTAACAAGAGTTCACTATAGCTGGCTGGAATTCACTTAGAATTTTTTATTGATAGCCACAGAAAATAATATATTTACATAAAAAGTACAGTGCCTGGCAATAACACGAAGTTCTAAGAATGGCTTATGATATGATAGCAAATTAGAATTAATGAGAGATGCACATGTTTAATGGATTTTGCAAATACATCTTTCTGAAATTTGTCTTTCAGGCTGAATTTTTTTCATGCCCTGACTAAAAGACCCTTTTTTTTATAGAAAAAGGTACTATCAGAGGTTGAGGTGTCATGAGAAGAGGTGATGGAACAAACTGATAATTTAAAAAGCAATAAGTCACTAGACCAAGAGGTTCTGAAAAAGCTTAAATATGAAGTGGCTGAGTTGCCAACAAAAATATGCAATCTCTCATTAAAACTGATACTGTTCTGGAAGATCAAAGGATAGCAAATGTGATATCTGAATTTAAATAGGCTCTAGGAATGATCCAGGGACTTAGATTAGTAAGCCTTACATTGGTACTTGGAAAATTGGTTGAAACAATAAGAATTAAATCAAATAATAAAACACCTGGAATATCATTGTGTGAGAGGGTCTAACCAGTATGGTTTCTGCAAAAGAATTTTATGTCTCAGGAGTAGTCTACATGGCAAGTTAGTGCATGGTAAGCCAGGGGGTGAATCTATAGTACACCAGCTTGCCGTGTGCCAATATCCTGTGTAGACACTGCTTCAGCGCAGTGAAAGTTCCAGAGCTGTATGCTAAGCTTCACTGTGAGACTTTCACTGCACTGTAGCAGTGTCCATGTGTGACATTCATGCTTGGCAAGTTGGTATGCCATAAATTCACTTGGCTTACTGCGCGCTAACTTGCTGTTTAGACAAGCTTTTGCTAATCTATTCAAATTCTTTGCGTCAGTAAAGTAATGGGTAAAGAAGAACCTATTGACGTAATTTATGTATACTTTCAAAACGCCTTTGACAAGGACCCTCAAAAAGGATACAAAGGATACTATGTAGTCATGGGGAGAGAGCCAGTTTTTGATCTGTGACACTACCTTATCTAAGGGTATGTCTTCACTACCTGCCGGATCGGCAGGCAACGATCAATCCAGCAGGGATTGATTTATCGCGTCTAGTCTAGACGCAATAACTTGACCCCCGAGTGCTCTGCTGTCGACTCCTGTATTCTAATGCCGTGAGAGGTGCAGGCAGAGTCAACGTGGGAGTGGCAGCAGTCGACTCACTGCAGTGAAGACACCAAGTTGATATAAGTACGTTGACTTCAGCTATGTTATTCACGTAGCTGAAGTTGCGTAACTTAGATCGATTTCCCCTTCCCACCCCCCAACCCCAGTGTAAACCAGGGCTCAGAGACAGAAAACAGAGAATAGAATTAAATGAATATCTTTATCATCTATGACATAGCAAAATCTGCAGATGACTCACACATATTTAGGTTAGCCAAGCCCAGAAAAGACTGTGAGGAATCTGAGAGACCTAATAAATCTAGGCAAATGGGCAATATAATGGCAAATGAAATTCAATGTTGAAAAATATAAAATAGTGCACCCTGAAGAGAAAAATGTAAACACTTTACAAAGTTCTAAATTAACTGTATCAGCTCAGGAAAGGATATGGTATACATGTACACAGCTCAATGAAAATCTTTGCTCAGTGTGCTACTTCAAGGAAGTAAATAAGATGATAGGAGGTGGAAGAAATAAGATGGAGAATACAGAAAATATCATAATGCCCTTACCTAAATCAGTGGGGAGTCCTCATCTAGAATATTGTGTAAAGTACTGGTCAACCTATCTAAAAAAATATATTGAAAAACTAGAGGGGGTTCAGAGAAGGGCAATGAGAAACCATCTCAGGAAGAGAGATTGAAAAAAGATTGAATTGTTTATCTCAGATAGCTGATGAGTAAGAGAGGGGACTGTTCGTAAAATAATAAAAGGAATAGAGAAGGTAGAGTGGGGGCTCCCTGTCTAATAACACAAGAACAAGGGCACATTCATTTAAACAAAAAGGTGGCAAATTCCAAACTAATAAAAAATACTTTTTCACACAATGCACAGTTACAGTGTTGAACTTCACAGCAACAGAAAGCCATTGAGGCCAAGAATTTAGCATGATTCAAAAACAAGTTAGACACTTGATATGGAAAACAAGGCCATTCAGAGTTATAATAGTTAATTCTCACAAATTTAGGAAGGGATATTAAACCTCATGCTTAAGGGTTTAAAACAATCTCTAAATATTAGAGATTAGGATGAAACCTAATGTGGGGACAGATTATTTGATGGGTTCCTACTGCAGGGTTCTGTGTTCCTGTTGGAAACTGAATTACCTTTAATTACATAGAGGTGGTTCCTCTGTGACATTCTGTACCTTGGGGAAGCACTCTGTAACTCCCATATTCCTCATTTTTATATAATCGTGATCTTACATATAAAATGTGCCTTGTAAGGTATCAGGGGAAATGTTATGATCTGCTGAAAGTCTTTTTTCTATCCATATATGTATATCATTAATGCATATTAATGCATCAACAATCATTGTACAGCAAGGGAGTTACAATTCAATGACTCACCTGCATGAGGCCACACCAGGAAAATTGCTCAACCTCGTTTGGAAAGACTCAGCAATGCATGGACTTGTGCTCCCCAAGCACATGGGACTGAAAGAATAAAACAGACAGTGGCACATGGCTCTGAAGACTCCAACTGAGGGAATTGGCCCAGATTTCAAGGGTACTATGGACTGCAATATCCAGTGGGGTGAGAAAAAATTCTTAATCTAGATGTTGCCCAGTCTAATAGGATTGAGAGTTTAGACTGCGTGCTTATAAAATCTATCTTTTGTAGTCAATAAATCTTTTTTATTGTTTATCTTTACCAGTTAGTTTGTATGAAGTGTGTAGCAAATCTGCTCAGGTTTTGCAAAGGCTGGTGTTTAACCACTTTCCATTGATGAAGTGGTGAACAAACTAATAAATCTGCACCGCCCATCCTGAGGTATGATGCTGGGGGGATTTGGTTCTGGTGCCTTTCTCTGTGTGATTCATGAGTGGCTCTAGGAGAATTCATGCAATCTAGCTGAGTGTGGGGGTGCCACATGCTGCTTTGCTGAGTGATAACGGCTCCTGGAGGGGTTTTCTGCTGGTCACTAGCAAGGCATTGTGAGAGACAACCCAGGCTGGAGAGATTTAAGGGGGCACAATGGTCCCACGGTCCCAGGCTGCACCCCGGGGATCACATCACACCCTCCATTCAGGATTTAGGTGCCTCAGCAGGCTCCCTGGAAAAGCTTTTACTGCTGCTGTCCAGGATGTGCTTATTTTGTGGATAAACCAAAGACTTCATTCTCTAGAACTGTCAGGCCAGCACCTTTCAGGAGCACTAAATTCACACTAGAAATTAAAATGTGATATTCAATCAAATATTTCCCTGTAGAATTCAGCTTTCCTTTACATTGGTAAAAGTTAGTAGACCTCACACAAACAATTCACAACTAGGTACAGCCATACCCTTAACCAGTAAAATACAATACAATACATTCACAAGAATTTTTTTCCATGGAAAGATGCTGTGCGTAGATTTTACTGAAAGTAGTGAGAATTGTGTTCCTTCTCTGTGCAGATTTAAAATGTTTTATGTAGTAGTAAAAATCAGAAACAATACACCACCCACTCTCTTGAACCCACTGACGTGCTCAGAGATCTCTGTGGCATGCGATATACATAATTAATCAACAATTGCTTTCCTGAGTACTTTTTCAGCATGTTTGCCAATGGAGGTCTGCAACCTGCTACTAAGCAATTTCTCATTGCAAGGTCAGGGATCAAGTAACAGACTGCTTAAATGATCCAGAAGATAGATTAAATAAGAGGAGGGAGGCTTGCCTCAAACGGACCTGTTAGCCTTATTCTTGGACTCCCTTTCTTCAACTCTTACAAACGGCTTCCTATCCTTTCACAAAGAGAGCTTCAGTGTGACTAGTTTATCAGCTTGAGAAACAATTGCTGTACATGAGAAAACAGCCTAAATGTAATGTGCTGATATTTGTTTTTTTCATATGCATTTCACGACTGGTCAGATGGTAATAGGTGACTGCTGGTCTTCCTTTTTAGATGGATGTGGTCTGTTTGTATTTTTGCTATTAGAAAACATATAGGTGCAGATAATGAAAGTCCTATGCCCAAACCAGTCAGACATGTATACCTCAAAATGTTTGGAATTTCAGATAAGCTTCTGAAAGTCTGGGTTATCTGAACATTTTTGAGGTTTTAGCATTCCAACCCCTATCTTTCCAAAACTTGTAAAGAGGGTTTTCCTTCCCAAATTGGTGCTTGAAGATGAAATTTCCAGCTCAAGTAGATATATTCACATACATACCTGTGGTCTCAGATGGGCACAGACTCGGAGCAGTTAGCTGTTCCTGCTGCAGCATCTACACTTTTACCACTAGCACACTAGCTCACTTAGAGCTATAATGCGTATGTCTGCATGTGTTGGAAATTACACCTTCCAGCTCCTGTTTAGCTGTACCCTTAGGGAAGATCTCCATGCCATCATTCACATTCATGCCCTCTTTATGGTAAAAACTGAACCCTATCGCCATCAAAAACGTGCGCCTGTAGTGTACTTCATAAGGCAGGCTCTGTGACCACATAACATTCTCCAGGGGCAAGGCTCTTCTCACTCCTCCAGCCTTTTTCATGGGGAGAGTTCTACATTCCCTCCCACACCCCTTATTTTCTAAAAAAGAAAAGGAGTACCGGTGGCACCTTATTAGAGCATAAGCTTTCGTGAGCTACAGCTCACTTCATCAGATGAAGTGAGCTGTAGCTCACGAAAGCTTATGCTCTAATAAATTTGTTAGTCTCTAAGGTGCCACCGGTACTCCTTTTCTTTTTGCGAATACAGACTAACACGGCTGCTACTCTGAAACCCTTATTTTCTGTAACACCTATACATTCTTTCCCTGGAGCAAGTTCGGGAGAGTTCACAATTTTCCCAAGGCAAAATGATACCATGTTTTTGGTGCAATGTTGTGTTTTCTGAGAGAAATGGCAAAGCTCTCCACTTGATCAGACTTGCAGATTGTCACAAAATGCAGGTGGAAAGAATG
Source organism: Dermochelys coriacea (assembly GCF_009764565.3). Classification (NCBI taxonomy): domain Eukaryota; kingdom Metazoa; phylum Chordata; order Testudines; family Dermochelyidae; genus Dermochelys; species Dermochelys coriacea. The sequence continues at coordinate 83,126,323 of NC_050068.2, forward strand.
TCTGCATTGAAGAGGTAGACACTGGTAGTTTCACATGGGAATATTGGCAATTAGGCATTCAGTAATTACTGCTATAATAAATAATTGATTTTCTTTTGTCTGCTTAATGTGACCAATGTTCCATAACATGTAACCCAGGCATAGAAACTAAGGATAAGTTTGGGGGTCTTAGAATTTTAACCATTCTAATTAGAGTAAGAAGTTTTTTCTCAGAACATATGGCTCAGTCTGTAATGTGCTAAGTGCTTCGACTGAGGTGTTACACCCTCAACTGCCAGTGGGGCAGTCACTGACCCAGTTTTCTCCCTTGGACCTCTCAGACTCCTCAGCAACTTATTGCTGGTCTCTTCCTGGAGATAACCCACTCCTCCATGGTCTCCCAACCTCAGGGATGCTGGAATAGTTTTTATAGTGGGGGTGCTGAGAGTGATTGAACCAAAATGTAAAACCCTGTATTTAATGGAAACCACTTCAAGCTAGGGGGTGCGGTAGCACCCCTAGTTCCAGCATGTATGCCCGTGCTGGAGATGTGTCAGAAATGGGAAGGACATCTTGGACCCAGGAAGGGGTGTACTGGGAGAGTCACCAGGCCAAGCCTAAGCAGAGCATAATCAACTTGTGCAAGATAGAGCAGCTCTAACTTCAGAGTAAAGTAAGGTTTCATAGTAGCAGCCGTGTTAGTCTGTATTCGCAAAAAGAAAAGGAGTACTTGTGGCACCTTAGTTAGAGTAAAGTAAGGCTCTCTCATTTGTGTGAAAGCTCTTCCCATTGGAAGCCAGCACAGGAGAGAATCTGCCCCAATTACTTGAGAAAGCTGAGGGCATTCACCACCTTGGAAGATTGAGCCCATAAGCATTAGAGAGAGAATTATTTTCAGAATGTTAAAAAGCACTGTCTTCCCAGAACAAACTGTATTCTTCCCAGAATATACACAGTTTAGAACAGCTCTTCCTGAAAGGAAATATTCTACGGTAATATTTACCAAAAGAGCAATTCTGTGCCTTCTTGGAACTTCTGTGACTGCTGGAAGGAGACCAGCCTTATATATTTGGGTATTTTAAATTAATCACAAATATTTGTTCTATTAAAATGTGCTTTTAGCAATCCTGGAACTTATCCGTGCACCTTCAGTTTATGTGATAGTTAACAAAAGCCAGGGGTACTCAGCACCTTCCAAGTTTGAGCTCCAATTGTGTAGGGTATCACATATGTCCGGCCACTTAGCTAAAGAGCAGAACATAACGATCTATATGTGTCCATAGAGTGTAAACCTCAAGGGAGAAAATAATTATTTAGGACAGGAATCTAATCTCAACGTCAAACACGGTGCACTGTTCCACATGGTGTGATTGTGATGAAAGCAGCAAATCAGGACTTAAAAATATCAATTTTTAAGGTGGGGGTGCTGAACTGTGCCCCCTCTTGCCCCTGTCTGCACTCCTCACTGCCCCAGGCTGGGACCAGTGGGCCACAGCTTGGGCCGGCTGCAAAGCCCTGGGCCAGCGGCCGGGATCCCAGGCCGGCAGCAGAGTCCCCTGGACTGGTGGCCAGGACCCAGAGCCAGCAGCGGGCTGACTCTGTCCAGACTCTGCCACTGAGGGGCAGGAAGAGCAGCAGCTAGAGCCACATAGAGGAGCTGCTCTATGCTCAGCTGCTGACACCTGACAGAGAGCAGTGGCTGCCTTCCAGACCGGGCTCCAAGAGCTAGTTGCTGCCACTGGGGGAGGAGATCCTGTCCACCCTCCTTTCTGCCCTGCCGTGCCCCGACTGTCCCGGACCCCCGCAACAGGGCCGACCCTTCCCCTCTATGGCCCCTTGCTCCAGGGACCGGCCCTTGCCATACCCTGATTTTTGCAGCCCTGGCCCCTCACTATGGGGACTAATACCCTCCTTGTCCCCTTCCTCCAGACAGGCTCCGCGTCAGCTCCTCCCAGCCTGGCTCTACAGGCAGCAGGTGAGTCCCAGGGGGAAGGGCATAGGTCAAACAACAGAGGGAAGGGGGAAGAGGAGGGAGCTGGGCTTCAGGGAAGAGGCGGGGCAGCGGGCGGGGCAAGGGAGTTCAGTTTTCAGCCATTAGAAAGTTGGCTACCCTATCCTTAACCGAATTGAAGATGGAGCCCAACCTACAAAGGGATGAACCCTCAGTTGTGCCAATGCAGCTGAATGGGTTATTGGGGTAGGGAGGTGTCTTTAAGTTGTCTTTCCACCTCCCCTGATCCTGGAGCTGTTGGGCACTGCCTTGGCCTTGGTGTCACTGAGGTATAGTATCCTGCTGACAACAAGTGGGTAACTCATGTATGCAAAATCCCACCAAGCACAATCACAGCAGGTCTTTTATTTTTCGTACATACTTCGAAAAAACAGGATGAGAAGCTCAGATGGGCAGTGGTGGGCTGTCTCATTACTGTGCAATAGATCAGAGGAAGTGCGTCTATGGATGAGGCAGAACTACAGTGCCAGACCAACCATTGCCATAACTGCCCAGGGCTGTGGCTGGGGGGTGGGAGCAATGTCACTACAACCTAGCAGACCCATTTTGAGCATATCAAGAAGGGCCCAAAATACCTCTAAACATATCCCCAAGGTCTTCTTATGTTTCCCCTGCGAAGATGCCAGTGCTTGACCTATTCCCCTTCTCTATCACAACTCTGTTGGCTCTGTAGTTCCTAAAACTAGTTAAAATATTTTTGTCTCATTCTGAAGCCAGTAAATATGACTGAATTTACACATAGGCAGCTGGTATATTGAGAAAATGGTTCCATTGTTATATAATCACTTGTCAGAGTAGAGCTGTCATTTAAAATGTATGGATGATGATTAAATAAATCCATTTATTTAAGAGGCAGATGTTCACTGATGTATCTGAAATCGGAATCTGGCCCTTTGACTTGTTCTGAGTGACCTCTCTCTCCTCTCTGTATAGACATACTCTACACTATATACTAGGACTTGCACATTTCCATGATTGAAGTGGGAAGCAGATTTTTCCTGCTGGGATTATTCTGGGACCCCCATTTTGATCTAATTATTCCACATGAAGCATTTTAAACACAAAATGAAGATTCCTAGTGTCATTAACAGAATTCTGTATTCTACAAGAATGCAAACACACCAAAAAAAGGGGTCTTGTAAGCAAAACATTAAAAAATGCAACATTTTGCTATGAGTACTATGAATCATCCATCGAGAACCTCATAGGGATTTCTACAATATAAATACCGTGGTTTTAGTATAAACCCTCAAAAGAGTGCGGGAGTGGGGGGTCCTTGTAAACAGTCCAAGGCAGAATGCCAAAGTCACCATTCAAAATTAGAAATAGTTAAAAATGAGAAGAACTCAGTTTGTACAGGCAGAGAATTACCAGTATGGCAGGTCATTCTTCAAGCACATGTTTCTCTCTCTTTCCAAAGGTAGAGAGGAAACAAGGAACTAAGGGAAGGAAAGATGGGTTTTATGGATGAGACATTGAAGTGGGCCTTAGGAAATATGAGTTTAATTCCAAGCACTGCTGCAGACTTCCTGGATGAGCTTGGGCAAGTCGTTAGTACTTTTTTGGATCCAGGCAGTTAGGCATGGCAACACATAACTTTGAGGCACCTAGTAAATCACAACAATGGAAGAACAGAGCCTGAGTTAGGCGCCTAGGTTCCCTACACCAGTGGTTCTCAAAGCCGATCCTCTACTTTTTCAGGGAAAACCCCTGGTGTGCCAGACCGGTTTGTTTACCTGCCACGTCCGCAAGTTCAGCCGATCGCGGCTCCCACTGGCCATGGTTCGCCGCTGCAGGCCAATGGGGGCTGTGGGAAGTGGCGCAGGCCAAGGGATGCGCTGGCTATCCATCCCGCAGCCCCCATTGGCCTGGAGTTGCGAACTGCTGCCAGTCGGAGCCACGATCGGCCAAACCTGTGGACGTGGCAGGTAAACAAACCGGTCCGGCGCACCAGGGGCTTTCCCTGAACAAGCGACGGACCAGCTTTGAGAACCACTGCCCTACACAATGCATGGGGAGAGAGAGGTGTCTAAGAATGGGATCCATAAAGCCCAGCAAGCTAGATGAGGAGCCACCTGTGCTAGCCAATGGGAGATTCTGAGGAGAAGGGTTTGTCCGAAGCCTCACCCCCTTATGGTGTCAAGCCATGCTGCAGGGAGGTGCCTATCTCTGCTTACCATCCACAGCTGGGAACCACTCTCTTTGGGACAGGCAGCTTAGGTGCCTAAGCCCTTTCTTGCAGGGATGTGTTAGGTACCTGCCTTTCAAAATGGATGAGAGAGAGATTGAGAATGACTTGGTAGTTAGGGCATCCACCTGGGAGGTGGGATGCCCACGATTCAGTTTGTCTGTTTCTTACTTATTTTTCCAAGTGGAAACTGAAGAGACTAAGGGAGTACTACATCAGAATGTCCCATGGCTTACTGGTTATAGCACTGTCCTGAGAGGTGGGAGATGCCTATTGAAATCCTTTTTCCCCATCAGCCAGAGGGGGGAATTGAACCTTGGTCTTCTACCTCCCAAGTGAGTGCTGTAACCTCTGGGCTAAAAGTTATAAGGGAGGCACTTTTTCCTCCACCTCCTGGATTTTGATTGAGGCCTTATCCAGTAAGCATGCTCAGTTCATACATACTGGATCGGGTCTTGCCAGCAAGACAGGCAGAGTACCACCTTTGTTCCTCTGGTTGGTGGATGCACTGGGGCTTAGGTAGGAGGTAAATGTCTGGATGCCTAGGGGAGGCAGCAGTGTGCATGCCCAGAGGCAGAAACATAGGTGCTTTGGGGACTTTTACCCTGAAAATGTAATCGCTGAGTGAGTTTAAGTGCCTGTAGCCTAAGGGTATGTCTACACAGCAACTAGACACCCACAGCTGGCCCCTGCCAGCCGACTCGGGCTCGCGGAGCTTGGGTTGCAGGGCTGTTTCATTGCTATTAGACTTCTGGGCTTTGGAGGGTCCCAGAGCTCCGACTGCAATATAGACTTCTTGGTGCCACCCCGAGCTTGGAAGGCTACACAGCAATGAAACAGTCCCACAGCCTGAGTCTCGCGAGCCTAAGTCACCTGGCAGGGGCCAGCTGTGGGTGTCTAATTGTTGTGTGTGTAGAAATACCCTAAAGGGATCTTAGCATGGGGTTTTGTGGATTATAGTGGTGCCTAAATCTGGGGTTTAGGTGCCTAAAGAACTTTTGTGGATCTGGGCCTGAGGGTCAGAACCACAACTGATGTAAATTGGCAGAGTTGATAAAGTTAAACTGATTACACCAGCTAAGAATCTGAGGATCTGGTCATTCATCCTTCTGTGCCTCAGTTCCCTGACTGTACAATAGGGTTAATACTACCTCCTTTTGCCCACCCTTTTCAGTCTTGCCTGTTTAGATTCATAGCTCTCTGGGTAGGGTTGTTTCTTACTATATGTTTGTACAGCACTTCGCACAGCGGGGCACAGATCTTATTTGGTTCCTTCAGGCAATACACTGCTGCAATACAAATAATAGTTCTCTCCGTTGATCTGTAACATGGTGATTCTTTATAGAAGTGATGTCACCTTCCAAAACAACAAAAATACACAAGCAAAGCCTCTCAGTTTTGTGATACTTCAGACGAAAAAAGGATGATATGTAAAATGTAGGTAATATTTATTATGGACTAGATTCTGGCAGGCCCTTACATGCATGCAAAGGTGAGGGTGACGGAGAAGTATAGCGCTCCTCCCCCTCTTGTGTAGCCTGTATAAGGGCAGCCAGAAGTACAGTCCTCACATGCAGAAGAGTCCAGGTTTGCAACAAGTATTCCTCACATGGGTGCACAACAACCCAAAGGCAGTAGGGTTCCTCTCTCCTCTTGATGTACCAGCCAGCCAGGAGGGCTGAAGTATGCCACACCCCTTATAGGGGAGGAGCAATTTGTGCTTCCTCTGGAGAGTGTTCTACTTTTTTGAGGCAGAAAGCATCCAGTGCTGCTCCTGCTGGATGAGTGTGACTCTGCATTGCTCCCACTTCCAGGCTGTGATGAACAGATACAATCTAATTTCTAGTCCTTTAGTTTGCAAAGGCTGCATTTCTTGCTAAGGTACAAGACCTTTCTTTGGTATTACTGGTTTTAAGATACCTAAGAATGATGACATTTGAACACCCCCAAAAAACAAAATAAAACCTGCTCAAAACTGTGGTGTGCCAAGTATGCACAGTTCATAGATGGATTTGCATTTGGTAAGATTTATAATGGATGAGTACTATAGGTGCTGGCATTTGGGGAATACTGACCCAAACAACAGCAATATAGCTAATAGCAGGAAGTAATGCAGCAACATGCTACTTCTGCATGTGTATTAGGTTATTGACACACAACTCAGATGCACTTGTTAGCTGCTCAAGAAGTTCACCATTAGGCAGCTAGTGCCCTTCCTGGTGAAGTTCATTACTGTTTAGAGTATGATTTCTTGACCTTTTATTTCATTGAAGAACAAAACATTTTTACACGCATGGTGAGAGTGAGCTGGAAGGCTATTTAAAAAAAATTCCTAGTAGAATAAAAGAAATGTGTAGGGAAAAGGGTTCTCTGTCATTTTGAACATTTTTATTCGTTCCTAATTTTTCTACTTATTTTCTTCCCTTTGCCTATCCCCCCAGAGCCTAGCTACACTTACAGCTGTTTGCACCCCCCAAATTTTGACCCACTTTCATTGTAACACTACATTTGGAATATTGAACAGTTAATGTTAGTCTGACAACCAAAAGCAAGTTACAAGTGATTACTGGACCCTAAAGAGCTATTAAACGAGCAGCTTGGCACTTTGCAGAAGGGGGCAATATAAAATGGTCTCTTTTCCACATCCATGCACTTACCCCTCGCCTCCCACTGACTGCCTCTAAGCACCTCTTGCTTGCATTAACTTTCCTCCTCATCATTGTGGGACTGGCTCAGAGGGCGTAAAGAGTCCGGTGTGTGAAACTGTGCTATGTAATGGAAGTTACAGGGAGCTTATGTGCCAGGGATTAATGCCCCTTGGGAAGGCTGTTTATAGATTAATATGAGGGTGGAGAGTTATACAATTTGTGTTTTTAAAATTTGGAATGCATGTAGAGTGTGAAATAGATGAAATAACACAGAGAGGAAGCATTGTCTCGTGGTTAAAACAAGAAACTGGGATTCTGGAGACCTAGGTTCAGTGCTTTTCCAGTGATGAGGTCCTCACCATGCACTACAAGATTTTGGTGCACAGGTGTGCCACATCAAAATGGCCCAGTCAATTAAGATATGGCTTTGGATAGTAAGTGTCCCCAACCACACTCTGCTGCTGAACTACTCATTATCCAAATGCTTGTCTGGTGCCCAGGTGGGTTGATATACAAATCAAAGGTATGAATGTACTGGTAATACTAAGCAAACCCCCAAAGATTCACTTTGGCTTCAGTTTTGATAAGTATAACACACAGGTTAGCTTAACCTCATGAATCTGCAAATTTGAGGTCCAAGCCTGCTACTGTACTCATGCAGTCTATCTTTACTGATGCAAGTAATCCCACTGATTTCAATGGGATTACAAATGTAAGGATTACTGACGTAATTTTTCAGGAGTAGGCCAAAAGCCTATTTGCATGAAATATCTAGCCTCTCGTAATATTTCCACTCCTACGTGTCTACACCATGAAAACAACCTTTCCTTACAATATTTGATTTTGGCCCTAGCTGGAGAAGAGACATGAAAAGGCAATGAGAAAGGGGATGCAATTGGAGGGTGGGGGAGAGCAGAGATTTATAGTAATGTGTTAGACCCTCTGAAAAAAATCAGTTTGAATAGGATTGCAAAAATTGGTGGTGGCTCAGTGCATAAATTTACCCAAATGGTTCAAATGGGACCAGAATATAAAGGAAGAAATAATGATTTTTAAAAAAATGTAATTATTGGTGTTGAAGTAACGGAAAACAGCTAGTCAAAATGCAAAATAAACAATCGTATGAATAGCAGGTATGAATGAGCTGATTTTTCAATCTCCCTAGGCCAGTCAAGTAACGTGCAAGCTCAAATAGTCTGCTTTAGCTACAAACCTACAGAGTTGGCTGGAGTGCCAGATGGGCGCAGCGGATGGAGGTTCGGAAGCACCCATTTTTCCAGGGCCCCAGGTTGATCCACTGGCTAATCCACCACCAGGAGGAGGGTGAGCAAGCAGACAGGTGGTGGTAGTAGAGGAGATCTTTAAAAAAGGTAGGCCCGTCACCTGGGGGAACCGGGCCCGGCGTGGGATGGTGGGACCTGGAAGGGAGCCGGGAGCTGTGCTTGCTGGAGAGCAGTGTCTCCTCCCAGAACTGGGTGTGCACCCAGGGCCCCAGGGAGCCCCTGGCCAGAGGGTCCATCTATAACCCCCCCAAAAAGCTGGCTGAAGAGGGTAGGGGGAAGTGGGCCCCCCATCCCTCCTGCCCTCCGAACCCCCCCCATAATTGCCCGCCAACCCAAAATCAGGGCGGATCCAAATATCCCATGCTGGCTACGCCACTGAGAGGAACTGATGTATAATGTTACCAAGTAACTGTATTTTAATATGACCGTTGGAATTGTTGACTGTTCAACTGAATGAAGTTCAAATTAATAAATAGTAACCGGAGATACTCTACCTAGAAATGAGGTTCCAAAACATCCCTGAAGTGTTTGTCGTGTACCATTGTACATTTACAAAATGTCCTCTCCTCTTAAATCCTCCATGTAAGAAAGTAATAGTGGACATTTTAAATATTCAATTTAATTTGCCTTTAAGAAATGACAATTGAAGCTGATGGAAAAAAATAGATCTCTGTTCGTTAGAAAAACTCTGCAGTCTCCACTGCAGCACACTACTGAGCTGTAGCAGTAATTTTGACATTCCTTTGCAAATTAGCCAGCCTTTGTGAGTACAGGTCTGTTTTACTGCACAGGGGGGCTTTCAGCTTTAGGAATTTGGCAGGGGTTCAAGATCAAAGTGTTGCTTTGAACCCACTTGTTAGCTGTGCAAAATAAACACAATCCACCTTGCAATAAAAAAGCATCCGCAGGGGAAAAAAAGAACATTCTAAAAAACCCTTCGAAAGAGACTTCAATACCCTTACTATTGCTGTTAAATTAGAACAATGTGGGGAGGGAAGGGGGTGAATTAAAAGGGGGAAGGGAACTCTGCAAGTGAAAAATTTCTAGACTCTCAGAGAACTAATTTTGTTTTCATGATCACGTTAAAGCACTGAGAGCATCCTGATGTTGCCATAAAATGCACCCTGGCTAATTATTTGCCAGTATAACTGTTCACTTCCTGTGGTGGATTTATGCTAAATCCTGTTATTAGTCTTGCTCTGCAATTGCCATTGTCTGTGATTGGAAGCAAGGCTCAAAAGCTACAGTCAGCCTTTTATTACAAAACATGTGAATAGAGATTTGACCCAATGTTCGACCACTTCCCCCTTTGGCTTTATGTAAGCTGCTGAGCCTTTCCCTATAAATCACTGTGTTGAAATGAACTTTTACTCTTTTATTTTTCTTACAACCCTATAGGTTGTTTTTTAAATAAGGCATCTAGTTTCTTGTTCTTTTAAAAAAAAAAGTATTTGGGACTCTTTAATTACACAGTACCTCTAAAGACTCCTAAATGAGGGAAACAAAAGACATGCTCAAAGTCTTGAGTATAATCCAATGGCTGAATTTTTGTGTTTTTTAAAAAAATCCCTAAATCTAATTATACTTTGTCTGAAGTGTAATTAAAAATAAATGCAGTTTACTGACATGCAAAATTGAAAACTAGCTATTGTACAAACTAAAAACTTCCTATAATATCCAATCTGACCACACATTTTTTGGAGCATTTTATATTTTCTGCATTTAACCTAATTTGGTTTCTAATCTAATTTTTTTTTTAAATTGGGCAATAAAAGTCTAATGTAAAACAAATGAGAGAAACAATCTCTAAAGCCATTTGTAATGTTGAAACATAGCTGTAATGTTCTGCCACTGCAAGTAGAGGACTTGATCCCATAATTATTAAACAAAGAAAAAAATCCTATTAAAGTAAATGGGCCAAATCTTGAAGTCTTTTCTTAGGCTAAACTGTCACTGAGGTTAGTGAAAGTATTGCTGGAGTAAGGATGACAGGATCACCCTTTGTTAAGCACTTGTGTGGCATTATTTTTATTATTTTTATTTTACATTCTTGTTCAATATATTGAATCCAGACTTCTGGAATGCCTGAACCCAAACTGGTTCTTAAAATATTCATCTGAATTCTGTGCTTAGTCATATCAATATAATTTGAGTTAATTCAGATTTACACTGGTATGGCTGAGAGCAGCGTTTTGCTCAGATCCAATTTTGCTTCCCTTCAACTTCAAGTCATTGAGATTTGCCAAGGACTGTAATGAGAATAGTACCGAGTGTACAAATCAGTGAAATATCAGATGAAGCAAAGAATTCTGGGCCTGATTCTGCTCTCATTTATACGAGTGAATGATTAACACCATTTACATGGAATATGATCCCTCAATTAATCTGTTAGGCCACTACCCTCTCCCTTCAGATCCCTTTTCAAAAGCCACCTATGCTGTGATATTTACAAGAAACCAGCCAAATACCAATGCCTAGGCGGGGTAGCTGCCAGGATAGCTGATATTTAATTATTCTTAAAAAGAAAAGGAGTACTTGTGGCACCTTAGAGACTAACACATTTATTTGAGTATAAGCTTTCGTGAGCTACAGCTCTAACACGGCTGCTACTCTGAACCCTTAATTATTCTTAAAGATGCTGTTTGAATTGTTTGGAAGTTGTGCACCCAGCTAGCCAATGCACAGTTTTGATCTCACTAGGGTTACCTCTGTACTCCCTTCAGACACTCCCTCTACTGTTTATTACCCTCACTTGTTGCATCATGTCTTAAATTGGGACTGTCTTCATTGGTGCTAGTACAGCCCCTAGCACAGTGAGACCCTGATGCCTATGGAGAATTTGGCTTCAGTGGAACTACTCACAATGTGCAGAATTAAATAGAAGTGTGAATCTGTGCAGAATTAAGGCCTGTATAAGCATATCAGTAGATCTATATAGAAAAAGGAAAGACAAACTACAACACCTGGATGCAAAGTCTGCTGTCATTTACAGTGGGACAAATCAGTAATTATTTTACTGATTTAGTGGAGTTACACAGATTTACCCCCATGTAACTGTGATAGCATTTAGCCTCTAATGTTTTTAGGAACATCCTTTCATTTATAGATTATACGATATACAAAAAAATCCAAAATACACCCTGGCTAAATTGTGAAGCTCTTCTGATTTGGAGCCAAATTTATCTTCTTTTATGTAGGCTGTGCCCTGCTCTGCTGCTTGCCATCCTTCACCTGGTGAAATGGCATGAGTTCCACTGAATTCAGAGCATTCCATGCTGGAGCAGCTGGAAAATGGTTGAATTTTTGAAATTTCAACAAAAATCTTAGATGAAGGTTTCATTTTTCTTTTCTTTTTTCAAAAAATGTACATCCTTTTTCAGTCACCGCTTTTTCCACTGTGATTGAGAGGCAAGAGAATTTGGCTCTTCTTCACTGGGGGAGCCAGGGAAACAGTCTTCTCCCTGAGATGTCTTCTGCCCAACCCTCTTTGGAATTGCACCAGGATGAGGGGTGAAAAGCCACAGTATCTGCCTAACTTCAGCCTTTTGGTCTGAGGCTTAGGTTTTTGTGGGATTTATCAGGCCTTCCTCCAAAATCTCAGGACGTTTGGTACTGTGGCTGTTAAAGTGAATTCAAATAGAATAGAAAAGGGACTTCTGTGTAAGGCAGGCACCTGTGTAAGGCAGGCTGCAAAGAAGACCGTTCTTGAGATCTTGAAAGCTGCCATAACCTGAAGTCACTCAAAATTTTCCTGAATTAAGAAAAATACATTTCTTTTATGCCAACAATCAGTTTTCATTTTTGCTCATATAAAAGGGAAACAGTGGGGGAAGGTGTGCTGAGAGCAGCCAAAAAGAATATCGTTGCTTTACCGCTGCCTACTGTAGGCAGGCCTGGAAACCACTCCAATAGACTACCTTTTTGCTTTTCCCTCTGCTGTCTCTTTTTCGTGCTATTTGCCTACAGGTGCCTGCTTCCTCGGGCCCCAGGGGTGCTCAACCCCCTGCTCTGCCTTAGGCCCCACCCCCGCCAAACTCCTTCCCCCAAGTCCCTACCCCACCTCTTCCTGCCTCCGGTCTGACCCTTCTCCCACCCCTTCTCCCAAGCTCCCGCCCCGCCTCTTCCCACCCAGTTCTTCCCACTCCCCTGAGCATGCCCCATCCCTGATCCTCTCCCTCCCCCCAGCACCTCCTGAACACCACGGAACAGCTGATTGCACTGGATGGGAGGCACTAGGGGGAGGGGAGAGCTGTCTGTCAGTGGATGCTAAGAACCCACTAATTTTTTTCCGTGGGTGCTCCAGGGCTGGAGCGCTCACAGAGTCGGCAACTATATATTTGCCCTCCAGAGCAAAAACACAACAGTACACACAAATAATCAGACCCAATGAAGACGCTTCACAGAAGAGACAAACAGATTTAAGCGTAGGTGCCGACTCCATGGATGCTCCAGGGCTGGAGCATCCACAAGGGAAAAAATAGTGGGTGCTCAGCAGCCACCCTCCAACCAGCTCCTCCCTCTCCCCCCCCCCCCAGCACCTCCTGCCTGCTGCTGATCAGCTGTTCGGCGACAGGCGAGAGGTGCTGGGGTGTGGGGGAGGACCAGGAGCAGGAAGAGGCAGAGTGAGGGTAGAGCGTGATCAAAGGAGGGGGTGGAGCAGGGGCAGGAAGAGACAAGATGGGGGTGGAGCCTCGGGGTGAAGGGGGTTGGGAAGAGGCAGGGTGAGTGTGGGGGCTTGAGGAAGGGATGGAGTGGGAGTGGAACACCCGAGGGAAAGCTGAGTTGGCACCTGTGGATAGTGATGAGGAAAGAACACGGGCCCTGTTTGGGTGGTGGGAGGAGTGTGTAAATCTTTTCTCCACCTTCTAAAGCATTTCCAATTCATCATTCCACTGTGTCTTTCCTAAGGTCCTGGAGAGATTCCATACTCTCTCTCTCTTCCCCTTTTGGTGGTGGGTACTCCTTCCTGCTAGTTACTCATTGCATAGGTCTATTTCCCTTGCCAGCTAGGAGTTTCTCAAGGACTTCTTGATGCCAGCTGGCAGAGGGCCCGGGGTGCATAAGGCTTATAGGGATCCCGTAGGTCTGGTATTTACATATTAGCTCGCCAAAGAATGTTACGTGAGGTCCCTGCTCAATATGCGAATAGACTTCCAGTGAAAGATGCACAACACACACTTGTCATCATAATCTTTGCCAAATGTCCATGCGGATAATATGTAAGATGATGTGTGTATGCATATTGGAAACTATGTACTTAAGCCCTTGAAGCTGAAGGCAGGTCACCCTAGGACAGGTTCCACCAGACAAGGGGTGGGAGGCAGTTATCCTCTGGCTGACCAATGTGTGTTGTGCGGCTTTCAATGGAAGTCTATTTGCATATTAGGTCAAATGCTAATGAAGAGATTGGAGGAATTTCAGGAGAAAAAATTAGCAGGAAGAGGTGAACAGTATAGGGGACTCTGTTTACAGGTGAAGAACAAAGGACTTGTCTAACATATCTAGGGATGCAGAGAGAGACCTTGGCATTCTTGTTCTGGGGAAACAAGCTGCCAGTGGGCTTTATCTGAGTTGATAAATGCTATGAGAGGACTTTGGGTAGGCAGTACCTCATTAACAAGAGAGCAAGTTAGTTATGTTTAGGCTCTAGAATGTGTATTACGATTTTATTTTATTTTATTTTATATGTAACCCTTCGTTTCCATTACTCCTGCTTGCTTCTTCTTGAATCTCTATTCTTTGTTAAACAAACTTATTCTGTTCTCACTATAAACATGTCCAAGTGTGGTGTGTTAAGCAGAGCAGTGAGGAGGTGAAACCGAGAAGCTGGTGTGTACTGTTCCTTTAGGAATAATGGATCTGTGAATTCTGAGTGTCCAGTGATCAGGGGCTGGACACTCTGGGGGATGCTCAAAGGACTCAGGCTCACTCCAACCCTTGTCACTATCCTGCAAAGGGACAGCAGAGCCTGTGTAGGCTGAGAGGGGAGTGCTTATGTTGACTGTGGCTGGGAGAGTCAGGGAGGTGACCTCTGTCAGGCACAGACAAGGCTTCCTCATGCTAAGGGCAGGTGATTGCAAGGTTCCTCACGCCCCTGGGTACTCTTGGGAAGCAGCACAGGCAGGTCTTCAGTTTTACAGTTGCTGGTGGTCCTGTTGCATACGACAGAATGGAGACACCAGTAGGCAGCAACCCTCCCTGCTTTGGGGAGAGCTCCCTCTGCTGTGGGAGGGAGAAGAGGCCCAGAAGCAGGAGCAGCTGCTGCCTCTGGATCACCCATCTTTGAGATCCAAAGGCCACAGCGCCCAGCACCAATCACTCTGCAGACACTTTGCATGAGAGGCAGCAGGATGGCCTAGTCTGTATTTGTTAACCTGGCCAAACGTTCGATACACCTCAAGACAAGAGACTACTTCAGATTCAGCAACCTGAGGGAAAACGCACCAGAAGTAAAAACTGTTGCACAGTTTATTAGCATTTGGCTATCAACACAGTTCCACCTGGATTAACATTAATTTGCCATTTTAAGGGTACTCATACAATTCTGTTGGGGGCAAATCCTATCTCCCCTGCACCAAACCCATGTCGTTCGGCTTTGCTCAGAGACGTGTCACAGAGTGTGAGCCAGAATTTTCTTCCCCAGAGTCTAGACCATAAAGTGGTAGCAAAGATTCTCTGTGGCTATTGCCATCTTAATAATATCCCCACTGGTTATGCTGCTGAGGAAGGAGCAAGATTTTTCCTTAATGACTGAAGATCTTAAACTGTTTGTGTATTTAATTCTTAAAACTTTTTATTTAATAATAAGCTTTTGTTTGTTTCTTTTTAAATATATCCTTTGCAGGTAGCTGAGAAATTGAGAGAAACCTTTCATAGACTCAGGAATTGCATTAGATAAATTACTGATTTAGTTTGCCACTAATGTATTAGATATGACCTTTTGGGGAAAGTCACAATATCTTAATGTAATCTGAAGCCCCCATCATAATTTCTACAGACTCTGTTGACATCTCCTGCTGAGAATAGAGCTGATCAATTTCTGACTTCCTGGGAAAGAACTCTACTAACAAAGTCACTTACTCTATCATGTTAACAAATGTTTCCACTTCCTTGGCTCAGTCCTCCTCCTACTGAAAGTCAATGGCACAATTCCCCACTGACATCAGTGGGATGAGGATCTGTCCTTCTTTGTCTGTGTGGACTTCCGAAACAGTCTGCACCTATTAAGATTTAATTCTATAAACAAGTAGGCTTCATGAAAAATTAATCTGACAATTTGGTAACACACAAAGTTGCACTGCTACTGTTATCAACAAAATGGAATGTTATTTGCACTGAGCTCAATTTGTGTATTTTTAGATGAAGCTGACATGCTCTGGCCATTATGCAAAGTGAAGTTTAGTTCCTAATTAATCATTAGTTCCACATAATCACTAACGACCTAATAAATGCACTGTGTGTTACATTTTAGTGTTATCAGAAGAGGGTGGCGGGTGGAGGAAAGTAACCTCTAAAATGTAAATTATCTCTTTACACTATTTTTGCCTGGGATTTTCTTTAACTTGGACTTTGTTGTGTTAGCTTAATGTGACCTTTGACAATGCTATTAAAAATGAAATGAGTACTTTTATTTACCATAAAGTTATTCATAATGTGCATCTGTATTCAGTAGTAACATCACCATATTGTAGAAGCAATTACATCAACATTTGCCCACAGTTGCCACGCCATAGGTTTCTCCAAATATTCTGTCTTGTATACCACTGTGTGGTAACTGTTGTCAAATGTTTAGCAAACACAGTACGATGGAATTGCACAAGTACTATTTGTGGCCTCCATCCTCAAAGCCATTCCCCCATCTACATGGAGCAGTTAATAATAATGGGTGCCTATGACATAAAATAAAGCACCTTCAAAAAACCACCCTCACTCTTCACAAGATGGAAATGTTTGTTTTTAATGTACAGTATAGAAAAGAATAAATGTTTATAATGAGCAAATATTTTCCTCTATTAATAAAAATATTGCTTCTGAGACTTTTCTTTTTTAGAATTTAGTGAGAAGAAAAATCTGTTTTAGGGGGTTTTTGTGAACTGAACAAAAACATGAGTACAAACACAAAAGAAAAACTTTATTATGGGCTGTGTTGTACATGCATTGAAAAGGGTGACAAATGGTAGCTTTATGTACAGGTTCTTCAGTAGTAAGAGAAAAAAAAGAGAGTTTTCCAGTAGCTGTAGAAAAGAAAAATAATACTAGAGCAGCTTTTCACTTTATCACTGAAGAATGATGCTCAGAATAAGCTGCTCTTACAGAAAGGAAAGTCATACCTACTTGCATCAGTAATGTACTGTGTAAAAACAGAAACATGAAAGCTTGAGAGCCAGTCCCGCCCTGAAGGAAAGTGTTCTTCATCACCCTCAGTGACCTGCCTGTTTTCCCACAAAGGAGATAACTGAGAGGTGTAAGTCAAAAGTTTGAATACCTTTATTCCTTGACTCTGTGGGTTGAAACTCAAGAAGAGTCAACTTCATCCTTATATGGGCAACCTTCAGACAGGACTGTTGGAGGCACAGCTCTGTGGGACAGGACACATGGCACTTTTCATGAAAGTAGTGGGTTGCCATAGTGCCTTTAGCCAGAGTTTCTGGGATGTGCCTGAAAACAGCCGGAGGAGCTGAGCTAGTGTGGAAGGGGAAGTAATCTGCCACTGGAATGAACCAACAGTAAATACTTTCCACTTCCAGAGGAATCAGGCCCTGTGCATGGGTCTACAAACAAAATATAACAAAAAACCCTAAATACAAATCTTTCTTTTCAGACAGAAAATATATGAGTGGCATTCTCACCAAGAATTCACTGTCTGGCTCATGTTTTTGGTGAGGGGGCATGGGGCCTTTCATGTCTAGATTGCAGATTCAGATCAACCCCAAGCTGATAGCAAAAATTTGATGCTATCCAATGTTTTTTAAAAAGTATAACTGAAATTATTTGGTGGACTTAATACTACTGGTGCTACTGTTAGGCGGGAATGGTATTGTTATTGATAGTTTCAACAGAAAGGTCAATGACTGAATAGGAACAGAGACTGGCTAACCTTCTAAGTAGCCATCCCGCAACAATGTTAAGCAAAATACATTTTCCATTAAGTTACATGATATTATCCATAAAAATGCTGCCATACAATAAGATGTGTTTTGTTGGATTTTTCCAGTCTACCCTCTTATGCCTGCAATGCTCACCCTATTTCGGTTTTCCAAGCCACCTCCCTTCATTCAAGTCTTTTATAAAGGGTCAGTTCTTCTGTGATGCCACAAGAGGTAAACTGACAAAAGACCTACAAACAATATAGAAATGTATTCTTTCTTTTTGAGTGTCCAAGTGTGTGACATCTATTCCGTTTCTGTCCTTCAGACTGAAAGGTCTTTGGGGCCAGGACTGATACCATTTTGGATGAGCATTTCAGAAATGCTCAGCAACCACTATTGGGGCAAGGTTTTCAAAAGAGTATAGCTCTCATTCCAGCACCTAAATTAAGTGGCCAGATTTTCAAAAATGCTCACTGCTTATCAGCTCCAGTTGTTTACTGGCTCCAGTGGAGAACAATGGAAAGTGTTGGAAACTGAGAACTTTTAAAAATTTGGCCCTTTGTGTCTTGGACAGTGCTGTGCATATTATCTGTCCTTAAATAAAAAACAAGGGCCAGAACAGCCCACCCTTGTATCTTGAATAGTACCCTAGGATCCAATTCTGCATAAATGTAAGCATGTGTATCTTTATACACAAGAGATGTCCTACTGCAGAGGTTCTCAAACTCTGTTCCGTGGACCACCAGTGGTCTGCGAGCTCAATTCAGGTGGTCCATGGATAGTTCCCTCTAAGGTGCATACCTGGGTGGCCGCACATGAGAGAATGAAGGCCACCCACATAATTAGTGATGCCACGCAGGCTGCACTAATTAGGTGCCTGGACCCTGGAAAAGATATACACGTAAGGTGAGGTGGTGGCCTTGGGGTGAAGAGAGGGTAGGTGGGAGAGGGCATTGGGGTGAGAAGAGGGATTGGGGGGAATTTGGGACATGCAGGTCTGTGACGGCCAGAGAAAGAGGCAACTTTCCCCAGCTCCAGGGCTGCAGCTGCCAGGGAGAGATGGCCCTCCTTCCCAGTCCCAGCTCAAGGGCTGTTGCGGCGGGGGAGATAGGGCACATCCATTGCTAAAGAAAGGTAAGACTACTGATATTAAAATATGAGTTGTGGGCTTTTATTTGTAGATCAAAAAAAGTTTATTATTTAGTTGTTTTTTATATAGCGCTTTTATCCAAAGTTCTTTACAATAGTTAGCTAACAGTACAAACAACATTTGAAAAGATCATTAAGTGGTCCGCCGAGACGCTCAGCAATTTTCAAGTGGTCCGCGGAAAAAAAGTTTGAGAACCACTGTCCTATTGGCTTCAATGGGAGTATTCACATGCATAACTCTATGCACGTACTGAAGTCGGTGTAGGATTGGGGCCTTACTCTGTAAATAGTTCCAGACATGACTGCTCAGAAATAAAACACTTCTCAGTAAAAGTCAGAATGGAAGAACTGAGTGGTATGTAAATAATAATGAATAGGTGTATAGGAAAATGAACATGAAAGACACTTTAGGATGAAGGAAGAGTTAAATCTAAGATTAAATGCAGATTCTTTTAATAGAATATTTATTGAAGAAAATTGGTCTTGGGGATAAAGCACCAGACTAGGATACAGGCAATTTAGCATCTGTTACTGACTCTGTCACAGGCTTCCAGTATGATCTTAGACAAGTCATTCAATAGCTCATCTCTGTGCCTCAGTTCTCATTCTGGAAAAAGAGGGATAACAAAACTTCCTTTTCCCTAGTCTTTTAAGTTGGTGCTATTTAGATTGTAAATTCTTCAGAGCAGTGACTATCAGTTACTGTCCATATGTGCAGAACCTAAAACAATGTGAAATTAAGACCTCTATGTGCTACCATAATATAAATAATAATAATAATTAACAATAGCAATAATATATGCATGTATTAATAAGTATACTCCTCTGGGTCAAATGCTGCTTACTGCATCATTCAAATAGTAGTTAATCTATTCAAGTAAATGGGACTCCTCATATGTCTGAGAATTAGGGTGACCACCCATGCCAAACTGGGTGGAACAGTCCCGAAATGCAGAGTTCAAGTCCTGGCCTGGGCTGAATGACTCTGGAAAAGCATTTGTCCCCAATTCCCTATGGCACTTCGCTGCACTTGCCTGAGGCTCAGGGGTGGGGTCAGCCAGGGCCATCCCTACCCATATGCAAAGTACGCAGCTGCGTAGGGCACCAGGAAATTTGGGGCACCACATTTCCTAGTACCCTGTGCAGCTGCGTACTGTTCCAACCCCTGCCCCGCCTCTTCCCGATGGCCCCTGCCCCTGCTCCGCCCCAACCCCGCCTCTTCCTGCCCCTGAGGACCGAAGCAGAGCCGGGCCTGCACTCACTGGCAGGAAGTGCAGCAACCCGGCCCCCGCCATGCTGCCGGTGAGTGCTGGGGGGCCGTGCCCCTCTGCCTCCCAAGCCAGCCCTGCCCCCCTACAGGGGCCTGGGGACTCACACACACACACCGTGGGGGGGCTGTGTAGGGCCCCAGAATAGCTAGAGATGGCCCTGGTGCCAGCCTCTTCCCAGTGGAGAGGATCTGAGGTGGGCTTTACCCTCCCCCTTGCCACAAGGCTTCAGCCCCTGCTCCTCCTCTTCTCCTGAGGCCCCGGCCAAGCCAGAAGCTAGAGCTGCCCAGAGAGTCTGGGCCACTGTGGGGAACCCTGGACCTTCCACCTGCCCAGGGGGCGGGGACACATGCCAAGGGCTGGTCTAGGCCACCTCACCCAGGGCAGGTGGAGGATCCGGGGCTCCCCAAAGCAGCCTGGGCTCCCTGGGTGTCTCTAGCCACTGACCAGCTCTGGCTTCTGGCCTGGTCTGGGAGCAAGACCTAGGGGGAAGAGGAGGCAGAGTCTCGGGGGAAGAAGAAGGGCTAGGGCAGGGCCATGGAGGGGGAAAGGCTCCTGCATGTGTCCTGCTTTTGCCTTTTGAAAAGGTGGTCACCCTACTGAGAATGATTTGACCTTATATGATTATGTGCTTGAGTTAATAAACTGCAGTTTTTAGTTCGTTGTCTAACATTTTCAAGATATACAATTATCACTACAGAAAAAGCTTTTATATACTTACTATTAAAATAAGGATTTGTTAGTTTCTCTGCTTATATTTTGCAACAACATTCTGTTCTTCAGCAGCTCAATTTAAATACTTACATTGTTTCATAATTGATTTAATGAGGAGGATGTTTTAAATGCAATATGTTGAAACAAATAATTAGCCCCTCAGTTTTTGAGACAATGATTAATGATGCTGTCCTAGATCCAAATATGTGCTCACAATGATGCATTCATGGGGATGTGACAGGTGATAATAAATGTGTTAACATTCAGGTATTGAACTATAATACAGTCCAAGTAGGATTTCCTCTTATTACCCAGTTTACAACCAACTTCACTACAAAGCTGAAACAAGAAAGACTACTCCTGTGATTTGTAGTGTAGGGTGATTTTTGCTATCTTGAAACCCATGATTTTATAAATTCAGTTTTTCTCTCACAATGAACTCTCAGCTAATGCATTCAAAAAGAACAAAAAAAGAGATCTGCCCTGCAGGTTTTTAGCTGTCAGAATGGTCAATACGCATTTGTTAGGCTAGCTTTAGGTGTATTTAGCGCTCCCTGTCACATGTTCAAATTACTAATATTGTACTTTGCAGACTCTTTTCTTGTCTTCTGCCTAAAGTCTGTATTTTTAAGGTTTACATGCAACACTTTGAATTACAATGGAGCCTGTATGTTATCTTTGTTAGATCAATGGCTCTCTCTCTAGGCTGGTCCTAAGGAGAGACCCTTAAATTGACTTGGGGCTGCTAATATTGTGGTTCCAGCACAAGTGAAAAAGCCCATTGAAGTCATTGGGAGTTTTATGTGTGTCGGGAATTCAGCAGCAGATCTAAGTTCTTGATATTGGGCACCAGAATCGTCTCAGGAAACAAACCAACATACAAATAAATTAAATTACAAAAAAGTTGTGTAGGAGGTTCAGGAAGAGGAAGAAGATGGAGAAAATACATATGTATGTGTATCTCTAAAATGGATATTCCTATTTTTGTATATCTATATAAAAATAGAAATATCCATTTCAACTTTGGCTGCTGAAATAAAAAATTCTGACTATGTTTTCTGGTGAGCGATTTTGATGTAATAAAGTTTGAGGTTTCTGCAGATGCAAACTGTTAAAAATTCCATGCCTGATATCACCATAATTTTCCCTAGCATACAAAAGAGCAGGTTTTTTTGTTATCTTTTGGACTTGAGTACAGCTCAAACTAACTTTAATCAGTTCAACGAAGTTTAGGTGATTAATGTGTAACAACTTCCCCCCCCCCCCAGTTTTCTCTGTGAAGATTGCATTTTGTTGCAAAGTGCCCTCATTCTTTCTATTGATTAACATTTGACATACTCTTTAGTTCATGATATATATTTATAGAAATCCTGTATATATTTTAGGCTGTGGGCACAGGGCCCAGTTTTCACAAGAAAAGCATAATGCCAATGTGGATTGTGTAATAATACCTACCTACTTTAAAGACTGGCACTGTAGCCAAAACATGTCTGCTTGCATTCCTTATTTCACGTAAGTGGCTTTTCTTATGAAAAGGTTGTGTTTGTATTCTTGCAGTTGATTTAAAGGGGGGGGGGGAGAAAGAGGAACTACACACCAAAAAAGCCCCTAAACTAAAACGCCATGGAAACCCTTTTTAAAAAGACCACTACCACCTGTTTTAGTACATATATTTAAGCTATCATTTAGCATACTTAACAAGCCTCTAGAATTTAAACACCACTAATTCACTACTCAAAGAGCTTGAGATTGTGAGAGGGGATCCTTGTGCTAGGGAGTAAAGAGTTACAGAAAAAGTTCACATATAGTGGAATGTTTAAAGGACAAAGAGTGGAAGGAAAGTTTCATATCTTCATTCATGACCTCTCTATAGTACAGCTGAAGAAATAATGTCCTTTGGAATTTGTTTATTTCTTTACTGTAAAATGCATTGTACAACCCTTGTTGGATTTCTTCAGGAACTTAGAGTTCAAATAAATTTGAGTTACAGAAAAATAACCACAAGCGAGAATTCTATTTGGTTTGTTACAGATTTTTTTAAGTTAACATGATACAGTTAATTTATTTATTTGATATAAATCTGGATGAAGTGATTTCAGTTTAAAGTAAGTTAACTTTTTGCAATTTCTCACCCCACCCCACCCCTCAAAACCCCCCCACCTCTTTCATACAACACAATCACTGTAAATGTTTTCACATTGAAATTGAAGATGTAAATGAAGCACTGCCCTTTCTGTCTGGTTTTAGTTACAATGTCTGTTTGTTGACATCTTGCATGAAGGCCTGCTGTGTCTCTGGCTCTGTCTACTTCATTTCCCCTCTAATTAGGCTTTGCCCTCAATTACGTTAATGATGCAACTTTTCCTATAGATCATTTGCCCCTTCAATCAATTAGCAGAATATGAAGGGTGCATCCTTCTTTGGCTTTAGATTTGCTTGCCTCAGGGTAGACTGTTCTGTTCATAGAATCACTTAGGCAAAACAAGCTGTTTTCTCTGAAATATATAAACTCAAATAAATTAGGGTCCATGATAGTCTGATCTTGATAAAAAAGTAATTTGCTAATTACTTGTACGAGTGTAGCAGCAGCTGCAGTAATCTGAAATACCAGAGAAATTACACAAATCCAAAAGGTATTGAATAACAATCATTGTGCTGAGTACGTTGAATAATGGCCAAGGGCAAAGCAAGGCTAAATGAGGATTCCTCAGATGTTCTCTCTCCCAGATCCACCCCACTACCTCAGATGGACTCTTGTTATTCTCCCTCTCTTGAGTCCTCCTTGACCTCTTTCCCAAGTGAAATAATCCAGCCAGCCCAAGCTCACCTCAGCAGCAATCAGCTGTGTACTGCATACCACCTGCTGTGCTGCCTCTGATTCATTGTAATATACAAAAAGAAAAGGAGTACTTGTGGCACCTTAGAGACTAATTTATTGGAGCACAAGCTTTCGTGAGCTACAGCTCACTTCATCGGATGCGTGCAGTGGAAAATACAGTGGGGAGATTTTATATACACAGAGAACATGAAACAATGGGTGTTACCATACACACTGTAAGGAGCGTGATCAGGAAAGGTGAGCTATTACCAGCAAAAGAGAAAAAAAACCTTTTGTAGTGATAATCAAGGTGGGCTGTTAGAGAGCTTATTCCTTCACTCTCCCACTTCCCTGGTCCTTCTCGCATGAACAGAGAGCAACAATACCCAAAGTCCAAAGGTGCAAACAATTCGATGTTTATTGGGGTGAACTTCCAGCAACCTTAAATCCAAGTTCCTTTTTCCTTATTTTCGAATCCCAACTCACTTTCTGTTTTGCCCCTAATTTATATAGTAATATTCTTAGCTATACCTTAACCAATCATTCTACTGACATTTTAACTAACCAATCCTAACATATGGTAACATGATTAGCTAACCAATTATATCCCACCACCTTAATTAGTTTATACCCAGCAAAATTAATTATACAACAGACAGAAACAATCACAGAACCAGACAGAGACCATGCCAATAAACAATGGCAAAGTGGGAACTATAATGACAAAACAATACAGAAGTGAGGATTTCACAACTACATCTATAAAGACATAAGGGTTTCCCAGCTGTGTCTATTGATAAGTGAGTTCTTACCAGACAGAAGACTATCAACCTAAATTTCCTTTTACATCTTCTAGGCTCTTCCCTTTCTCTGGAGGTGATAGATCGGATCACCTTCCTAACAGCCCCATATTGACTAGTTTGGAATGTGAGGATGTGACCGTTCGCTTCCCAGCTTATGGCTGCCTCTGCTGCTTAGCCACAGGCATTGGCCTAAGAACAGGGCCTCAGACTGTCACAGTGAGAGAGGCTCTTACACAGATTCTTTCTTGTATACCTCTGTTACTAGCTAAATGATAAACATATATCTACATTCTTAGAGTATAGGCCTTTACAGACAGGCCTGAATATCTATATCCTAGCAGTCCACCCCTTTTTTTTTCTTTTTTTTCTTTTGGGATCCTCCTGCCCAGGTATCCCTGGAAAAACATAGGACATATGGCGACATACTTTCTGATAGGGCCAGGAATCGAGGTGAAAGGTGTCGATGCTCCATCTGTCCCACTGCCCCTTGTGTAGTACCATGCGTTGCACCTTCTCTCGTATGGGCATACTACACCTATTCCAATTAGTGTTCCAGACTTCCCAGTATTGTGGGCCCAAGAAGGTTGGGTCCAGATTGTCTAGTACACTGGGTGGGGGGGCTTATTACATTACTTATAGGTTATAATTAGTGGCTGTTCTCTAGGGGGTTGTGCTCCCCTTGATTGTTTCCATATGCAATGTAACACACATATAGTTAACAATACACCAGCTGCTATGATAATCCACAGCAACACCGAGAGTCCACTGCAGTATGGTCCAACATCCTGGCCACCACCAAAAACACTGCTTCTCCTCCTTTGATAAGCTTAAAATTTCGTTAGCGCCATCCTGTAGTGTGTATTGTAAGTGTGTCCAACTGTTGGTGCTTGCAGCAAGTTGCTCTTGTAATCTTTGTGTACTTTTGTCCATATTGTGTGTCCATTGAATATCCACAGTGAAATTTGGTACTGTCCAAACCAATTCAACTACTTGGTACGGTATGGAGTAGTAGGTGCGGGTTCGATTGTTTACAACGATTAAGTCCACTTATGGTTAAGTGCACCATAGTCCAGGTGGCAGTGTATAGAAGTTCATAATTTGGTCATACACTGGAGGGATTTTGCCTCCTAGTGTTGTATTGCAGGATTGCATACATTCCCAACAGAATACACCGTACCCCATGTACATTACCTCTAAATGCCCCCCCTTTGCAATAGGCCATTGATCCTCCTCCTCCATAGTCATAGGAGAGGGGCACATCCATATTCCTCCTCTGGATATAAACTGCTTAATGTTATGACAGTCCAATTTACCCCATTCCACCCCTTCCACCTATTTCCTAGTGGCTCCCAACACGCTTCCCCTTCCCTAGTTACTCCCATATGGTTCAAGGGAACCACCTTATTTGCATTTCCTTTCCATGGTATCATAATAACAATTACACAAGAACTGTCCCCACAGGTCGGGGATGTTATTTTTCAGGTAGATGGGTATGTTTTTGCAATTGCGGATAAATATGGGCTAGCCTCCCAATTTAATACTGAAGGCCATTGTTCTGACCAAGCATCTCTCATAATATCCATTAACATTATTAACTGAACATTTTGAATATCTATGCACACTTCTCCCCATGTTAGTCTTCTGAAGCCATCCCCTACCCATGTCACCAGGTCCCCTGCCCAATGAGTTAACTGCAAGTTTACTCTACTGCTGTCCTCCACCCTGTGGCAACTGCTGATAGTTGCTGTGCCATTAATTCATTAATTTGTTGTTGAAATTTCACATTTTGGCTTACTAATTGTTTGGTTACCCACTCATCCCCCAGATTCCATGTACCCAGCATATTGCTCCCCACTGCCTACAATCCCCTTTTCCAATGACGATTCCAGGTGTGTCCCCTCACCCACCCATTGAATTGTGGTTTCAATCCTTTTATGTACATACTACAATTAGGATGGATTTGGTCCACCCACCATTTCTTGGGGCATATCACCCATGTAATAGAATGAAAGGACACATTAAAAAGTGCTGGCTGCACCTGCTCCCACAATGGCTCCCATACATTTGCTCATCAGGGAATATTCTTGGCTCCAGGCTGTGGCCACTTTAAATTTGGATTCTTCCAACTTGGTATCCATATCACCTGTAGGGTTACATTCTGTAAAATAATTAACTCATCATACACCCAGCATCCCAAAGGGGATTTTACGCTT
Source organism: Dermochelys coriacea (assembly GCF_009764565.3). NCBI lineage: Eukaryota > Metazoa > Chordata > Testudines > Dermochelyidae > Dermochelys > Dermochelys coriacea. The sequence goes on from NC_050068.2 coordinate 83,152,486, forward strand.
AATATGTATATAACAATCACACCTTTGGGGATTATCTTTCATGGAAGTACCATTGTGGTTACATATGCTAACATCACACCCTAAATGTGGGGCCCTATTTTCCCAAGAGGGTTCATTTTCTCCAGGAGACCAGGGTTATATTCTTTGGACCCTCTGTAACAAACCACATAGCTGGGTAACTGTGTTTTCCACTATCGTTAATCATGACAGCACCCAGAGAGTACCATGCGATATTTCCTGATAAATTTGATATTCTCCACTTAGTTGGGATTCCCCCATCTAATCCATAAACCATATACCGACACTGCCAAATTCCTGTTGGAATATTAGTGATACATCTTTCTATGGGGAGATTCTCATAGTCTTCATTAGCTTTATTACCACAGGTTGCATGTGTAGCCGTCCATGTGTTTCCTCCTTTTGACACTTCACATTGTGGGATCTGAATAGAATTTGTCAATGTGACAATTGTGATTAGCACTAGTAATTGTTCCATCCAGGGCCAGGGAATTTTCATCCTTTTCTCCTTTTTGAATTAAGCTGTAATACACACATAACAAAATTTACACGTCCCCTTTCCCAATCCCCTGTTTGTACCTTTTTATTTGCGTACAGTGAACCCACTCCCGTCCTCCATTCTCTGTACCCAGTAATAGCAGACTGGGCCCTAATTGATCAAGGACAAGATAGGGGCCCTTCCATTTAGGAGCTGGGAATGGATGTGTTGACCTGGAATTTGTACATCACTAGATCTCCCACCATGGGTAGATTACGCTCCCCAGGCAGGTCATACCATGCTTTGACTCTTACTGCTCCTTGCCCATCTCGCCAGGCCACCGCCTGCTGTACTTGTTTTACATGTACAATTAGAGTTAAAATCCATTCTTGTGTTAAGCCGTGTGTACTGACTTCCCCAGGTACTGGGGTAAGTAGATTTTCCAACCGTTCCATGGGCCTTCCCATGAGAGCTTCATATGGAGAAAATCCTATGCCCTTTGATTCTCGGGCCCTTATTCTCATTAAGACAAAGGGCAGTAACTGTGACCAGTTTTTTCCTCCCATTTCCACTCCCTTTCTTAGCTCACTTTTAATGGTGCAGTTCATGCGTTCCACGTGCCCCGCAGCCTGTGGGTGATAAGCAACATTGAACAACTATGTGATTCCAGTGAGGGCCGATAGCTCCCCTAACAGATCTGACCGAAAAGCAGCTCCTTGGTCTGAGTCAATCACCTTTGGGACCCCCCCCCCCGCGAGTGAATACCTCATTTACCAATATTTCAGCAGTTACCTGGGCAGTTTGATACTTTGTGGGGAAAGTTTCCACCCACCTGCTGAAAGCATCCACTACCACCAACATGAATCGGTTTTTCCTGTGATCTGGCAGTAGGGGTCCTGTGTAGTCAATTTGTATTCTTTCCCATGGTCCCCTTGGGGCTTGTCTCATTAATTCTCCCCTTGGCACCTTGTGAGGTGGGCTGTGCCTGGCACAGTCCAAACAACGTTTCAGATGTGATTTTAAATCAGCGGCGATTCCTGGCCACCAGCACAACCTTTTAAAAGTTCCCAGTGCCTCCTCAAACCTGGGATGTCCCCCTGCCAAGCTTCCATGCACCCAGCTTAAGAAAGCCATCCGACTTCCCTGAGAGCACAACATTACTGGTCCCTCAGTTGTTAAGACACACCAAATCCTTTCCATTAGTTCCACCTTTGGCACATGCATGTCCCCAAGTTTCATGATGCCTTCCAGTCCTGGTTCAGATTCTTGCAACTCTCGAATTCGCCCTCCCCGATCTGTAACCACCCCGCTTCTTGTTAACACTGCTACAGGCACATTCTCTTCTGGCTCCCAGGGCCATGGGGGTGCCTCTGTTGCAGCCCACTTGGCCTCTACATTGGACAAATTATTTCCTTTGCTTAGGGGTCCTGTTTTCTCGTGTGCCTTTACCTTTACCACACTGATCCATGTAAAACAGTGACTGAGCTCCTCCACTCGCTTCCACCAGGTAGCATGCTTGATTGTGAAGCCGTCTGTTGCCCTGAAATGATTATCTGCCCACCATCTCAGCATTAATGTGGCACCACAAAATACATAATCTGAATCTACCACCACCCAACATTCTGGCTCAAATTTGGGATCCACTTCATTTAAAGCTGTTAGCAAGGCTGCTAGTTCTGCCTCCTGAGCTGACCTTGCTTCTAGTGAGAAACCAATGGTGCTGACTGTCTCATTGCCTCTGATTCCCACAACAGCTAAGCCTGCAATTTTCCGTCCCCCTTGATACCTACAACTTCCATCCAAAAACCATACCAGTGTCCCCTCCTTTACTTGATTGGGGTTAGCCGCCCGAAACACCTGATATTGGGTTTTACTTGGGCTGGCTTCACATTGGTGTGGGGTGCCAGCCAGATGTAATCCAGCTACCCAGACTATGGGTTCCTTTAACACTTCTGCTTTAATGTTTTCTGCCTGTAGAGCCAGCAACCATTTGGCAAAACACTGCCCACTCACTTGTCCCTGTAAGATAGTATGCATATTTAACAGCTGCAGGGGGTCATGATGAGATCGGACTATTACTTTCTGCATTCCCGTGATGTATTTGAATTTCCCTATCCCCCAGTAGGAGCACAACAGCACCTTTTCACACCATCCATACTTCAGTTCCACAGCACTCAAAAGTCGAGAGGCAAAGGCCACAGGTCGGTCCTTTGCTCCATACTCCTGTGTTAATGCACAACCAATGGTAGTGTCCGATACCAAAGAGTACAGATAAAAGAATTTCTTCCCATCCAGGGAGGCCAGCACTGGAGCACTGGCCAGGTTTTCCTTTAGCACTCTCACTGCCTCAGTACACTCTTCTGACCATTCCCAAGTTGAGGCTCGGGTTAGGTCAAATAGAGGCTGGGCTATTTCTGCATAATTGGCCACAAAATCCCTGCAAAATCCAGTTAGACCCAGAAAACTTTGCAAGCTTTTAACATCCATAGGCAGTGGCAGGGACTGGATCAGTTGAACCTGTCCCTTATCGATTTCCCTTTCCATCTGAGACACTTCCACTCCTAAGTAGGTCACTCTTGTCTGTCCCATCTGACGCTTTTACACATTGATCTTCAATCCTGCTCTTGCCAGAGCTTTCAGGACCTGCTCGGTTAGTTCCCTGTCTTCTTCCTCTGTCCCTGACATTAGCAACAGGTTGTCTACATATTGTATGCACCTTGCTGAATCCACCCCCTCCAGAGCCTGTCTCATGTATCTGTAAAAAATTGCAGGGGAGTCCCTATATCCCTAGGGTAGGACTGTCCAGCAGAATTGTCTGCCCTCCCATGTGAATGCAGTTTTATACTGATACGAGGTAGCTAGTGGCAGAGATCAAAACCCATTAGCTACGTCCAAAACAGTGAAAATTTGGAATTGGGGTCCAATATGGGCCAACATTTCAGGGTATGCTGCCACCACTAAGGCTGGCAAATTGGCCAGAGCATTTAGTGCCCTGTAATCCGCAGTGAGGCACCAGGTACCATTTGGCTTTCTCACTGGCCACATAGCAGAATTACAAGGGGATGCAACTGTCCAAATCAGTTCCCTCTGTTCCAATTCCCCAATAGTTGCCCCCACCTCTGCCAATGCCTCACGAGGAATAGAGACTGTTTCTGTGGGGGAGGGTCCCCTCCCTCCATCAGGACCTCCATGCTGCCCCTACCACAATTCAGGTTATCCTTAGCCCACACAGGGATGTGTTCCCACCCAGCCGGGGGTGGTGGGAGGGCATGTGCCGCTTTAATGGTCATAGTGGCTATCCCCATGGGAATGGTATAGCCCTGACCGTCCTGTGTTTGCCCCAGTAAACACACCCAATTGGCTAAATCCAGTATGAGTCACGGCACCAAGATGTTAGAGAGCTTATTCCTTCACTCTCCCACTTCCCTGGTTCTTCTCGCATGAACAGAGAGCAACAATACCCAAAGTCCAAAGGTGCAAACAATTCGATGTTTATTGGGGTGAACTTCCAGCAACCTTAAATCCAAGTTCCTTTTTCCTTATTTTCGAATCCCAACTCACTTCCTGTTTGCCCATAATTTATATAGTAATATTCTTAGCTATACCTTAACCAATCGTTCTACTGAAATTTTAACTAACCAATCCTAACATATGGTAACATGATTAGCTAACCAATTATATCCTACCACCTTAATTAGTTTACATCCAGCAAAATTAATTATACAACAGAAACAATCACAGAACCAGACAGAGACCATGCCAATAAACAATAGCAAAGTGGGAACTGTAATGACAAAACAATACAGAAGTGAGGATTTCACAACTACATCTATAAAGACATAAGGGTTTCCCAGCTGTGTCTATTGATAAGTGAGTTCTTACCAGACAGAAGACTATCAACCTAAATTTCCTTTTACATCTTCTAGGCTTCAGAGTAGCAGCCGTGTTAGTCTGTATTCGCAAAAAGAAAAGGAGTACTTGTGGCACCTTAGAGACTAACAAATTTATTAGAGCATAAGCTTTCGTGAGCTACAGCTCACTTCATCGGATGCATTTGGTGGAAAAAAAAATCTTCTAGGCTCTTCCCTTTCTCTGGAGGTGATAGATCGGATCACCTTCCTAACAGCCCCATATTGACTAGTTTGGAATGTGAGGATGTGACCGTTCGCTTCCCAGCTTATGGCTGCCTCTGCTGCTTAGCCACAGGCATTGGCCTAAGAACAGGGCCTCAGACTGTCACAGTGAGAGAGGCCCTTACACAGATCCTTTCTTGTATACCTCTGTTACTAGCTAAATGATAAACATATACCTACATTCTTAGAGTATAGGCCTTTATAGACAGGCCTGAATATGTATATCCTAAAATGAGCCATTTCCTGCAGTTGACAAGATCATCTGAGGAACAGTGGGGGGTGGGGGGAGGAATAAACAGGGGGAAATAGTTTTACTTCGTGTAATGACTCATCCACTCCCAGTTTTTATTCAAGTCTAATGTAATGGTGTCTAGGTTTCAGAGTAGCAGCCGTGTTAGTCTGTATTCGCAAAAAGAAAAGGAGTACTTGTGGCACCTTAGAGACTAACAAATTTATTAGAGCATAAGCTTTCGTGAGCTACAGCTCACTTCATCGGAAGCTTATGCTCTAATAAATTTGTTAGTCTCTAAGGTGCCACAAGTACTCCTTTTCGTAATGGTGTCTAGTTTGCAAATTAATTCCAATTCAGCAGTCTCTCATTGGAGTCTGTTTTTGAAGATTTTTGTTGAAGAATTGCCACTTTTAGGTCTGTAATCGAGTGACCAGAGAGATTGAAGTGTTCACCGGCTGGTTTTTGAATGTTATCATTCTTGATGTCTGATTTGTGTCCATTTATTCTTTTACGTAGACACTGTCCGGTTTGGCCAATGTACATGGCAGAGGGGCATTGCTGGCACATGATGGCATATATCACATTGGTAGATGTGCAGGTGAATGAGCCTCTGATAGTGTGCAAAAAGAAAAGGAGTACTTGTGGATATGAAGTGAGCTGTAGCTCACGAAAGCTTATGCTCTAATAAATTTGTTAGTCTCTAAGGTGCCACAAGTACTCCTTTTCTTTTTGCGAATACAGACTAACACGGCTGCTACTCTGAAATCTGATAGTGTGGCTGATGTGATTAGGCCCTATGATGGTGTCCCCTGAATAGATATGTGGACAGAGTTGGCAACAGGCTTTGTTGCAAGGATAGGTTCCTTGGTTAGTGTTTTTGTTGTGTGGTGTGTGGTTGCTGGTAAGTATTTGCTTCAGCGTTGTTCTAAGTCAGCCATAAAAATGTTGGCATACTGTGGGGCCATGCGAGTACCCATAGCAGTGCTGCTGATTTGAAGGTACACATTGTCCCCAAATGTGAAATAGTTATGGGTGAGGACAAAATCACAAAGTTCAGCCACCAGGTTTGCCGTGACATTATCAGGGATACTGTTCCTGACGGCTTGTAGTCCATCTTTGTGTGGAAAGTTGGTGTAGAGGGCTTCTACATCCATAGTGACTAGGATGGTGTTTTCAGAAAGATCACCGATGAATTATAGTTTCCTCAGGAAATCAGTGGTGTCTCAAAGATAGCTAGGAGTGCTGGTAGCACAGGACCTGAGGAGGGAGTCTACTACTCTATACCGGAAACCTACTGACCGCTATACTTACCTACATGCCTCCAGCTTTCATCCAGACCACACCACACAATCCATTGTCTACAGCCAAGCTCTACAATACAACCACATTTGCTCCAACCCCTGAGACAGAGACAAACACCTACAAGATCTCTATCAAGCATTCTGACAACTACAATACCTGCCTGCCGAAGTGAAGAAACAGATTGACAGAGCCAGAAGACAGGTTTCAGAGTAGCAGCCATGTTAGTCTGTATTCGCAAAAAGAAAAGGAGTACTTGTGGCACCTTAGAGACTAACAAATATATTTGAGCATAAGCTTTCGGGAGCTACAGCTCACTTCATTGGATGCATTTGGTGGAAAATACAGTGGGGAGATTTATATACACACACAGAGAACATGAAACAATGGGTTTTATCATACACACTGTAAGGAGAGTGATCACTTAAGATGAGCCATCACCAGCAGTCGGGGGGGGGGGAAGGAGGAAAACCTTTCATGGTGACAAGCAAGGTAGGCTATTTCCAGCAGTTAACAAGAACATCTGAGGAACAGTGGGGGGTGGGGTGAAGGGGAGAAATAACATGGGGAAATAGTTTTACTTTGTGTAATGACTCATCCATTCCCAGTTTCTATTCAAGCCTATTCTATTCAAGCCTAAGTTAATTGTATCCAGTTTGCAAATTAATTCTAATTCAGCAGTCTCTCATTGGAGTCTGTTTTTGAAGTTTTTTTGTTGAAGGATAGCCACTCTCAGGTCTGTAATCGAGTGATTGGAGAGACTGAAGTGCTCTACGACTGGTTTTTGAATGTTATAATTCTTGACGTCTGATTCATAGATTCATAGATTCATAGATGATTTGTGTCCATTTATTCTTTTACGTAAAGACGGTCCAGTTTGACCAATGTACATGGCAGAGGAGCATTGCTGGCACATGATGGCATATATCACATTGGTAGATGCACAGGTGAACGAGCCTCTGATAGTGTGGCTGATGTGATTAGGCCTCGTGATGGTGTCCCCTGAATAGATATGTGGACAGAGTTGGCAACGGGGCTTTGTTGTAAGGATAGGTTCCTGGGTTAGTGGTTCTGTTGTGTGGTGTGTGGTTGCTGGTATTTGCTTCAGGTTGGGGGGCTGTCTGTAAGCAAGGACTGACTGGCCTGTCTCCCAAGTTCTGTGAGAGTGATGGGTCATCCTTCAGGATAGGTTGTAGATCCTTGATGATGCGTTGGAGAGGTTTTAGTTGGGGGCTGAAGGTGATGGCTAGTGGCGTTCTGTTATTTTCTTTGTTGGGCCTGTCCTGTAGTAGGTGACTTCTGGGTACTCTTCTGGCTCTGTCAATCTGTTTCTTCACTTCAGCAGGTGGGTATTGTAGTTGTAAGAATGCATGATAGAGATCTTGTAGGTGTTTGTCTCTGTCTGAGGGGTTGGAGCAAATGTGATTATATCGTAGAGCTTGGCTGTAGACAATGGATCGTGTGGTATGATCTGGATGAAAGCTAGAGGCATGTAGGTAGGAATAGCGGTCAGTAGGTTTCCGATATTGGGTGGTGTTTATGTGACCATCGCATATTAGCACCGTAGTGTCCAGGAAGTGGATCTCTTGTGTGGACTGGTCCAGGCTGAGGTTGATGGTGGGATGGAAATTGTTGAAATCATGGTGGAATTCCTCAAGGGCTTTTTTTCCATGAGTCCAGTTGATGAAGATGTCATCAATGTAGCGCAAGTAGAGTAGGGGCATTAGGGGACGAGAGCTGAGGAAGCGTTGTTCTAAGTCAGCCATAAAAATGTTGGCATACTGTGGGGCCATGCGGGTACCCATCGCAGTGCCGTTGATTTGAAGGTATACATTGTCCCCAAATGTGAAATAGTTATGGGTGAGGACAAAGTCACAAAGTTCAGCCACCAGGTTAGCCATGACATTATCGGGGATACTGTTCCTGACGGCTTGTAATCCATCTTTGTGTGGAATGTTGGTGTAGAGGGCTTCTACATCCATAGTGGCTAGGATGGTGTTTTTAGGAAGATCACCAATGGATTGTAGTTTCCTCAGGAAGTCAGTGGTGTCTCGAAGATAGCTGGGAGTGCTGGTAACGTAGGGCCTGAGGAGGGAGTCTACATAGCCAGACAATCCTGTTATCAGGGTGCCAATGCCTGAGATGATGGGGCGTCCAGGATTTCCAGGTTTACGGATCTTGGGTAGCAGATAGAATACCCCTGGTCGGGGTTCTAGGGGTGTGTCGGTGTGGATTTGTTCTTGTGCTTTTTCAGGAAGTTTCTTGAGCAAATGGTGTAGTTTCTTTTGGTAACTCTCAGTGGGATCAGAGGGTAATGGCTTGTAGAAAGTGGTGTTGTAGAGCTTCCTAGTAGCCTCTTCCTAGTAGCCTCATATTCTGACCTATTCATGATGACGACAGCACCTCCTTTGTCAGCCTTTTTGATTATGAGCTGAGAGTTGTTTCTGAGGCTGTGGATGGTATTGTGTTCTGCACGGCCCCTACTCTATTTGCGCTACATTGATGACATTTTTATCATCTGGACCCAAGGAAAAGAAGCCCTTGAGGAATTCCACCATAATTTCAACAATTTCCATCCCACCATCAACCTCAGCCTGGACCAGTCCACACAAGAGATCCACTTCTTGGAGACTACGGTGCTAATAAGCGATGGACACATAAACACCACCCTATACCGGAAATCTACTGACCACTATGCTTACCTATATGCATCCAGCTTTCATCCAGATCATACCACACGATCCATTGTCTACAGCCAAGCTCTACGATATAATCACATTTGCTCCAACCCCTCAGACAGAGACAAACACCTACAAGATCTCTATCATGCATTCTTACAACTACAATACCCACCTGCTGAAGTGAAGAAACAGATTGACAGAGCCAGAAGAGTACCCAGAAGTCACCTACTACAGGACAGGCCCAACAAAGAAAATAACAGAACGCCACTAGCCATCACCTTCAGCCCCCAACTAAAACCTCTCCAATGCATCATCAAGGATCTACAACCTATCCTGAAGGACAACCCATCACTCTCACAGATCTTGGGAGACAGGCCAGTCCTTGCTTACAGACAGCCCCCCAACCTGAAGCAAATACTCACCAGCAAGCACACACCACACAACAGAACCACTAACCCAGGAACCTATCCTTGCAACAAAGCCCGTTGCCAACTCTGTCCACATATCTATTCAGGGGACACCATCATAGGGCCTAATCACATCAGCCACACTATCAGAGGCTCGTTCACCTGCGCATCTATCAATATAATATATGCCATCATGTGCCAGCAATGCCCCTTTGCCATGTACATTTGCCAAACCGGACAGTGTCTACGTAAAAGAATAAATGGACACAAACCAGATAGGAATTATAATATTCAAAAACCAGTCGGTGAACACTTCAATCTCTCTGGTCACTCGATTACAGACCTAAAAGTGGCAATTCTTCAACAAAAAAACTTCAAAAACAGATTCCAATGAGAGACTGCTGAATTGGAATTAATTTGCAAACTGGACACCATTACATTAGACTTGAATAAAGACTGCAAGTGGATGTGTCATTACACAAATTAAAACTATTTCCCCCTGTTTATTTCTCCCCCCCACACACTGTTCCTCACACGTTCTTGTCAACTGCTGTAGATGCCCCTCCTTGATTATCACTACAAAAAGTGGTTTTCGTTTTTGTTTTTTCCCTCTCTCTCTTTTTCTCTCTCTCTCTCTCCTGCTGGTAATAGCTCACCTTACCTGATCACTCTCATTACAGTGTGTATGGTAACACTCATTGTTTCATGTTCTCTGTGTATATAAAATCTCCCCACTGTATTTTCCACTGCATCTATCCGATGAAGTGAGCTGTAGGTCACGAAAGCTTATACTCAGATAAATTTGTTGGTCTCTAAGGTGCCACAAGTACTTCTTTTCTTTTTGCAGATACAGACTAATGGCTGCTGCTCTGAAACCTGTCATTGTAATATAGAGATACCCTCAGATCCCTAGAATTCTTTCTCACTCCATCCTTGACATGGTGTGCTACAATAAAAAAACAAGATTACAACTGTGGTTTCTTTTTTGAATCTGCCCTCTTCTTCTTCTGCTCCAATACCTTGTCTCTCTGTAAATGCAGTTACATTACACTTTAGTCCCCATTTCTTTCATTCCTGGTGCTAAGATTCATATGTACGCCTTGATCATCTCACCTTAAATAGTGTAACCTCTCCTCTCTTGCCTTCCCACCTTTCATCTGTCTCTTTCTCTCCTTCCCCTTAATTTATCCAAAACACTATACTCCCCTGCTGTTCTGACCATCTCATCCTCCCCCTTGAATCTGGCTTCCTGTGTTTCTCTTAAAACATCAGATTCAAACTCCATAGCCTCCTCTTCAATCCACTAACATCTCTGCTTCTTCTCTTTACTCTCAGGCCTCTTGCTTTACTTCTCCCTTATTCTTTTTCACCCATTCTCAGGTTGGTGCTTCCTCTCGTGCTGTATGTAACAGTCCCATTGTTTTCTCATCAAAAGCCTTCTTCTGAATCCTTCTTTAAAATTCATACCTTCCAGGAGCCTTGGTATCTTCTTATCACTACTGCTCTCTCCAGCATGGCTACATTAGAGAGTTTACAGCAGCACAACTGCACTGATGCAACTGCACTGCACTGTGTGAGTTCGTTAAAGTAGCCGCTTTAATTGACAGGAGAGAGGTAGAGCTCTCCCGTCAGCTTAACTACTCCAGCCCCCACGAGCATGGGGGTGGATCTGGGTGGGGTGGGGTTGCGCGGGGGTGGGAAGAGGTGGGGTGAGGGTGAGGCCTTGGGGGAATGGGTGGAGTGGAGGTGGGGCCTGGAGTGGAGCCGGGGGGGGGGGGGGGTCAAGCACACCCTGGCACTTTGAAAAGTCAGCACTTGTGGTTTTAATGTTCTTTTTAATATCTCATGTCTCACAATCTGAAAACAATAGTGAATTTCATAGTTGAAGAGGAAATGCACCGTGTTCTCCTAAGTACATTGAGGAACATTAATATTTAGGTACACTGGGGAAGATTAAGGGCTTGTCTACACTTAAAATGGTACAATAGCACAGCTGAATTACTATGAGGGAGGGATTTTCCCACTGACATAGGAAATCCACCTCCCTCAGAGGTGATAGTTAGGTTGATGGAAGAATTAAGAACATAACGTAAGAATAGCCATACTGGGTCAGACCAATGGTCCATCTAGCCCAATATCCTGTCTTCCAACAGTGGTCAGTGTCAGATGCTTCAAAGGAAACAAACAAAATAGGGCAATCAGTGAGTGATCCATCCCCTGTTGTCCAGCCCCAGCATCTGGTAATCAGAGGCTTAGGGATACCCAAAGCATGGGGTTGCATCCCTGAACATCTTGGCTAATAGCCATTGATGAACCTATCCTACGTGAACTTATCTAGTATTTTTTTTAACCCAGTTAGAGTTTTGGCCTTCACACATACCCTGGAAATGAGTTCCACAGGTTGACTATGCATTGTGTGAAAAAGTACTTCCTTTTGTTTGTTTTAAACCTGCTGCCTATTAATTTCATTGTGTGAATGCTAGTTCTTGTGTTATGTGAAGGGATAAATATCACTTCCTTATTCACTTTCTCCATACCAGTCATGATTTTATAGACCTCTATCATATCTCCCCCTTAGTCATCTCTTTTCCAAGCCGTTTAACAGTCCCAATGTTTTTAATCTCTCCTCATATGGAAGCTGTTCCATATCCTTAATCATTTTGTTGCCCTTCTCTGTACCTTTTCCATTTCTAATGTGTCTTTTCTGAGATGGGGCACCCAGAAGATATGGGTGTACCATGTATTTATATAGAGGCATTATGGTATTTATGGTCTTATTATCTATCCCTTTCCTAATGGTTCCTAACATTCTGTGAACTTTTTTGACTGTTCTGCACATTGAGTGGAATTCTTCCATCAACGTAGCGCTGTCCACATGGGGACTTAGATTGGTTTAACAACTCCACTGAGGGGTGGGGGGGGCGTGTTGGATTTTTCACATTCTTGACCAACATAATTGAACTGACCTAATTTTCTAGAACAGATAAGGCCTAAAAATGCTGTGATGAAGTAGAACTGTGGCCAGAAGCACTGTGTATTGCCGTGTGGAAGACTCATTTAATTCTTGATTGGTTCAATCCTCTGATTGGTTAGGGAATAGGAGTTCAGTGTAAGAACCTGTCTGGATTAGAAAAAAAGACCCAAGACTATAAAGCAACATGCTAAAATTGAGGTAAAAGTGTTAAATGGGGTTTTCAATTCAGATTAACTCACTCAGTTGAGCTAATTTGATTGAAGATAGTGCTTTCCCCTCCCACAGTCTAGAAAAGGCCATAGTGGCTTGCTTAGCTTTTTGTGCTGGAGAAGAGAAATTGCTTGGGTTCTGGGATGAGTTTCACATTCTGCCTCACAATGCTGCTTTGCAAGAAGGTAAATACAGTGTACTCGCATTTTGCTGGTGGGGGAGAAAAGGTAAGCAACTTTCTCAAGGTCACAGAATAAGTCAATGCCAGAACATAGATTAGAACCCAAGTCTCCTGATTCCATTACCCATACTTAATCAAAGGGACCAGACTGTCCTACCTGGAACCAGCCTGGGTGAATTTTTATTTGAGGAGTTCAAGGGGGGAAACCGAGGCAGGCTACCTACATTGTGACCCCAGACCATTAGGGGATACATGGGAGGCAGTGTGCCTCAGTTTCTCCTCTTGGACTGTTCAAATAAAACTTAACCCAGGCTTTTTATGGCCAAAAAGTATCCCTCCTTGGGGACCAGGTGTATTAATATAAAATAAACTCCAAACAAAACGCAAAATCCAAGAACAAAGCCTGTCCAAAAGTCCACACAAAACACAACTTTATTGTCCTCCTCCAAGGTCTTCCTGCCTGAGGCCTGTCCTGCTTTGGCAAGCCACTCCTAGGGGCCTACCCAGCTGGGGTCTCAGATCTAACTCCCAGGACTCTCTGCCAGAGCCTGCTCACTGCTAGTAGTCTCTGAGCATTCCCCCTTCTGGTCCTGTGTGGCATTGAGCCCCCTTAGGCAGCAGCAACTCAAGCCCTTTGTACCCAGCTGGCTGGCACCTCCTGCAGGCTACTTGGGGAATTCCCTTTGGGGACTATTTTTTTCAGGGTATTTATCATCCAAAATTTGAATGTTTTTCATTCCACTTAAATTTCTTTCTCTGTATTTAAACCAAAAAACCCATTGATCAAACCTCTTCGTATAGCAATAATACTTCAGTGAGTGTGTCCCCTTGTGAGGCAGGGGGACACCATGAGTCCCCCATCTGGGATCCTCCCTTTTGCTTGCAGAGAGAGGGATGGTGTCTGGAGATATAAGGAATGTCCATTTGAGGTTTACTCTGTAAATAAGTTAGATTAGCTGTTCAAAATAATAATAATAATAATTAATAATAATTCACTGTAGCTTTCTGCTGATCTCTACAGAGAAATCACCTGATCTCTCTGACCTGTGGCTGCTTAGTAATCAGAGTTGGTTGGTCACCGGCCTTCTAGACCCTAAGGGAAAGCCACCCTCTTACAGCTCTATTTTGCTGTATGGTAAATTTGAAGCCTGCCTGAAGGCTGAATGTACCCTGTGTGAAGTGTCACAAATGCTGTTTTCTATGAACCCACTAACCTTGTCACTTTTTGCAGTAAGCATTTTTATACCGCCAATAATATATCATATGGCCAAGGTTCAATAGTAATATAATTCAGTAACTATTTGTTCTGTTATAATACCTTATTTTTCCAGTAGGTACAGTGTTATCATTCTACATGATAATCAAATGAGATTCAAACCAATGAGCAAGTACAGGGAAAATGCTGTACCCACATTTTGAATAGACAGAAACCAAAGGTTTTTTCCAGATGAAAAAGAAAGAGCTCACTTGTTTTGTGTAGAAGCTCAAACGAGGACATTTTTAAATGCTAACAAATTCTTAAAGTGATATCTAATCATTGAGCATTTGTTATTATCATCCTATATTTCAGATTATCAGCCTTACAAAGAATTAGAAAAACACTTTCTTCCTTAAAGAATACGTGCTTCCCTGTACAAAAAAGAAATTTCTTTAGGGTACTGAATACAATACAGGAAATGGAATGGATTGAAACTTATTATGAGGGAAATTGGAGAAACACAGTGAGCATGGAAAACAAAACAGGGAAAGACTTTGATTTCCTGCATCCTTAAAAGGTGTTTCTGTTTTTGAATAACATTAATCTCTCTCTCTAATAATGAAATAAATCATTCACATAATACTTATAAAAACTGAAAGCAATGGAGCTAAAATGACAAAATCTGAAGTTTTCAAAATGCAGGTGAACAAGTCAGGCCCTGATCCTACAAGCACTAAAGCCCAGTGGTATTTGGGCAGCTAAGTCCCCTGGTAAGGTGCCTAAATACCTTTGAGGATCTGAGTCTAAATATATGCTTAATTTTAAGCATGTGGGTAGTCCCATTAACATTAAAGAGTTTACTCACATGCCTAACAATCTGCAAGTTTAGAGCTCCAGACACCATTCTTGCAACTTTCTGCAGGGGTGGGCCCTTACACATGTGCACAAACACATTGAAATCACTGGGGCTCCCCAGGGTTGCCAGGGAGTCTACCCACTCAGAACAAGTTGCAGGATTGGAGCCTAAAGCTTCTCAGTCTTATAGCCTTGATCCTAGAAATGCTCAAAACATAGAACTCCACTTAAGTGTATGTGTATGTGTCCTCTGCAGCTGGAAGCATGCTTCCAAGTGGGAGCAAAGACATGCACTAGCTCTGCTGAAGCTAGCTTGCTAAAAATAGCAGTAGGATAGCAGGTGGCTAAGGCCGGCTGCCTGAGAATGTACCCAGGGTGTCGCTGCTATTTTTAGTGCACCAGCTTGAGTAGTGTACACACTATGGAAAAGATCAATATGCATACCATTTTTTTTATCAGTCGTTATAGGCCAAATGCTGCAAATATTTACTAGTACCGTGGGCAGTCCTGTTGTTCAGATTACTGTCAATTTTGTTTTATATCCAAATGGATTTTATTCAGTGCTTTGAAGAAATTTCTGATGTTGATAATATGTCTCTAAAGGAGAAATCTCCCCCTCCCCCCACCATTCTTGGCAAATTTTTGGCTCAGTGGATTTATAACAGTTTTACCTTAAACCAGGAAATCCCAAATATCTGGCTGCATTGAAACTATCAAATGTAAAATGACAGCTAAAACCTTGGATTGAAAAGACTATTTTAACTGGACGAGGAGACCTCTTAAGAATGTGTTGAAGTAAAATAAATAAATAAATAAATAACACCTTTATCTTTATTTCATCTGGTTACTCAGGATCTAGGTTTTTTAATTCCTTCCTCTTCCTGAAAGGAAAGAGAAAGAAGAAAGGTGGAAGTTATCTTTGCATAGATAAGAAAGAGGATTAAGAGTGGGTGAGTCCACCAAGAGGTGTACACTCCTGCATAATAGTTTGCATAAGCAGAAGTGGGGAAATAATGTGTCTTTATTCTCTCAAATAAACCAAATGTCCTATTTTTATAATGAAAGGCAGTCTGTTTTTATCAATCAGAATTTGGAATTTTTGTCCATGGAAGAAATTGTCCCTGAGAGTCCAGCACATTCCAGGGAGGAAGAGTGTGATAGCTGATGTCATGTTTTGTGCCAGGATGGAGTACTGTGGGTGGGAAAAGCTTCTCTGCTTGTAAGCTATTCTGTTTCTCCATGTGGGTGGTGAGTGGGGTTCTCCTCATCTGGGCCTGTTTTCCAAAACCACAAAATGTCCTCCATTTCTTCCCCCCCCCCCATCTTTTTATGTAAGAGAGCACTGGAACAAGATGCTTATTCTATTACCTGGCCAAACCCACAGTCCCTGACCCGTTCTCCTTTCCCAGTATAGTGCTGATGAAAATAAGCCAGGGAAAAGTCAGAAATATGCCTTCTTCTTTCAAAATAGCAGGAAGTATCTGTGGGACTGTGTCAGTGCTTCAGGAATAAGAGAAAGGGAATCACAGTGGGAAACATAAGAAGTAAGAATGCTTACAGACTCGGAGGGATAGACTATAGCCTGCAGCAGGCAGATGCAAAATGGTCACTTTGAGCTGCCTGTCTGTCCCAAACTTAAAACAGCCAGCTGGCAAAAGGGAATGCTAATGAAGGTTCATGTAGGAGGGTGAACCCATGTTAGAAAGCTTGGTGGAAAAGAGAAGAAATCAATTCTAGGAAATTTTGCCTTTCTGCAGCAGGCCAGGTCTGGGTGCAAGCCAATTATGAGGCTTTGAAAAGTGGATCCTGATAGGTGTGGGCTTGAAATTTTCTTTTTCTTCATCTTCTATCTTTGTAGCCATACTGAGCTATTTTGACAACTGTTATTTTAGGAAAATCCATTGCATTGTACTCTAAATGTGGTTGGCGAGATGCCTTGTGGATGAGAGTTCCACAGCTGTGGACCAGTCACTGAGAAAGTACATTCTTCCTCTCTTGTGAGTTCTTGTTGCTTTTAACACCGTTGTCCCTAGTGGCCACAGTTGCAACAGGACATCATTCCAGAGATAGAGGTGGCTCCTGTTATAGCTCAGACCCACTCCACTGAGAGCATTGATGATCAGGTTCTTAAATTGGATCCCGTTGTGACCAGAGATCTGTTGCAGTGATCAGAGCAATGAGGTAATGTGCTCTTGTCAATCTGTATTGCTTAGCACATGCATCATGTATTGGAAAATCTGGATGGCATTCTCCATCCTCTCCATGGAAAGTGTGTTGCAGTAATTGTACCTGTAAGTGACTGAATGTATGAATCACCATGGTCAAGACCAATGGCATCTGACTAAAAGGCACAGACACCTTTTCTAATACCAACTAGGTATCCAGGACCAAAAGGGAGACCAAGAATGTGAACCACTTTGAAGTTGGAGAGAGAGGTAATGGTTTTAGTGTGTCTTTGAAAATATTTGCCTTTTCCCACCACCATCAAATGTGTCTTTAGTTTAGTTTCAGCCATCTGCTCTGAATCCAGGTGCTTATTTCTCCCAGACACTAAAACAATTTGTTTATGATACACCTGCAGTCCACTGAACAGGAGACAGAGGCCCAAATCTTGAGCTGTGTCCAGTGCAGCTCAGAACAAAGGAGTGTGAAGGTGACTCAGGCTATGTCTATGCTACAAGCACACAGCTGCAGTGCTGCAGCTATGCTGTTGAAGCACCATAGTGCAGTGGTTTTCAAACTTTTTTTGTGGGGACCTAGTTGAAGAAAATTGTTTATGCCTGTGACCCAAAGGAGCTGGGGAGGAAGGGTTTGGCATGTGGGAGGGGCTCTGGACTGAGGCAGAAGGTTGGGGTGAGGGGGTGAGTGCTGCGGGGTGGGGCCAGGAATGAGCGGTTCAGGGTGTGGGAGGGGGCTCTGGGCTGGGGCATGGGGTTGGGCTGTGGGAGGGGGGTCAGGGCTCTGGGCTGGGGGGCAGGCTCTGCCGTAGGGCCGGGAAGAGAGGTTTGGGGTGCAGGAAGGGGCTCTGGGTTGGTGGGAGCTCAGGGCTGGGGTAGGTGATTGGGGCACGGGGTTGGGGCGGAGGCTTACATTGGGCGGCTCCTGGTCAGCAGCACAGCAGGGGTGCTATGGCAGGCTTCCTGCCTGTCCTGGCACTGCGGACCATGCTGCACCCTGGTAGCGGCCATCAGCAGATCCGGTTCTTAGGCCGAGACACACAAGCAGCTCTCGCCCGCAGGCACTGCCTCCTCCAGCTCCCATTGGCCGGTAACCGGCCAGTGGGTGTGCTAAGCCGGTACTCGGGTTGTGGACAGCGTGCAGAACCCCATGGCCCCCCTGTCTAGGAGCTGGACCTGCTGCTGGCCACTTACAGGGCACAGCACGGTGTCAGAACAGGTAGGGACTAGCCTGCCTTAGCTGGGCAGCACTGCCAATGGAACTTTTAACGGCCCGGTCGGCAGTGCTGACCAGAGCTGCCACGACCCAGCGCCTTCCATTCCACGACCCAGTACTGGTTTGCAACCCGCACTTTGAAAACCACTGCCGTAGTGTATACATTTCTTACATCAATGGCAGGGGGTTTTGTGTTGATGTAGGTAATCCACCTCTATGAGAGACGATAGCTAAGTTGATGGAAGAATCCTTCTGTCAACCTAACTGTGTTTACTTTAGGAGATAAATCAACCTCACTATGGTGCTCGAGGCATGATATTTTTCACAGTCCTGAGTGACTTAACTATGTTGAGCTAAATTTTAGACCAGGCCTCTGATCTACCTTTATATCCCCTGAGTCTCGGCCCAGCTGTGGAGCAGGCTAGATGCTAGCATAAATTAAAGGGGAATCATAGTGGGATGGATCTATTAGCTTTTTCAGATGACTTTCACCCCCCAGGACCGTACCAAGCTGTTAGAGCCTGTGCCAGGATCTTTATCAAAGAGGACTGGAGCCTCCTACATCTTTGAAATATGTGTATACATGCATACAAAAAAGATTGTATCTAGAGCAGGGGTTCTCAAACTTGGTTCGTGGCTTGTTCAGGGTAAGCCCCTGGCGGGCTGCAAGATGCTTTGTTTACCTGAGCGTCCGCAGGTACGGCCGCTCGCAGCTACAAGTGACTGCGGTTCACTGTTCCCGGCCAATGGGAGCTGCGGGAAGTAGTAGCCCGGCTCGCACCTCTTCCCGCAGTTCCCATTGGCCGGGAACGGCAAACAACGGCCACTGGGAGCTGCGAGTGGCCGTACCTGTGGATGCTCAGGTAAAGAAAGCATCTCATGACCCGCCAGGGGCTTACCCTGAACAAGCCATGAGCCAAGTTTGGGAACCTCTGCTCTAGAGCCTAGAACAGGCACCATTTTATTGAAATATAAATTGAAAGGAAGAAATAATCAAAGAAGTACATCCCAGCAACTGCACGTAGGTACCAGAAAATGTTATCTCCCATATGTGAAAATTACAGTGGAAAATTAGTGAGCAGATGTCAGGTGCAGCAGAGGCATTATCTGAGAAATAGTCAGACTCAGGGTCCCGATCAAAACCAAAGCAATTTATGTCCCTAATCTGGCAAATCACTCTGCTTGGATAGACCCCTGCACAGGCACTTTTTTCAAGTTGCAGAGGTAGTCAACAAGGTTGACGGTACTAGTGCAGGATGCAGCAGGGCATCCTCCACAGGGATATCTGTCTAGGCATGGAGGGGGGAAAGTTAAGATAGTGGAGGAGTGATAGATGTTTCTAAAAAGGATGAAATGTGCTGCTTTTGGGAAAATGGAATGCAGAATTTTCAGCCTGATTAGCTCATAAAATAATCATCTACAAACTGCAGAATGGAAGTAAGATTTTTTAATATTTCATAGAGAACTATCACAGCACCGTTAACAGTTATTGGAGGTGAATCTTAACCTCAACTTTCTATTTACATTTATACAGAAATATTAAGAGCGAAATCAGTGCCAACAAAAATACTGCTTTAATTATTGTTCATTACACTTCCAAGATAACTGAGGCAGACAACAACCACATTTTGAAGAAAAGCATAAGCTAGTTCAGGAAGACTCATGAAAGTGACCTTTCATCTTTATTTCCCGCAGTTAATGCCATAATAATTCTTTTTATCTCATCATGTATATACACATTCCTAGGACTTAGAGCCAGTGGTTGTGCAATAAGTTATTTGTAGTTTAAATGAAGCACTTGGATGATAAATCAATGGGTTTTATACAATACTAATGTGTAATGAATCATTTTTATGCTGTTTTGTTCTCTCCAGTACTTCACCACCTCCAGCTCATGCCAGTATAATGTATTAGGTATATTTGAGCTTTCTTGTCTGTCTTTACTAGATTGCAAACTCCTTGGGGCAGAAAACATTTCCTTGCATTTGGACAGCATGGAGCACATGAAGAGAGGCCAAATAAATAAATACAAACATTAAGAGACATTAAATTAATGCATATTCTGAAAACATTTGTGATGAAAACATAGTTTAGATATCAAATGCACACACATGTTCTATTTCTGGAAAACAGGGTTCTTTTCTTAAAGTTAAAAGAAAAGGAGTACTTGTGGCACCTTAGAGACTAACAAATTTATTAGAGCATAAGCTTTCGTGAGCTACAGCTCACTCCCGAAAGCTTATGCTCTAATAAATTTGTTAGTCTCTAAGGTGCCACAAGTACTCCTTTTCTTTTTGTGAATACAGACTAACACGGCTGCTACTCTGAAACCTGTTTCTTAAAGTTAGGAACCTAAACTCATGTTTAAGCAGCCAGTAATGGTCTGATCTTGCACCAATGAATTCAAAGGGAATTTTGCTATTGACTTCAATAGACACAGGGTCAAATCCCATGCAGCTTGACATTTCAGAGGGGCTGAGCTCTCCTTGACTTCAAAACCTAACTTAATTGACCTCTGGGAAAAAACAGGTGTTTTAGACCCCAGTTCTGAAAATACATAGTCATGTGTTTATCTTTATTACCATGAGTAGCCCAGGGGCTCATCTAGGTGTCTAACGGTATAATTAGGGCCAGATCCAAAGCGCAAACACCAATGGCAGTCTTTCCATTGACTTAAGAGAGTGTTACATCAGGCACCTAGTTATCACTGGAAATCATTCCCTCTCAGAAGGGGCACATGTTACAAAACAAGTACTCCTTAAAATACAAATACCTGCTTCTGTAATTTAGATCTGTTTTACATAATCACAATTCATGAACATAATGTATCTCCTTGGTAGTACTTTCACAGCGTACTACAGCCAAGAAGGCCATTATGCCTGTTTGTGGATATAAGGTTTGCTGCTTAAGAAAGTTTGATCTATAACAGTAGATTATTCTTCCAGAATAACAATGTAATCAAACTCAATGTAATTCATGCTTAACAGTACAAAAAGAAATTGTCTAGCAGCCAAAAAGTCTCACTGAATCTATGTATTCTATATTTATGCCTATTATTGTTATCATGTTTGTTCCTGTTAGAAAATTTTATGAATCAGCACAGGAACAAATAGACAAGGGGAACAGATAATTCAAATGAAAACATGAAATGCTTTTTGTATAGCTAACAAAGCACGATTATAGAATTGGCATAAATTGCAAATATGGGACCATACACAATCCTACATTTACATGCAACAACTTCTGCTGGGCCAGAGAGTGCAGGAGAGTGAATGACTCTACAGCCTGGAGGCTAGGACGCCCACAGGGGAGGTGGGAGGCACAGTCTCCAGTCTCTCTGCTCCAATGACTCTTACATTACTTCTACACAGTGGAAAGAGCTTCAGCTGGAAGAGTGAGGGAGCCTTGCATCAGAATATCCCATAATCCAGTAGTTAGAGCACTCTGCTGAGAGGTATGTGGGAGACACCTGTTCAAATCCTTTCTTCTCCTCAGGCAGAAGCAGGGAATTGAACTTGGTTCTCCCATATTTAGGTGACTGCTCTAACCACTGGGCTAAAAAGTTAGATGGTGGTAGTGGTGTCACCTTCTCCTCCTCCTCCTGTTGATTTGTGTGGCGTGGGGCAGGCACCTCACTCATTCTCACAAGAAATGACTTAGGTGCCTAAGCAGCCTACTGCAGGAGAGGGGTTCCTGGCTGTGGATGGCTAGCAGAGATAGATGCCTCCCTGCAGCCCAGACTTAGATGCCTGAATCTGTGAGAGGGGTGAGGCCTAGGACACACCCTTCTCATCAGTATCTCCCATTGGCTAGCTGAGGCAGCTCCCCGCCTCGCATGCTGGCTTTTGTGGATCATATTTTAAGGTGCCTGTCTCTTCCCAGGCATTCTGTGGGTAGCTTAGGTGCATAATTCCGGCTTTGTGGTTAACTGTATTGTTCCTGTATTTTTTCCAGACACCTAAAAGTCAGCATTGCGATGCTCAGTCACCATCACAATGCCTAGCCCCTTTGTGGATCCAGGCCTAAAGGTCCAATCCTGAAAACCTTTACATATATGAATAGTACCATTTAAAGCCCTGATTCCACAGACACATACATGTGCTTAACTTAAAGTACATGAGTAGTCCCATGGGTGAGTGTTTTTTAGGATTGGAGGCTGAAATCAATGGGATTTAGGTGCCTAAATTCCTCTGAGGATCTGGGCCTCAATCAGTGAAAATACAAATGTGAGTGAAGCTGATTTACAGGATTGGGCCCTTGTGCTGAGGAAATGTTGAATAAGAGGCTACTTTCTTGTGAGGTAGGGCAGTAATATTTTCCTGTATACATGTCTCTGTTATTTAATTTCATCACCACAGTATATTATTCACTATCAAACTAAGACCTTCGTATTATTATTTTCCCCTGTCTTTAATAGAGGCCAATGAAGAAATAAGAAGGAAAAAAACAAAACAAAACAAAACAAACAGAGAGAAGGGAGGGATAGCTCTGTGGTTTGAGCATTGGCCTGTTAAACCCAGGGTTGTGAGTTCAATCCTTGAGGGAGCCATTTAGGGATCTGGGGGAAAAATTGGGGATTGGTCCTGCTTTGAGTAGGGGGTTGGACTAGATGACCTCCTGAGGTCCCTTCTAACCCTGATATTCTATGATCCTGGAAGTGTACTTTCTTCAGGAAGTTTTTATCACTTGGATTGCCTGTGGACAATTTAATATATAATTTTCTCTTCTGTGTCTTTTATATACTAAAAGGCTACTAAGATTCTTTTAAAATAAAAAAAAGTATTGAACCCAAAAATACTTCTTTCATTTCATTTGATGTGTTATTACATTGTGTGTTGCTAATTTGCATGTAAGACAATGCAGTTGAAACACATTTAATTTGCTTAACTGAATGGACTGGAAGGAGTCTTGTCTTTAATTGAACAAGCTGATTTTCCTTTTAGCAAATTTAGTACTCCTAAAAGGTACTTGATTATAACTAAAGCCCTCTGCTGAGATACAACACAGACAGAAACAGCTCACGCTACTAGTTTGTCTCAACCCCAATGGGCCACTTCTAATGTTGGGGAGGACACTGTTTTATTCTTTGGCATGTCTGCTGAGACTACATACAAGTGTGCCAAATAGTATCAGTTGTTTTGTGACACCTGTTCATTAGAAATCTGAGTGACACTGCCTCTTTATATTGCTTCATATAGGCCACCAACCAGCTGTCCCACACTTTCAACCTGGGCTGGATTTGAAATGGAGACCTAGTGGTAAAAAGGCTCTCATACACCATTACACAAACCTTGAGCCCATTCAGTCTCACAATAAAAATAATAATAAAATCTTACTGGACTAAAATACAAAGAGTTGTTTGAATTACTGCAGCCTGATTATTCAAGGAGATACATGCATGCAACTGATGTGGTGACCAGACCCTCTGGTGTTAATTACTTGTGAGTAATGAGGGAGAAAGAGAAAAAGTATTGGTTTGGGGGTCTGATTTTGCTGTCACACAAATTTTGCAGTGGCAAAGCTCTTGAAAGTAGTTACTCTGAATTTACATCAGTGACAGCGAGAGAGAGACGAATCAGACTCAGTGTTCATATAAGGAAGGATAGGCATTTGCGGACAGAGTGAGACATGCACAGAGATGTTGCACAGACAAGGAAATAAACCATAAGATCCATGCTAACTGATGACTTATTAAAGGACTTGTTTTCACTGCATTTATTACCGTGGGGTGTATTTATTACCTTGGGGTAACTAATGTGTGTGAGCTATCCTGAGGTAAAAGCTGAGCCCTGGTTTACACTACAAACTTATGTAGGTATAACTGTGTCTCTCAGGGGTGAGGGAAATTCACACCCCTGAGCAATATAGTTATACTGACCTAACCCCCGGTGTAGACAACGCTATGTCAATGGCAGAGCTTCTTCCGTCAACATAGCTACTGCTTCTAGGGGAGGTGGAGTACTTACGCCAACGAGAAAAGGTCTCTTGTCAGCATAAGTAGCATCTTCACTAAGTGCTGCTGTAAGTGTAGACAGGCCCACAGTAAAGTCCAGGCAATTGAGTTTTACCTGAAGGTCAGCAAGGTTAACTCGTGGAGGGTCTGGAGGGCTGTTTACCTCATGATAAAACTAAAGTGCCTAGTCTTCACTGTTTTTTTAACCTCCGGATAACTCATGCGTGTTAATTACCCCAAGACAACTTACATCTTTTTTAGCACTGAAGACAAGACTTAAGATACAGGTGTGGATGTCATGGATAGGGAAGTACAGGCTAAGTGGGAGACAGGTAGAGTTTGCCAGTTGGAAAAGCACAAAATAAGGGAGGAAAGAACTGTTTATTTTCAAACTTCCAAAGACAGATTAGAAACAAGGCAGAGTAAAAATATTTATTTAAAATGTTGGGCTAGGATATCAACTGGCATAAATCTATTAGAATTAATAGAAATTCGCTGATTTACACCAGCTGAGGGTCTTGTTTAAAAGTAGTTAAGTGCCCTACTTGGGAAATAAACTTGGAGACTCATTTGAGTCTCTCATGTTTTCGTTTTGAAAGTTTGAACATGCATCAAATATGTAAAGGAACAAACGAAACCATGACAGAGCCTGCGTTGTTCCACTATGTGTTAAACGAACTGTGTCAAAATATTAGTTTTGCCAAACCATTAATGAACTATAGAATGGAACATTTAACATTTGATTTAGTCAACATTTTGAAGCTCCAACCCTGCACACACTTGCCCAGGTACACCTTGTTACAGGAGCAGCCTCATCAACTATTCACATTGGTAAAGGTACACATGTGTATAAGTGTTTGCAGGATTGAAGCCATTACCTTGTATCATCAAGGTTTCCAGTAAGATGATTTTTATGTTACTCGAGAAAGTAAGTCAAGCAAAACTGCATGCTCAGATGGTTTGGTTCAAACAGATCACTGATTCACAAAACCTCTTATTTATTTATTTGCTTCTATTAGCCATCCAGTAGATATAGCTGGGTCATTACCAGCATTTGAATAATTTACTAATTGAAAGAACAATTCCTGTCTCCGCCATTTGACTGGATATTTGCTTTATGTGTGTGCTTGATATGCAGTTTTTATTCTTGATGAATTGGGGAAGGAGGGTGTATTTGCTTTTGCTGATTCAGTAACAGCTATACCTGAGGTTACAGCTCTGATTATTATGCCTGTGACATTGAAAAGTGGAAGAGGAAAGCACTTTCATACTTGCTTTTTTGCCAGGTTAAGGCATCTTTAGTACTCCATAGCTTTAAAATATATTTACCCTTTAAAATGAGATATTGGAGTTTGGATGAAAGAAGATTAGATACCACAGGATCTCAAACGATTCTGAAAGGACCTCTTTTATAGGTGGATTGGTTGGTATTTTAATTGTTTTGCTGAATAAACTAGTTGCATGCGGTATTCATGAAGATTATTTTCTTGCCTTTTTTTTTTAAGCAGGAGGAAGAAACTTCAACCCAAGAAATCAAATCAGTATAAACTGTTAGTTTCTGATTAAAATATTCAGATGTAATCCAACTCTCCTGCTGCTTTTATAGGGGTGGGCATCCAGGACACTCCACACGTGGTTTTCAAAAAGGAAATCTTAGTTTCCTCATTTGGTATGAAAACTCTATCAAACTATACATGGTTTGTTCTCTGTTTCTTCAGACTGTGTTTGAGCCTAGTGAGTAATCCATATAGATTTAAACCATAGGATATGCAAGATACTCATGTTACAAGTGCCCCAAGGTCTTGAAAGATCTTGTCTGTGTTGCACTTTAAAGGAAATACTGCCCTAAAACTGAGAGCTAGTGAAGCTTAATGGCTTGAAAACTAAAATCCTGACATTATTTAAAAGGGTCACTGTCATGATGGGCAGGCCCAACATTTCAGATGCCTTTTTGTAATTATATTTATTAGCCATTAGCACCTACAGCCTATGGTAATAGCAGTGCTTAAGGTGGTCTGAAAAAAGTATGGAGGGCTATCATAATCTGGGAGCAGCAGTTTTGGTAAAGCGCTGTTTAAAACGTGCTTCTTAGCAACCTGGCTCTACTTTAAAAAAAAGATATTTTTGGATGGGTCTGTGATCCCTTTCAACTCCCCCTCATTCCATTTATACACTGGTGATGGGCATGTTAGAAATGCCAGAGAAAGACAACACTTCATGTAATTCGATGCATGATGGAATTTTGTCCAAATAAATGTTTCTTTTTAACAGATTAAAAACACAATCAGTAACAATAGTCACAAACAACTCTGCAATAAAAAGCCAGTGTGAATGTGCCCTGAAAGAAAATAAACTGGTAAAGTCACAAATGTTTGTGACAAATTTCTAAGGGATACTTTTTAAAAAGTATTCTTAGAGGGACAAGTGGCGTTCAGCCACCCGAGATTGAGCAATAACAGGTCTGTGATGCCCTTAGATGTCCGGGGCTGCACGCGCGCTACACTGACTGGCTCAGCGTGTGTCTACCCTACGCCAACAGGTGCGGGTAACCCGTTGAACCCCATTCGTGATGGGGATCGGGGATTGCAATTATTCCCCATGAACGAGGAATTCCCAGTAAGTGCGGGTCATAAGCTCGCGTTGATTAAGTCCCTGCCCTTTGTACACCAACTTCTTAGAGGGACAAGTGGCATTCAGCCACCCGAGATTGAGCAATAACTGGTTTTTAAAAAGCAGTTAGCAAAACATTTCAAAAGAATACCTTGAAAATATGATTACTGTTTGAATGAAAGGAATCATAGAATCATAGAAGATTGGGGTTGGAAGAGAGCTTAGGAGATCATCTTGTCCAAACCCCTACTCAAAGCAGGACCAACCCCAACTAAATCTTTGGGGTTCAGTCATCCCCTCAAAAGCTACGGAATGTATTGCTGTGAGATGTGAAAATTCAAAATCTGAGCCAAATCCTCAGCTGGTGTAAATCAACATAGTTCTATGGAAATCAGTGGGGCTAGGCCAACGTACACCAGCAGAGGATCTGGCCCTCAAACTCCACCAACAACTGATCTTTCAAAACGTACAGCAATAAGTACCTGCATGCAAGAAGGCAACACTGAAGACAGGATTTGTGTTTTGTTATTTTGAAATTCTTGGGCTAGGTTAAAGTGAGGGTAGGGTTCATGAAACTGATGTCTTCTATTAGCCACAGAGCAGATACTGGGCAGCCCAGAAGCTGCAGGGCAAGCAGCCCTGCCTGTGTGCCTTAATCCTGTACAGCAGTGGTCACCTCTTAAAGTGATGGAGCCATTCAGCTCCTGGGACCATTCGGTCCTTGTCTGCTGAAACTGACAACAAGGTGTAGGGTTTGATGGTGTGTGACATTACAGTGTGTCTGTTTTTGTAAACAAATGAATTTAGAATGTGTCTCAGCATTACTTGAAATACAAATGTACTGAAATAAATGTGGAAAGAGAAAACACTCTGGCATGGTGACACTTTAGAGTCTCTAGTTCTTCTTTGAGTATATGAATGATTTCATTTATAACAGCACATTGTTGCCTGACAATATAACTCCAATCATATTAAAATCAGTCCTTTGCAAAAACTATGCTTGCCAATAACAAATTCATGCTATTTTGGGGGCAGATAAACAACTTTTTCCTGAAATGGAAGTCTCGTTAACTTGAATAGGCATTGCAGATCTGGGCACCAGATCTGTATGGTTTATTAAATTCATTTTTATATAGTATGCACGTCAGCAGGGGTCAGCTAAACAGGTTTGTAAAAACCCATGTACCTGTAAGAGAGAGAGGATCCGTTGCTTGAAATGCTATATGCTATTTGTCAGATGACACTATTTTTCACATGATTTCTAAAAGTAATGCTCTTGAAAATAGAATTCTGTAGTGACTGGGGAAAAAAATACAAAATCCTCAGAACAGCCAGAAAAGGAAATGTTATCAATTTTAAAATATACAAAGGAAAACATACCTAATTTTAATCGGATCATCTCTAGACTCTCCTGTGGTTTAGTTCTGTTTGAATGGTCAAACAGGTTAAATGCTAACACATGACTTTTTAAAAGGACACAGTCAAATTGAAACCTAGTAGATTTAAAAAAGGAACTTAAAAAGTAGTTTCAGTGACTACATCTGCCACTGAGTCCCTCTGCCAATTTTGGTGGTTTTACTACCACATTTATCTAAATGTTTCAGTGGGTTTTTTCTTCCCTGTCTCTGTCTGCAAAGCTCATACAAACAACAGGGGAAAATAAGTAAAAACCTGATCTCTCAAATAAATCTGTGCATGGAGCTTTACAGGCATATAAGAAAGCAAGGTCTCTCACCCAATAAATTGTCTAAATTAGACACATAATCAATCCTAAATAAATAGTTTCATACCAGTGAGTAAAAAACAGAAAAACAACAGAAGAGGAAAGGGAAAACAACAGTTTTCTTCCTACATATACATTGTAAATGTATGCTTTGGTCTTTTTTTCCTGTGATATAATCATAGGTGTGAGAGGCAATGACTTGTGCCAGAGTAGTTATTATTGAAACACAGCTAGCAGCTGAAAGATGTGTTTTAAGGAGGAGGAAGAACAACAAGTAATCCAAAGTAGCCATCTATTATTTGTCAGTTTAATTCTGTAACAGTAGTCACCGGAGTCAGGGTAATGACCATTGTCACCATTACTGAAGTTGCATGGCTGGGGTCAGGAAGTAAAGTCTCAATTTCTTGCCAGCATCCCTCCATGTGTCAGCCACTGATTATGTACTCATCATTTAGATGGGCTTCTATTAGCATGAACCAGAGTGCATGACCTCTGGCACCAGTAACTCTAATGGAGAGAAGATTGCAGAGGTGCAAGGAAGTCACAAGTCTACTCTGCTGGGACAAAGAAAGTCCAAAAAAGGGGTGTCAGTCTTAGGAAAAGAGGTCGGGCTAAGGTGGCCAGGGGAATGTGCAGAATCAGTGCATGTGTATGGCAGACTCTACAAGCAAGCTCTGATGGAGTCCTCAGCAGAAGCTTAAGTTGCCCATCTCTAGTGTAACTTCCAGGAGAGAGCAATGATGGACAAACTGTGGTTTGAACTTCCCCCTGCAGCAGTGGGTGTTGCTGGTGCCAAAGGATTCATGCTACCCCACCTTGTTCCATCCTGATGAATGTGGCTCATCGCCTCTATAACACTTGGGTATCTATGTATGCTGAAGAAATTTCAGTCTTGCATTTTAGGGTTTATGCTGCCAAAGACAATGATACAATATATTGTTTTAAAAAGGGGACTCTTGGAGAGTTTGTTCTATCTTTGATGGTCCATTAATGATCTGAGAGCTGAAAGTGCAGGGGACAAAAATGTTTGGGAGAATAGATCCTCAGATATGTATGGATTTTCCAAAGCACAAAGGACAGTAGTCATCTGATCTGAAAATGAAGTCAGTGGGAACTGGGTGCCTAACTGTCCTTTGGGCCTTTTGAAAACCTCCCCCCAAAAGCATTATAAAAAATAAGATGTCTCCAGAATTCATTACACACGAGATTGTAAGGTGTTATTCCCCCCCACCTTCTAATTCACATTTTTCATCAGAAACACAAGAAAAAAGATTGCCTTATTTCATACAGTTGAATATACTTGATTCTGTCTCTCATTCACACATACCCCTCATATAATAATAGCAATGGTTAATGTATGCTATATTTTCTTGCTATAATTTAGGCAATGGTTCTCAAGGTAGCAACTTAAACTTGGTCTGAAAATAAGGGCTTGTCTACACTTAAAGCTCTGCAAGGGTACAGATGTACCAGTGCAGCTGTGCCACTGTAGCACCTAGGGAAGATGCTACTTCCACCAAGAGGAGAGCTTCTCCCATCGGCATAGGTACTCCACCTCCCCAAGAGGCGGTAGCTACATCAACAGGAGAAGTCCTTCTGTAGATATAGCGCTATCTGCACCATGGGTTAAGTTGGTATAACTACATCGGAATGTCACCGACTTAAGTTTGTAGTGTAGACCAGGGCCAGGCCCTTTGATTAGACAGTTTTGGAGACAGGAAAGTTTTGTTTATATATTGAGGTCTATCTCCACATTTATCTCACATCCCACACCCAACAAGTCTAGGACTCCTTCCAGGGAAATTACTGTGGGACAAGTGTAGGACACAGGCTCCCTTTCAGTCACCAAATCAATTCCATTTTGAAATCAGACAGTGTCAGTTGAGCTAGAAGAATTTCCTCTGCATCCTTATGACAGTTTTGACTCAAGAACAGTTGTTCCCAAACTTGGTCCTCCACTTGTGCAGGCTCCCAGTGGTCGTGGTTCGCTGCTCCAGGCCAATGGGAGCTGCTGGAAGCGGTGGCCAGTATGTCCCTCGGCCTGTGCCGTGATCGGCCGAACCTGCGGATGCGG
This sequence comes from Dermochelys coriacea, assembly GCF_009764565.3. NCBI lineage: Eukaryota > Metazoa > Chordata > Testudines > Dermochelyidae > Dermochelys > Dermochelys coriacea. Next base: position 83,182,905 of record NC_050068.2, read on the forward strand.
CAGGTAAACAAACCGGCCCAGCCTGCCAGGGGCTTTCCCTGCACAAGTGGCAGAAAAAGTTTGGGAACCACTGCTCTAGAAAAACAAAGCTGTATTTCAGCACAGAATATAAAACTCTTCTTGCAAAGAGGATTAGTTTTTTTCAGATGTCAGAGAAAAACACAGTTCTCACTCTCAGGTTGAGTACAGCAAATCAAATACACTTTATTATCTCAAGCAATTGCACAGAGGGAGAGAGTGCACTAGGATACAGGGTTTCCCCCACCTAGGCAGGTCTCTCTCAAAATAAACAATTAGAGCAAGTATTTATACCTTTATTACAGACAATAATAAGCAACAGCTGCATATTGTTTATACATATCCCTTCATGATCTCTTATTTTTCTTACCATTTCTCTTATACTCAGCATTCTATTATCTAATACAAGGTCACAACAGCCTCTTTCACAGTTGTTTTCCACTCGCTTCGCACTATTCCTGCTTCTACAAATCTCACGTTATTAAAGCTAGAGTTAGCCCGACTCCTGCTCAATATAGAGGCCTGCATCCAAATTCCCTTTATCTACTTCCACACAGGTAAGCTTTTTTTCCCTTAAAAACTGCATTCTTTTGGCCATATCCCAATTACAACATACATTCACCTGCCCTGTGGTCAATGGCAATGTCTATATCTTGTGGTTCAGCAGAAAAATATAGTGTTCATTGATGGAAGAACATGCTATCAAATTTGGAGCTAATATATCAAATATGTCAACAAACTAACCATTAAATTTGTGTATGCATTAAATAACTGTAGTGGGTGTGTGGACGCCCCTTGGTCTCTCTTGTCTGTAAAACTATCTTTCATTGTATCTTTCCATGAGCATATGAGTTATCTCTCAAGATAATTTATGCTGGGCCAATCCAAAACTCATTGAAGTCAACATGAATCTTTCCGCTGAATCCAATGGATTTGAATAAAGCCCATTCTACATACAGTGTTGTATCTCGATCTGATCGAAAAGATCCGGTGTATGTTCTTGATAAAAGCAAGACTCCAGACTTATCTCAGTTTATTTTATTAAATCCTGAGAGTTGTGAAGAGATTATTATGTTTTAGAGAAGGTTAGGCCCTGATATGTCTAGGTCTCTTAAAATAAGTGTCTTATCATCTGCATATGGTAATAGCTTCTGTGTATATTGGATTATGTGAATTCCTTTGAGTTCTTTGTGATTACAGATCATCAGTGCAAATGGTTCTCCAGATAGTAAGAAAAGAAGTGTCAAAGTAAATAATTTATTATATCTCAGCTTGAGTTTTTCAGAATAGTGACTTAACTAAGGTTAAGCCAGGACAGAAATCCATGCTTTTTTCATGATGTCTGTTTGAAATTCTTTCATGTCTAGGGACTGTTTTACTTAGAAGAGAATAAAAGCCATTAACAGTTTGACATTTTAAAAAAATATAATGCCTGTGATGTCACATGCAGTTTGCATCATGTGTTAGTGCAGGATTAGCTGTGGTATTAGTATGAAATGCCTGGGCATCTCTGCACTGTTGAGTCACCTCAAAAGTAAACATCATTTTCATTATTTGAGCACTGTTTGAAATGTTCGGACACTAGTCCAGCAAGTGGCTGATATGTATACTATATGCTATATCTGTTTGGGCAGTCTGCTGCACAGGTATGGGCAAGGCCCCAATGTATTTTGCAGCAAGCCAAATGTAAATTCTGTTGCAAGGCTCTGGGTTTCTGCACAGTCCAGCGCTTAATTATGTGGCAATTATGTGATTTTGTTGAATGAAGTATGAAAATGAATAATCAAATCAGTGAAGTATTTTTATCTTTACCCTGCTCAATATTAAATTCAATTTACTGTGCCTATCTAGATTTTCAACTGGCTGCAGATTTTTGCAGTGACAATATATAGCTGCATTGTGGAGGTTGTCAGGGGGATCTGAAGTTTTAGAGAGCTGGGGAGGTGGCTGTTAGGGCTGTTGTCACTGGTGAGGGAGAATATACCTCCTTTTTTCCTCTCCACCATGTTGGAAGGGCCTGAGATTACTTGCATCTTGTGAAGGGACTTGATTTCTTATTCCTTACACCAACATTCTTGACAACAACTTCCTAAGCTTTTTGACTCAATATCTACTACTGCATGTGACAATAATTGATGAGTACAGTAGTTGCCAAAATGATCAGTAGTGAAATAGTTAGCAATTATAATATTTGTTGGTGTTGGTCTTCAGAGTCAACAACCCATTTAGGTGAATCTTCTTCGCTGGTATGGCAATAGTAGACCAGCGAAAGCAACGGTGTGACTACAGTTGGATCTTGAAAGGTCTCTTATCCAGTCCAGAGCAGAGAAGGTAGCCATGGGAATGGGTCCCTATCATGGATTGGCTATTTCTGCCTGGCTGTTTTGCAGGTTTTAGACTCAAGTTTACATTCAGTTCACTTTGGAAGTGTTTTCCATTGCTGTATGATCATGAACACAAACTGAAGAAAGAATACATTTGAACTTATAATGCACAGTGTAATTATCTGACTGAGCAGTGAGGAACATCAGAGATAAGTCTGTTTCCTCCTCTTTTTAGGCTGTTGTAGATCTTATTATAATGTTGTCTTCTGTGCGGCGGATACTAACTGAGACATATGTGAATACCAGATATCTATTATTAGCAACAGAAACAACATGAAAGATCTTGGAATTTCTTCTCATTTTCAGTCATATTTCTCTGTTGCACCCACTATGAAGGATGTGCATCATTCCAGTCCCACTTTCTATACAGACCCTTTCTACTCCTCTATTACTATAAATTATTTACCTTTTTTAAAAGATTAGAAATCTGAGAAACTGATATTATACACAATTCTAGTTATGCTAAACAAATCAGTTCCATGTCATGACAAGTTGCCTCCCTCTGCTTGTTTTTTATTCTTTTGGTTGTTTGGGGCTTTTGTCCTATAATTGGATTTTGCTGAATTTTGTTCTTAACCATTCTGAAATTTGTCCAGGATTTTCAATTTGAGACCCTCTAAACTCATTTGTTGGGAATCTTGAATAATTATTTATGTGATCCACTAACAGTTATAAAACTACAGCATAGATACCAGCATTCTGAATATCAAAAATAGATATTGCATATTTTATATATAGAGATTAAAAAGGAGGATCACAGACATTTCAGATTGAGAGCAAAATTAGAGTGATACTCACTACAGAAAGCTTTATAATGTCTTGTATTTGCATGAAGAGTTTTGTTAAATTTGTACTTCTAAACAAGTTTATTTGTTTATTTAAAGAACAAAAACTTGTAGTACATGAGATAACAGGTGGCTAATTTTTCCCCTTATTAAATCTTATTTGTTTTCAAAAATCACTTAGTTCAACCTAAAACATGCCTAGGGTGTGAAACTTGAGAAATTCTCTTGCTTCTCAGAAAAAAAACTTCTCAGGATGAGGATAACATGCCAAAATGGAGATCTGCAACAGCTGCTGCCCCAATCCGCTCTGTATGTTGTATTTACATAGATTTTCCAAACCTTTTTTGACTTTTGTAAATGAGCTCAATGTTTAGCAGAGCCTACAGCACCTCTTGAGGATACCTATTCCACATATTGTTATGGTATGTTTCACAGATGAATTGTGAAGGTTGGGAAATAGAAATAGGAATTTAGGGAGTTTTAAGTGGCGTGGGGTAGGATGAAAATAGCTTAATTGAAAAATCCAACTTGGCAAACGTGTCAGAGTATAAACTACAGGAGGGTCTGTGTGTGATTCTGTGATAATAGCGGAACATGATTTTTAAGGACACCTTGAGTGCTGCTCAGTTTGCTATAGGCATGTCACCATAGTACAATTAAAATGAGACTGTTTTTGTGGGTAGTACCATGAGTTCAGGATACTGAGTTAAAAGTAGGGAAGACAGAGATGTGACAGATTACAGATAGTTCAGGGATCAACTCTAGCTTTGCAGGTTTGGAGAGACAGACTCAAAGGACAATTGTTCCTTTAATAATTGCGCTGTAAAAAGAACAGATTTTGATGTGTTGATGAGCTGTATGTGAGTCTAATGACTGAATGGAGAACAAACCTGTGTCATTTATATGACCCAACAGTGACTTCTTCACAATCATTTGAATTAAAGTCACTTGAAGCTATGGTGAACTATTTACCAGAGATCTGAACGTTGACTGAATGGATCCTGAACATTTATATGAAAATATATTAAGGTTCCAGGCATTAGTTTCCATGGCAGAGGTGACTTAGTAGGTTCAAATCAGAGCTTCCCCTTTTCTTTATATGTTAAAGATCCCGTCTCCTTTCTCTCACATACTCTCACAAACTTGGAGATTTTTTTTAAAGACTCCATTTGCTAAGAGGGTTTTCTTTTCCCTCCTGGAATTGTGTTCTGGACCAAGGCTATAAATGATCAAGGATGATATATATACTTCCATTTTGTTTTATTTTAATCATAAGCCCATTTATGGCCTTTTTGCCTTTCAAATCAAAGGCTTCTCCACTGAGACTTCCAGCAAGATTGCCATTCAGTACCCATAGTAGTTTCTTTGTTGTGGACAACTATCGACTAAGATATGGAATGAGATACCATTCATTTCACACATAGGCCACCTGACAACCATCAGTTGGTACTTATTTTTTGTTTCAACCAGCATAAGTCACACTTCAACCCCACTGAGAAACTATTGATTAGTCCATTAACAATCCGATCATGCATCCAGCCCTCCCTCTCTTTGTCTCGGTCTTATGTGATTTGCATACACTTTGATTACCTTTTATGATGGTCTATCAGAACGTTATTAACTTAATTCTGCCACCCTTACTCATGCTGAGTATTAACCTACTCCACATGTAGTCCCCTATAAACCAATTGGGTTACTCAGAGTATGGTACTGCTCAACACAAATGAGCAGAATGGGGTCCTATACAGTATAAATTAAATCAAATGAGCTGTTTTGGAGGAGCAACGCCATATGATCTGAATCAGGTCATATTCATTGCCACGTTCTTATCAAATACTGTCATCCCTAAGAAATACATGGAAGGCCTATTTTACGCTAAACCAAGGAATGCCTGTCCAACGGCACTTCGTTTTTCACTAGCTGTCCTAATTATCTGACTATCCTCTCATCATGTGATCTTCAGGCAACAACCACTCAAACACAGTTTTTCTACAGATGTTAAATAGAACTCTTCATAATGTAGGGCAAAAGTAAATTAAGTTGATAAACATGCACAACTGCCTGGTCACGTGGCTCTGGAGAGGGAAGATGTTTTCTTTAACCTGCCATTGCTATCATATATGGCAGTATTCTCTATTTTACTAGATTCACAGGAGTAGGCTAAAGAAGTGCAGGAATGATCAATAACAGATGCTAAGAGATCTAATTACAGACACTTGACATAGTCACATTTTAAATGCAACCACACTGGTTTATTTAGAGACACACATGTATTTTATACTCATCAGCTTTTAATATGCACCAACATGGATTAGAAAAATAAAATAGCGTGTCCTTGTGATCTGATTTCATTGGTCAGTTGAAAAATCCATACCCCGAGTGAAGTAGTTCAACCAACATAGGTCCCCATGTAGACAGCATGGGGTCAACAGAAGAATTCTTCTGATGATCTAGCTACCGCCTCTTATGGAGGTGGATTTACCTGATGGGAGTGACAGTGGTGCAGCTGTGCCACTGTAGCTTTTAAGTGTAGACAAGCCCTTATATTATGTTTTTCCCAGTCAAGTTCTTAAGGAAGCTTTTTGTAAGATACTACTTGAGAACCTTTGTGGGTTTTTTTCATTTGTAAAACTTTCAGAACTATTTATGGCTCCAATTTTGTGGGGTTATACATAAATTGGATTTGTATTTTAGGGCTTGGCTACAGTTACATTTTATAGCGATCTAAATTGTTGGCTCAGGGGTGTGAAAAATCACCACCCTGAGCACAGCAAGTCAGAGTGCTTTAAAGCGCTAGTGTAAACAGGCTCCGAGAGCTGGGAGCCATGCTCCCAGTGCTTGGAGCTAATCCCCTCATGGAGGTGGATTACCAGGAGCGCTGGAAGAACTCTCTCCCAGTGTTCGTGTGCGACCACACTCGCACTTCAAAGCACTGCCGTGACAGCGCTTTGAAGTATCCAGTGTAGCCATGCCCTTAGTGTCTACTCTTCTACACCTGTTTTTCTTTTCCTTAATCCTGTCCTCATACTGATGATTTTTAAAATATTTCTTTGCATATGTCACTTTTAAAACTTTCCTTTCAGCTAATGTTTCTAAACATATAATTCTATCACATTTTAAAGACAAGTTTGGTTAGTTGTTGGTGGTTTTTGTTTTGTTTATTTCAATATATTGCAAGTCTAAATTTGCAAAAGTGACTAGTGATTTTGGCTGCCTTCATTTTTGGCTGCCCAACTTGAAACACTGCAAGGGGCCTGATTTTCAGAAATTGAGTGATCAGCACTTCTGCAATCAGATCCCCTTTGTGGTGTCTCAAGTCTGACACCTGAAAACTGAGGCATCCAAAATTACTACACTCTTTTAAAAATATAGTTCAGAGTCAGTCTCTCTCTCTCTTTTTTGATATATTGACTATCTTGACAATTTGTTCATCTTTTATTAAATTGAGAACATGGTTTTCTTTGTACACATCATAATGAATTAGCTATTGTATCTGTATGCTACTGCCCCCTGTTGATTAGAATCAGAACTGTCCACTGTGTGTCATAAGACCTCTATTACTAAGAGGTAAAGAATATTCTTCTTTAACTCATATGGTGGTAACCACTGCATTTGGAGCAGGAAAAACTGTGTTCTCTCTTTGTTGTCGCTGTGAATGGCTAAGTGGCTATGAGGTACAGCATACAGTGAAAATCATAAAGTTCTGAGTATCCTAGGGCTACAATATCTTTATATTCTCTTCCCTATACACCTCTTTTTATCCCCAGGTCTGTTCCTTTTTCGTACACCTGTAACTGATCTGAACATTAAGCTTTTTGTTAATATCATCCATAGGTGTTCAAAGAAATGATCCGTAAGAAAAACATCTTGTTTTCATCTCAAAATGTGGACTGGTTTTAATAAATCAGTAATAAAATTTCACATTCTTCTAAAACATTTCATTTTTACTAATTAATAGTAGATACTGTACTTTATACGCATATAGTACCTTTCATCTGAAAGGTGCATAAACTGCTATATCACCAAAATGCAACCTTCTCTGGGTTAGAGAACAAAAACCAGTCATTGCATGGTACACTACACAATGGAGAGGGTGAGGGTGAAAGTTTGACTGAGGACTCTGGGTAGGTTAAATCACCATTTTTACCCCAAAAGTGCCATGATATCTTTAAGTTCATGCCAACCCTGGTTTTTAAAGTCTCATCTGACAGACAGCTACACAACCAAATTAAATCCTTTCTGAAAAGAACGAGGGCTGTAATTCCAGGGATTCTAAGTGTTTCAAACCTGGAATTTAGCTAAGATGTCTATCTCTTCTATCTACACTGTCATACTGAAAAGCTATTTCATTGTAAAAATATCGATTTTTCTCTGTACAAATTGTGAAATTTGTCCGATTGGTTGAACTTGTAATTTAACTCTGGTGGAAATTTCATGTTTTGTTCATTGGTAAAAAATGGAAACATTCTACTGTGCCTCACAAAAATGTCACCTTCCAAAAATAAATAGTCAGGAAGCAAAACCAGGTAGCTTTCCATAACACTAATTAGTAAAACTGGACTGGATTGTATTTCATCTTCAGGTTTTTCTACATTGTGGATTAGATCCAATGATAGCCAACCTAACATCTAATAGAAGAGTGGCTTCCAGAATGCTCTGTAACTGTTTGGCTTCATCCTTCTGTGTTTGTTCCTAAGGTTTCTTTCCTCTCTCGTTTTCCGTCTAAAACAAGAATAGACACTATTTTGGGGTTGCTAGTCATGAGGAATCCAACTCTTGAGTACAACATAGTAACTTTTTGGCAGAAATTCAAAAATGCTTTGACCATAGGGAAATAAAAAAGATTTAAAATTAGGTTAACTAGAAATAAGACCAAAAAAAATGTGGAAAACATTGAAAACAAAAGTGCACACCCTTTATAACAAGAAGCACAGAAGAACTGAGATAAATTGTGATATTTGTTTTCATGCCTACTTGAAAGCTTTGCTAGTTTACCACTAAGTATCATGAATACTAAAATCATTGCTTTTAAGAAAAACAGCCTTCTCTTCTAAATGTGCATGGGTATGTGGGAACATTCTAGCCCCAAGTTTGCCAAAGATCAAGTCTTTCTGTTTGCTTTCTTTTCAAAATTAACTCTATCATGGCTTGATGGAGAAACGGTGCGATCCAGGAAGAGTTCCCAAATGCTTGAAGAGTTCCCAAAGTCTGACAGAATTATCATAACAGTGATCCTGGAAGTGATGGAGTGTGTAAACCAGCATCTTTCTTACAGACTAAGCAGTCAACACTACTTGCCTCTTTTCTTTATCCTCTGAAAGGCTGGGGAAAAAAAGAATTAGGTCAACATTTTTGCAGAGGAGGGAGAGGAATGCACAGGTAACAATGAATGAAGCTTTTCTGCTGATCTGGCATAACCAATTACTGCCAAGGTGCACTGCCTCTCTTCTTTCAACATATATTTATCTGCTGTTATACGCCAAGGCAACTATCATATTTAAAAAAACAGTCTTCTTCTAGTTATTTAATAATATGTACTGTATATTTATGACTCTTTAACCAGAAAACCATACCTTAATGGGCATATTTCAAGTTCCTGACCCCAACCCCTTAATTTGCTGTAAAACCAACATTCTCATTCTTCTTCAGAGAAGTATTATGTTAGCAGATTTTGAAGTTAGTTCTGAAGGGGATTGTTTTTATAGCACCACATATCCTGGTGGAGGGCAGTGGCAGGGAGTCATTTTCTATTCCAAGAAAACAGCCACCACTACCAGTGTGATGTAGAGCTCTGGATTTTATTTTTAAAGCCCTAATGACTAGTTTTTATTCCATAATCACAGACTTCCCCTTTCACCTGATGATTTTTATTCACTCTTAGACATACTTCCTTTTCCGCTTCATCATTCATCAGCTATGAGGTAATTAATTTTAAATGGGAGACTTTCAGTAACCAACAGCGACTATCATAAATCAAAACTTCTCCAGCTGATAAGTTAATTTGTCAGTGAGAAGGCTTTGGCAGTCCTTTTTGTTTTGTATGGAATTTTCCAGATAGTCTTCTTGGCTTCTTAGAAGCTGCCACAAAAATCAGGATCAGCATTTATTGTGGATCCTTAGTCTTGACAGAGGTCCTGAAGTCAAACAAGGGTAGCATGTATTGTTTCACTGGGCCCCCAGGAATTTCTACACCTACAAAAATCATGGATGTGCCATCTGCTAGAATATGTGCAATGATACTGGTAATGGATGGATGTGTGCCAAAAAAATTGTATGGCCATTAGGAAACACTTGTCCTCCAGTTCAAAGGGCCCCTTTACACATGTCTATCCTGAATAAGCTTGTGTGCAAGTTTATCTTCAAAACATGACACTTAAACTCATTACACTCCACTGTGAACTAAAGCGGTGGCGGGGGAGGGGGAGAGAAGGGGAGGAGAATATTTGCACACAGATCAAGCAGCCCATATGTCCACTGCATCCTGACTGCAAGGCAGCACCCAGAAATGGCTTTGGAGCTAGCATCAAAGTCAGCTACACAGTTAATGAACCAGCCACTCGCAAAGTTATTGCTGGGGAACTATGTTACAGACATGTAACATGTTATTGCTGGGGAAATATATGTTACAGACGTGAAACTTTCTATTTAATTTTCTATTAAATTTTAGGTGTAGCCAGGTCAAATTCAACAAACTGAAAAATCCTGGAATGAACACCAAGTCCCTTGTCTAAATAGAATTTAAGAGGGCAGATCATCTACTGTGTTATGGTTCCTTTGCATTGCTCAGGTGGTGCAAAGGGGCAGAAATCTGGCCACAAATGCCCAGCAGAGAATTCCCATCTTAAAAAAAAATGGCATAGGAGGATATCTCTGAGATGGGAAATCAGCATGACAGCGTGTGCTCTATTATAGCAATCCTCCAATGGAGTATGGTCTATACCAGTCAGAGTAGCCCAGAAGCCTCTCTAAGTTGGGCTGGGGCTGATCCTGAGAAATCAAAAAGCTGCAACAGTCTCCCTGATTCTCCCCCTCACTCCTCCTGTGGCAGACAGAGTGCTGGTGCAGGAAAGAATGTAGCTCTGCATGTCTAGTTCAGCACTGCAATTTTTAAAATAAATGTAATTGTGTTTGGGTGGAAGGTGCTTTTTTCTGTTAAGGATATTTTGGTTGAGATGGCTTTCAAATGCAGCCATTTCCAATGTTGCTGTAATGTCCTTAAATAGATCCTAGAAATGCTCGGCCTCTTTTGCTTTCACTGTTATCAGGGCTGTGTCGGTCCCGGGATATTAGAGACACAAGGAGAGTGAGTCATATATTTTATTGTGTAAGCTTGAAAGCGTGTCTCTCTTACCAACAGAAGTTGGTCTAATCAAAGATATTAATTCACCCACCTTGTCTCTCTAATATCCTGGGACTGACACGGCTCCGACAACAGTGAAAGCAGCAAAAGAAGCCGAGCATTTCCAGTATCTGTTTAAGGACATTACAGCAACATTGGAAATGCTGTCAGATGCAGGAGAGAAGGGCAAGTTAGACAAGAGGAAGAATTAATGGATACAAAACAAGTGTAGGTCTGCAAAGTGATTAAAATAAGTCATTGTGTATTGTTGATCAGCTCTGTGATCTTCTCAGAACTAGAAAAACAGGGAAGTTATCTGATCACAGATACTCTTGTGATGGGGCAACCAGTGATGAGAATGGATTTGGGAAAGTGGCAGCAAATACATTCTAGATATGCAACTGTCTCTTCTTCTCTTCCTCCCCACTTTTCCCTCTCTCTCTTTTCCCCACTGCCCCGTTGACCACTGCATTCCTACATGTAAGCCAGTGGTGCAGAAGCAGAAGGGTTATGTACAGAAGCCTTTTTCTTCTCTCCTGCACTTTGGAAAAATGATCCAGTCCCAGTTTCCTGACCGTATTTGAAATCGGCACCTCAATGCTGACAAGCCATGAAAGTGACTTTATCATAACTGCAATAATTATTCCCATGGCCTGGCTTCTCAGTGTCCCTGGCTGTTTGAAATTAGGAGGATCAGTTAGAGCCATTCAAGAGAGGAGACTATTGGTACCATAACTATTGCTGATATCTTAATATTTTGTCTTCTTCTAGCCACAGGGCCTGATCCTGCCATCTCTCCACACTTAGATTTCCCATTGACTTAATGCGGGTTCTACAGGCAGAAAGATTAGTGTGATTTAAAAATCCTGTCAAAACTGTACAACAGAACATCTATGTAGGGTTATGAATGATGCAGCACATGATACAACTTGATCTTCATGGCCCAGCGTGATTCTCCATGTGTGATGAAAACTCAATCTTAATACAGAAGACGTTTTGCAGTAGCTTGGGTACCACACTACCTAGAGTAGACACACATCTGCCAGAATTTCTTATGGTTTAGTAAAATTAACATTAATTGGAAATGCAAAAGTATATAAACTCCCTACGTTGCTGTCCATATGGTGTATAAAGGAGAAACATGATTGCTTATAGGACTTTTTCAGATATCAAAGTATTCTGTCTAGCCTAAATTTCCAAAAAATATATTTTTGTTTATAAATTTTGTATTAAATTTTCCAAATACAACAAATATATCAAAATACCAGACGCATCATCGTATACAAGTAAATAAAGGAGGTTAGGATAAAGGGGGGAAAGGAGGGAAAGAGATATCTAGCTTCAGGGTCTATGGTAAGCAAAAAAAATATTTCTGTTACCCTGTACGGAAACAGAAAGACTGAAGGTGGTTGCATTTTGATATGTCAGTGTGTGTATAGAGTCTGCATTGTGTGTCAGTTAGAGCTGATTGAAGATATCCCATTAGACATTTGTATTAAAATGGTTTCTTCATCAGTACAATGTGTAAGGTTCACTGACCATGCATCAGTAATGTAAATGAAAATAGCTGTTTGACTATAAATATACAAGGTATTAGAAAAAAATTATTTCTGAATTATTTCCCCCACAATGGAATTCTCAGAAGCATACTTCACCAGTGAATTAATACAGTATTATAAGAACTGGGAAATGACCAAATATGTCAAATCACTTCACACATTCAAGGTGAAATGTACATGCATCAGTAGCAATATTTCTGGGTAGCAGCTCATGAGGAACATCTAGCGTTGTGTAGCTTTGGATCAGAGTTTACAAATTCCATTGAACCTGGCCTGCATTTCAAGTCTGTAACAAAATCCAAAGACAAGAGTTCTGCCTGGCTTTGAATTTCAATCTGATTCTAGTAATTTCCACTTGTTTCCTTTAAAAATAAAAGTGCTAAACTCTGCTCAGTTACATTGGTGTAAATCCGGAGTAACTCCATTGACCCAGTGAAGTTACTCTGCAATTACACTGATGTAACTGTGAGCAGAAGCTGGTCCATCTTTAAAAAAAAATAGTAACAAGTATGGGATGTTCTGAGGTCCCAATCCTGCAAAGACGTATATGCACGTTTTGCTTTACGCACTGTGAATAGCCCAATTGAAGCAAATGGAACTAACTACACAGTGCGTAAATTTAAGCATATGTGTAAGCCTTTACAGGATTGGGGCTCAAGTTTGAAGAGTTCTTAGTTTCTTTAACAGGAGTGGAAGATCACATGTATAGTAGAATCCCTGTATTTATTGTAAGCAATGTATGTTCTATAATAATGGATTTCAGATTCACTAATGCATAATTGATCACTTTTCTCCACCATAACAAGAATGGCACATCACTACTACAGGTTGTACCTTCCAACCCCCCACACTTCCCAAAAAAACCCATTGAAACCAAACCAAATGACCGTTAACAATCAAACTAACAAATCAAACAAACAAACAAATCCAGAGTTATGCAGAGATTTTACCCTGAAAAGTCCCCACGGGACTTTTTACATTGATTTTACGTTGAAAGTGTTCTGATATTACAGAGATGTATAAAACTCTAAGGTGAACAGATTGCTGCTCTTTACATTATTACAGGAGAGGTATCTTTTGCACTTTACCCCCAAGCCTTTGAAAGGCAAACTCTTCTCTAATGTGTGATGCACCCTGTTGCTTTATAAATACGAGCAAATAGGAGAAGCATCTTATAATTTCATTTTTCAATACAGGCCTTTTGAGCTGTTTTTGCCTTTCGCCTTTTCTCTTGCTGATTAAAGGGTTTGATTTCAAGGGGCGTTTAGTCTGAATGAGGACTGCAGAATCAGGACCCTAAACTTCTGCGCCTTTATTAGTAAAACTGCATCAGAAAACACATTTCCTCTGTTTAGATCTTGCAAGCAACCACTCCACCATCCCCATCCTTGATGTATAGCTCCGTAGCTAGACAGAGCCTTTAAGCAGTGACAAGGTCCCTCTGAACACAGCAGAAATATTTGCTAACATTGAAATTTCCTTCAGGGGCTTTAGCCAGAGTTTGCTCATGTGGGACTTTTAATGAACCCCTAGAGTCCTCAGCTCTTTTCACTTCAGAAATGCAGAGTGCTGGCAAATGGCTACCTGAGGCAGCCTGCGAGCCCTGAAAAGATGCTGTTGGAGTGTATCAAAAACAAAGTAAAAGCCATGAGAAGCCAGTTTCCATTCCCTCCCCCCCACCCCGCCTGCCCGCATCCTCCCCGCCCACCAGAACAGCCAGGCCTGCAAAGCACCGAAGCTCAGGCCACAGAGCTGTTTGATTGCTTAAGCCTGGTGGTCAGACAATAGGACCAGAAAGAATGGCTGCTTCCTTCCTTCCTGTTGAGTGTTCTGCCTGAGTGAGCAAATTCAATAGCACTTCGCTTCACAGCAACACTGGGCTCTAGCGCAGGCGAAAATCAACAAAGAGCCCTTCTAGGGCATTTCCAACTGCACCTAAGCCAAGCCACTGAGCTGTGGAACCATCCAGGGAGGGGGAGGGGGCATCTAAACCCAGACATTGCTGGAGCGTGTGCATAAAGGCACAGTCAACCTTCAGGTTATTGTTTATATTGAAGGACTAGATTTTTGATGTTGGGCATGTGCTGAGATTTTTGTTCCTCTCCCCTGCCATTTTTGATTTTTAAAATGCGTCTGCTGATTTAGAGAGACAAGGTGGATGAGGTAATATCTTTTATTGGACCAATTTCTGTTGGTGAGAGAGACGGGCTTTCAAGGTGACCTGAAGAAGAGCTCTGTGTGGCTCGAAAGCCCGTCTCTCTCACCAACAGAAGTTGGGCCAGTAAAAGATATTACCTCACCTACCTTGTCTCTTTAATATCCTGGGACCAACACAGCTACAACAACACTGCTGAATTAGTCATTTTAAATCCCTCTGCAGCTGTCTGTCAGCAAGTTCGCTGTAAAGCATTTAAAAGCAATGACTAAACTATGAAGAAGGTTATACAAGAATACCTTGTATGAAATCCAAAGAAGATATTGTCTTCAGTTCCAAGTACGGGAGTCCTCAGCTTTCACACATTTGATATCACAGACAACAATGAAAATAAAATATGATGTCAAACAAGGGCAGTGTCTAAAGCAAACTGGTAAACAATCACAGATCACATCTTAATGGATATAAATTAAAACACTTCTATACAAGTGCTATAGAAATGTCTCAGGATAATTATGGATTATTATTTTTAATATCTGACCTTTTTTCCTGTCTTTTAAATCTCACTCCTTAATTCAGTTTTATGCCAGACTGAGAAGGAACATTATGTAGTTAAAAATTCAAGGACATTGAAGACATGCACCCAGAACTTCCAGGCAAAAGTCACATATTTGTAAGCACTGGGTTTCTAGATCTCAAAGACCCTTGAAAAGGACTTAGTCTGTGTAGTGCTCCCTGCCAAAGAATACAAAATCAGCATTCTAAATACTCTTGCTGTCTCTTACAGTTGAACTAGTGCATCACATTGCAGAACTGCTAATACTGTGGGAGTCCACTACATCTGTAGTTAGGTTTCTACCCTTACTGTAGAAAGCTGGTATGGGATGTTATATTACTATACAAAGGGGCATATTTACTTAGGGTGCCCAAGTTTGTTGATTCAGTATAGTTAGGGGAAAGAACAGCAAATATATTTTAAAAAACTAAAAAGCAAATGATCATAGACAAATATATTGAAGAGCTCTGATGGATTTTTTTGATTCATTATCTATCAAAAAGAACAGGAGTACTTGTGGCACCTTAGAGTCTAACACATTTATTTGAGCATAAGCTTTCTTGGGCTACAGCCCACTTCATCGGATGCATAGAATGGAACATATAGTAAGAAGATATAGATATATATACATACAGAGAAGGTGGAAGTTGCCATACAAACCGTAAGAGGCTAATTAATTAAGATGAGCTATTATCAACAGGAGAATGGTCCATCTTGATTATCACTGCAAAAGTTATTTTCTCCTGCTGATAATAGCACATCTTAATTAATTAGCCTCTTACAGTTTGTATGGCAACTTCCACCTTCTCTGTATGTATATATATCTATATCTTCTTACTATATGTTCCATTCTATGCATCCGATGAAGTGGGCTGTAGCCCACGAAAGCTTATGCTCAAATAAATGTGTTAGACTCTAAGGTGCCACAAGTACTCCTGTTCTTTTTGCGAATACAGACTAACACAGCTGCTACTCTGAAAATTATCTATTAATATATTTTTAAAATTCAAAACTTTTTCTTTTGTGGCTTTCAACTTAACATGGTAAGATTTTTCACTTCTATGCTGCGTCTGTTTTCTAAGCAAAGACCTATTTAAGTTGTTTTTTCCCATTGTATCTGAATCATACTTGAAACAGACCACTTAGCCAAGTTATATCAAGCCTGTTTCTTTTCTTTTCTACTTTTGAACAAGTACTCCTGTTCTTTTTGAACTCTGACAGATTATCCTAAACCCATCTGCAACCATGATTAAATATATGAAAATCATCTTTGCTTCTCTTTTGAACTGCCTTTGATATAGTATTTGCTGTCAGATAGTCTATAATGTTTGAACATCTGGTAATGTAAACTGATGTGTTATTGCAGCTGAAGAAAGAACCATTTAGATATTTTTATAGCAAGCTTTTTTGTGGCATCTGATATTGCAATTGTGGCTTGAGTCTAATCTTAGCTTAGCTTTAGCTACAGTTATAGCTAAATTATTCATGTTTATGCATCTGAATCAGAACATAGCTTAGAATCCTGAGAAAACATACTACTTTTAAATTAAAATAATTGATATTAACATACTCTATCACCTAGTATTCGGAAACTAGCTCAGACAACATTCTACTTAGCAATAACCTGAAATGCACATGCAAAATCCATTTCAATTATGGATTAATGAAAGTTAGATTATTGTAGTTAATATATTTAATTTTGTTTCTTGTTTAAAAGCAACTTGCATGGAGATCAATTAATATTACAAAGCAGGGTAGCTAAGTACAAATTTTCATCTCTTTCTATATATGAGACATCAATTTATATGCATACAGTCCTAAATACAATTGACCTACAAGTATCTACTAGTGCTTAATGGTGACTATTACTACAGAACAATTGCAGCTCACTTAATATGGGGCCCAATCCTGTTTCTACTGAAGTCAGTGGGAGGATTCCATGATGTGACCCAGTTGGCACACTCCTAGTAGAAGTATGAACCTAGAAATGCATAAAGATTGAGTCCAGAGGCACCAGGGGGTGCCTCTACTGTGCCAGGAGGTGCTTGACCCCGGCTCTGCCCCATCCCACCTCTTCTTGCCCCCGCTCCACCACCTCCCCCAAGTGTGCCCTTGCTCCTCCCCCTCCCCCCAGCACCTCCTGCATGCCGCAGAACAGCTGATTTGCAGCAGGCGGGTGGTGCGGGGGGGGGAGGAGGGGAGGCACTGATTGGCGGGGCTGTCGGTGGGTGCTCCAGCCCCAGAGCACCCACGAAGTCAGCACCTATGACTGAGGCATATCTCCCTCTCTTGCCCCACTAATATTTCTCCAGATTTAAGGGCACGGTTAAGGTACAAGTGTATTTTTAGGAAGTTTCTCATTGTTACTTGTATTTTTCTGTGAGCAAACTAGTTCAGGTAGAAAGTGAGATTCTGAAACAGCCTAAGTAGCGAGGGCAAACAACCTAACTGGTTTTAAGATGGAGTTTTATAAGTTTATGTATGGGATTATACATTATATAAATTTATGTATGGGATTATACATTATGGGATTTATGTACAGGATTATACACAGGGCCAGCCTTTGTGAGAATGACGCCCTGGGCGAACTTGTATTTTGGCTCCCTTCCTTTGAGTTCCGGCCCTGGTGCCAGGACTCGGGTGTTAGTCACTTTTCTCCCCTGACCACGGTGCTCTGGGTGGTTGCCCACGTCACCCACCCTGATTATACAACAGGGTATCTGAGGATAGCAGGGGACTGGACGAGATGACCCAGGAGGTCCCTTCCAGTGCTATGTCCTATGCAAAACCAAAAACCTTTACACCAAACTGATCACCCAAAACTTGATATTTGAAAAAGTTCACTTTACTCCCCATTATTATTTTTCATTTTCACACTGAAAATGACATGCAAATGCCAGGAGAAAAGTTATTTTCCAAATTCTTTCAGCCTAATCAGAAGCAGGAGTCACCAGAAATCTTGTGATGAAACTTCTTCCCACAGTAGCCCAAATTTTACAGATCCTACTTCTTTTACACAAGCTTGGAGTGACTTTCCAAACATCTGGGTGCTTATTTAACCCCCTAAACTCTCTGTGGTTTGCTCATCATGTGGGAAGTCTTGTTCCCCCCAAGACTTCCCACATGATTTTAGGGAAAGGTAGGATGTTAGTTATTCAATATGTTCCATGGTTAAGGCACTCAGCCCAGATCTGGGAGACTTGGGAACAACTCCCCCCGCTGCCTGAGGGAGAGAAAGAATTTGAACAGGGATCTCCCACCATGGGTGGCGGGTATAGTGGGCCAGGGGAGGGAGGCTTATGCCCAGCCTGGGCTCTGCCCATGCCACACCTTCTCCTCCAAGCTGGCAGCAGCTCAGCACCGGCTGGAGGCCAGCAGGTGGCTGGGGCCAGCAAGCTGCCCGGTGCTGGGGCTGACACTCAGGCCGGCCAGCGACCTGGTGCTGGGGCTGGCTGGAGACCCAGCGAGCAGGTGGCTGGGGCCAGCCAGTGGGTGTGGGGACCAGCTCTGGGCCGGCTAGCAGCCCAGGGCTGTTCGGCTGGGGCTTCTCCAGCTGCTGGGGATAGCAGGGGGAGGCTCAGGGCTCCGATGGGTGGGGGCTCAGAGCTGAGGGAGGTTTTTTGGGGGGAGGTTCAGGGCTCCAGCACTTGGGTGGGGGAGGGGTGGGCAGAAGGGGCAGGGCCACATGGCTAACCTCTCCAAAGGGGGGGCTCACATGCTGCCCATGTCTCCCACCTCTCAGCACCAATCTATAGGGCTCCCTCTATCTGTCCTGTTGAAGCTGTTCCACTTTGGATAAATAATTAATCATTGGAGCAGGGAGAGCATAAGAACAGCCATACTGGGTTAGACCAAAGGTTCATCTAGCCCAGTATCCTGTCTACCGACAGTGGCCAATGCCAGGTGCCCCAAAAGGAATGAACAGAACAAGTAATCAAGTGATCCATTCCCCATCACTCATTCCCACCTTCTGGTAAACAGAGACTAGGGACACCATCCCTCCCCATCCTGGCTAATAGACTGATAGATCCATCAATGGCTATCAGATTCTGGGTCTCCCTCCTTCCAGATGCGTTCCCCCTAACCACCAAGCTATAGAATTATTCTCTCTCTCTCTAGCTCAATGACTCCCATAAAAGCCTGTCAGTGCTGCTACTTACCTGACTGCTCAAGTCACTCGTCGCTCCCATCCCCCAGAAAGACTAGATATACTAACTCTACAGTACTCCTGTCACCCACACTTCAGAGAAGGCCTAGAACATTCTTATTGGGGAAGAGGGTCTTTCTGTAGATTCATGCATTTTGGTTTGTCTTGGGAAACTGAATCAGGAAATTTAAATTAAACAAAAAGTTCCAAAACTGTGACCAAGAAGCAGGGTAAGCTGGTAAAAGCAAAAATGGCACCGGTAATCTGGCATGTTGAACTGAACAGAAGAAATGGGAGAGTTTGATGAAATAGCCTCCTCGTATTCAGCAGGGTGCCGCTGAATCAAAATTGATGTGTGATATAAGATGGATGTATCTAGAAAATCACGTTACCATTCCATGAAACTTGTCACGAACATAGGTACCAAAGGTAAATTTTCAACTAGGCTGGAGCCGAGTCTCCCTGTTTAAGGATATCATTTATACTTTCTACGTTTATGCCTGCAAACTTAATTACAAGTACAAATTGAGTACTTGTGTCTATCTCGCTCTACATGATTTGATGTGTAATTGCAGGTGCAAAAGTCCAGTTGAGAGTGCAAATTACACCTGCAAAAGGAAGGTGGCAGCCCTCTTCAAAATTTACCTTTTGGTGTATTTATTTTCTTTTTTCAATAATCACATGGCTTTCTCGTGCCAATAAAGCTATTGAAACTGAAAATTTAAATTCCTTATCTAGGTGCTTTGTTGCATCAGGTGCTCTGTTTCTTTTTCTGGGTCATCCTATGATAAGATACCACAATCTGGCATACCCATCAGCATGAAATGAAAATGTTATATTAAAAAGCCCAAACCGCAGCCATTTTAAACATATGTAAAAGCCAGGAAAGCAGTAAAACACCCATCCCTCCAATGGCTAATGAGTACTCTCATCTGTAATGGTCTGTCACATCTCTAGTTAATTAGAAACTAAATTACTAACAATCACCAATTATTCATAATGGCATTATTTTACCCTGTTAAATTAGTTTTAAAATGATTAGCATAAGAAACATTTAGCTTTGAAATACTAATCAATAAGTCAAAAAGCATCTGAGCATTTGCCTATTTAGCCTAATGAAAGACATTTTATCTGGTACTGCCTCTAAATGCACAGAAACAAGAATAACCCTGTACAAGTAAATGGGTTTACCAAACAAACCAGAGCTTTCTTTCCCTGCAACAATTTAGATGCCTGGACTGTTTCTCTCAGTAAACTTTTCCCAGAATACTGCAGACGCCAGACAAATGCTAAATAATTTTCAGGACAATGTGAGAAAATGCTTTGCAATGTCTCCGGCCTATTTAAAAAAAAATTAATACAATGATCATCCCAAACTCTCTTCCAAGCCCAGCTTTTCAGGCACTTGACTAACTTGTTTCCTTAAAAGGTGTATATAAGCAGGCAAGCTTTCACAGGGTGTCATTTTCCATATAATCAGGAGGGCTTTGTGCTAAATTGTATAAGAAAGCATTCAAGGTTAAAATTCAGCATGACTCTCCCCCAAACAACCTCTCCTGCACCTTCACCCCCACCCCCACGTCAACCCTTTTGGAGGCTCCTGTCCACCCCTCCCCAGTCTACCCTTAGAAGCAAACTCATCACCATTAGCACACAAATGCAAAATAACCAGTTGAGGCCTCTTCCCGGGAATACAAATTAGGGGCAGGTAGTTGAAGAGCTTAGAAAGCTGAAATAGCTAAATTCACAATGAAAAGAATGAATTGATGAGAGACTGAAAGTGGGGTAAAGTGTTCAGCTTTTGTCATTTAAAGTGATGTCTTTAACTCTTTGCCTTCATGAGGCTACTCTTCACAAAAATAATAGTGAATTGCAATTAATAACTGAAAGAAAAAAGAAATTATATTAAAAAAATGACAAGAAGAAGATTTAGTTCCTTCTTCAATATATGACTATCATTCTAGGAAGCAGAGAGGATCATTTTAAAACTATCATTGTTTAATGTGACAATACTGCTCTAGATAGTGAAACAAATGGTGTAATCAAAAGCAGATGGAGAAAAGTTTGTAGATGGATCATCAAATCTCCTGAAATTACACCCACTCATGCAACTATCTATTATGCCATGGTTTGTCACATTTATTAGGATGGGTCATTGATCACTGATCTTTACTGACTAAGTGATGTTTCAGGTTTGAAACATAGTCAGCTGAATGTACCTCGGTCCCTATTTGGGCAAAGCTCATGGGAAATTAGGTTTCATCTATGTTACAAATTCAGCCATGCTACTGGACTGGGTTACAACCTGCTTGTCCCCTGACCCAGTTAAAGCATGTTTCCATTTTGTAGTGTAGATAGGACCTAATCATATGCCCAATTCATGACAAGACTTGATGCTTGTAAAAATCTTTTAAAATATTAAAAAACTTTGCTATGATTCAAGTAGATAGATCCAATCTTCACTACAAAAATTGAACAGTTCTTTAACTACATCCAGGGACAATTATTTTGTTACGATATCCCCTGGCACATTTGAATGCGCAGTTTAGACAGGAGCCAAATTAAGCAAGAGAGCTACGGTCCATCTCTCTCTCTCTCTCTCTCTCTCTCTTAACTCACACATTACTAGAGCTGGTTAGAAAACAATTTTGTGAAGATTTCCACAATTGTTTCTTTCCATTTCTCACTGAAATGTTTTGACAGATTTTCTGACCAGCTCACCACATTTAGCCCACAAAAAGGACCTTTGGCCTGCATAGACCAAAGCCATGAAAATCTAAAGCAGCTGTATGGCCTGGATTTGTAGTCCACATCTAACATTATTTTGGACAATGATTGTATCAGTAAATAGAACTGCAGTCCTATCAGTAGCACCAGAAACATACAGCTTCTAAAGAACTGAAAGAGAACTAGATTCCAAAATAAAAGCAAAATTAAAAGAATAAATCATGAATTTGAATGTTCAAACAATAGCTGAATGGCAATAGATACTTGTCAGAGAATCTCCATCACTACCTGTGCATGAATGGGATATATCTAACAAAGTGGGCAAATATATATTGTATGTCCTCCTGTTCTGTCCATATGCATGGTGCTCTTGTGTATTAGCATAACAACAGTACTCAAGAAAGTGAGGACAAATTTTAATGGCAATTAGCCTGTTATATTAGTGCTTTTACTAATAACATACTAATGGCCAACTCTGCACTCAGTTGAATTAATGCAATCCTTTGACTGCAAAATCTGGAGGGTTAGTCAAAGTATACTTGAACCCTTATGTTTACAAAATTGGGCTGGAAATCACATTAACTTCCCAGTGAGATATCCACTATTTCCTGGGTTTGGTCAAGCCATTTATTACATCAATTCCAGTTCTTGCAAGAACTCAGAAGAGCCGGAACATGGAAAAATAAGAAAACATAAAAGGTAACTGAATGTTGCTAACCGCAAAATGGTCACATCAAATTCAGCTCAGGTACTTAGAAAAATTTATGGGTAGAGATGGGAGAACTCCTATTTTATCTGAACTGCTTTTGCCCATGCTCAGTATTATGGACCTTTCAACTCCATTATGACTATTTGACAGCAGATATTCACCATTCACTGTGACAAGTTAAAAAACCAACCCTTATATTTAGCAGAATCAGATTTACGAAAACTTCCAAAACAAAGACACGACGACAGCTCAAAACATCTCTCATCATCCTTAAAATGTAAAGGGTAAAAATCTTAAAACATATTTTCTTTATGGTAATACAAATTTGGATGCTTTCCAACAGTCTCACAGCTATAAAAATGAGTTAAAACTTTATTTACATTTCAGAGATGATTCATCTGTTGTGAGCTGTTGGTGCGATTAGATAGTCCTCAAAAGACCTTTTGACAAGATGGTTTTGTGGCTTTCTTTATTTAGACATTTCCATGCTTTGTTAAACATATTTTAATGATTTCTCTCTTGCTTTAAAAAAAATATATTTAAGGCCCTTGGATTTTGTTGTAGTTGTTGGAAATGCAAACATTTATCCAGGGCTCTTCGTTCGCCTTAGGATGCCTACATAAGTGTTTCTAACACTTTGCTAAATATTCTGGTTTAAAAACCCCACAGTGAAGTCAATGGGAACTGGACATATGTATCAGAAGTCAAGTTGCACCCCTTTATGATTTCTACAGTATTTTTTAAACAAAGATTCTGAAGGAACACCAATATAAAATGTAAGCTCCATAGGGAAAACAGAAGTGGGTTTTTAACAGTCTTACACAAATGGGAAAGATCTGGAATGAATCAGGAAAAGTTTGGAATGGATTTATTGGAAGAGCACAGCCTCCATTTAGCTTTCCATTTTTACGGGAAGAATTAGAAATGTCATTTGGCAGATGTCTATAGTGTTTTTGGAACTGGAAGGAAATTTGGCTTTTCCATTTGGTGTGGGTGGATGTTCCCCCAGGCTAGATTTAACTTGTAAAATGAGAGAGGTGGGATCTAAGCCTTTCCTAAAGGGAAACCTGTAGCTACATGTTTTGCAAATTTACCTTAGAAAATCCTCAGCCAGCAGCCTGCATACCTGATCCAGGTACTACTCAAGGGAGAAGGCCCTATGCATTGGTTTTGCTCTATTTACAGCACAAAGACACCAGCCAAAAGGATCAAAGTATCAGGATTCAGAACAGCAAGAAATCAATATACTAAACCAAACAAACTGGTGTGCCTTGCTGCTTTGTTTTGTTCTGGCAATGCGAAGCAGCTGTAAACCTGACTAATTCAGACTCAGACAGTGAATTAGCCCTACAAATTTTGTGGAACAGGGAGATATTTGCTTTGTTCGTGACACTTTGGAGCAGAGACTCTCTCTCTCTCTCTCTCTCACACACACACACACACACTGTTTTTCAACCCTGAGCAGAATGAGACCTTGATCCTGATTGAGGTTTTTGGACTCTGCTGTGATACAAATAACATAATTCACTAAGAAAAGAGTGCATTTATATTATGCAAGGAGATGCAGGAAGTTTTGACGAGAAATGGCCAAAGTTTGCTTTAAAAATCATAACAGATATAGATATTGATAGGCAAAAACATTGTCCAACACTTATTAGTTATGACTCAAAATTTACTATCCATTGATAGGTATGAAAGATAAAAGTGGGATGGAGGGACAGAGCGTCCACAAGCATTGCCCTGGGAAAAGCTCAATTGTCTGCTATTCTAAGTGCTGGGAATGGGAGGGTGCAGTCCACTAGACCACGGGTTCTCAAACTTCATTGCGCTGTGACTCCCTTCTGACAACAAAGTTACTACATGACCCCAGGAGGGGGCTGGAACCTGAGACCTGCCGCCTTGGGTGGTGGTGGAGCTTGGGCTTCAGCTTCAGCCCTGGGCCCCAGCAAGTCTAATGCTGGCCATGGCGACCCCATTAAAATGCAGTCGCAACCCACTTTGGGGTCCCAACCCCCAGTTTGAGAACTGCTGCCCTAGTCTATGACTGGGACTACACCTTTCATGTCAGCCTCTGGCTAATAGCTCTCTGGTGAATTTGAAGATTCACCCTCTGCAAAACCCCTCTAGCTATTGGAAGGAAGAAGGAGCTTTCTGGGTCTTCGCCCCACCCAGCACCCACATCCCTACTGTGAAGGGAGATGGTCTGTGTTACTCAACTGTTTTCTCCAACCTCTGTTTTCGAGTCTTCCTCCCCTGTGAATAATTCCACTATCTGCCACGGCTCAGATATTTGCCAGGCAGAAGCTGGTGAAATTTGTATGACTCTTGTATGCTACCTCATTCTAAACTGCACTGGTTCAAAAAACAAAACCAAAACCAAAAACAAAACAGGAGTACTTGTGGCATCTTAGAGACTAACAAATTTATTAGAGCATAAACTTTTGTGAGCTTATGCTCTAATAAATTTGTTAGTCTCTGAGGTGCCACAGGTTTCAGAGTAGCAGCCGTGTTAGTCTGTATTCGCAAAAAAGAAAAGGAGGACTTGTGGCACCTTAGAGACTAAAATTTATTTGAGCATAAGCTTTCATGAGCTACAGCTCACTTCATCAGTGCATTCCTCTGTTTGCATTTGGAGAGGAAGATGATGTCTGTCTGTATCTGTACACGTTTTTTCATGAAGTTGATAGATTTCCACTCTATATGGCTAAATTCAGTGCCTTGCATAATGACAGGTTTCAGAGTAGCAGCCGTGTTAGTCTGTATTCGCAAAAAGAAAAGGAGACTAACAAATTTATTTAAGCATAAGCTTTTGTGCTGTTTTTTGGGGGGATACAGACTAACATGGCTGCTACTCTGCACTGGTGAAGGTGACCAATCTTGTTAATTTCCCTCCTCTGCCACTTGGCCAACCTATGGGTGGGCAGCAGCAGATGAGGAGTCTATGCAGACTCAGGAAGATAGTACTGCATCAGCTCATGCTCAGTCTACATCTGGAAAGTTAGTTTAGGGCTTTGTTAGTGCTCAGCAAGCTGGGATTAAATCTACCTCACAGGCTGCACACCTACTCTCTGTGGCCCCTGCTGCTGCACACTAAAATTTCCCTAGCACACTTTGATTTGTCCCCCTTTCAAAGCAGGATAGATCAAAGTGCATGAAGGGAACTTTTAGTGCACGGCAGCAGGGTCCACACAGACAGTGAGGGTGGCAGCATGCGAAATAGATTTACACCAAATCTTGCAGTGCACTAGCTGTTCATCTAGATAAACCCTTAAAACATAAGGGCTACAGATTTTATTCTTTAATTTAAGTGAAGTCAATTCTTCAGAAATTGTTGGCTTAGGCTCTCACACATCACCAGGGAAAAAACTCATACTCACCCCTCATTAGTGGATTTTTCAAGCCCTGATTACTGAGAACCAATCTATTGGCAAAGCTACAGTGGCAAGACTACCCCATTTCAGAGACCCAGATTTGAAGGCGAGCAAGCCACATGGACTAGAATTTTTACTATGTACAAGATCAAGAAACAAAATTCACAGCCATTAGAACTACAAAATGCTTACTCTTGTGCTAATTATTAGAATATCATTCAATAATTATGCAGCATGTAACAATGTGCCATTTTAAAATGGTTTAACTTGAAAAAAGGTTAATTTCATCTTCTTGTTCTTACCTTTTCCATAAATCCTTTTTAAAGTTTTGGTCACTTCATACCTAAAAGGATGGGGGAACACAACAACAAATAGCAGAATGATCAAAGGGGAATGTTACAGAGCTCACTCACCCAAAGTCTACAGAGGCCTAAAAATGGGTAGAATAGATCGGATGCAGTCTCTTCCTACATCTAAATGCAGGGTGAAGTTATTACCAATGTGAAAAGAAATGCAATGACGTGGCATCTTTTAAAATAATTTTATTATAGAAAATTCAAAGAAATATTAGAAAATGTAAATGATGCAGCTGCTACATATTTAGAAAGATCAGACTTTTGACAAGTTATCCTGTCTACAATTGAAGCTAATTTTATATTCCTAATGAGCCTTGGGAGACAAAAATCTTGTCTAAAAACATTTCAGCTCTCTTCAGTGTTGGCTTATTTAATTAGAATTACTCCTGCACTAATCTCCCTAGCCAGCAATCTAACAGCTATTAGCTGAATGTATTTACTGTTTAAACCACTGCTGAAATAGTGGCATAGGCTTGGGGCCAAGCTTACACACGGGTAGCCAGTAGAAGATTTGGCCTCATAGTCAAATTAAAATCCAACCTGGATCTCACCTTTTCCTTCAAATCACACAAGAACATCTCATTTAGAACAAAATAAGGCCTTAGGAAGTAATGAATCATTTTTATATGTTTGCACAATAACCTTGGTCATAGCATATTTGAGCTTGGATGGGGAAATTGATTGGCAGACCTGTAGAACAGTATAATTATACCAGTGTAACTATGCCAGTCTAACTCTCTGTATGGACATATTATTCTAGAATAAAAATGACTTTTTTTTTTAAATGTGTAGCTAGTGTCAGTTTCCAATGCAGACAACCCCTGTATTAGAGTTGTAAACAGGATGTTATGTTTCTCTCCTTGATGAAGAATCTCAGAGCTACATTTTCTAACTCCTTAACAACAAATAACAGTTTGCTTCAGCAAGCATTGGATCAGTTCAGATAATATAAATGGGCTACTATAATAATCCCGAACTATAGGGTTTCTTAAAGGGAATGGGAGTGGATGACATTAAAATGTTCGCTTAAAACCTAGTCAATGAACTGATCTTTGGAATTTTAACTTTTCACTGTATTTTTCACACTTAAAATTGTTCCAGGAATTGTGAAGGATTTGGCAGATAGTGGATAGGATTGACCATTGTGCATCTTGGGCCTCCTACCTTTGTCATTTTGTGGAAAAATTCTATAGCAGCAGAAAGGAAAGAAAATCATGGAAGAGAAATACGGGCTTGATCTTGCTCCCATTGAAGTCAATGGCAGTTTTGCAGTTCGTTTCAGCAGAAAGCTAGTGATGCAGTCAAACTGAAAAGTTACAGCAGTGTTTCTAGTGAAGACATAGGCCTGGTCTACACTACAAGTTTAGGTCAAATTTAGCAGCGTTAGATTGATTTAACCTTGCGCCCATCCACACGACGAAGCCATTATTTGTTGACTTAAAGGGTTCTTAAAATCGATTTCTGTACTCCTCCCCGATGAGGGGATTAGTGTTGAAATTGACATTGCTGGTCGAATTTGGGGTAGTGTGGATGCAATTTGACAGTATTGGCCTCCGGGAGTTATTCCAGAGTGCTCCATTGTGACTGCTCTGGACAGCACTTTCAACTCAGATGCACTAGCCCGGTACACAGGAAAAGCACTGGGAACTTTTGAATTTTATTTCCTGTTTGGCCAGCATGGCGAGCTCATCAGCACAGGTGACCATGCAGTCCCAGAATCACAAAAGAGCTCCAGCGTGGATCGAATGGGAGGTACTGGATCTGATAGCTGTATGGGGAATGAATCCGTGCTATCAGAACTCCATTCCAAAAGACGAAATGCCAAAATATTTGAAAAAAATCTCCAAGGGCATGATGGACAGGGGCTATAACAGGGACCCGCAGCAGTACCACATGAAAATTAAGGAGTTCAGACAAGTCTAACAAAAAACCAAGAGGCAAACGGCCGCTCTGGGTCAGAGCCCCAGACATGCCGCTTCTATGATGAGCTGCATGCAATTCTAGGGGGTGCCCCTACCATTACCCTACCCCTGTCTGTGGACACCTGCAAGGGAGGGAGTCTCACACAATAGGGATGAGGAAGATGATGATGAGGAGGAGGAGGAGGAGGATAGTGCACAACAGGCAAGCGGAGAAACTGTTCTCCCAGACAGCCAGGAACTGTTTATCACCCTGGAGCCCTCCCAACCCAGGCTCCCAGACCATGAAGATGGAGAAGGCACCTCTGGTGAGTGTACCTTTGTAAATATAATACATGGTTTAAAAGCAAGCGTGTTTAATGATTAATTTGCCCTGAAGACTTGGGATGCATTCGTGGCCAGTACAGCTGCTGGAAAAGTCTGTTAACGCGTCTGGGGATGGAGTGGAAATCCTCCAGGGACATTATTAACAGGACATTCAGAGGTGGCCGTTCCTGCTAGGCTGTTTGCCTGTGGCGGAAAAGAAATCATCCCCGCTTTTAGCCATGGGGTGGCGGGGCGTTCACACTGAGCTGTTCGAGTTTTGCTGGCAGGGATCTTCCCTGACACTAATCACGCGGTGGGAGAAGTGAAGCGATCACCCCAGAGAATTGGGGGGGGGGGGTTAGTTGGGTTTATGTTGCACGTTAACCCGAAAACCGCAGCTCCTCCTTTTAAATGGCCAACTCAACAGGTGCTTGGTATGAGAAAGGAGGGCGCTGCTGTCTGAAACCATTCCCACATGTTATGAAGGTTGAAGAAGCCGAAAGACTGTCTTACCATGGCTGCCTGCAAGCCGAATTCTCTTGCCCGGCCCTGTGTGTGATCTCTCACACCAAATCAGCAGGCCCTCAATATAAGAGGCAAAATGTGACCTTGTACTGAAAGCACATGTGCTATGTAATGTTAACAGCTTGGTTTACTATGAAAGAGTCTACCCCTTGTTCTCTAAAATGGGTCTTTTTAAATACTACTCTCCCTTTTTTTCCTCCTGCAGCTGCAAATGTTTCAACACTCCCCCATAATCTCCATCCCAGAGGCTAGTGCAGATGAGGCAAAAACAAAAAAAAAACCACACTCACGCTGAAATGTTCTCTGAGCTCATGCAGTTCTCCCGCACTGAAAGAGCTCAGCAGAATGCATGAAGGCAAACAGTGGCAGAGTCCAGGAAAGCAGAAAATGAACGCGAGGACAGGAGGGACAAGCAAGATGAAAGGTTGCGGGAGCAAGATGAGAGGTGGTGGCAGTGTGATGAGAGGAGGCAGGATGCAATGCTGAGGCTACTGGGGGATCAAACTGATATGCTCTGGGGTCTGGTGGAGCTTCAGGAAAGGCAGCAGGAGCACAGACCGCCGCTGCAGCCCGTGTAACCGCTCACCTTCCTCCCCAAGTTCCATTGCCTCCTCACCCAGATGCCCAAGAACACGGGGGGTGGGGGGCTCTGGGCACCCAACCACTTCACCCCAGAGGACTGCCCAAGCAACAGAAGGCTGGCATTCAATAAGTTTTGAAGTGCAGTGTGGCCTTGTCCTTCCCTCCTCCCCTCATCCACCACCCCACCCGTGCTTCCCTCCTCCCACACTCCTCCCAGGCTACCTTGGCAGTTATCCCCCTATTTTTGTGATGAATTAATAAAGAATGCATGATTTTGAAACCATGACTTTATTGCCTCTGCAAGTGGTGAATGAAGGGGGAAGGGTGGGTGGCTTACAGGGAAGTAGAGTGAACCAAGGGGCGGGTTTTCATCAAGGAGAAACAAAGAACTGTCACATGTAGCCTGGCCAGTCATGAAACTGGCTTTTTAAAGCTTCTCTGATGCTCAGCATGCCCTGCTCTGCTCTTTTAATTGCCCTGGTGTCTGACTGTGTGTAATCAGGGGCCAGGTGATTTACCTCAATCTCCCACCCTGCCATAAATGTCTTCCCCTTACTCTCACAGATATTGTGGAGCACACAGAAAGCAACAATAACAATGGGAATATTGGTTCTCTTAGGTCTAACTGAGTCAGTAAACTGTGCCAGTGTGCTCTTAAATGTCCAACTGCACATTCTACCACCGTTCTGCACTTGCTCAGCCTATAGTTAAATAGCTCCTTACTACTTTCTAGGGTGCCTGTGTATGGCTTCATGAGCCATGGTATTAAGGTGTAGTCTGGGTTCTCAAGGATAACTATTGGCATTTCAACATCCTCAACAGTTATTTTCTGGTCTGGGAAGAAAGTCCCTTCCTGCAGCTGTTCAAACAGACCAGAGTTCCTGAAGATGCGAGCGTCATGTACCTTTCCCGGCCATCCCACGTTGATGTCGGTGAAATGTCCCTTGTGATCCACCAGTGCTTGCAGCACCATTGAAAAGTACCCCTTGTGGTTTACGTACTGGCTGCCAAGGTGGTCCTATCCCAAGATAGGGATATGCGTTCCGTCTATTGCTCCACCACAGTTTGGGAAACGTGCAGGTCATAGAGGATGGCTTTGCTGCAATGGGATTCCCTGAGTCATTATCCTTGATAGCAGCAGCTCAGTGATTGCGCTGGCTACTTGAATCACAGCAGCCCCCACAGTAGATTTGCCCACTCCAAATTGATTCCCGACTGACCGGTAGCTGTCTGGCATTGCAAGCTTCCAGAGGACTATCGCCACCCGCTTGTGAACTGTGAGGGCTGCTCTCATCTTGGTATTCTTGCTCTTCAGGGCAGGGGAAAGCAAGTCAAAGTTCCATGAAAGTGTCCTCAGGCATGCGAAAGTTTCACAGCCACTGGAAATCATCCCAGACCTTCAACACTATGCGGTCCCACCAGTCTGTGCTTGTTTCCCGGGCCTACAATTGGCGTTCCATGGCATGAGCCTGCCCCATTGCCACCAGGATGTCCAAATTGCCAGGGCCCGTACTTTGAGAGAAGTCTGTGTCCATGTCCTCATCACTCTCGTCACTGCGCTGCCGTTGCCTCCTCACCTGCTTTTGCAGGTTCTGGTTCTGCACATACTGTAGGATAATGCACATGGTGTTTACAATACTCATAACTGCCGCGGTGATCTGAGCGGGCTCCATGCTTGCCGTGGTATGGCGTCTGCAGGAGAGCAGAGTTGCAGCGGAAGCGGTGGCTGACAATGGATGCCAAGAGAATAGCTATTTATAGAGAACAACGAGAGGACCTGCGAGGTGGCTTCATGAAAGCAGGAGAGCAGAGTAGAAGTGGAAGTGGTGGATGACGATGGTTAGCACCACGCACATTTCCCAACGAAGAACACATGTACCTGGGAGCCCATTACAGACAATATGGAGAAATTCGCTATTGAGACAATAGCATCAGAGCAGAGTTGCAGCGGAAGCAGTGTATGACCGACTGTTAGCAGTCCTACTGCACCATCTCATGAAGGCACGGAAAAAAGGCACGAAACGATTGTCTGCTGTTGCTTTCATGGAGGGAGGAGCAACTGACAACATGTACCCAAAACCACTCGCGACAATGTTTTTGCCCCATCAGGCATTGGGAGCTTATTCCAGAATTCAAATGGGCGGCGTAGACTGTGGGAACTGCGGGATAGCTACTGTCCACCGTCAGTAGATGCTAGCCATGGTAGCGAGGATGCACTCCCTCGACTTAATGCGCTCAATATGGACATACGCAATCAACTGTATAAAATTGATTTCTAAAAATCAACTTCTATAATATTGACCTAATTTCATAGTGTAGACATACCCATAGCCTAGGAGAAATAGGTGTTTACCTCAACATGCTAATGTGTTAAAATTACAACTGCCTTGTTCACATTAGGATTTTTACCATCTGTTATCACGAGTTAGCTAACATGTGGTAGAAAACCATCATTTTTGCTATTGTAGAAACACCCAGGATCAGCCTTAAGAGAACTTTTGTATTAGACAAAGTTGATTGAGCTAACAAGATTGGAAATGCACCTTTTTTGTCTTCCAAGATAGAGACAAAATATGAACTCTTCGGGGGCAGGTCGGGTCCATAAAAGAGGGAGGAACAAATTCATCTTCTAATAAGGATAGTCACAAAGTACTATA
This sequence comes from Dermochelys coriacea, assembly GCF_009764565.3. NCBI lineage: Eukaryota > Metazoa > Chordata > Testudines > Dermochelyidae > Dermochelys > Dermochelys coriacea. Next base: position 83,215,000 of record NC_050068.2, read on the forward strand.
TAAATCTTCATTAAGCTCTGGCAATGTGAGGAATAGCAACAAGCTCAGGCTGGAGGGTCACTAGCTTTTCCTGTCTGGAACTGAAATAAAACAGTTATGGAACTCAACTAAAGCCAATAAAGTCCCTGATAATTTGGGGAAACCCAGATCTAGATGAGAGTTTAATGGCCAGCGCTTGTTCTCAAAATGGGCCAGACCAACCTTAGATCCTGTATAAAGAACTTTGTCCAGTTTGTAAACAGTACTTTGTTCCTGTTCTCCACATTATCTTATCAGTTTTACCAGTGTTATTATGAAGGGTCAACTGAGAAAATATAAAATTAAAACACACAGTGCACTGACTTTGGAGGGGTCAAACTCAATTTGACTTTTGCAGTTCAGGCTCATCTCTAAGATTTTACATGTGTAAAGAGAGTGACCCCGCTGATACATATAGAGCCATTGTTCCACCCACAGTACTCTGATTGAATCGAATGAGGGTTTGTATATGGCTCAGTGGTGGGATATGGCCCTTATATATGTAACAAAAAAAACGAAAAAAACAGCAAAACCGAGGCATACTTGTGGTACCTTAGAGACAAACAAATTTATTTTGGCCTAAGTTTTCGTGGGCTAAAACCCACTTCATTGGATGCATGCAGTGGAAAATACAGTAGGAAGACACACACACACACCTTGGAAAAAAAAAAAAGGGGGTGTTGCCATACAAAGTGTAACAAGACCAATTAGTTAAGGTGGGCTATTAGCAGCAGGAGAAAAAAAAAAAACCTTTTGTAGTGATAATCAGGATGACCCATTTCAAACAGTTGACAAGAAGGTGTAACAGTAGGAGGAAAAAAATTATCATGGGGAAATAGTTTTTACTTTGTGTAACAGTTTCTTACTCTACAGTAATTAATTTTTAGGGCTAGATTATAACCCCCTTTGTCACATCAGTGGGCAGTTACTTGTAGAAGTAGTCCCATTTAATCCAATGTGTTACCCCAGTGTAAGAAGTTGACAATCTGGCCCTTAATAAACAACTCAGGAATCCTATCTCATGCTGTAGGGCTGATAGCGTCTATCTAGTTACTTGTTGATTCATTCATCCATCCATTTATGTAAAGCACAACGGATGCTTCCCAAAATGTGCTTCCCTCTTCTTCAAGCACTGCACTGAATCTTCACCAAAGGGCTTCTCTCCCTCAAATGCTGTAGCCAAACAAACATAAAATGTAGCACTGGGCTGGGGCGCTCACATAGAGCATTGCAGCTGTAACAGTTACACAGTTCAGAAAGCTACATCTTGGGGGCGGGGGGGGGGGGGGGAAGTACTCTCTCTCTCTCTCTCTCTCTCTCTCTCTCTCTCTCTCTCTCTCTCTCACACACACACACACACACACACACACACACACACCATGAAACGGACCCTCCCCCAGAACCCCTTCGTGACTGCCTAAGGCCCCAGGTTTTAAGTCTCTCTTTTCAATTTGGGTTTGTCAGCATATCACCATGTCTGCCTACAAGGCATAGGAGCCCCCTTTTGTTTGATGTATGCAGAACGCCCTAGGGCACTGAAGGGGTTAAGTGGAGGAAATTCTTGTCAACTTCAATAGAGAGTCAGGTATTTAAAAACATTGTCTGTAAGACAAACCCAGTTACATCTGACATCAGATAGAAAGAGCCAACTCTTTTTCTTCAAGGTTTTTTTTAAATATACTTTCAGAGTGGAAAATATTCATATTGTGGTTTTGCACTAAAAATAAATTATTCCATTCACAGCCAACAACAGGTAGCTGAGGTTAGTTCAAACCACCAGTAAACGAATGAGCTGTTGCATCTGTAGAAATGACCAGAACTCAAAACAGCCTCAAAAATAAGCTCTATAAATCATTCTTGGGGGAAAAAAAAAAATCACACTACAATAAAAATGTTCTGCATAAACTTCTGCCACACCATGCATACTTTCAACATTATTTTTAAAAAAGTAAAATGGTTTGCATTTATCTTGGTGAATTACAATGGCCTGGGTGTTTTTCATAACTCTGGGAAGTCTCAAATGATCCCAGAAACCTAAAATAAAGTGATTTAGTTGGAGGCATTCCTCCTGCACAAACATTTAGAAAGCAATAAATAGCAGCTCTTAAAGTATTATAAATAAGGATTCTGGACTTTCTAGAAGCATGACAATGGCTATTGTTCAACAGACACAGTAAGAAACAAACATCGATAAAACAGCTCATTCTTATTCTACTGTGCAACTATTTTTTTGTGATAATTTATGGGTCAAATCCTCAGTTGGTGCAAATCAGCATAGCCTCACTGAACTTAACAGAGCTACATCAATCTACCCACACTGAATATCTGGGCCACAGTTTGATAAGAAAATCTCCAGCAATGCAATTTAATGCATTACCTTACAAGGGTAGATTTAGACATGACAAGTTCCAGACAACATGAGGACTTATTCCCAGTGTTATAACTGCTATACTTGATAGGTAGTCTTCAAACTAGGGGCCAGCTCATCCCAACTGGTAGTAAGACCCACACTGAGGGAAGAAATTGCTACCAAACTTCAATGGGGCCAGGATTTCAACCAAGGCCTTTATTTATCTTATAATAAAAAGCTGAAGTTAGCCTACTGACTAGAATATCATGACCCTGATAAATATAGAATGCAAATAGCATAAACACTGGCTAAGTTTAGTAGACTGAGTGGGATCTCTCTGCACATCAGCTATTTTGCCTAGTTAATTTTAATCAAATGGGCAAATTTTCCTATTGTTCTGAAACAGTAACTTTAATGGGTGGATTGTGACAGTCCTTTCCCCTTCGGTTACACCCCCTCATATTACATCTCATTCTTCTTTGTGTACTCTGAACATCTGGTACCAAGGGCTAGTTGTTCACTTGGGTACAAAGCTCAAGTGTAGCATACATTGCCCTATGTTCAGCTCTGCTTAATGGATACAGTGAAGAATGATTTTGTAGGTTAAGGTTCCAGAAGCAACCTAAAACTAGGGTTAGAGCATGTGGATGAAAGGAAGAAGAGATGGTGTTTTCCAGACATCTCCTTTGAAAGAAAAATTAAGTACGAGAGAAGTTTTATTAATCATCATCTAAGGAAACTATTTTGCGATTGTGCTTTCAAGAAGCATGTCACTTTCAACACTAGCGTACGGTATCTTCAAAAAACAAAGAAAAGGAAGTCACTTGTGAAGCATGCAAATATACAGCAAGAGAAATATAGAAATACAAGTTAATTCAGATTTATGGCAGAGTCAGAGGGAATAGGAGTTTCATAAAAGCACTAATTTCAGCACAGATATGAAATTTAGGATAACAGATCTTCATAACTGGGGTTTATCTGTATGATTTTAGATAGTTATTCTGTATTTGGGGCACAAGTTCCCCTTTAACTCTGTTTTTAATAAAAAAACATTACTAACAAATTATATTGACAATCATATTTGTTCTTTAGCAGAGGCTGAAATGAGTACAAGTGGGTGAAGTTTGAGGTAGTTAATAGGGGTGCAATCGTATCTCCAAATTCCAGGAGCAAAGGCGACAAGATACAACAGACTTGAGCTTCTTTGGGGGGAGGTGTGTGGAAAGGACCTTTTCCCTCATGGACCCTCTTTCACAGTTTCTGTCTCTGTGCTGTGGTTGGACTGGGAGTGGATTTGGGATTATGGTTCATCCCCATGGAATTATGTTCATCCTAAAGGTGTTTTTTCTGGGTAAATTAATACCAAGTCAACTACAGAGTGTCTTCTCTCAAAAAGAAAAGGAGTACTTGTGGCACCTTAGAGACTAACAAATTTATTTGAGCATAAGCTTTCATGAGCTACAGCTCACTTCATCGGATGCATTACAAGCTTATGCTCAAATAAATTTGTTAGTCTCTAAAGTGCCACAAGTACTCCTTTTCTTTTTGCGAATACAAACTAACACGGCTGCTTCTCTGAAACCTGTCTTCTCTCAGATGGCTTCAGGGAGACAGAAGAATGGTGGAGTCAAGTACAAACTAGATTTGAGGCTGGAAGCTTGTGATGGAGAACCTGGCTCATCAGAAAACCCTGGGAACCAACTGAGATATCAGGGAATCCACTGGTTTAGAGCATGAACCCCATGCTTTTTCCTGCAGGGAGATGGGATGGGATGAATTCACAGCAAACTTGAAACATTTCCTGTCTCCCGTGTAGTAGTAAACATTAAACCTGCTGACAATTAATATTGCACACAAATTTGGTCTCAGACATATTAAAAGGAATATACACTCCCCACTCAGTGCAATTGAAATCTAGCATGTACACAATGTTCACTATTGGTAATCTGGCTGGATTACTTGCATACCTTATTGTTTTGTTAAAGCCATCGGGGGTGGGGGAAATCTGACATGCCCTTAATGAAATATCACTTGTCTAGAATTAAAAGGTACAGCAACCAAAAAAAAAAAAAAAAATGTTTTTCTCTACTAGTGTTACAAATAATAAAGACAGGATGAAAAGTTTATTATTTCAGTTTGTTTACTTTGTGCATTTGACAGTATGTTGTGAATTGTCAGCTTCCCTTACTTGTCTGGGTATCTTACACAGCAACAATGGAGGGGGGGGGGGAAACCCTTAGGAGAAAAAAAGATCAGTGATTACAAAACCGCACAAATTAGTAGGCAGACTGTAGTACCTGAAACTATAAATATTTCACTTCTCAGCAACTGAGAACCTTGCAAGTTAGATGTTATTTTGAGAAAGTGATGCTGTAAAATAGCACATGACCATTCTACTCTTTCACAACTATCACATTTATGCACAATTTACAGTCAAATCCACATGCATTATCCAACATCAGTTTTGGCCACAAAGTTAAAAAGTCCACATGCACAAAACATTATGTTCATAGATCTGATGTAAGTTACCTATCTGACCTACCTTTTTAATGTAGACTCAGATTGTCACTCCAAGTTAGACTTTGCCCTGCATATATATCTCAGATCTTCATTCGATGTTCTCTCTCCTGATGTAGCTCAAGTACAGAGAGCAGCTCTATAATCACACAGTAGATTCCCTGGGTAGCAGGAAGTAGTCCGATAGCATAATTTTTTAAAACCAGCTTATAGCACTGGGCAAACTTTTAAAAATGATTATTTAAAGTAAGGCTCCTAAGTTTATATTTCAGCACTTAACTCAAAGTAGCCTGATTTTTAAAAGCTTCCGAGTATCCACAACTCCCACTGCAATCAACTGTTAGGCTTCCCAAAGTCTGAGCATTTTGGGCAGCATTTTCTAGCCAGCATATGCAGGATTTAAGTCACTGCAGGAGGGTCTGTTAACAGTACTGACACAGCCAGGCCGGGCCAAAAGAATCTGTTGGCTGAGCAGTACAAGATCTGTTGCCTTTCTACCATTATAGCATAACAAAAACTCTATTTCAAACAAAACATTTATTATTGAGAGGAGGAGCAATTAAACACTGGAGTATTAGTAGTGGAATCTAGTGTGATCTAGATTCCAGCCCATTGAACTACAGCACCAGTAAACTGAAATGTTTTATTTAACTAGGAGGAAGTATTTCATCATGAACAGAACATGTTAAAGGCTAACCTCATTTTGCCATAATCAAAAGCACACTAAACAAATGAAAATAATATATGTCCTAGAACCTTGGGGACCGGTGTCATAGACAGATGGAAAACATTTGAAATCTTTTTAAAATGTGGCACAAGTATGTCAAGGTAATCATTCTGTCCTCCCCTCCCCCCGCCCATAAAACCTTCAAAGACAGATCATGCTCATAAGAAAAGCATGTTTCATGCTCTTCTTTCATCCCATGCACTAGAAGTAGCAATAAACCTTTAAGTATTGAAAGAAGAAACTGGTACAACATGGAACAAATATGTAGAGACAAAAATATGACAAATGCAGCAGGATCTCCTGAGTTAGTAAACTCCTTACAGAGAAGTAAGGAAACTGGACACTAGACAATACTGAGGCAGAAGAAATGCTACATATGCATGCAATATATTTAAATTCAGTACATCACACTTTTGCTTCCAATAAGAACAGTTTTATTTGGATTTCTGATTTTCCTGTTTCCAATAAACTTTTGACAACTTCCATTAAAAAAAACCTTTTTTTGGTAATGCAAAACAAACAGAAGAGAACTTAGTACTTTATCCATTAAGAGAGAACAGACAGCATAATGTGTTATGGTTTCGGCACCGCTAGTTATGTTTTCAGCTCCTATCACCCCAGCCTGCTGTTTATTTAGGGTTATATAAAATGTCAACAAGCAATGCTACCCAAAACCAATGCAACTCATATCAAGTGAGGCCTTCATGTGAAGCCAAATGTATTTGCAGATCTCTGCACACTGGTAATTGACAGAAATAAGTCTCAATAAGGTGGGGTCACACTTCTATTTTACCAAGCTTTTTAAAATATTCCCAGAATGAGAAAAAAATCCCATCAGGTAATGCAGTGCATAAAAGTTGTAAGCATATTATGGACACTGCAGTAAGTAGCCAATATTTTTGTTACTGTCAAGTATCGGGTGACTTACATAGGCATACAGGCATGGCATCGGTAGGCATTTTTATAGGAAACTGTAAAAATATCAAATGAACTTATATGAATGTCCAGCTATTACTCCTCTCCAACTGGAAAATAAATCTGACTCTTTAAAACTGTAGTGTTAAAATTAATGCTTTGATAGTTCATTTGAACAGGATATACTTTCCACATGAACAACCACCTTTTATTTCCATTAAAGGTATTATACCCAATTATTGTCCTGATAAAATTGAGTTCCTTTGCTTTTACTGCTTTGATTGCTACCTTCAGAAAAAAACAAAACAAAAAAAAACCTCTCCCCCCCCCCAAGCTGTTATAATATACAAAATAGACAATATGTTTGAGGATATTAATTTGGACATCCAAATAGTTATGCAGAGGTGTTCTTTTACAATACCTGTAATTTGCACACCATAGAGGAAAATGTAAGCTGTGATTTGTTTAAAGTTATAATTCATCATACTATATTATCTGCCAATATCTGATTCAGAGTCCCCATCTCAGACCAAATTTGCATGCAAGTCAGAGTTTACCTGAGGATCAAAACGCTGAAAGAGCAATGTAACAAACTGAGCTAGTTGGGTGTGGTTTGTTTCTCTCTCATCGACAGGCAGGCACACTTTCACAGCGAACATCTAAAATCACCAGGGCATGCTTCTACATTGCATACATTTGGCAAGGCACCACAGTGACCCTCAAATGTAAGTATTGGGTCAAATTCTGCTCTCAATGGCTCCGTCCAGATGGGCAAAAAAGGGCGCAATTTTCAATTACGTTAGCTCATTCCAACTGAAAAGTCCTTTTAATGCTCATTAATACACAGGCTAACAGTTTTGAGGGCAGGTTTCAGTCTGGCCTAGACTACTAAATTTTGTCTAAACTAGGATTTAAAAGGTGTGATGTTAGCACGTTAACTAACATGCTAGCTAACATATTGGAGAAGTCTAGTGTGGATAAGGCACTGGGTTTAGCATGTGCTAAACTATTCAAGTTATAGTCTAGACTTTTCAAACACTGTTACAACACGTTAGCTAAAAATTACTAGCATTACACCTTAATTCCTAGTCCACACAAGGCTTAAGTGTCATAACTCTCAATGATTAGTAATGGATGCAACTTGAAGCAAAATTTGGCCAGTTGTCTTTAATTAAGAACTGAGTTGATGTTGACAAATCATTCTTAAATGAAGTCCAGATTCATATTTCCCTACAGTGATTCTGGGCGAAGGGGAAAAAGTCTATCAATGCAGATAACTAGTTAGATAGCCAGCAAATATAAAATAAATCAAAAACGGTTAGTATTTGCTTTTCAGTACCTATGCACCAGAAGTAATGTACACCTTTAATTTGTCAAACAATTAGGACACACTCCAATTTGCCAATTTCAACTTTAGTATCATGCATTTTAGTATATTTTTTTAAAATATATATCTAAGTCAATAAGGACAAAGAATTCAATAGCCACATTACCAAGTTCATTAATACAAGATAACAAATTTGAGTTATTTTGTAATATGAATTGTATTTTTATTTCCAAACGTAATCTCAGAGGCAAAGACTTTAGATAATTGTGCTATTTAAATATTTCTGTGGTTACTTTCAGTCAGGACAGATGCAAGACCTGCACATGCCACCTCTGATATAGGCTGGACCCATTTCAAGAATTGGAGGAAGTGAATAGAAACACACAAGGATCAGTCACTCCTTTGATATCTGAATGCACTGTTTCTAAGTAAACTGATTTGATCAGCCGGATAAATATCGTGAGTCATACTCAAAAGCCTAGACACAACAATATTTGTGCACTCTTGAAAGAATTTGTATGCTATGCAAGCTTTACCTGACTAAATAGCTTGTCTTTTTACACCCGTCAGCCAGTCGTTTGGTGCTGAGAAATAAAGAAATCTAGCTTGCTTTTTCCCCATCAGAAAAAAAAAAAAAGGCGGGGCTTGTGCATCAACTATTCCTGATTAGCAAACTAGTTAGGGCTTGCATCTTCTGATTTCACTTGACAATTGATAACCAGTGTGCACACACTTCCACAGAGAAGGATTTTTCAGCACTGCAAACCTATGTAAAACATCCCAAGTGTCAGAACATCAGAATTAAAAGTAATGGGTAAAAATTTGCAATTTCCTGTAGCCCCAAGTTAAACTTGTAGTAAATAAGTTCTTAATGTATTAATTTTAACCTTGTTTTTGTTGGAGAGGATTCAGAGGAGGCTGTGATATTTCTTAAATGCCAACCTAAAAATCAGATGTATAAAATCAGCACCAAGACCCTAGACTTGGAGAGACATGCTCAGAACAGGAAATGGTAGTTTGTTAATAAAGAAAGGTAAATCATTTTCTAAACTTCCGAGGGCACTTAGCAGTGAAAGAATTTTGACCTCAGTGGAAGGTAACTGCCACAAGTGACAAATCAACTAAGCAACTTTCTTCTTAAAAAAGTGAGGCAAATGTTTTACGCAAGTCTGGACTGCTTTCAGACCTGTCACTCCCTGTAGCATATTCTTCTCCTTTTAACAAATAATCATACAAACTCTTCGAACTAACCATATTAGCTGTCCCTTATTCCCTGCATACTGAGCCTGTGCAAGCCAAACCTTTTTGTGAACTGGTGTTACTTATTTCCTATTTAAAGCACAAAAAGCTCATCACTTAACAGGATAGGTCAGTTTTCAGTGTTGATTATTCCTAGTCTGGAATGAGTTCATGCATTTTCCTATGTTCAATTTCGTCTTATGCTATGCAAAGAGCATTTATACCATTTCTGTAAGGGTAAGAAAAATGCATTATTTTCAGGTAAAGAAATAACATTTAAAGTTTGCCTTTTCATTAACCTAAAGTTCTTAAATCAATTTATTATTTTAGCCACTTTTTGAACGTTTCTTTGAATTTTTCCTTCTATAAAAACAAACAAACAAACAAACAAAAAACCACACACAAACAAACCCCACAAATCAGATTTTCCAATTCAGAGCAATAAAGATAAGGGGGAAAAAAAATGACAAGCAGCCCAGTTTAATTTCAAACGTTAATATATTTTCTATTTTATAGTGAACATATGCATCTGTCACCCCTTATTTGCAGCAACTATGACGTCCTCATAAGAAGGGGTGACATTTGTAAGATGCCTCTTAAAATAAATATTTCTTTTTTATAAAATAATAAAACTTCAAATAAATATTCTTTACACTAAACAATATGTTGAAAAAAATTAGAAAATAAAGGCTGAATTTTACTGGAACTGTACAATATACATGAAGTCCAAAGGGAAATCAAGGTCTTGTAATAGAGGGTTTCCATCAGGCAAAAAATACAATCTAAAAACATACTGATTGATTCACATTCTTCCGAATGTACAACATATTAGTATAATATTTTGTGACTGTGCCATGTTCTATGACACCACTTGTTTTTCACAGTTGAAAATATTATCGTATATACAAAAATATAGCACATTATCTCTGGCAGAAAACAATAAAAAAAAGGAGTCATTTGCTAATTTACAAATTTTGCAAGTACTATTCACAAACAATAGAGTCACCTAGGAGTGTCTGTGTTGCTTTATCTTATGCAATATATGGGTCCCAAAGTACTGCATCCCATATTTGAGCTCCATTAGCTGGGTTCTAACAAGCATATGCAGAAAAGCAGTTCACTGCAAACAGCAAAGTGTACCCCAACCCTTCTAACAACAGTGCCAAGGTTATAGCTGTTTAGTTGGTTGCATATGTGTGTTAGAAGAATCCTTATAACTTTAGTATTCCAGATTAGTGATGCTATGTTGGTTTTTCAAAGTTCCTGGGGGGAATACTGGGAACTTTGCAACAAACTGTGTTTGAGTGTTTACAGCGGCATCCAGGCCTGTTTACCCAGTCATAACACGCCTGGCACAATTTAAGGCAACCCTTGGCTGGTAAGTAACACCACAAGCAAGGCAAAAAGAGGGATACAACACCCATGGCAGACCATCTAGTGCAGCAAAGTGACTGACTGCAAGAGCATGGGTTGTCAGCACAGTTGTCCTCATCATCATTAGAGCAGTGATAGAAGAGGCATTTCACACAGCAAACACAAGTCCCATAATCAACCACATTCTGGGCTGAGCAAAGACACTGCTTGTCACAGATCCAACAGGAGGGTAGGGTCCTTGGAGAAGTGCACTCCTTACACTTACATTTTCCACAGTCCTCACACCTATAGGCATGCATGCCCAAGTCTTCTTTGCTCAGGGGCTTCAGCTCGCTTGACTTAAACTCAGACTTGGGCTGCACCCTGATTATCCCATCAGCCACTGGCCCAGAAAATGATCCTAAAAGTCTGTGTTCAGATGAATTACTGCTTGTACTTGTCCTTGTACTGCTCCGTGAACCTGTGCTGACCATACTGATGGAACGGGACAGGGGTGCCCGGGAGGAAGTATGTACCTGTGCATGTTGGACCCTGGTAAGATGACGATGTTCAGGCAAGCCATGAGGTCTTTCGTTTTTGTGCTGGCTAGCTGGACGAGGGGCAGCTTTAACCCCTGGTCGTGGAGCCACTGTAGGTCCCTCTGTGTACTCATTTGTATTTCGGATGGCCCTGATCTGGTCCAGTGACAACACATGAACCTGCTGTGTCAGAACATCCCTCAGGTCAGAGTCTCCCTGTTGCCTCCCACCGTCATGCCGAACCTGTAGCAAAGACTGGGACCCACTGCCATTCTGAGCTCTTGTCTCCATCAGTATCCTGAAGAGTGGTCACTCCAGCAGGCTTAGAACACATCTGAACTCCTGTAGCAACAAAGAGAAGATTCACTATTGTGTCACATTGTACATTTGCAAATGGTCTTTCCTCCTGAAAGATCCCAGAGCATTTTACTAATTAAATAAAGTACACCACTATTAAAATGGAGCCACATTAGAGGTGGAGGTTGTTTAGTACTCTGCACCTGTCTGATTTTGCTAAAGAGACTTCTACTTTTAGTAAAAACACACTAAAGGATATTTTTTTCTCCATCCATGCAGAACACAGAAGTTTTAGGTTTTTTAAGAACTCATCATAAAGATGATTCACAGCCAGTAAACAGCACAGAACTCAGTTTATCTATAATGCAAGGAGAGAGGATTTTACTGACCCTGGCAGGACTTTAACTTGTGATTCCAGGAAATCTAGGTATTTAAAACCTGATACTGAGACCTCCCAGTCATCCTCTGGCTAGAACGTGGATTTTAACATAGCTACTTAAAGTGACTCTTCCTTTACATAACACTACTAAAAATACATTTTACACAAAGAATAGCTACAAATGTTTTAGAAAGTGTAATGTGACCTTCTGACGACAGACATTATTTAATTCTTCAACTTTATTTAAAACTGGGTAATATTTTGGTAGGCTAGTCTCTTTACACATTAAACTTAACATGATGTAAATAGGAAATTGTAGTTTAATACCAATGGTCCCAAGAAAAACACTAAACAGCAATAAAATGTTTGAGGTTAGACGCTAGTGAGTTAGTGCTACCAAAAACGTCAACTGCAGAAGTAAAAAAAAAAAAAAGTCTCTTTCCAAGATTGTCAAGTGTGTCATACTTGTGTACTTCACGTCAGTTATTTTATTTATTTCCTATTAAATACCACTGCGGAATTGTTTTTACATTTCAAACTATCTGTAGATTATAATTCAAATATTGGGCATGACTAGAAAATACAGAGCAATTTGTGGAACAGAAATATGCAGAATACAATCTAAACACTACCATCCAAGACTATTTGATTGAGGATACATCACTAAGTAATTAAGAACGGAAGTTGCCTTAAGAAATTCAGTGGAAACCCAAAACATGCATAAAGTTAATGAAAATCAGTGTATGACTAGCATCATAAACTTATAATATACTGATTCTTAGTACAATGGATAACAAATCTGTAGAGCAGAATTTACCAATCTGTCATTCATTAATGGTTTCTAAAGTAGATAAAAATTAAATTAGCTACATAAACGTCCAAAGCAATTTGTTTTGACTTAAAAACAAATCTGAACTTGCTTCTTGCAAGGGCCACACAATGTCTTCAATTATACCTAGAAAGAGCACCACAGTGTTACTCTGTACACATCACTCACCATCAAATAATACTACACCACAGTATTGTAAAATATATCCAAAAAGACACTTCAACAGTGAACATCTCCATATGCTGTCTTTATGCTAAAACCAAAGGAAAACGTTTAACTTCTTACACGTTGGTTACTTTTCAAGCCAAAATAAGTTCTCTCTTTGTTTTATTTTATAAGCTGGTCCTTTTCTAAAAGGATGAAATTCAATAAAAATATTGGGTGTGTTCATTATTGTTAAATCTTGGCTTTTACCCAGCATGCATGTTAGAAATCATGATTCTCAGCACGTGAAAGCTATCTTGCAAACACATCTTTAACTCTTGTTTATATTTACTTCAAATTAAAACCCTTGCCAAGAGAAAAGTTTAAATCCAATGCCCAGAACAGACATGTCCTTATTAGAAGCTATTTAAGGATAACAAGGTTAAAACAAGGTTCTCCCCACCTCGAGAGGAATTTGCAACATCACATACCCTTCTTCTTCCAGTTCTAGGTTTAAACTAAATTCAAAGAGCAAATGAGAGATGTTTTTGCCTCTGCAGTATTGTTAACACTGTCTAAAAGTATGACTGACGCTGACCGACAGGTTCTTTGAAAAGACAAGGGTCTTAGAAACTGAACCCCTGCGAACAACAAGGTAAAAGCGGCAGAAGGAAACACTGCTCTTTTCTTCCTTTCCTTTTATAGGCTTCATCTTTGCCCAGAACAACGTGCTCAGCAGGTGGGGCTCAGCAATCCCTTAATTCTCTCAGGACTGGCTGATATTGCAAATGAAGCAAGCAGCCTCACCAATGCAGACAACCTGGAGATAAATAGGAGACATCCTCTAGGGTGGAGGAGGGAGGCGGCTTCTTAGTTGCCTTATCAGGAAAGTCAAGCCCCTGCTTCCTTTTAACTATTGTGTATCCGCCCCCCCCCCCCCGGAGATGCTGGAGGAGTCAGAGTTATGTAAAGCTTCCTGCATTACGTCTCATTTGAGAGAACATCTCCAAGGTAGTTTACTAAAGTGCAGGTTTCCCCTTCCAGGGCTACCATTAAGCACCAGTTCCAATTCCAGGAAGTCAGCGGTAGGATATCTCGCCAGTGCTGCTACTATTTTACCTATTTTGTGTAAATTTCAACCAGATTCCCAGATTAGGAATTTCAAAGGGACACCCACTGAATTAGTCGCATAACAAACAGCCCTTGCATTTTATTGCACCGAGAGCTCCGGAAAGATCCGTTATCAGGGCAAGATGCAGATCTACAGCACTCTTGTTTTTGCACTGTAGTTTTTTCAGGGAAACAGGACTCTCCCCTCTCTAATCTCGGTTGATCTCAATGCTTCCCCTTCCCTCCTTCCCACCCACCCCCTTTTTTCCACCTACCGAATAAGAGCAGAGCAAGAGTAACATTTGCATTTTTTTTTTTTTTTTAAGATAACGCGATTCATCACTTCCAAAAACCGAAGTCCACTCACTTGCTGAGCAGAAATGCCATGATTTGCTAACTCTTGCTAACTGGGATTGGGAAAAGGGGCTGGGTTTTATCCTCTGCACGCTTGGGGAAGTTTAAAACGCAAAGTGCTCCTTGTGTGCTGTGGAAAAACCCATGTCGTGTTGGCTGGGAGAAGGGAAGCCTAAGGGGGAAAAAGTTCTCTGCCCATGAATTTCTGTTTTGTCTCAGGAGCCCTCGCAGCACACCCCCACCCCATCTCCATCGCGCACACACCATGCACCTCTTCTTTGAAAGTGCTTTGAAACCCCCATCAAGGGCTGAGTGTGTGATCGGACTATGGATTAGGGCAAAAGGGACTTCACATCGGGGTGGCGCAAATTGACACACAAACAGCTTGCTGCAAACACCAGCAACTTTCAGAAGCTGTTGCAAAGTAAGCCACCACCACAAATATTAAGCCTTTCCGTGCCCTCCTCCCCCCAAACTGCTTTAGTCCTACACACCACAGAATGAAGCCAGGGGAAGAATTTACTCCCTGTCATGTCGACGAGGTAGTTAACTTTATCGCATGGAAAATATATTTATAGCTGGCGTGAGCTCACTTCCGAATTGCACAAATCTCCCAATGCACTTACAGAATAGTGTCAATCTTCCATTTAAACAGAGGTGGCTAAAGACACCAAGTACAGGGACCAAAGGCGTTACAAATAAACAACCCCCCAAATCCTAACCAAAACTCATGTAATGCTTTGAGACAGGATCTACCAGGACTTCCCCGTCTCTACCTTGCAGGGGCATGTTCCTGCGACTGCAGGAGAATACAGCATGCAAGGAAGTCACCCGAGTTGCTTCAAGTCCTTGCAATATTTCGCAGACATTGCTCCCTGCAAATGCTCAAACCTGAGTACAGATTACCGCCCTCTAAACTCACCCCCCACCGCCCAATGGCGCGGAGCTGGGGGGGCTCCCTCCCTGCAAAGTCATTTTTGAGGGGAAGCACACGCGAAACAGCCCTTAGAAACCCTCCGATGCTCCCCCCTCTGCCCGCCGAACTTCCCCAAGAAAGAAAAAAATCTCGCTGAAATTCCACTTTCAACTCCTGGGGTGGGGAGATTTGTTCCCGGACTGAAAAGGGATCGACCTTACACCTACATTTCCACGAGCTCCTCGGAACAAACTAGACTATTAAAAAAAGCTTGTTTTGCAAAGAAGGAAAATGCTCTCACCGTGATCGCGGCACTGCACCAACCCCCCCTCTCTCTCGTGTTTTCTTCTTCCTGCGGTTTGCAAGTAAATCCAGCCTAAAGCAGCAAAAAAAAAAAAAAAAAAAAAAAAAATCTTTTCCAAACTCAGCTTTAGTCCAACTTGCAAATCATCATCACCATCATCTCCAAAAATCCAGAGCAAAGTGACCTCAGTGTCCCCAGATCGATTATAAATATAAACCTCTATAAAAGGTCTCCAGGTCGGGTGGGTATTTCTTTGCTCCTAAAAAGAAATCACTCATACACTATTTCCTCTCCCCCCGCCCCCTCAATCGCCAATACCAAGTCACTTTTTTTGTTGTTGCAAATGATCAAGGGGCGGGAGGGGAGGGAGAAGCCAAAGCAAACACAATAAAGTGGATCTAAAATAAAATCCCAAAGCTTTTCTTCCACTGAGCTCCTGCAAAAACGCAGCCCGTGCAATGTAGCCGTTCTGCTGAGAAGCTGCAAGCTCCCCTCTCTCTTTAGCTTTCTCGCTCCCTCTGTGAGCGTGTGAGTGTTGCAGGCAGCGCTGTGGTTTGCAATCAGGGGGTGTTTTGGAAGCGCAGCGGATTTGTGGTGGTGCCTGTTGTTGTGTGTTTGGAGGAGGAGGAGGAGGAAGATTTGAGAGCTGAGCGGCGGGGGCTTGGCGTTTTTCTGCTCTCTCTCTCTCTCTCTCTCTCTCTCTCTCTTTTCCTTTCCGGAGGAGGTAGGGTGATCTCTCTGCAAAAGCAGCAGTAAATGGCGTCATGTGGATCTGAGGAGGAACAGAGCAGTTGTTGTCCCAGAGGATATATCGCATCCGGTCCCAGCTCATTGGCTCTGCGGGGCTACATTCACTCACGCTCCCAGCGCCCTGCCAGCACTCTGAGCCGCAGGAGGCATTCAAAAGGGCAACGGCACCGAGCAAGCCCGCGGGGGAGGCAGACGGCTTGCCCTGCAATTGCAAGGAGAGCCGCCACCGCCGCCCTATTACTGTTACAACCGCTCTTCCCGCGGCTGCGTCGGCCCGGCCTCGCCACCCCCGGGCTGCCTGGCGCAGCGGCGACTCCCTCCCAGGGCCGCGGGGGCCACCGATTTTTTTTTTTTTTTTTTTTTTTTTTTTGCAAGAGGCTCCTTCGGGCGAAGCAACGCAACCCGTCGTACGCGCGAGACACTCGGGCAGAGCAAACCAAAAAGGCTACGTGGGACCCTCAGGCGAGCCGGCTGGTCCCGCTGGACTGAACGGAAGCCCCTGGAGGCTGCGGGGTGGAAGACAACAAACCCCTGCCGGGGGTGTTTTTGCAGTAGAACTAAAGAGAAGTGCAAAACGCCCCTCCCCCCCCCCTCCCTTCCTTTGCTTTGTAGTTCATCCAGTCGCCTACCCCTTCTCGGCCGGAGGAGGGGGCATTATTTTGGGTACGGGCTGCTGCGGAAACACGATCAGAGTCGCAGCCGCGCCGCCGCCTCCTCCCCCAAATTAGTGGCCGCGAGAAGAAGCGGATCGCGGTGTAGCTCGGACACCAGCGATCCGCTCGGGACACGCTTGCCCTGCCCACGATGGAGCGAGTCGCCCTGGGGCGGGGCGGGGGTTCCTGTCCCGGGGATCGGCCTGATGCCCCGCGCCGTGATACGGACTGAAAACCAACAACAAAAAGAAGGGGCAACTCCGGCCTCGGCGCGGGGACTGTGGCTAGCCTGTCGCATGAATGGCCCGTGTAGCTGATGCGGGGGGGGCCCCGCAATGGGGTTCCCAACGTGCGCGCAGAGCGGCAGCCGGTGGCCCGCCGCCACTTTGAGTAGCGCCGGGTTAAGGTACGAGGAGTCGGAGGTGCTGGAGCGCGATACCCCTGCCAGAGCAGCCGTGCCTAGCGCCGGAGACGCAGTGTTTTCATTTAAAGAAAAGGAGGACTTGTGGCACCTTAGAGACTAACACGTGTATTCGCGCCTAAGCTTTCGTGAGCCACAGCTCGCTAAGGCGGCTGCTACTCTGAAACCTGTTTTTATTTACGTTCAGTTAACATGCGGGACAGTGTCTGAAAACAACTCAGCTGCTTGGTTGGTGGACATCGTATGTGATAATAATTTTCCACCCCATGCATCCGATGAAGCGAGCTGTAGCTCAGGAAAGCTTATGCTCCAATAAATTTGTTAGTCCCTAAGGTGCCACAAGTCCTCCTTTTCTTTTTGGTCCGAATGGCACGATCCTCTCTTCTCTGGCTTGGCAGGCACTAGGTGAAATAATTGGTTTCAAAATGTGCCACGTTCCTTATTGCGTATTTTATGCCCAAACATATCTAGGTACATCCCCCCCCCCCCCCCACACACAAACAACCCTATAGTCACAGCACCTATTTTGTAAGAAATAAAAGTCAGCAGTACATTGCATTATTTTCATGAGCGTTCCTCTAGGAACAAGTCTTGTACGACCTCTATCTGGTCTGCCTCCACATCCTCTTTTACATATACCAAGTATGGCTTTGCGAATTAGACGATCGTGCACGCCTCATGAAAATAAAGTGGATGGTGTATTACACCCTCACCTATTCTCTTTCTAGGGCGAGATCTATCTAGCCAGACACAAACAAGAAAATTAACCACAACTTCTTAATAAGGCCGGTCTATAGGTAACCTGACCTCTTCCCTTGACCGCTCACAGTAGACTCTCTAGTTTCAGAGTAGAGCAGCCCCCTTAGTCTGTATCCCCAAAAGAAAAGGAGGACTTGCGGCGCCTTAGCGACTGACAACCCTCGCTAGACTCTCTAGCTCCCTTGCGCTGCCTGTTTCATTGCACTGCGGCTGTTTCCGAGAGGTCCGCGCAGGGTGCTGGTGTTGAGATCTTGGGCTGGAGAGAATTCGCTGCCTCCCGCGTCTTCTCCCCTTTCGTGTAACGTCAGGGGCGCGAGTAAAGCGGACGGATCTGTCAATGACCGGCCTGCCCGAGGACAAAAAGCCAGGGAGCTGCCGCGGCGCAGGGCTGGGCTCCATTGAGCCCTCTTGATGAATGAAAGGCGGCCGCGTGCCGGGTCTCCGCTAGAGGGAGCCCAGGGTCGCTCCGTGGGAGAGACGCCGGCGGCTCGGAACCGCAAAGCCCGGCGCTCGGCGGGCTTCGCCTCAGCCGGCAGGGCGGCCCGCTTGCCCAGTCTTGCCCGGAGCGGGCGGGCGGAGGAAGGCGTGCGCTTGCCCGCCGTTGTGTAACGCTAAGCGGGAGCCGCCGCCGCCGGGCAGGCGCCTGGCCAGTCAATCCCAGGCTGAGCAGGTAAGAGCCCCGCCTGTGCACGCACGCGGCGGCGCTCAGGGGCTGCCCGCCAAGCCCCACCTCGCCCGCCCGGCCTCCGGGGCTGCAAGTTTCCCCGCGCCCCTTTTCTCCTGGGGCGGCCTTTGCGCTCCGCGGGGGCTCAGTCGTTCGGGGGAGAGGCGCCGGGAGCGAGCTCCCCCCGCGCCCGACGCTCCCCGGGGCTTTTCTGCCAGGGGCTTTACCGCAGGCCTTTTCCGATCAGATGCCTCTGGCCGGGAAAAGTCAGCGTTTCCATGATTTGCAGGCTTCAGAGGAGCAGCCGGGTTAGTCTGTATCCGCAAAAAGAAAAGCAGGACTTGGGGCACCTTAGAGACTAACACATTTATTAGAGCAGAAGCGTTCGTGAGCTGCAGCTCACTGCATCGGATGCATTTGGTGGAAAAAAACCAGAGGGGAGTGAGGCTGGACAGTTCTCCTGTCTGAATTGCCTGCAGGTTACAGCTGGGCCTGGCCCGCAGCGTGTGCACTTGGATCCGGTTAGTGTTGGGGCTGCATTTCCCCACTTGGGAACGGGCTCAGGGAGCCTGCTTTGGCTGTGAAGGTTAAGGAATTCAGATTTGGCTGTTTAGTTCAGGTCCACATCTACTTCAGATCAACCATTAGGAGGCAAACAGAAAGGACCATGTTAATTGCAGTCCTGTTGGCAAGGTTCCCCTTCCCCCCCAAAAAATCAGTTCTTGCCAAATACAAACCTCACCCCCAAATTAGAGAGGTTTTAAAAAATACAGATATTGGAGATGGCTAAGGTCTTTTAGGTCAATTTTTTTTTTAAATTGACAAGCTGTGTAGTGTAAGAGTGTTCACAATACTATTATTTTTATAGCAGCCAGTAGTATGGTAGACATGTTAGACTCCAGTCCTGCAAATGTACATTTATTTGACATGTGAATAGTCCTAATGAAATATAGGAAATCAGTGGGGTTATTCATATTCCCAAAGGTAAGAATATGTGTGTTTTCAGGATCAAGGTCTTACAGAAAATCTAAAAAGACCATATGTTAGTTTGTTAACACTTAAAATGCTGCAGCTGTAGTGCTTCACTGTAGACACTAGCATGCCCCTACATTGAGGGATTCTCCTATCACCATAGGTAATACTCCTCCCTGAGAGGAGAGGAGTGGAGTGACTGAGTTATGCTGACCTAATTTTCTAATGTAAACAAGGCCTTAATCCTGATGAATTTACAAATTTAGGGCTAGTCTACACTGGCAACGCTAAAGCACTGCCGCCACGGCAGCAGTTTAATGTGGCTTGTGTGGTCACAACAGAGCGCTGGGAGGGAGCTCTCCCAGCACTTTAAAAAAAAAAAACACCTCCACGAGGTGCACTGTCTACACTGTCTACAGCTGGTGCTTTATCTACACTGGGGCTTTACAGCGCTGAAACTTGCTTCGCTCAGGGGGGTGTTTTTTCACGCTCCCTTAGAGAGACAGTTGCAGCGCTTTAAATTGCCAGTGTAGATAAGCCCTAAGGAATCAGTCCTACAAAGATTTATGTACATGTTTAGCCTTATGTATGTGAATGGGTTTATGTGTAAATCTTTACAGGCTCAGGAACCGCAAACTAGATTATCCAACCTTTAAGTTGATGAACGCTTACCCACTTGAGTAATTCTATTGAACTCCATGGGAGTTAGGTGCCTAGATGCTTTTGAAAATCAGAGTAGGCATTAAATACCTTTAAAAATTGGGGCCAAAGATACTACTTAGTGCAAGTAAGTGAGTTCAGTAGGTGTTAGCTAGTGAGGCCCCAATCCTGCATGTCCTAGGTGGTGCGCTATATAGGCAGATGTTCATCTTCACAACGTGCCTTGGAGGATCAAAGCTATGCTCAGTTTCCCTTATTGTGACTTTCACAGAGCGACCAGGGTGAGAAAAACAATTGGCAAATAGGAACATGTGACTGTAAAATTCCAACATTTGTCAGCATGACTAAGGCAGATGTAGTACCGAAACTACATTAGAATTAATTTTATGCAATGAGTTCAAACTATTTTAAAGTGGAAGGTGTCCCATTAAGAAAAATATGCAAATGCTCCAAAATTGCTGGGGCTATTAGGGCAATAAAAGTTTACTGGTAAATTTTAACTATTGGCATGCTGGCACTTTCCAGATAGTCAGCAAAAGAAATAATCCTGCAGCCTTTGTGAAATGAAATGGCCTAGTGTTAGTATATGCAATTATGTCTCCCCTAGTGGCTTGAACTGATGACTGCACAGTCTGCTACTTTCAACAAGAGTTTGATTTTAATTCAAGCAGAAGCCTGTGTTTTCAGTGCTCTTGCTTTTGGGTTCATTCCCAGCTGTGGACCGCAGTAAATGTATATATGTGGCCATGGTTTAGTTACACTGGCAATTCCAATCACCTCAGTTAGAGATTTGCCCATGTAAGGACTGACAGTCAGGTCCTGGTAGGATGTCTGCTGCACCTAAATATTGAAAATGTACCGTACATGCTTTTATTTGATTTCCATTGTTTGGGCTGCAGAGTAAAAATATGCAATGCACTTCCCTTTTTCAAAAATACATCTTTATAGGTGGCTGTTCATCACAAGGGGATGGCAGCTCAGGTTGTTTGGTGCCTCCTCTGAGCATTTTCTACATCTATGTTAATGTGGCAATGTGAAGGTATGGATTATGGACACCATGTAGTGAATGTGATTGCCTACACATAGCTATTATTGCCTAGTAATTCCATAGAATCCTAAACCTTTAATTGATTTTGTCTTTCATGTTTGAGCCTTTGAAAAAAGTTAATGTACATTAGGGAGCTAGTTATAGTAAAATTGGCTTATATGAGTGGCTAGTCTGAAGTCCTCTTCCCATTGATAAAATATTAAATTGAGATTTTTAGAGAAGTCTAGGGTATTTATACCCATATTTTTCAATGAATGAGTGGGTGATATCTGCCTACATCTATTAGACAGCTTTGAAAAGCTCAGCCTAATAGCTGATTTGATTTTATGTGCATCGTTTGTGTCCTTGATTCAAATACCTTTCATTTCAGATGTATGATTTTCATTAAAGGTTGGGAGGAAGAAATTTTGGGAGTCCGGCGGGGTGGGGGAGTAAAAAGGTAATATTTTGACTTTGTACTTTGTACCTAGTCCAAGGCATGGACTGTGACTCCCACTGAAATCAGTGAATAAAGTCCTGAAACAGAGTGGCTACCTGCAACTAATGGTTTTAGTAGTGCTCAGTACCCTTCAGGATCAGGCCATCATCATTCAGAGCTGTCCAACAGTCTCTGTCGTCTTTGGTGAGATAACAGGCATGATCCTAAATCACTTGTGGATCTGGCCCAATATATCTAGGGACATGTACCAAAAAGAACATTTTTATAGTTGAATATCAAATATATATCTGTTCACATTTTTTTTTCTCCAGATCCTAAAATTGTCCTAAAGAAAAGGGAGGGGTGAGCCTGTGGAAAGATTCACCACAATTATGTGCATAGGAACTGTTCTAATAAAACAGGAGCACTATAATTATTTTATTATATTTATATTAATAAGATTATCAGAGTTACTAGAAGTGTTATACGCTTTCCCTCTTTCTCTTAAATAATACATTTCATGACTCGGTTTTCTTTTCCTATAGAGTCTAACAGCATATTCCTCAAAAGTGGGAAATTGCTGTGAAGTGAATGGATGGGACATTAGTCTTTCGTACCACAAGTTGGGAAACCTTGCTGTAATCTTTTTTCCCTTAAATTTTCATATGCTGCTGCCAGGTGGTTGGAGTGTGAGTTAGGGTGTAGACAAGCATTTTAACTGCTGCGTTGTCCTGACCGGCTTTGAGCAGGGTTAGATGACCTGACTAGGCTCAGCTACACTAGAGTTTTACCTTGAATCAATTGATCGTGAGTGACTTTGAATCAGTTAACACATTTGTGAGTAAAGACTAGTTTTGACAAATGTTTCTCCAAACATTTTTTTTCAGCATGCAAATGCTTCTGGTTTACTCTTAGGCTGAGCCTACTGAGGTCACTAGTGGGAGACAGTGGAGAAAGGTGGTAGAAATTGTGGAAATTTTAGGGAAAAAGAGAGGCTGGACTGCGAAGGAAGGTTATTGGAATTTTGGCAGTTTGAGGCATGTAGCAGGCAAATTAGTAAGGTGCTATCTGGGCTAGGTTAAAACATCATTCCACTTGTAGTTTTCCTGCAAACCAAGAGAAGCCTATTAAGCAATTGTTAAATATTCTCATCTTTCTATCAGGGCCCGGGAGCTGTTTTTTCCTATGTGAAATATTTTTACCCTTTGTCTAAGTGGCTTGTAAAAACTCCTAGAAGCAGAGTTGGCATAGACAGCATGCAGAAGGGGACCTTTGTTAATGAGGAATGGATTCAAAGTCATAAGAAACATCAAAAATGCTTTCTCTCCCAACACTGTATTTTTTGTCATAAGTGTGTTGCTCCTATTAAAGTAATTGTAATAATACTAACAATAATTGACAAAAACCATTATCCTACAGTCAGATCCACACAGGTGGACTCTTGTGCTCATATAGGTAGCCCCACTGAAGTCAGTGGTACTCCACCGTGGGCTGAATGGTCTGTCTGTGCAGATGTGATTGCAAGATCAGGGCCGAATAGACTAAAAAACACTTTAAAAGAGATAGGAACAGTCAACTAATTATACTTAAAGAGAGAAGCTGGCAAGACACTTGATTATCTAAACAAGGTTATCTGTGTAGGACGATCCACTCCCACCACTGGCTTAATAGGCCACTGTAAACTTGAAATGTTTAAAAGCAGTTTCAGGTATTGCATCTAGCTTTGGTTCTTTCTGTCATTATTTGTAGTTTAAGAATCACATTTTCCAATTTTTTAATCAGCTTTGTTGCTTTTGAAAGTATCATAGAGACAGATGGTGGAAATTGACTGAGATCCTGATTTCAGAAGCTGTTTTGGGTAAGTGGACCCCTCTCTAAAGCCTTCTCTAGCCCCAGTGAAGTAAATGGGGCTCTATGGAGGTGCAGGAGTCCAATTGCACAGGTCAGCTTACAGGATTGTGGCCTAATTAACTAAATACAAGCGGAACAATGAATCTGATAGTAAACAAAATGCTGCCAAGTGCATGAAGTAAACAAACTCTGTAACTAGAAGAAAATACCGGTATCCCATTTCTTGGTAGGTAAACGTTTTCAGATAGGAGTGTGATTTTTATTTTTAAGTTTGTAATGTCCTGTCAATATCATTTTCAGATAGTATAAGTAAAACTAATGCAAGTGCTTTTAATGTATTCTCATTTAAATTTAGATGTGGCAGTTAGAATATGGCTAAGATATAAGCTGTTATATTTTTCAGAAAGAAAATTATTTTTCATTGGGAAATAAAAATATGGTTCTATAATAGGTTTTTGAGCACCTAACTCAATTTCAGTTAGGGCCTGATCCATAGCCTAGTGAAGTCAATAGAAAGAAGGGTGTTGTTAACGTCAATGGACTTTAGATCAAACTCTTTATCTAGTTAGAGAACATATATGTATCTAAAAACCAGTGTGTAAAACATATGTTGTGGGCCATAGACTGTAAAAATAGAGAGCCATGATTTTAGTGCATCTGTGTTTTGATCTTTTGTAAAGACTGAAAAGACATATTCAGAAAAGACTGAATCATCATTCAGACTGACTTCAAAAACAGGTTGTATAAAACAGTAAAATGTAACATAAAAGTGAAAGTCTTTTCTTCCATTGCCAGTTCACTAAAATAATAGAATAAAAGAAAAGATCACTTCCTTTGCAGACACTTTATGAATCAAGCAGTCTGCAGAGAGCTACAAAAGGATCTCACAAAACTGGGTGACTGGGCAACAAAATGGCAGATGAAATTCAGTGTTGATAAATGCAAAGTAATGCACATTGGAAAAACATAATCCCAACCACACATATAAAATGATGGGGTCTAAATTAGCTGTTACCACTCAAGAAAGAGATCTTGGAATCATTATGGATAGTTCTCTGAAAACATCCACACAATGTGCAGCGGCAGTCAAAAAAGCAGACACAATGTTGAGAATCATTAAGAAAGGGATAGATAATACGACAGAAAATATATTGCCTCTTTATAAGTCCATGGTATGCCCACATCTTGAAACATTGAATGCTGTGTGCAGATGTTGTCGCCCCATCTCAAAAAAGATATATTGGAATTGGAAGAGGTTCAGAAAAGGGCAACAAAAATGATTAGAGGTATAGAACGGCAGCCATGTGAGGAGAGATTAATAAGACTGGGACTTTTCACCTTGGAAAAGAGATGACCGATAGGGGAATATGACTGAGGTCTATAAAATCATGACTGGTGTGCAGAAAGTAAATAAGGGAGTGTTATTTACTCCTCATAACACACGAACTGGAGGTCACCAAATGAAATTAATGGACATCAGGTTTAAAACAAACAAAAGGAAGTATTTTTTCACAGAACACACAGTCAACCTGTGGAACTCC